>NW_024543059.1:90415000-91092500 GCF_018167655.1 Microtus oregoni
TCCTCCCACTCTTCAACTAGACTTTCAGAGCTCAGATGCTATATCATACTACAAGGACATTTGTTCAACTATGTTCATAGCAGCATTATTATTAATAGCCAAAACCTAGAAACATCCTAGATGCCCCTCAACCAAAGAATGGATAAAGAAAGTATGGCACATTTACACATTGGATTATGACCCAGCATTAAAAAGCAATGACAACTTGAAATTTGCATACAAATGGTGGAACTAAAAAAAAAAAACATCCTGAGTGAAGTGACCCAGACTCAGAAAGATGAACATGGTATGTACTCACTCATAAGTGGATACTATCGGTAAAGCAAAGGATATTGAGCCTATAACTGATGATCCTAGAGAAGCTAAGTAACATGGTGAACCCTAAGAAAAACATACATAGATCCATCCAGAAATGGGAAATAGACAAGATCACCTGACAAAATTGGGAGCATATGAGTGGGGATGGGGGAGTAGGGAGAGTGGAGAAGGAGGGGAGGGAGAGAAAATCATGAGGGAATTGGATGGCTGAGATGGAGTGGGGACAGAGATGAGAGCAAGGAAAGGGACGTTTTGATTGAGGAAGTCATTATAGGGCTGGCATGAGACCTGGAACTGGAGAGATTCCTGGGAGTCCACAAGAATGATCCTGGCTAACACCTTAAGCTATAGAGGAAAGGGTGCCCAAAATGGCCTTGCTTTATAGTCATATTGATGCATATCTTAAATGTCACCATAGAACCTTCATCCAGCAGCTGAGGGAAGCAGAGGCAGAGACCTGCAGTGTATACATTTTTAATTAATATTTATTGAGCTCTACATTTTTCTCTGCTCCCCTCCCTGCCTTTCCCCTCCCCACTTCAACCCTCTCCCAAGGTTTACTCCCAGTTTACTCAGGATATCTTGTCTTTTTCTACTTTCTACTTCCCATGTGGATTAGATCTATGTAAGTCTCTCTTAGTGTCCCCATTGTTGTCTAAATTTTCTGGTATTGTGGTTTGTAGGCTGGTTTTCTTTGCTTTATGTTTAAAAAACACCTATGAGTACATGTGATAATTGTCTTTCTGGGTCTGGGTTACCTCACTCAAAATACTGTTTTCTAGCTCCATCCACTTGCCTGCAAAATTCAAGATATTGTTATATTTTTCTGTTGTGTAGTACTCCATTGTGTAAATGTACCACATTTTCCTTATCTTTGATCAAGGGGCATTTAAGTTGTTTCCAGGTTCTGGCTGTGACAAACAAAGCTGCTATGAACATAGTTGAGCACATGTCCTTGTGGCATGATTGAGTATAATGAGTGTATACATGTTTTATCTGAGTGTATTTCTATGTAATAAAGTACTCACAGATGCCAGAATAGGGCATCAGATCTCCTGAAACTGGAGTTAAATATGGTTGTGAGCTACGACGTTGCTGCTCGGAATCAGACTTGAGTCCTCATGAAGAACAGCCGGGGTTCTTAACTTCTGAGTCATCTCTTTAGTCCAAAAACACTTTTACTGTATTACATGAATTTCTAATGTAATTAAAAGTAATTGTACACTGGGCAGTGGTGGCCTTTACTCTCAGCACTCAAGGGGCAGAGGCAGGCAGATTTCTGTGAGTCTGAGGCCAGCCTAGTCTACAGAGCGAGTTTCAGGATAGATTTCAAAGCTACACTAAGAAACCCTGTCTCAAAATATCTCTCCCCCTGAAGAAAATAATTGTGTCAACATAAAATAGCAGTCCTTATTTTAGACAGAAAACTGACACCTTGAAAAATCCTAATTTCTGCTTTTTTTGTTATTTACTTCATGACTTCATCGTGACCGAAGTGCATAAATCTAATATTGTTCTTGTAACACTTCCCAAGTACATGATGTAGCATGGATCATGGAAAGGGTTAGGTGAAAAATTAAGGAAAAGGAATAAGAGACATTTCTTACCTTTGTCAAACTCCCAATCAGGGGCACAAAAGAAAACAAAAGCAAGTAAGGAAACTTCTCTTATAATTAATCTACTATAATTGATGTTCATCTGTTGAAATTACACTGTTTCATAAAATAATGAAATTAAATCTTAAATACACCTATTCTGGGTTAAAGCAGGAAATATCACACAAACAATACCAATAAAATATAATGAATATGCTAATCAGTATCAATAAACTTTTACTGTTTGTCTAGCTTGTGGAATTATTTTTTTTAATTTTTTTTAGTTCACCTTAATTTGTATTGGCAGAGAAAAACAAAATAGCAACGAGAAGAAAAACACTACATCCAAAATTTTTAGAGAAGATAATAGAATAGGAATCAATTATTTCAGAATGGGATTTCCTCTTAGATTCTGTCTTAGATAAGGAGAAACAGACAGGACTTAATCAGTATAATTCTTCTCATCAGGGAGCCATGGGATGCCTCTAAATTCAAAACCTGAGTACTCAAGAAGCTGCTGAGGATCAGACAGGACATCTGCCCTGTACACACCTGCTACAACCCCAAGGATATGGCATCCTCATGCCCTCACTTTTCAATTTTATTAGAATTCTATTTAATAGAAACAGTCCTCACCATCACCTTACATTCTTGCTAGGTATATTATGTACAATATTTAGTGGATGTGATTCTCTTCAAGCCCAACCTGAATGCTGTGCTTTAAATAAAGCTCGCTCTTCTCAGCAGGCAACTGTGTGATTATTTCTAATGACTTTACTTCTCCAAACTCTGCATATCACCAAGGAGGTGCCGGGTGGCAGAACGGAGCATCCCTGCACTATAATGACTCTTACTTTACCAGCCATTGACTTACACAATGAGGGAAGTAGTCATTGCCTGATGACATGTCAGGTGACCTTTGAGTTTTATATATAAAAGAATTCAGAGTCCATAATGCATAACAAGGCAACGTGACACTTTCAATATCACAGCTGGATCAGAGCAACCTACTTATTTAGCCTGTGATTTCCATATGAACAGGGAGTACTTACATTGGCTTTCTCATCTTGTCACACATTTCGCTGTGTTATTTAGACTTTTCAAAAACTGTAAATATGCACTCCAATAACTAATTTCAAGTAAATGGTCCTTGCCTTGGGTATTTTCAGTCTCTCTGTTCTCTAAACCCCTGCACACTCTGTAATCCAAATCTCAGAACTTGGTAGCTAATGAGTACGAGGTTTTAAATATATTCTTGGAGATATAATTCAATTCACAGTCTGCAGTTACACTGACTAATCTAGAAGGTACTGGAACATAGAAAGTTAGATTTTATTTTCTTTTTTATGTGGTGTTAGACATTAAACCTACCACCTGCATAGTCAACCAAATGCTATAGGAAGTTTTGAATTGGTTTGTTTTTTTAATTCTTGGTAGGCTATGCTCACAATACTTATGGTATAAAATATCATAGCAAGAATTTTTATATGAAACATTATTCAAGGTTTTTAGTTTTCAGAATCATAAACTTTCATTTTTAGAATAATAAATGCTTCTTAATCCTAAAATAGGTTTTTATTTTTCAATGTGACCTCAGATTCTTTCTCTTCCTCAGTTTTTCTTGCAGTTGGGAAACACTTTATTTTTATCTTCTCATCTATTACATACAAACCTCACTTTCTCCTCCCTCCTCTACTCCTAGCCCCTCCCCCACAGCACTCTCCATCTCCTCCTCCTCCTCCTTCTTTCCCTTCAGAAAAGAGTAGACCTCACATGAATATCAACCTGCAGTAAGACGAGGCACCTCCCTCCTATTAAGGCTGGACAAGGCAATCCAGTAGGAGAATAGGGGTCCCAAAAGCAAGCAAACGAGTCAGAGACAGCTCCAGCTCCCACTGTTAGGAGTCCCACAAGAAGACCTAGCTACACAACCATAGCATTTAAGCAGAGGGCCTAGGTCAGTCCCAGGCAGGAGCCCTAATTGTTGGTTCATCTCTGTGAACCCCTATGAGTCCAGGTTGTTATTCTCTGGGTTTTCTCATGATATCCTTGATCCATCTGACTCCTACATTGCAATTTGTCCTCCCCCTCTTCCTCAGGAGTCACCAAGCTCTTCCTAATGTTTAACTGTATGTCTATATATCCATTACCATCAATTGCTAGATGGGCATCCTCTCATGGTAGTTATAGTAGGCTCTTGTCTATGAGCTGCTATAAGCACAGCAGAATATTATTAGGAATCATCTCATTTACTCTATTTTCTGGGCTTGTTTGCTTCATTCCTAAGTCTTTGAGCTTTCCAGTCTCTGGATCCCAGCCCTCCAGGCAGTGTCCAGTATGTGATCCCTCTCATGGCATGGGTCTCAAACTAGACCAGTCCTTGGTTGGCCACTCCCACAATTTCTGTAGCCCCATTACCCCAGCACATCTTGAAGGCAAAACAAATTGTAGGCCAAAGGTTTTGTTGTTAAGCTGATGTCCTAATCTTTCTACTGGAAGATTAGCCCAGTTAGAGATGATGGTTGATTCAGGCTCTATATCCCCCCATTGCTAGGAGTTTTATCTGGGGTCACCCTTGTAGACTCCTGGAAGTTTCCATTGCACTAGACATCTCTCCCTCCATCCATCCCCACCTGATTCCTCCTGTACCCATCCATGCTAACCCAACCCCCAATCCACCTAAGAAATTCATTCATGTGCCCCCACCCAAAGTCCCCTCCTTATTACTTAGCTTCTCTGAGTCTGTGGATTGTAGCATGATTATATTTACTTTATACCTAATATCCACGTATACTTGAGTACAAACCATGTTTGTCTTTCTAGGTCTGGGTTACACCAAATTACTGTAAATTTTATTTTATTTTTTAGCAGTTGAATAATACTCCATTGGATTAATGTACCACATTTTCGTTATCCATTCTTTGGTTGAGGGACAACTAAGTTGTTTCTAGTATCTGGCATTATGAATGATGCTGCTACGAGCATAATTGAGCAAGTGTCCTTGTAGTAGGGTAGAGCGTCATTTGGGTATATGCCCAGGAATGGTACAGCTGCATCTTGAGGTAGATTAATTCCCCGTTTCCTGAGAAATCACCATATTGATTTCCCATGTGGTTGTAATAGCTTGCACTTCGATCAGCAATGGAGGAGTCCTCCCCTTGCTCCATATCCTTTCCAGCATGAGTTAAAACCTGTATTATTGATCTTAACAATTCTGATCTGTGTAAGATGAAATCTCAAAGTTGTTATTTACATTTCCCTGGTGGCTAGAGATGTTGAACATTTCTTCAAGTATTTTTTGGCCATTTGAAATTCCTCTGTTGAGAATTCTCTGTTGATAGCTGGCTCTCAATTATTTTAATTGAATTATTTAGTTTGTTAATGTTTAGTTTCTTGAGTTCTATAATATTTTGGAAATTAACTCTTTGTGAGATATGGAGATGGTGAAAATTTTTTTCCCATTCTGTAGGCTGTCATTTCCTATTGGCAGTGTCCTTTGTCTTACTGAAGATTTTCAGTTTTATGAGTCCCATGCATTAATTGCTGATTTTAGTGTCTGTGCAACTGGTGCTCTGTTCAGTAAGTTGTCTCCTATGCCAATGTGTTCAAGGCTATTCCCCAATTTATTGCTCTCAGGTTTGGTATAACTAGTTTTATGTTGAGATCTTTGATCCACTTGGCCTTGAGTTTTGTGGAAGGTGATAGATAAGGATCTATTTATATTCTTCTACATGCTGACTTTCAATTAGACCAGTACCATTTGTCAAAGAAGTTTTCTTTTATACCTTGAATAATTCTGGCTCCTTTATGAAAAATCAGGTGTAGATGGGTATGTGGATTTATGCCTATGTCTTCAATTCAATTTCATTGATCAACTTATCTGTTTATAATGTTTATTATGTGATTTTATTACTATTGCTTTGGAATAGATCTTAAGGTCAAGGATTTGAGAGGTTTTTTTTATTGTACTGGATTATTTTTCACTATCCCAGGTTTTTTTGTTTTTCCATATGCAGTTGAGTATTGCTATGCAAAGGTCTGTAAAGAATTGTGTTGAGATATTGATGGGGGTTGTGTTGAATCTGTCCTTCTGACAAGATGTCCATTTTTACTCTTTAATTATATCAGTCCATGAGCATGGGAAATCTGTCCATCTTTTAATATCATCTTCAATTTCTTTCTTTAAAGATTTGAAATTTTTATTAACCACATCTTTTGCTTGGTTGGTTAGAGTCACTCTAAGATAATTTATATTAACTTTGGCTATTGTTACAGATGTTGCTTTCCTGATTTTTTTCTCATCCATTTGTCATTTGTATATAGGAGGGCTATTGATTTGTGTGTGTGTGTGTGTGTGTGTGTGTGTGTGTGTGTGTGTATGTATGTAGGGGGTGTGAGTGTTAGGTAATTACGTATCCAGTCACTTTGCTAAAGATGATTATCAGCAGTAGGAGTTCCCTGGTAAAATTTTTGGGATCACTTAAATATACTATCATATCATCGGCAAATAGCATATTTTGACTTCTTCATTTCCAGTTTGTATGCACCTTGATCTCCTTTAGTTGTCTTTTGCTTTAGCTGAAAATTCGAGTACTATATTGAATAGATATGGAGAGAATGAATAGCCATTTTTTGTTCCCAATTTTAATGAAATTGATTTGTGTATCTCTCCATTTAATTTGATTTTTGGCTATCTGGTGTGGCAAGTCCTCTGTCTCTGTGCTGCTTTTATTGGTTAATGAATAAAGAAACAGCTTTGGCCTATAGCAAGGCAGAGGTGGGGAAAACTAAATTGAATTCTGGGAGAAAAAAAAGGCAGAGTCAAGGAGAGATACCATGCAACCACCACCAGGAACAGATGAGTCGGAATCTTGCCAGTAAGCCACAGCCACGTGGCAACAGACAATTTAATAGAGATGGGTTAAATTAAAATGTAAGAGCTATCACATAAGAAACTAGAGCTAATAGGACAAGCAGTGATTTAATTAATATAGTTTCTGTGGGGTTATTTTGAGTCTGGGTGGTCAAGAACAAACAAGCAGCCCTCTTAATACAACTATCAGCTTACTGTAAATTGCCTTTATTATATATTTAGGTATATCCCTTGTATCCCTGATCTTTCTAAGACTATTATCATACAGAGGCTGGATTTTGTCAAAGGGTTTTCAGCATCCAATAGGATAATCACGTGTTGTTTCTTTTATCTCTTCAGTTTGTATATAAAATGGATTACACTGGTAGAGTTTCATATGATGAGCTATCCATCCCTGTATCTCTGGAAGGAAAATCACTTGACCATGGTTGAATTATGGGAGATTTCCTTCAGTATGCTGTGATTACCACTGATAAAAAAGTAACTGCTTTGGGCCGACAGCAGAGCTGTAGGGGAACAGAGCTAGGTGGGTAAAACTAAGCTGAATGCTGGGAGAAAGGAGGCAGAGTCACAGAGAAGCCCTGCCGGAGACAGACACTGGAACTTTAGCTGATAAGTTGCAACCATGTGGCCATACACAGGTTAATAGAAATGGGTTAAATTAAGATGTGAGTATTAGCCAATAAAAAGCTAGAGCTAATGGGCCAAGCAGTGATATAATTAATACAGTTACTGTGAGATTATTTCAGGGCTAAACGGCTGGGAATGACACAAGTGGCCTCCTTGCAACAGTAAACTATTTTTTGATGTGTTCTTGGAGTCAGTTTATGAGTATTTTCTTGAGTATTTTTGCATCTTGTCTGTGAGGAAAATTGGTATATAATTTTCTTTTTTGTTGAATCTTTGTGTACTTTTGGATATCAAGGTGACTGTGACCTCATAAAATGATTTATAAATGCTCCATCTGTTTCTATTTTGTGGGATAATTGGAAGAATATTGGTATTAGGTCTTCTTTGAAAGTCTGGCCATAGAGTTTTTCTGTTTGGGAGACTTTTAATGACTGGTTCTATTTCCTTAGGGGATGTGTGTCTATTTAAATTATTTATCTGTGCTTGACTTAACTTTGGTAAGTTGTATCTATTGAGAAAATTGTCCATTTCATTTAGATTTTCCAATTTTGTGGAGTAAAGGTTTTTGAAGTATGATGTAGTGATTCTTTGGATTTCCTGGGTTTCCATTGTTATGTCGTCCTTTTTCATTTCTGGTTGTGTTAATTTGAACATTTTCTCTGTGTCTTTTAGTAAGTTTGGATGGGAGTTTGTTTATTTTGTTGATTCTTTCAAAAAAAATCTCCAACATTTTGTTGAATTGATATTTTATTGTTCTCTTTGTTTCTGTTTTGTTGATTTCCGCCCTCAGTTTGATGATTTTTTGTAATCTACTCCTCTTGGATGTGTTTGATTCTTTTTTTTTCTGAATCTTACAGGTGTGCTGCTAAGTTGCTAGCATGAGACCTTTGTAATTTATTTATGAAGGCACTTAGTGCTATGGAATTTCCTCTTAGCAACCCTTTCATTGTGTCTCATAAGTCTGGATATGTTGTCCCTTCATTCTCACTGAATTCTAGGAAGTCTTTTATTTTTTTGTTTATTTATGCCTTGATTCAATAGTCATCCAACAGAAAGTTGTTTAGTTTATATGAATTTTGCTGCTCTTGTTAATGTTGATGGAGCTGATGGTGGTGGTAGTGGTGGTGGTTGTGTGTGTGTGTGTGTGTGTGTGTGTGTGTGTGTAGTTAATCTCCTTGGATTGGAGTTTTCCTTCAAGTACATTCCATAGGACTAAACGTAAATTTAGCTTTCATAGAATATCTTGATTGAAATTGTTTCTGGGTATAGTAGTATGGGCTAGAATATTTGATCTCTTGGAGTCTGCAGGACATCTGTTCAGGCCTTCATAGCCTTTAGTGTCTCCCTTAAGCATTGGGTATAAATTAATAGGTCTGTCTTTTTATATTACTTGCTCTTCTTCTTTTGCTGTTTTTAGTATTTTTTCTTTATTTTAAATATTTAGTGAATTGATTTTTATGTGGCAAGGGTGCTTTATTTTCTGGTTCACCTATTTGGTGTCTGTAAGCTTCCCATATCTATATAGGCATCTTCTTCTGTAGGTTATGAATTTTTTTCTATGATTTTGTTAAAAATATTTTCTGGGCCTTTGGACTGGAAATCTTCTCCATCTTCAATTCCTATTATTCTTAGTTTTCTTTTTTCCTAATGTTTGTGTCAGGTCCTTTTTAGAATTAATCACTTCCTTTGATTTAATTATCTTTCTGCTATCATATCTTCAATTCCTGAGATTCTCTCTTCCATCTTTTTCTTCTTTTGTTGGTGCTTATGTCTGTGGCTTCTGCTCATTTACCTAGATTTTTTATTTTCACAATTCTTCCTAGTTTGTGTTTTCTTTATTGCTTCTAGTCCCATTTTCAGGTCCTGAATGTTTTATTCATTTACTTCAACTGTGTCCCCCTATCCCCTTGGCTTTCTTTATGGGATTTATTCATTTCCTTCAGTTGTTTGTGTTTTCCTAAATTTCTTTAAGAGATTTATTTGTTTTCTTGTTACATGCCTCAATCATCTTAATAAAGTTGGTTTTAAGGTCTTTTCCTGTGCTGAAATTTTCAGGGGCTGCTGTAGTAAAATAGCTGAGTACTAATGGTGACATACTGCCTTGGCTATTGGTGATTGTGCACTTATGTTTAACCTCTGGTATCTGGGTTTGGGATAATTATAGTTCTAGGTATGGATTTCTGATTTTGTCTTTGTTGTATCAGTGTTTTTTCCCCTTCTTTTCTTTTTCCTCTCTGGTCTTCTGGTTTGTGTGGCCTGGTCTTCTTATAGTCTGTCTGGTCTCTGGTAGAGCAGGAAGCCTCCTCCTCAGCTGGAAGTGGGAACAAGGCAACTAGGAGATTGCAGGACAGGGGTGGAAGTTGGGGAGATACTGAGTTAGTGAGATAGTAAGGTAGTTTCTTCTCCTGGTCTTTGTGATCTCTGGTAGAGTGGGAAGTCTCCACCCCAGTTGAGCAATAGACTTTTGGTGGTCAGGCTTTTCGCAAGTAGAACAGGGAGTATCTGCCTCAGTTAGTGGTTGGGATATGGAGACTGGGAAGTTGAGGGACTAGGCCAAGAGACTGGAGACAGGGGGATTGGTAGACAGGTAGCCTAACTGGGTTTTATAAAGTCTGCATGGTCTCTGGTAGAGCAGGGAGTCTCTGCCCCAGTCTGAGGGTGGTGCAGATAAAGCAGGTGAATGCAGGGCTGGGGATAAAGTTAGTAGAAGAAGAGATAGTGAGAAAGTCTGGGAGTTTGGTTGGCAAGCAGGCAGCCTACCTGGATTTTCCCCACTCTGCATGGTCTCTCAGAAAATATTTTGGTGAAAAATTCAGATAAATTCGCAAGCTTCGCAGTATTTTCTATTAAAAACATGCTTTCCAAATGCAAAAAAAAAAATAAATAAACCTATAAGAGAAAGCATCTGAGGTCTCATTGAAAAAAAAATCTGCCTTAGGATTAAGCATACCAGCATTCAATTACTCTAAGAAAAAAGGAAGTCTATTATTCTAAAAATTAAAGAAATTGAATGATGTTTTATCAAATATAAAGTGAAGAACAACAAAACTTTCCACTACTTAATGAGTACCAGTATTGAGTTTATACAGCTTACTTCATAATTAATCAGTGTTCAGATATCAATTTATTTGCAGATTGAGTATGCCTATTATAAAAATGTGTCAAAGTATATAATAGGCACTTCCTATTTTCTATACAAAGTTATTAATTAGAACAGCAAGAAAAATAATTCTTGTGCCTGATGTGTATTGAACGTTTAATTAAATCAGTATTGTTCAGAGGCCCAGGACAAAGTTCTTAAGAATTTAAACTAGGAATTAGACAATTGTTCAGAAGTAACACTAAACAAATAAAATCTTCATGGATTTATATAATCTCATTCAATCCCAGATGATCCATTAACCTTAGTTTAGTGTCAAAGGAAAAGTTACCACGTATTTCCTCAACAGGTGATGGATAACATGGTCCTTTAAGTCTCAGAAAAGGCATTGACATGAATCCTCCTTCATCCCTCCTCTCTGTCTTGGCAAATATCTTTTACCACTAAAACCAATGTGGTTTCTGTTCAGTCTCTCAAGCCAAAAATGTCTGCCCTTTTGAAAAGTAACTCCAAAAACCATTACATTATTTTGACAAGGTATAATAATTCACTTCAATATATCCTTCAAACCTGTTCAAATAAATCAGCGTACGATGGGTACTCTTCTGCAGTGCAGTTCAACTCCTAAGTCAAGCAGTTTTGAAAAGTTAAATGAACATAGAGCAACCACATAGTCACCCACTGTTTCTGTTGACAGGGACTACTGCCCCTTGGCACGGATGGGCACAGTGTTGTCACCAAGCACCACAAGTCGAAAGTTTTGGGTACATTAACAAGTGTACTACAGCATATACTGGTGTGAGGGTTTATGCTGCCGTTCTGAGACAAGCAAGAAAAGTTAATAATCTCTGCTTCTGAAGAATATTTGCAAAACTACCAGGCCATGGTGTGCTTCATGCATTGTTGAAAAGAGCTGCCTTTTGCAACGTTAGGAATGGCTTAATTTTATAATCGTAGATTCAAATTAAAATAAACTCTGGTTTGAGATTCAATATATGAAGAAAGGAAGTTTTACTTTCTCACTTACAAAGAAATTGCATATCATAAACATAATTTTAAGAGGTGTACCTCACCAAGATTCTTTTTTATAAGTGCCTAATAATCTATTATTCAAGCCAAAATGCTGTGGGCTTTATAATACCCACTTATTATTCAGACCAACTGTCTCATGACTATGTAACATCTCATATCCCACTCAATGTCTCCAGCCTAAGAAACGTTGGATATATTTTTCTCTCTCATTTGATTTATGAAATTCAAATAAATGTGAATCAAAAGAAGACTTAGGTTTTCAAAAAAATGTGGTTATAATGGTCTGCTGACTGATTGATTAGAAAACAGAGACTACTTAATGAGAAACTATGTTCTAAGTTGAAAACAATACCATACCCATAGCTTCAGCAGAAACAAATATGGGTTTTTGAGCAGAAATATAAAACATTATTTGTTTTGTCCTCCTGGGGCTCTCCTTTGATAATCAGAAGAGAAGAGTAAGGGGAAGGAAAAGAAAAAGACAGGAGGGCGAGGAAGAGAAGAAGAAGAAGAAAGAAGAAGACTCTCATTAGCATTTCAAATTCACAATATGGTAATTGAACTAAATAGGAAAAATAATTGGCCTGGAATTTATTTTTATAACTTGAAAATGGAGCTTTTCCTAATTTTAATTTTAGAAGAAACATGACTCTAATCTACTGAAGCTGTATATTGTGTATTTATCTTTTATAAAAGAAAATTTCCAGTGAATGAGAAAGTGAAACTTGTGCAGTTCATAAATACTCTATGATGACTAAGCATGGTACCTCTACCTTTGCAGGCTAGGGTTTATAGATAGATTTCAAGGGAATCTGTGATGATGCATTACATTAATTCACTAACCGCTCTTTTCTGTGGTCTCTGAGAGGCCAACTCTTTAAAGCTGACACGTAGAAGGGAAGTGATACATTGGATTAATTCTGGGTCCCCCCACTTCCATTTTCAGTCTCCTATGTTTTAGTAGGCATTTGTCTCCATTACAGCCACCTCACACCAAGTATTTGATTTGTCAGCTCATCTGGGCAAATACCATTCAGAATAAGACATGCCCACCGAGCAGAGCCTAGGTCCAGCTCTGCAGATAGCCAAAAAGGTTCATATTTTTCACTTCCTCCGTGTCTTACCTCCTCTTGATCTGCCATGGATTTTATAGTGAGGGCTTGACACATCCTCTCCACTAATGAACGCTCTGTCTGTCTGTCTGTCTAGTCTATCCACCAGTCATCTGTATAGATGTATGCCTTACTGTATTTACTGTTAAACTTTAGAGAGCCCAAGATTATAGCCTTACTTCCTCTGAAACTGTGTTTTCTATACTGCTCCCCAAAACTGTAATTAAAATGTGTCCCATATTTATGCAATGACATACAAAGAATGCAAGTTTATCAAAAATAACAAAGAGAAGAGACAAAAGTGGAAACTGTATAAACTTCCGCTTCCAGGTTTTTTTTTTTGGTACAGTCTAAAGCCAGATCTAAAGCTATACATATTTATAGTTTGTTTATGAAAGCATTCTCACATACACCATTCCCCATAATCCTTATACAAAATGAAACGAAATAATTATCAATCTGCATCTAGATTGAGCTTTGACGAGATCAAGGCTTTCACAAATTAAATTGTTCATTCAAGGTCACAGAACTGGGAAATGGCAAAGTTGGGGTTGTAATCAGATTTAATTAATGTGTATTACTTTCCTGCACAATTCTGTGAAAGTTAGAGTAATTGTAGCTTGAGAACAATAAAATATAGATAACATCAGTGAGAACAGGCAATCTATATGGTAGCTATGATCTATTGAGCCATTCCAGCACAATAAAACAAGCAGTGAGTATCTACATGAAATATATATATGTTTGCACTTAGAAAGAGTAAAGAGAAACCCTTTCTGAGTAAGTGGACTTAACACAAGGTCTAATGCTCCCTGTGGTTGCCAGCTCATGAAATTCACACCATATTTACATATTCTGCGTTTGTCTTTGTGTATATCACAATCTACACAAGGGAGATGCATTGATTCTCCTAGACAGAGACATCAAGAAGGAACACAAGTCAACCTTTCTATTCTAGATGTTCACCATCATTGGCTCTTCATCTTTCTGCTTACCCAGCACTACAGCATTACAACAGAAGTCTTTGACTCATTCAGTGTACAACACTGATAAACAAACTCGCAGTTTAAGTACTCGTTCTCAACAGTGTATAATGTGTCCAACATGAGCCAAGACACGGACTGCTTTTTCCAGTGGGGGAGTGCTTTGAAATGAAAACCTTTAAGATGTGAAATGATAGGCCATGTAGACATGGGACAACGATGAAAGACAACTCCGCTGAGAGATTGTTACAAGTAAATGAAATAAAAAGTCACGAGAAAGTAGACTGGAAAGGCAAAGATAGGTTTGATTGAAGTAAGGAGTTGACTAAGAAAAGGCATCCCAGAAGCAGCCATGTGCTATTATGGTGATACAGCCAGAAGATCTGCTTTCCTTAAACTAGCTTCAGCCTACCTTCTCATCATCCATTTAAAACTCCAAGAGTTCTTTCAATGTTGTTATTGAAAACTTTGGGGACAACATGAATAAGATGGTGTGTTAATGGGAGTGGGGCATAAGGAGGCAAAATGTGCACCCTAAAATGTTTGTGAGACCAAGTTTTAAGGTGCTGGTGAGTTCTAGTGAACTCTCAGTGATGATCAGATAAATTGCCAGTGATCTATATAAAAGATCGCATGGTAGTCATTATTCAATCTCAAATATAGGACAGAATGAGCTATCATTTGATCAGTTCTGTAGACTACTCAGTAACTGGAACTGTCTTTGAAGCTTCTATAATTTAAGTGGTTAATAGTCCATTTGACATTATTTTAAAGTTTAAAAGATTAATTTGGCAATGATCACCATATTAAACTAAGTTTGGATAGCTTTGCTTTGCTTATGGTTTTGTTTAACTTTGTTTAGGCATGCTGGCCACTACTTCAATGTTTAAATTAGTTCATGCTTGACTCTGTTAGCAAAGATGAAGGATGACTCATGCGCTGAGTGTGGGAAACATTGGGTAAAAGGCATTTTTGGCAGCAAAGTGACCTATCCACTCAGGGTAAATTTTCCAGATAAATGAACTCTGGGATGGGGAGTGGTGAGACTTCCTGTCACAGATGCCCTATTGAATGCCTTATCTGCAGTATGTGTTTAATAAAGAAGGAATTCTCTGTAGGCCTTGGCAGGGGACAGAATCGTGGCTGAAGCACAGCTCCAACTGTGTTCATCGTAGGCAAACTGGAATTGTGAGTTAATATTCATGCTTCAGCATGCACGGGAGTCAGGAAGGGACATGTCATCTTCTAGTCTGTCTAGACAAAATACAAGGGAGGTTACTTAGAATTACAGTGCTTACATAAGATTCAAATCGGATGGAAGATTAAAGATAACATAATTTGTATTTATTTTCAATAGAACACACTGGAGTTAAGGAAGTAAAATGAAGAAACTGAGTAAGTTTCCACGATGATATTGTGTTATTCTCAATTTATATTCTTGGTAGCTAAAGGAGACCCAGCATTGTTCACCTTTTGGGCAGCTCTATGGCTATTTCTATTCTACATCTGTTCAGAGGTCAAAGCAAAGTTTAAATTAGGACACCTCCCAAAGACAAACAGCATGGGGGATGTTCAGTATCAGCTTATTCAGGACTCACCAAAGGCATGCTCTAAAATGAATCCAATGACTAAGCCTTATGTAGAGACTTTAAAACTGTTCTCTGTTTTCAGATCTCTGCATTTAATGCTTTGTAGAAACTGAAAACTCTGGAGCAGGAGGAATCATTTTTTTTCTTTTAATTCAATGCAATGATTCCATGACAACGAGCTGAAATGTAAAAGACTGTCCAATCTACAATTGTTTTTGACTGCATGATGCCAAATAACAACTAGTTTGATTGATTTGTTTCTTCAGTACAAATTTGGTCATTGTTGAAGCTTGTAGCTATAAGCTCTTTAGTAAACACACCCTTTATTTTCTTCACAGAGTATACTATTTAAACATTTTATCTCTTTTATTCTAATTTTCAGGCAACCTCTAGAGAAAATATTATATGAATTTTATAATAGAGCAAGTATTACATATGTGTTCAAATGTCAGTTATATATAGCATTTACATTATTACATACAACTATCCCAATTAATTTGCTCTATTTTCTCTACATAAAACTGAAAAACCTGCAATCGTTTGCATGTCGAGCTTCAGTCTGTAAAATTTTCTGGCTCAAATAAAATGTTGAGCGAATGGTTTTCAACATGACCTTTTTTCCATCAATGGGTTAGTCTTCTATTTCCTACTCATTCACGTAAATGGTGTAGGACCCCAAACCAGACTCTTTTTACTTTGGAAACCCAGGTTTGCCTCATTTAGCTTTCTGAAAATAGGCTTGAGATAAAACATAACTCACTTCTAACGTAACAAAGTACTGAAATCTCTTTGATAACACAATAAAGATATGGAAGTAATTTGATAAAGAGTACTTAATAGAAAGTAGTATAGTCCATATTACTTAAAAGGCTATTCATTTGAGCACTTTATTAAATATGTTTTTGGATTTTATGTCATTTCCTAAAGTCTTCTTTTTGACCTCTCCTTTACATACTTAAAAAGTTTTCCATAGTCCCATGGATGAGCAGATTGCCAACAGAAAGAAAACTTTTGCTCAACGGTATTTCTTAATTTAATTTGACTCCGTCACTAAAAATAATGTTCCTAAAAACCAAGTATGTTTGACCAAAATTAAGTTTTCTTAAATATTTGGCTGTTATTTATACAACAGTACTAGCCCTGAGTCCTTTGTCAATGGATATAGAGGAAGATGATTTATTCATCTCATCCATCAACATACCTTCTTGAATGTTAGCTTTGTGGCAAACAAGATTGATTCGTGGACTTTCATTGAAATTCGCTGTCTATCCTGTGACTTAGATGTGGGCTAAATAATAAAGAATATGATGTATAGATAGATAGAGGTGGAAGGTGTTGTCAGGGACATGTTAAGGGGAGTAAAATTGACCTGGAACCTAAAGCAAGCAATATTCTGAGAGATAAACGATAGTAACCCTGCCATCCTCTGTGAAACCATGAGTTAGTTGAAGAAGAGTCAAGTTCAATCACTAGGAAAAAATTAGCAAATTAATGGCCAGTATTATGTTTTAAATTGTGTATGTTGTCGTGCCCAATTATACAGTTAAATACTGTTTTGTTTGTTGCTGTGAAATATATTTTGTAGCTACGTGTTGTATGGCTTTCCCTTGGGAGGTGTGAATAAACATTACCCTACATAAAGCACCAATGAAAGCCAGCTCAGTGCAATGACTTTGTTGGCTCACTTACAGAAATATGGATGATTCAAAGGCAGCTACACCTCTGAAAACTCCACCAAAGCATGAGTGACAACTCCAGGAAGCTGCATCCCTAGAGCTTCCTGACCAACAGGTAGACAGCTCCTCCAAAAGGTCTCCTCCTTCCCATCAGTGCTTACTTCTTGGGAGAAACTTGAATCTTTTTCTTTTCTGAGATTCTTGATCACTGCGTGTTTTGTTAGCATCCTGAATCAAGAACCTCTTTCCTCAATCTAAAGGAATGTTTCACATTGGTGGAAATAGATAAACAATATTTCTAATACGATACCCCTTCCAATTCTTTTTTTCTGCCCTATATTCAAAAATGCTCCCTAGGCCTTGAGGTGATGGGGATATTGATATGTGACTATTTTCTTCCATTTATGACTGAGCATTGGGCCACTGTACCACAGCAATAATAACTTATGTTAAAAGCTTGGCCAGTTCTGAATCTTTTCACTAACCAATGTAGACAGGGGAGAAAAGGGGAAGAAATTTCCCTTTATGATCAAGTCTGAAATGACCAGCAACCTGTAGCAACGAACACAAATGTTTCGAAAGCAATTTGACAGGCAAACCATATCAATTTAACAAAACAGTAGTGGTAGTTTTGGCACTAATGCTATGACTTTTCCAGGTATAGGTCTTTGCTTTGACTTTATGGTACCAAACAGGAGTTCCCTCCATCAAAGAAAGCCTTAAATCCAATCAGTAAGCAGATGTTTGCTCCTAAAATTGGTGATACCATTGCACAACTATGTCAACTTACCTGATATGTTACTAGTTAGTACACAGGGCCCATGACCAGTCAGGAAAGTAGATGACAGTTTTCCCTTAGCACTTTATATAACACCATCCAGCACTGAGAAGGCTAATTTGGGAGGGAGTTCCAAATCACTTTCAGTCTGATTTCTCGCTGTTCTTCAACTAGAGAATGTAAATATGTATCATTAGCAATAAGATCTTACCAAGAAGTCTTAGACCCCAACCAATAGCAGCATAATGATCTGTATTGCTTCAAAGTGGGATTGGTAACTAACATCACACATTCTCTACTTCTTGCAAAACATCCAGATTAATCCCATAGGCCTCCATATCACACCGCATTACACACTCGGCTCTGGTGGTAACTTTCATTACTTTTTTAAAAGATTTTTTTCCAATTCAAAGACTTCAAATACAGCATATCCTTAACTATCATAGTTTCTGAGCCATAGCTTCTCGGACCATTGCTTGGTACCTTGTGTACTATCATAATCATAGATTTCCCCCTTGTTTTCTAAATAAATGTCAAATATAAATAAATTTTGCAATTAAACATCATCTTCGCAGTGCTTCTACCTCACTCATACTGTCTTCATTATCTAATTCTTTCCACGAGTCCTAAGTTTTATTTTTTTTTTGCTTTTGTTTTGATAACAAGGAGGGTTCCTCAGTACAGATATAAGTAGCACTTGCTTTTTTTTTAACTTATGTCCTGCTAAATGCAAGTAACACGTCAACGTTGCAAAATCTTCTTTTTATTTCTAATATTCTTATCAAATAAGAAACTAATGAAAAGTATAGAATCTATTTCCATTATAATTTCTTATTTACATAGGAAACGTCTTTTTGAAGCAAAGAGTTTAGGCTCACTTTCAAATAATTGCCCACTGGCAAGGCAATGCATCTGGACCATGGCCTACTTATGATATTGCTTAATGTGTATCACTTTTATGGGCTATAATATACTACTTAGTGCATCAGATGTTTGGGAGATATTCTATTATTCATATGGAAGCTCCTATTTGTCAAAGAGGCATACCACGCTGGATTGTACAGGGAAAAGTACCAAGACTGGATTTGCCCTATGGAAAGCCTTTGCTCAGTTGCTTATCTTATCACACATTGCAGAGTACACTCATTGATTCTGTGGATCTTTTCAGGTATGAATTTGTTGTATGTGTTCTCTGCGGGAATATGAGCAAACATATGTTCAGAGAGGAGAGCACCAAAGACAGAACAAAGAAATAACTATGTCAAGTCTGGCTTAGTAAACCAACAGGCTTATTAGTGCTACTTGCAGGCGCATGGCTGACTCACAGACATCTTCATCAATGCACTACCTACTGTACAGAACTGATACCATACAAAAGCTGAATGCATGAAGCTCCCTGTACAATTTTTAGACAGTTCTTATCTTCACGTAATTGCTGACTGCTTATATAACTTTCAGGAGAGGCTTTATTTAAGCTTCTGAGCTACCTATATTGTAATTGCAGATATATCCTACCTGACAGGAAGGTATTATACCCACAGAGCTCATAGGCAGATTAAGCCATTGATAACTTTGCTACCCTCAAACCTATACACCATTTTGCAGTTTGCAGTACTACAAAAATTAGCTAGTAGGAAGGACACTTCCGTCTCAGTTTTTTTTTTCCCGTATTCTTTGGTGATTTATTGGTTTCTGAAGTTCAACGAACCTATAAACAACATTTCAAACATTAACTGTTATTGGGATTGAGACAGAAATCCAGGAGGTCAGTGATGTGTTAGTAGTTTCAACTACTTGACAAAATACAGAGTAAAAACAACTTAAAAAATGAAGGGTGTTTTAGTTAGGGGTTCTATTGCTGTGAAGAGATACCATGACCACAACAACTCTTATAAAGGAAAACATTTAATCCACAGGGCAAGGTAATCCGTCTCAGTTTTATATTGATTTCTGTATGTCTTACAAACAAAGTGTGTGATGCCTTCAGTAACAGAATCTTATCTTCAAATGCTAGTGGCTAACCAAGAGCAGTAGTACTGTCTTCTGTTGTTTGGGGAACTGAACAACCTTATTGAGTAACAATTCATTGGGGACTATTCCATATCTGACACTGGAATACTCATTTATTAACCTGTAGTTTCTGGATGGACTATTATCCATCCATGTGGAATATCTTCATTTAAATTCCCTTTAAAAATATATAATATAATAAACTACAAACTATGAGGTTTCTACATGACTTTATCATATGATTTTAGTTTTGATAAACAATTTCCACCAACTTCTCTTTTCATTCCCTTATCCTAATTACCCCTTAAAGTTTATAGCTTTGGTATTTCCCCAAATACTTTCATATTAAATATGCTCATATATATGTCTTTCCTTTAGTACTCTTTCATAACCTAGATTAATCATGAACTTGCTTTGTCGATGAAGCTAATCTTAAACTCATCCTTTTGAGTGATAAAGTTGTAGTATGTACTACCATGTCCAGCCCCTGTTTATGTTCCTTCACTCACATTTTTATATCCTTCTTCATAATTTTATCACTCTTCCTTGCCCAATCAACTATCACATAGTTTTCTTGGCCAACTCACTGAGCAAAATCCTCTCTGAGTATTGAAGCATCTTATATTCTTTTCTGTACTACACTTGAATTTAATACCAAAACTTAAAATTGTAAATTTATGCAGCATTTAAATGTGTTTAGCACTTATCTCTCAACTAACTATATCACAAAGTATTTGAGGCTAAAGACTATATCCTACAATTTTAGAACATGAAAGCACAGTGAACAAAGCAAGCAATTCTATAAAAGGTATAAATATTATGACTGAGGGCAAAAAATGGATGAAACGCATTTCTCAATCAGCGGGTAGTCTTTTGCAAACCTAACCTACACATCTGTGCTTCTGGAAATATGACCAGAGCAGTGAACCTCCACATATAGCTCTCAGAAGCTAGGCATCATGACCACCTGAGGTGCTTCCAAAGCCCTCCGCAGAGACTTCATCGAGAGAGCTTAGCATCCAAGTTTTAACAAGTCAGTCAGTTTTCTGATCCTAAAAACTGAAGGATAATCCTATAAAAAATATTACTGTAAAGATACTGAATAAAACTAGATGTCCTGGGACTAAGACTGAACAGGAAAAGAAACAGGCTCTGGTCAGTTAATCACCAACCTCCTATAAATTATGGTCTGGAATGTTGAATTCTAGATAATTATAGCTACCAAATCTCTTATTACTTTCTTAACATTATGTTTCCTGAAGCTCCCTTTCTATATTTCACTTTCCAATAGACATTCATCAAATATTTAGAATATTATAGTAAATTTTTTATAGGCTGTGTGTACTAACTTTCTAAAGAAAGCTTCATATTTCCATGAAAAAAAAAAACCCTTTTATGGTGTTTGTGTTACAGATTATAGACTTAGGGCAGAAAAAACTTTCCTGGGGTCAAAGACCATGCAAGTAACAGAGCTGAACATCAGCACCTTGCCACCCAACTCAAATGTCTGGTCTAGCTGCTGCCCAACCAGCACGGTACATTTTCTCATAGCCTCTGCATTTTGTCTCCATATAATTATATTTCTAGATTTATTGTGTTCAATATTCACTGTGTGCTTGAAGTTTCTACTATGTGCCTGATTTTGTAATGTGAACAAAGGATATACAATAGAATAAGACTCCTTCTGTGGTTTGAAGAAACCTATATTACATAGACTATCCAGGGACTATGTAAAGAACCCAAGATATGGATAGGTATTACACTAGAGATGGGAATAGTATTCTATATAAGAAGAAAACTATTTGAGACTCCCAGAGAAAATACCATCTCAGCTGAAGTCAGAAGGATTCCTTGGAACGAGTTACTTTGATAGATACACAGCACTGCACAGGTGTTGCTAGAATAATTGACCATGAGAAAAGAGGCAAAAAAAAATCATGCATACAAAGAAATCAAGAAGCTGAAGAATGCATTTCAGCAGCTTCAAATCTTCAAGTAGTTCAGTGTCTTGTGAAAGAAGATGAGCTTTAACAGAGGAATGAAATGTAAGTTTTGACAGAACCTTGTTTTGACTTCTTTCTTTGCAGGTTGTCTTCAGGGAATCGGTTCACCCTCAGTTATTCTTTTTAGCAACTTAGTTTGAAGTTTTCTTGACCTCTGAAATCAAATCCTAGCATTTCAACGGATCTTATCAGAATTTTACTCTAAAATTAATATGTGCTGAATAATTGGCCTAACAAAGGTACTACTTATTTCTAAGCATTTTCAACAAACAAGTGCTTTTAATCAACAAACAACAAAGGATATCCAAAAGGATTTTGAACTCTATCTGTAAATGTATCCAATAAAAAAATCTAATATGTAACAATTGATTCATTTTTTTCAGTTGTTTAAACACTTCTAATTTATTGTTAGGGTCCTTTATTTTCAATCTTCATTAACAAGCACCGGGCAATAAAGACGGATCACTTTATTAATAAAACAAAATTATTATGTGTTATTTATTCAGGACAGCAATAAAATCTGAACCAGGAGATTAAGCATTCTAGCACGCTGTAATTTAAAGCCAAGTCACGCTCTTCTTTAAAGTAATACTCTGACATAAACAATGAAGGAGTAAAAATATTCAAAAAAGAAAACAGGAATGGCAAATTAAAAATCCAACTTTACTTGAAAGTTGCAATTTTTAAACTGATTTAAAAGGATGATCATTTCAGAACTACAATTTGGAAAAAAAATAGAATATTTAAAATAGTTCCATCTCTTCTCTCCCCCTTTAACCTCCATTTTAAGCCAATGTCATTTGAAAAACTTCATTCATAAGAGCAAGGAGGCGAGTTGTTTCAAATGACCACAGAGTACCTTACAGTGTCTTGGTCACTGTGGACCTCCTTCATCACTAGTAATGGACAACACTAAGAAAATCTTCATGTATTGAGAGATACTCAGTTCTTGGTTCTGAAGGAAAGAATCACCGCAACTAAAGCATGGTTTTTAAAACCAAAAAGCTAGTGCTGGCAGCATGTTGAACCCTAATTCCTAGCACATTTGTCTATACTGAAACTATGGTCTTTTTCTCAAATAAAATTCTGAGAATAAATGATCCCTGTTGCTCACCACTATGTTTTTTCGTCTGGGATTTTAAATACTGCATTAAGGTTATAAATTTTAATACAGAGTCCACCAAGAAGTTTGTAGCCATATATCAGTGGGAAAAGACAAGAAATATAAATCTGTTGGATCATCCTGATGAAACAATTAATTTCACTAAATAATAATGGAGGAAAGTTTCTATTTTGTTTTATTCTTAAGAGGATTTACCTACAACCAAAACTCATTTGGGGCTATGGACCAACAAAGTAGAATTTTTTATATGCCATAAATGACTGTTAAATTCTGCATTTTTATTTCTTTTATAAAGAAATCCCTGCAACTGGATTAAAGATAAGGAGACCTTGATGAAAATCATCTCAAGTTATGGTGGGGTCAAAGTTTACATGCATGGTCATTGAGCAGAACTGAAACGGCAAGTTCTTTTCATAGCTTCCATTTAATTTTTAGGAAATGGAAACATGCACTCATAGACATGAATTTTGGCTCACCCAAATTAATTTCCTGTGCTATTTTTTTTTCGTGTGTGGTTTTCTTAGAACGTCTATGACTTCACTGGAACTCAGAAAGGTATTGCCCTACAAACAGGTACTTTGACATACTGAGCCCTGCAGAATCTCAGGACTGTATTATACCTGACCTTTCTTCCTCCCTTCTGCATCCTCATTCTTATCGTCTTTGATTCACTTTCTCTGACTGAGTGAAGCTTCCTTCCTAATTAAACATGTAAATGTTTAACCTATTTCCTGAGAATCTTAACAACTAAGATGGATATCTTGCCTGTTTGTTGGAATGTTTATTGTTAAGATAGTTTATCTTTCTTCTTGGCAATTACTTCCAGTGAAGTATATTTCAAATATATTTTAAAGGTGGTTGTAAAAGAAAAAGAGCAGAAGAGAGGAGAGGGGAGGGAAGAAGAAAGGAGGAGGTAGGAGAGGGAAGAAAAAGAGGAAAGAAAGAGAAGGTGGAAAGAAAAGAGGCAAGGCGAGGTGAGGCGAGGTGAGGCATGAAGTTGTAAAGTAGGAACCCCAATATAGTTCCAAGAGTGAGGAAACCATAACCTGAAGCGACAAACTGATCTGAATCTCTCTGCATGTACACAGACACGATATTTACTCTATATATAGACATATGCTATTGGCTCTCCAAAATTATTTTAATATATTGTCCCAGTTTTTATGTATGTATTTCTCTTTGAATATATGACTTCACTGGAATTCAAAAAGTGATCTCCTGAACTTCTAAGGAGAAATCCAGAAGAATTTCATTTTATAGAGTTTGTATTACATTTTATTAATCATAAATGGTGAAAGAAAAAGTGAGGAATCCACTGTGAACATGCACAGATTTCTTTGGTCATCCATTAGCTACTGAGCACTATGGTTTCCATTTCTTAGTATTATAAACACCCTACAGGGCAAGTGGGAGTACAATGTGACACACTTCAAATCCATACCATTACTTGCCTTAGTGATTCCTATGTTGCTTCTAGTTTTAATATATGTTTTCAATGAAAGTTCAACTGATGCATATTCTCACCAACATTAGGCAATGGTCTCTGTTTTTCTGCATTCTTATAGTTGCTTTTATCTTTTATTTGTGTGATAAGAGTCATGCTTTATAGGCTGTGATAATATTTTATTGTGACCTTGATTCACATTTCCCTTATGATTTGTGATATTCCATAGATTTTAAATTTTTGTGGATCATCTGTATATCTGGTTTTAAGAACTGATTGTTTAAATCTTTTGTCTATTTTTTTACTTGGCTCTCTAAGATTAAGAGTTCTTTACATATTTTCAATATCAATTCATTATTTTCTCTCATCCACTGGAAGCATGGTACTCTGTCTGTCATCCCCTTCAATATGTTGAAATTGTTTTATGTAATTTCATGTGTCTATTTTTGTTTTCTTTGCTGTGATCTTAGAGTAGTAATTCTCAACCTGTGGTACTTGACCACCTTGGAAGTTGCTTATTAACTATTTAAATTACAATTTATAACTGTAGTAAAATTAAAGCTATGAAATAGAACCAAAATAATTTTATGGTTGGGGCTCATCACAACATGAGAAGCTGTAATAAAGGGCTGAAGAATTAGGAAGACTGAGAACCACTATTTTAGGGACTTATTTTAAAAATCCTGAATCTTACCAATTACAGTATCCCAAAGAATTTTCCTTATCTTCTAAAAGCTTCATAGTTCAAGGTCTTACATATAATACTTTAAAATATTTTCAGGCATTATTTACTATAGAAAAAGATTTAACATTTGCTTCCTTGTTGTGACTGTAAATAACACCAAGTATTGCATATTTTTATGAACTTTGTGAAAAAGTAAGCTGGCTATTTGTATGCTTATTTCTAGTATTATTGAAATCCTAAAAATAATGCATTCAACTTTTTATTGTGTTCAAAATATAAAAATTAATTTTAAGAATGAGACCATAATAAATTCCATTTTTCTTATTTCCTTTCATAATCATTAAAAGCATTAGGAGAACAAAATAGCTAGAATATGGAATAGAAAAACATTATGTAGGTAGAAGTCCAGATGTAGATTCCAGTCCTTCTTTTTACAGAGTACATGATATGATCTTATAAGCGAGTCACACAATTCTATGACATTCGGTTCACTCAGCCTCAGTATGAGGATATAATTTATTTCCAAAGTGATGCATTACACAAAGAAAAATATGTGTAAATAAACCTACATGGGGAGGCATAAGATATTCTGAAAGTATTAATGGGATACACTGCAAAAAACTCTAAAAAATTTGAATATTTGTTTTAATGAACTTTAAATGCAACTCTTCTGAAAAATTTGAACAATAGTGATCCAATGGGAAAAAATGTTGAAAAGACATGTACTTTACTACAGCCATTTTAATCTAGCATGTTTGCAGCAACTCTCAAAGCAGGGAGAGAATCGACAGTCTCTATTATTTTCCCAAGCTGATGTTTCTGTATGATATATTCAATGAAAGAACGCAATATTTTGGAAACTCGGTTGACAGTTTGCAATTGATGTGGAATGTCCCTAAAGCAAAGAGAGATCAGGCTCTGAAAATCAATAGTATAAAATGGTACAAAGCATGAAATTTCACTTATATCAAGCAAAAGCTGATTTATATTGGAATGGTAAGAAAAATTATTATTCCGGGTACAAAAATGTCATCTGGTACTTTGATCCATCATACCACCCTGCAAGTGATCATTTATACTCTTTACGTGTGTAGAGACATGTATAATATATGTGCAGAAAAGATATGAGACAGAGCACAAAGAAACTTTGATGCTTCCAGAACTATGGGAAGCAAACACTATTCCTCAAACATGCACATTCAAAACATGTGCTTAAATGCTGTAAGCAATCAGCAATATTTACATTTGAGAAATGGGTCATTACTTACTCAAGAAAGTAGTGAGCTTTTATATTTTATTATTTATTTTGTGTAGTGGGGCAGAGTCTTACTATGAATTCATTTTGTGCTGGTATTGCAGCTTAACAGACAGCATCCAGCAGGTTCTCAGCTTTTTGAACAAAAATGCTCTCATTTCCTCAAGGAGAGATACTGTCCCAACCCTTTCTGTGCCTCCCAAAACTGATCCCTTCTTCAGTCTTAGAAGGAACAACAGCTGTTTTATGCCCTTTTAGTCATGGAAAAGCGATAAAGGAAAGTGGCCCCAGCAGCCATAACAGCTGTCACTACCACAACAAGGACCTGGAGAAATAAAAATGGCATAAATAGTGTTGGCATTACAATAAAGATGTAGGGAATTAAAAATGCACTAGCCAGCTTCATCTAGATCTCTCCACCTTTCCATGAAAGGAACTGAAAATAAATCTAACCAAGTATTTGAACTGGCAAACAGGTATGTCTAGCTATGGATTCTTTGTTCTGTTTGATATGATTCCATTACATTATACAGCAGAGATCCACCTGGCAAAGAGTTCAACTGCGAGTAACTGGCCATTTATTAGAGGATTTTTGTCCCTTTTCAGTGAGTCTTTAAAAGAGTGATGACACAGGGTCAAATCTGACTTTGATGGTGCCCTGGTGGAAACTGTGTACGTGGAAATTATGAAATATTTTTATCCATCCTCTAGTTAACCCTACTGTTTTCAACACGGTGACAAGATGCCAGAACACCTTTCACAACTTCAGATCAAAAGACAAAAAAGCATCTTGATTTTTATATCCTGGTGAAGATATTTTAAAATGTTGTACATTGTGTTATTAATAATATTATTATAGTCACAGTAATCGCTCATTAAATTGAGATTTTGTTAAGAAATCACTGTAATGATTTTTAGTCATTTTGTACTTCTTAAATATACTCAAAAAGAGTCACGCTCATATTCACAGTGCACTAAAAGTTGATCCAAACATGGTAGAAAACCTATAGATGCCTAAAACCACAAACTTGTTAAAGTGTATCTTTGGAGTTTTGTTGTTTGTTGTTGAACAAAAGAGGAGCAAAAGTTGACCTCTACTTAAGTATAAGTGAATGTGTTGTTCTTAATCAGTTAATTGAGAGTGAGGACAAATTGTTAAAAAGTGCTATAAATTTCACAGAAAAAGAAAAGGAGGTACTACTATAAAATTCAAATACTTCTACCCAAAAGACAGAAATCTAAAACTCTATTTTTTTAAGTGACTTTTTTTTTCTCTTTTAAAATTGTTTATTTTACTTTTGGAAATTATAATATATATTACATCTTGTTCCTTTCCCATTCCTCTTGCTGTCTTCCTAATTCATATCCTTTTAAAATTAATTTTTCACACACACGTGCAGGAAGGCATACACACACACACACACACACACACACACACACACCCCTAAGTATGCAAGTATATACTGCTTAGTCTGTGTAATGTTATTTGTATGTATGTTGTCAGGGCTGATCATATTGTACTGGCTAATCAACTGGTATTGTCTTCTCTGGGGAAAACTATTTCTACTTTCCTACTCTAAGCATTCCTTAGTTGTCTGAAGTTCTTTGTGTCGAGGGTTGAGGCTGCCTATGCTTTCTCCATTCCATTTTGGAGTGTATATTGTTGTCCTTCTTAAGCTCATGCTTTGGCAGTCATGTTGGTGAGACTTTATGGGTATATCTTCTAACACTCCTAGGAAACACAATATCACAGCAAACTCCTTCTTTCTCTAGCTTTTATCATCATCCTGTCCCTTTCCTCAGTGATCTCTGAGCCATAGGTGTTGGAGTTGCTTTGTATATTTTTCCAGTGGAACTAGACTGCACAACACTGCATTTATTTACTTATTGTGGTTTTCTACACTGGTCTCTGTCTGTTGCATAGAAAAGTGTCTTTGGTGAAGAGTGAAAACTACACTTGTTTCTCACTTATATTCTTTATACACTTGGGTATTTGGACAAATGTTTAGAGTGTGAGGAATTATGCTGGCTTAGTAAAAAGAGTATGGTAGGTTCTTCTTTAAGATCCATGGCTTCACCTTCAGATTCCTGTGGTAGGTGTCCAGTATCAGACATGGTTTTCTGCATGGTGAGCAGGTCTTAAATTCATTTAGAGAGTTATTGGTTACTACCAAGGTATGCACCACACACTGCTGCACACTTAGGGTTATGATGCCATGCTCGCTGTTATTCTGATTCTTAGATACACTTCTACTTTAAGGCAGTAATTCCTTAAGTGTTTTATTTTGTGAACTAGCTTCTGAACTATTTTTGACACTTTGAATCTTTCTATTTTTAAGTCATTTAGTAAAGCAAAAGAGAGCATCTGAATGAGTCTACAGCATCATAACTTTTCACATATAAGGAAAATATTTCTTTGGGCCCAGATAAAAAATTACTTAGAAGCAAAATATGTGGTAAATTTAGTGTGAATAAAAACTTAGAAAAAAATTGATTAACCTAGGATTGAATTTAAATAATAAGGAATAAGATATTTCAGTCTATAGTAGAAATGTGAGATAAGAGCAATTCACATTAAAACAGACACATCTTCTATTATATTATTCATGTTTTAATGCCTGCTAAAATAGAATGGATTTATAATATTACTTATGTGCTCACTTTGACACACCTATACTAAAATTGGAATGATACAGAGAAGATTATCATGGCTCCTGCACAAATTTGACACACAAATTAATGAAGCATTAGCAAACGCAGAGAAATACAAACATGAAAGTGAAGACTTAAGATTACTCTGCTGACTTTTCACTTCCAACTTGTTCCTTAAAAACCGCAAAATAGAAGAGGTAGATAAAGAGGATGAAATTACTGAAAACAAAAAAGTCAAGATTAAAATTAATTTTGAAGTGGATGAGGAGATGGAAGAGGACACTGCCAAGGGGGAAGAACAAACAGGTAATAGAAGAGGAGCCATGTGTAAAGGAGGAAAGGAAGGATAAAAAGAAACACAATAAGGAAGAACTTTTTTCTAGGGAAGAGCTATGCTCAGCAACTCCTAATGCAGTGAAAAAGAAGAGAAGAGAAGAGAAGAGAAGAGAAGAGAAGAGAAGAGAAGAGAAGAGAAGAGAAGAGAAGAGAAGATGAGGGGGAGGAGGAGGAGGAGGAAAGAAAGACACTGTGGACTAAGAAGGCAACTGTGATTCTGCTATGTGGATACATCACATTTAAAATTCATTGTGAACATATCAAAGGCTCTGCAAAATAATCAAGGGAGATTAAATCCAGTGGTGATTATCTACAGGTTTTAAATCCTTTGTCTCTTGGCATCAGTTCTTAACCGTAGAGTCTTTGACATACACACACGAAAATAAATATCTCCTAAAATTCAAACCAATATTACTATCCCCCAGGATGTGGTTCACAATGACTCTTATTATGGTTTCTAGACAATAAGAAGACCTCGAAAGCTCTTATGAAGAAACTGGGGAAGATTCTTGATTTTGAGATACTGGATAGCGGTGGGTAATGGAGGAGAAGGCTGATCCTTGCCAAAGGGTTACACAAGCCATGAGGAGCATGTCTACATGCCAAGTACTTCCAAAAAGCCCTGTTCCAGAATAGTGCCTGCTTGAGGGGTTCTTATTTTAGATTGAAATAATATATCTGACCTAGTTTAAAGTACAAAAGTTACATTCAAGTAGGCTAAAGGCGATCTTGTCACCTACCTCGTTGACACAACTGAGCAGGTACTTCTGGATTACAGCTCATTATCTGAAGCCTTCCTTCCAGGCATGAGCCCAGTCAGGGTTTGTGGTCATTATTTCTCAGGGATAAGGGCTTTTTCTCCTGGTTCCTTTTTTTTCAAAAACCATATCTGATTATAGCACTCCTGACACTTGCTCCCTTCCTCTTCCTGTGCAAAAGGCCATTGTTGAAAGCATCAAGACTAACGTGACAGAAATGTTTTTTTCTCCCTAAAAACTTTAAGTTTAGGGATAGCTTTCACCAGTTACTTGAAAAATTTACAAAATGAATTTCAGCTGCTACTAGTTAGAAAACAAAATATTTCACAGTACTAGCACCATGAGGTCAGTCACAAGGATATTTTCGTTAAGGTTTTATAAAACATTAAAAGATTTTCTTTTTTCAATTTTTATAGTGTTAGTCATAAGGGACCTATTATATTTAAATTGCTTTTTTTTCAGTAGTTAAGAGACATGGTCAGCTTCTATAGAATTATACTGGGATATGGATGCATATATTTATGCATGTCTATGCCCATTTTTACTTTCAATGAGGTTGTTTTAATTTGTGTTTATTTTTAATTCATATTATGACTTCAGCCCAGCACCTAAAAACAGCTAAGTTCCATGAATTATATAGTTTCACAGTTTTGATTAGCCATCTAAATGATGGTTCTAATTTTCTTTAATTGTTATAATTCAAATTCACCTATTTACATGTTGCAACTGTGTTTTTTAGATTCAGTGAATCCTTTGCTAGTGGCTAAAAACTGAACTTTTGATGACTATCTATTTTTTCATGCTAGAAAGTGACTGAATCTTCTCTTTAGCTTCGCTCCGATGCTTTCCCGATCACACTGCCAACATCCTCCCATTATCATCCACCTTTCTAAATGCTTTCATTTCATTTCTCCCAAGTGCACTTTACTGGAATTACAGAACAAACCAATTGACTCTCTGGTGCTTGACAGTATATTTTACAGGTTACTTTCCCTTTTATGTAATATGTGGATAGATTAAATACAAAATTTAGAAAAGATTAAGTTTCTATTAGAAAAATTAGTTAACCAATTTATTCATTTTGTGTATATATAGTGGTCATACAAAGTTTCCTACATACATATACACACATTAATATTCTCTTATCTATATAAATATCAAGATGGGAATATAAACACATTTTCTCAGCTTTTTGCATGCAAGCAAAATTGTCTGTATTTTAGGCAACTACTTATCTTCTGTATAATCTAAAATGCTGTGTGTGTTTGTGTGTATTTGTGTTTTTGTGGTATCATTTAAATCTATTTTAAAATATTTCTTTATACAACTAAGATGTGGTTAAGATCATCTTCAACCATAATTTTAAGCCAAAGAATAAACATGGAGGCACTCATAACCTCTGCTTTTAATGTTTTACCTTTTTAATTTGACAAAGCTCCTGGTACATAGAAGAGAGTTGGTATATGTTTGATAAAGAACTGACCAACCTTGATTTTCTAGGACAGTGCATTTGTTATCCGTATAAAACTCTCATCACTTAGTTAGCTCAGGATTATCTTATTATTTAAGCTGTGTTTTCCTCTTAAGGTTAATAAAACTCCATATGCGTTTGGTTTCTGATTTATCTTCTGTGTGTGTGTGTTTGCATGTGTGCAAGTGCAACTTTGTCTGCTGTGCTGTGGCTTTTCATAGCATGATTAACCTCATCTAGAATGCAATCATGTTCTTTTAAAGTGTTTTATTCTTTCTAGAACTTTATCTCGGTTATTTCTCCAATTTTCTTTTCCTATTGGTGATGGTTAATCTCACTCATCACCTTTATGGAATTTAGAATCATCGTGGAAACAATACCCTAGGGTATTTTATGAAATAGTTTCTAAAATAGGTAACTAAGTTGGGAAGACCCCATTTGCCTGTGGACAGTAGCATTGCATGGCCTGGGATCCTGGACAGAACAGACAGTAGAGAGGCCACCGAGAATTAGCATCTCTCTCACTATATTCCCTGACTGGAGGTGCACTGCCATCAGCTGCCTCAGGCTCCTGTCCCTGGAACTTCCTCACCATGAAGAACTTCACCCTTAAACTGTGAATCAAAATAACCCTTTCTTACTTCCTTATGCTGCTTTGATTATATATTTTGTCATAGCTGCCAGACAAGTAGCCAATGCATTTACAACATAACACATTTTCCTTTGCATATTTAAATTAGAAGCCTCTATAAACTACTTATGCATTATTATATACATACAACTTTACCCAAACAGAAGCCATCATAAGGATTTTGAAAGGTGAGAGTGAGGAATTATTGTTCTTTAGTTCTAATGTTTCATCCTACCTTTATTTATTATTCATATTTTTACTCCGATCCCAGTAAAAAGGCAATGGACCATGGTCTCAGGAGTAGTCTTTGCCTCTCCAATACTACTTAAATTAGAATGTCATAAACCTTCCTACAAAGACCTGATCATTATGTGTGGATTTTTTCTTTCTTTCTTTTTAATCTCTCCCCTACACCACCTTTCAATCCCATTGACATATCTGCATATTTATTTCATCTAAACTCATTTTAGTTAATTTCTCTTAGCAACATTTGATATTATGAACCACATCTACATAGTTAAGAAACATTCTACCTATGCTCTGCCAGCCTTCACTCTTCAGTTTGTTAATGTCAATTTCTGGAATTGGGGTTCCCCTGAGTTCTGCACAGGGGCCACTTTATTTCACATTCTCATCCAATATCATGGCATCTGATGCCCCTCTATGTCAATAATGCTCCACTCTAAAACACCCACCCACTCTCATGAGCTTGACATCTCTGTGTGCCACAATCTACCAGATCTTTGACCTATGTCCTGCAGACCTTAAAACATATAATATCTGTTATATTTTTCTAATACTAATGTAAAAATTGCAAACTTTAAAGCTTAAAATATTAGAAATATATTTATTCTGAAGGTTGAAAATCCTAAAACCAACGCCTGTTTTCTTCCTAGGAGACATAGGAAATCACCTATTTGCTTGATTCTATCAATCTTTAGATTTATTTCAGTTCACTTGAGTATCTGCCTTCTGTTTATCTGTCGTATCTCCTTTTTGATCTATTTAATATCCTTCTAACATATGCTTCCCTTTCTGAACCTCTTCGATGAGTGTATGCAGATTCTCCAAGATATTCTTTCTTTCTGAATGGTATTTAGTTTAATTGTATCTGCAAAGTCTATTTCAGTCGTGAAACCTCAAACACTTTTCTGTTTCAGTATTTTGTCAACCATAATGTACAGCAAACCCTTTCCTTTTTCTGGGACTCTCATTTTTCCAGCGCCTGTCATGAATGAATGACATTGCCATATATTTAGTGGTTCCATTATGAAATCTGCTATGCCTGCTTCTTCACATTCTCACACTGCATATTCTGTCAGCAAGTTCTCTTGACCGTGAGACTATGTTTTTAACTAATTTGGTTTGCTATGTTTTCAGTGTAGCTTATGAAATTTAGGCCACTTCTCAGCCTTTTAACATTTCTACAAATTGCCTCTTTCACAATCTCTACTGTGTCTAAACATAATTGCATTAGGCCAGTTCACTGCTTATAGTCCATCAGTGATTCTCCACTTATCTCAAGGTGAAAGGTAATCTTATTTGCTTGATTTTAAATTTGTCTTGGGTCCTTCTTAGACTTTATTTCTCATTACTGCATACTCTTTTCCAAGTCCCCTACAGAACTCAAGAGTGTCATGAGTCCTCGGCTCTATTTTATTAATGATACAAATCACTCAGCTCTGTTTAGAACACTTTTTTTTTCATTTTTCACTTCACAAAGCTAATTCCTTTGCCTCCTTCCAGCCCTAAGCTTGATGCTATCTGGTTCTGGACATAATTCCTTCTATGTTCAGGCCAGTGGCTACATTACCTTTTTTTCAATGAACTTTACTAACTTAATAGAAAATAATTACAGGTTCTATAATTTGCACCTCCCCTCAACATCATCTATTTGACAATAACAGGACCCATGCCTCACAATTGTCATCATTATATGTGTTTAAGCTGAATTTCCAATAAATTATGAAATACCTAAGATACACTAATTATCATAAGAATATGTTTAACTGTTTAACAATCTATAAAACTGAGACTGAAGCTCTTCTCAGGAAAAATTAAACAATCTGTTATTTTTAGTGATAGAAATCCAACTCAACGAATTTTTGTGAAAATCCTAGTAGATAAATGGCATTTTGTGAGATGCTGTAATTCTTTTGTAGAGGATCCAGATTTGGTTCATGGCACCCACTTGGAAGCTCACAACCAAAAAATACTCAATGAGCCATCTCCTTCGAGTCTATTTATCCTTTTCATACTTAGATGTTATTGAAATTTGCTAATTTTAAACGTGGTTCTAAATATTTTTTACCTTTTCACCCACTATGAAATCAAGTCCCTTTGCTTATCTATTCCCCAAACTGTCGTCTATCAGATAATTTGAACACACAGTGGTATTTTAAGATGGGGCATGTGAGCAAGGAAGTCTCCAGACTGTTTAAATGATTGAGTCATTGCAGAAGTGGATTCTGTAATTATGAGAGAGACAAATTAGTCTGTCCATGTCCTGCCCAAATGCTTGTCAGAAAACATGAGTACGCTAAACAACAATCATTTTATATTGATGGCTTTGGAGTAGATAGTTGTATATAAATTATTACTAAATAAGCAAGATCAGTGTGAAGTGTGCTCAATAAATATTTGAAGAAGGAAAATCAGTAAACAGGAAGGGAGGGAGGGAGGTAAGAAGGAGGAAGGGAAAGAGGAAAGAAAAGAGAAGAAAGGCACATTGGTGGGAGAGAGAAGGGAAAAAAATAGAGGTGACATAAAAACAAAAACAGAAGAGGCAAAGAAAAAAGGGAGAAAGAGCATAGAGAAAGGAAAGAAGTAGAGTAACATTGAAAAGCAAAAAGTGGAAAAGAAGAAAGATAATCTCTAATATTGACAGACAAGAAAGATCTTTTCTGAAAAGTATCCTAGAACTTAAATAATACGCAGTTACTTATAAAGAAAAGGATATAATAGAACAGGATTCCAGATAAAAATTTTAGTTTTCCATAATTCTTATTTTTAAATTTTTTAATATTTTACTAATTAATTGATTAAACCACCCCTTTCCTCCCTTCCTCCACCCATTCTCATGTCTCTCTTTCCCATCTCTTCACATTGTTCCCCAATTCCCTCTCAAAACTTGGTAACCATTTTTTTCTTTGATTAGAATTGCTGTATATATGTGTATACATATATAAATATAAATATTACATATTTACATAAGAAGAAGAATCTTTGTCTTCCAAACCTTTTGTTAGTGTTTCTCCTTGGCAAACTCTAAATTAGATCTATCCAAAGAAGAGCTCTGGAGAACGTTCTTCCTGGGCTCACTCACTTCTCCATGGTAGGGAAAGTGATATCACTGCTGCTGTGTGCCTAGAAGGCAGTGTTGCACTCGATTCGGTTTTCATCAACAACATACAGTAATTAATCTTTAATTAGATTCCTTGCTGGAAGCTAAGTACTAAAGACTGTAATGGAGGCAGGTATGCCTTTCTGATTATAAGAACTTGGTTAGGGAAACTAAAGAGCAAAAAGCACAATTAATAACATGAACAATTGCTGGAGAAAACTACAGAATGATTACTCAGATTTGGTAAATTTTCATATTAAGCCTACAGCTAGGATTCACAGTCAAGGATGGTAGGCTCCAGTAGTCACTCTTGTCCCACTCAGTATTTACCTAAGCCATCTTGGAGATTTTTGTTGAATCCAAATGCCACCCATAATATTACCCTCTTAATACTGTTTTAAAATGTGCTCCTTATTTTATATTTAACTCTTGCATCATCATTTATACCCTAATCAAAAAGAGAGCATCATATCTTCCTATAAAATAGCACATTTCAACAAAAATCCTGAGCCAACTGTGCTAGACATCCGTAACCTCATGGAAATCAAAATTGCCCTCTTTCTTGCAAGATAGAAATAAATGTAACTATTGCATTCTGATTATTACGTAGTTTACAAGAAGACTGTTTCCTCCATTCCCCAAAGACAGGTTATAGAGATTAAAACAAGGAAAGAAACTTGTAGTTTAGAGAAATAGCAAGATGAATATTTCCTTATTATAAATTTTGGTATCTTTGGTATTTTTGGTTTGGTTCAGTTTAATTTTGTTTGGTTTGTGTTTTTACCTTAATGAGTAACGAGTAACTTGATTCCAAAGAAATGGAAGAGTGACATTGACTACAATGGAGATAGAGGGGTAGGTTAAAAATTCACCCGTGGCTCACTGACTCTCCTATCCTGTGCTACAGTTAAGTTAATGTTGCTGTGCCTCTTTATCAGGACTGTATATAGAATTTCCATTTTTCCCCATTGATGATTCTGATTGAAGTCACTTCAGCACTGACATGGGACTGAAGAGGAAAGCAGTAGATAAGATTGAGGATGCTGGGGATAAATAGAAACACCAATTACAGATACTCTGTAGTTCTTTTCTCCATCCATTTCATTGAGATTGAACATTTAGGACATGAGTAGGGCATAGAAGTTCAATTTTCTTTTGACAGCTCTTCGAATAATGCTACAAACAAAGTAATGTTTCTCTGTTCCGACTGAATACTTTACCTGTGGAAGCTTTGTCACTGACATCTCTTCATTTCTTTACTAAAAAGGAAAAAGAGGTGATTATCAAGTGCCAATCACATATAAAATAACACAAAGCAGAAAATGTTCTGGCTTTTTATTGTAAGAAAAGGACTAAAAGAAGTCTAAGAAGAAGCAGAGAGTGATACAACAAAATTTAATGTGGAGAGAAACGTGGTCAGGATTGTTGCTCATACTAGTGCCAGTGTTATTCTTTAAGGGCAGAAGACAAGAAACATTTTTAATTGGAGTTAAGAACAATCTCTAGTCTGAGAAACTTTAGAAGGAAATTGCCCTCATGAATACCTGGAACAGGTACAGTTAACATATATCAGTAAAGAAAAGAAAAAAATAATAGAATTCTATATCACTGAATCATAATATAAAAAGAAAACAGAAAGGAAAGAGAGATAGGGAAAAGTATGAGCAAGATACTGCTGGTTGATATATGAATGATGTATGAATTATTTTTCAGTAATATGGTAGAAGTAGGATAAAGAGAAGTTTAAGAATAACATAGAGATTTTTAGATTAGAAACCAAAATGAATGCTCATATAATAGCAAACCATGCATGTAAGAAGTAAGGCATATTTAATTTTGGATGAAGAAATTTCAACTGTAATAGAGTTGGTGCATGTTGAACACTTTTATAGATGTACAGAGGCTGTCATTGATCCAGAGAACATGAATCCACTTAAAAATAAGTCCTTCAAATATGATAATCAACACTGAGCTTCCTGAAGTCACAAAGGTAGATGCTATAACCTATGGATTGAGAAAGTCTACAAATTACCTATGCTGGGAATTTTCTGTCAAAATGATACAAATCTAGACTTACATGAGAAAACAAAACCTCAGCTGAGTAACTATCTCCAATGTGAATGCTATGGGCATGTCTGTAGGAGCATTTTCTTGTTTTCTGAGTATGTAGGAAGACTCTGTCCAATGTGGGCAGTGCCAATCTGTGCAGGTGGGTTTGGTTGTGTAATAAAGTAGGCTGAGCAAACCACAGAAGTCCAGTAAGCAGTTTTTCTCAGTGGTCTCTGCTACAGCTCCTGTTTCCAGGTTCCTGAGTGGAGTTTTTGTCTTGGCTTCTCTTGATAATGAGTTGTTATCGTATTCTCCTTCCCGTAGTTGCTTTTGGTTATGGTGTTGATTGTCACAACCAAAAGCAAACTAAAACAAGACCAAAGGCAGATTCGACTGCCAATTCCACCTGTAAACGAGAGAGCAACATAAAAAGAGGACAAAGAAGAGGTGGAGGAATGGCAAGCAGGGGTGATATTATTAAAACAAAATGGTTAGACACAAATTAGGAGCAATCAATAACCCAAAGAGGAGCAATGAGATCTGGTGACACACTGAAAAGAAGGCATTTCAGATTGTGCCCTGTGAGTCTACATGAACATACTCAAATGCAGGAATTCCACTAATACCAGCTCCTACTCACCCTCAACTCCCTGTTACCTACATCCAAAATGCAGCCCATCTCTCCACTATCCTTAATAAACTGTATGCAAACTTCTACTCTTTTTCATCCAGTGCTCTCTGCTTCCATCTGCTTACTAATGTCTCAGCGACAATGTGAGTTCTCAGGAAGAAAATATGTTAAATTGCATTCTAGATGAGGACAATACACAGAACAATGTACGGGTACTTAAACCACACTTCGCAGCCTCTTGTTGAGCAATATCAGCTGCAGGAAATTCATCTGAAATATATGATTGTGAAAGGTGGTGGCAAGGGACCATGTAAGCCAAGACCGACCACTGGAAAGAAGCTATAGCTTCTCAACCAGGCACTCACAGCAACACACGGAGAAGTTCTGAGCAGAAGGAGTCAACAGAATAAAATACTTATCTCATTCTGATTTCAAAACTCATTCTGGTTATTTAACCATGAGCTTAAGGAAACTTCCCATGATCAGCATATTTCTTCTAATTTATTTTCCAAAGTTTTACTTGGCTCTGTCCCTCTTGACTTGCTGCCCTAAATGTCCCACAGTCTGATGGAACACTGCACAACACATAAATCAGTGACACTTTGTCTCTCAGCGTGAGTGCTGGGAACAGTTCAATCTTTGAAGAAACTCAAAGTGAACTGGGGAGATCAATGGGTCTTACTTCCAAGGAAGTGAATGATGTTTTACCTATGCTAGTTTGCTGCCAAAATGTTGTTTTAAAGATAGCCAGGAATAGATAGCCCCCAAATTATATATATTAGAGAGAGAGTTTATTTCTGTCTCTCTTGAAGGTAACCTAGCAATACTCTTCAATAAATATTTAAGAACAGCAACTTGGTTCTAATTATCTCAAGAAATATTAATAACATTTGTAAGGAAGTGAAGTAATAGGGGCGGCGGGGAAAATGAAGGCGTAAGTCACAAACAATGCCACACCAATTCGGGGATATGATTATTAGGGTGGTATTTATTTAAAGGGGAAAAAACTTACAGATCACTGTCCCAGGCAACAGCCCTCTACGCAACCAGGAAAGGAGTCTAGTCGCGGGCAGAGCAGGAAGTGAAGAGAGAGAGGAGAGGGAAGTGGCCATTTTTTTAAAGGGAGAGAGACCACGCCCCATGGGCTGGTATCTCAGCGGTGATAGGCTGGAGGAGTGGGAGGACCTCCTGCAACACCTCCCCCTTTTGTTTAAATAAGAGAGTTCTAAACCTACTATGAAAATATATACAATAAGTACAAATATCCTATTCTAACTAGCTTAGGTCTTGTATAATAAATAACTTGGCCAAGTCATGAGAGAAAGTAACTACATTTATATAGTCTTCAACCCCATCGAAGATCTGAGAAGGGAAATAATGTTACCTGGGTAATTAGGAAGTTCAGTAAAACAACTTCCAAAACATGCAACAAATCACAGAGACAACTAGCTACCTAGGCAATCACCCAAAGTCACATTAGCAGCGTTGAAGCAACCAACTTTGACTAAGGCCTAAAATAACTGACATACCACTTTCAAAGGCAAGCAATTTTTAAAAACTATCTTACCCTGTGTTGGCAGGATATGACAGCCCTGTTTTATCCATTGATGCATGCTCTGTATCTCTGGCAGTGGTTGAGGTATGGGCATTTCTTTGCCCAAAGGCCAGTTCTGCCAAAAATAAAAGCTCCAGGTGGAGTGTCTTTGGTGCTCAACATTCTCTCGGGAATAGAGCGGTGTTGCCAGGAACAATTGTGTCTCACTAGCACAAAACTCTGAGTTAGATTAAAGGCCATTTTCTACAGCTCCTTGAAGAAGTTGAAGATTATCTATCTATACTGAGTATAATCTCTATATATCTAAAGAACCTGATTAGTCTAATTATAAATGACAAATTTAGATGACTATTAATCTATATAATTCTCAATATCTATCTAACTTAAAAACTAAGAAAATAAACTACTGTGAAACAAATGAGGACAATGACCTCCAAAAATAAACAATGTACAAATATACATTGCAGTAGGTAAATATATATCAATACACAATCATAATATAAGTATCTTAATCAGAGTTAGAAATGTACACTGCAATATGGTAAATATATACAATATATATATATATATATCAATACAATATATGTCAATACATAAAAAATGTTTTAAACAGAGGTAGAAACATGCATGCGTACAATAGTCAATATAATTTAACTTTGTATCAATATACAAGAATCTATACCAATATATTTGTCTAAAGACAGTAACTCACAATTACAAATCTATTATCCCATCATCCCTCTTTTTTTTTTCAAAATGATCCCTGAGCTTATAAAATTCCTCCCCCAACCCTCAATCATATACTAATTATAATCAACCCCTAAATGATGTCCCTAAACCCAAGGGCAAACTTTACTGGGAGAGGGGACGTCGTCCTCTCGAATTACTTCCAGCTGTCATGGGGGCGACGTTCTTTCTGGGGGATCCTGTGAAAGTGAAATGATGGTTAAATTTCAAGATCAATGTCTTTTAAAATTGCCAATAGTCTCTGAATATTTTGTGCAGGTCTGGCCAAAATGTTGTATAAGATGTGCACCATTTCAGCTAACCAAGTTGGAACTGTCTTGTGCAGCTGGTACCCGAAGCAGGTCTTGTAGTAGCGCTATCAGTATCATGACGTCATATCAACCAGGTGGAGTTGTTGTTATGGGGCCCCATCTTCTTCCTGGAAACTTCAAATGTCACTTCAGCAAAAACTCATTGTTCATTGTGAAAAACTTAAACATTAATCATATAGACATATATAGACATATATATACATATTCACTGAAAGGCATGATAGATATGTTCAATGAAAAGTATGATAGATATGAAGAAAAGCAAAGATGTTTTCTAAACTCATATTTCTTTCTGTCCCATATCATGGCTCTTGACATGAGACAGAAACTCCAGAAACTCTGTTTTTTTTTTTTTTCTAACAGGCTTGGAATTGGAGAGGGACTGAGCCAGAGTCCAACTTCAAAACCAGCTTTATAAATTTAGAAATATGGTTTAATATTACTTACACAACCCATTCAGTTGTCTTGATATTTCCTATTGGGCAGGTATTTTTCCATCTGTCAGTATCCAAACATCCAGGGTCTCTTGAATTTCTCAAAGATGAGTGTTTTCCTGTGGAGATAAGAACAGAACTATGCCCCCATTTTATATGTCCATTTTATATGTTTTTCTTACCACCTGTATGAATATCATCGTTGTGGATGAGTTGTCATTACTCTTTTCCAAGAGGTTTCTCCTCTTCAAATCGAAACTTTATTAATTTTGATGGTATCCACAATTTTTCTTCTCCTGTGGAAACAAGAGCAAAACCCCTTCCCCAACGTAGCACATCTCCTGGCTTCCACTGAGAGGTCAGCACATCTTTGAAATAAATCGGTTGATTTAGTTCAGCAGACTTTTCCATTATCCAATGTCTTTCTGCTGCTTTCGTTCCTTTCTCATTAGCGTTAAGAAAATTCAAGGTTAATAAAGCATTATGTAATCTATTTATGGGGGTACTTTCAGTCCCTTTCTGTTTGTTCAGCATATCCTTTATAGTACGATTTGATCTTTCTATAACTGCCTGACCTGTAGGATTATTTGGTATACCTGTAATGTGTTTTATATTATAATAATCAAAAAAGCATTTCATTTTCTTAGATACATATGCTGGACCATTATCTGTCTTTATTTGTGCAGGTATACCCATGATGGCCATAACTTCCAATAAATGTGTGATTACTGACTCAGCCTTTTCTGAGCTCAGGGCAGTAGCCCATTGAAAACCTGAATACGTGTCTATGGTGTGGTGTACATATTTTAATTTACCAAATTCCATAAAGTGGAACACATCCATCTGCCAGATTTCATTTCTCTTAGTACCCTTTGGGTTACTCCCTGCAGGCAACGGTGTTTGATTATAGAAAGAATAAGTAGGACATCTCTTTATAATGTCCTTAGCTTGTTGCCAAGTAATGGAAAATTCTTTCTTTAGGCCTTTACTATTGACATGATGCTTCTTATGAAATTCCGAGGCCTGCAACACACTTCCAATCAATAATTGATCAATCTCAGTGTTGCCTTGGGCTAGAGGACCAGGCAGACCTGTATGGGACCGGATGTGTGTTATGTACATCGGACAAAGCCTGTTCCTGATTATGTCTTGTACCTGGATAAACAATGAAGTCCGCTCTGTGTCATCTGGTATAAATTCAGCAGTTTCAATATGCAAGATAACTCTTTCTGCATATTGTGAATCTGTAACTATATTAAGAGGTTCTTTAAAATCCCTTAGCACCATAAGAAGGGCATATAATTCTGCCTTCTGGACAGAATTATAAGGGCTTTGTTCCACCTTACTCAATTCATCTGACTTGTAACCTGCTTTCCCTGATTTATTTGCATCAGTATAGAACGTACGGGCTCCAGTTATTGGAGCATCACGTACAATTCTAGGAAGAATCCAAGAAGTTCTTTTTATGAGGTTAAGTCTACCACTTTTGGGATAGTTGCTATTAATTTCTCCCAAAAAATTAGCACAAGCTCTTTGCCACGGTTCATTGTCTTCCCATAACTTTTTTATTTCTTCAGTAGTAAAAGGCACTATAATTTCTGCTGGGTCTATACCTGCTAGTTGACGAAGTCTCAGCTTACCTTTTATAATTAATTCAGAGACTTTTTCCACATAAGTTTTTAATTTTTTACTTGGTTTATTAGGTATAAATATCCACTCTAAAATAATATCTTCCCTCTGCATTAGAATCCCTGTAGGAGAAATTCTGGAAGGCAATATGACTAGGATGCAGCTAAGATTTGGGTTCACCCTATCCACATGTGCCTCCTGTAATTTTTCCTCCATCATTGTCAGTTCCTTTTCTGCTTCAGCTGTCAGTTTTCTTGGACTATTCAAATCTTTATCACCATCTAAGGTTTTGTTTAAATGAACTATTAGATCAGGTGTTATCCCAACAGCTGGTCGTAGACTGGAAATGTCTCCTAACAATCTTTGGAAGTCATTAAGAGTCTTTAAGCGGTCTCTCCTAATTTGTGCCTTTTGCGTTTTACTTTTCTCTAACCCTATTCTGTAACCTAGGTAATTAATAGAATTTCCTCTTTGAATCTTTTCAGGGGCAATTTGTAATCCCCACCTAGGCAAGACTTTCTTTACTTCTTCAAACATCCTTTCTAAAGTATCTTTATTTGAATCAGATAACAAGATGTCATCCATGTAATGATAAATGATGGACTTGGGGAATTGTTTACAAATTAATTCCAATGGCTTACTTACAAAATATTGGCACAGTGTAGGACTATTGAGCATACCCTGTGGGAGGACAGTCCATTGGTATCTCCTATTAGGCTGAGAATTATTATAAGTAGGCACTGTGAAGGCAAATTTTTCTCTATCCTTTTCTTGTAACAGTATAGTGAAAAAACAATCTTTCAAATCAATAACTATAAGAGGCCATCCTTTTGGTAACAGAGAAGGCAAAGGAATTCCAGATTGTAGTGGGCCCATAGGTTGAATTACTTTCTTGACAGCTCTTAGATCTGTCACCATTCTCCATTTACCAGATTTCTTTTTTACAACAAACACAGGAGAATTCCAAGGGCTGGTTGATTCTTCAATATGGTGAGCATCTAGTTGCTCTTGCACCAGCTGTTCCAATGCCTGTAGTTTATCTTCAGCTAGAGGCCATTGTTTGGTCCATATTGGCTTCTCAGTTAGCCATTTTAAAGGTAGGGCTGTTGGTACCTCTAAAGGTTTGGTATTTGCTGTATGTTCTTGTACAGCCTGAATGGCTGGTGACCTTTTTCCATAATACCTCATCATATCCTTCCCAGAATTATGAGTTCCTGGAACTACAGGAATGTTAAACTGGGTATTCCATTGCTGTAGCAGGTCATGGCCCCATAAATTTATGGCAATATTGGCTATATATGGCCTTAGTCTTCCTATTTGCCCTTCGGGCCCTATGCATTCAACCCATCTTGTGCTTTGTTTTACAAGAGATAGGGTTCCAATTCCCAGGAACTGAACATCTACCTCTTGAAGAGGCCAATTCGGATGCCAAGATTCTGGGGTAATGATACTTACATCCGCACCTGTGTCTAATAAGCCTTCAATAAAAGTGCCATTTATACAGACTCTTAGCTTTGGTCTTTGATCATTAATAGAAGTCTGCCAAAATATACGTTTACTCTGTCCTATTGGGTTTATTGACTCACCCTCCACACGTAATTCTTCATTTAGACCAGTATTACTTTTTACAGCAGAAATTGGAGCTTTTAATTTTCTTGGTGAGGCACGTTCTCCACTGTGACTGGGAATGACTGGGCCACTGTTGGCTTGGGGGCCTGCGAGAGGCCCCCCAAGGAGTTTCCCGATGATATCGGATTGCCCCGTCTGTCTGTTGTTGACCTACATTCGTTGGACCAATGCCTGCCTTTACCGCATCTCCTACATATACCTGAAGGCCGAGGTCTCCTATTTTTGTCATTCCCAGAAGAGATATTATTCCTAGAAATTCTTTGCCTGCAATCCCTTTGCAAATGTCCTAATTTGCCACAATTAAAACACCTGGCAGTTTGATGTCTCCTCATTGCTTTGGAAATCACTTCTCCTACCCAAGATTCATCATTATAGCTAAATGTCTCAACATTCATCGTATGCTGAATCCATTCATCCATAGGTGCTGATCTAGACTTTAAAGGCCCAATTATCTTTTTGCATTCTATGTTTTCATTCTCAAAAGCTAGAGATTCAAGAAGTATTCGTCTAGCTTCTGGGTCTGTTACCCCTATGTCCAGAGCCTTAATTAATCTTTGCAAAAAGTCAATAAAGGGTTCTCTCTGTCCCTGCCTAATTCTGGTATATGATTCAACCCTTTTTCTGGATCTTGTATCCTATTCCAAGCATTTAAAGCTGCTTGGTGACATAGACACAGTACTTCATCGTCATAAAGAGCTTGGACCTGTGGAACAGCATATTCTCCTGCACCAAGAATTTGATCTTGGGAAACCTCAATACCTTTTGCTCTTCCTTGCTGTTCCATATGTTTGGATTCTTCTCTGAAATAAATTCCAAACATCAACGAAGGTCCATTATCTAAAACTGCAGACACTAACTGATGGAAATCATGGGGAGTAGCTCTAGCATTAGAAGCCCAAGTCCTTATCATTTCCTTTACATATGCATTGTGCAAGCCAAAATTAACAACAGCTTGCTTAATTTCTTTCAGATCATTCATTGCTATTGGCGTCCATCTAGCTTCTCTGACTCCCTTTGAGCCTTTAGAAGTTGATGCTTTTTCAGAATTAAGTATAGGGTATGTCGCTAGAACCCTGGGTAAGCCAGTTCTAATAGCTGGTGGAGGCATTGTATCCTGTCCTTGTGCCTCCTTACTCTGTTCACCAGCTGCAATAATTTCTCCAATCTTTTCAAATCTTTTTATCATTGTCTCTCTTAAATCCTGAATCTCCTGACCTGTATATATTTCCAGTGATTTCACTGAGGTATCAATTTTTTGGTCCCCATTCTGCACCTGTGATTCCAAAGCTTTAATTTTTTCCTTCAAAGATAACATGTCCTCCTTAAACTTTTCTTGGATATCATGTAGATTCCCATCTTGGAGGTACATTCTGTCTGTTACCTTGTCAAAACTTTGTGATAAAGTCTGAAGGTCAAATTCAACAGCCTGAACGCTTTCAGGTAACTTTCTAATACCCTTGGATATGGAATCAATTTTGTCTGTCATAGTATCCACTTGTTCAGATAACCTCTGATTTTCAATAATTTTAATCCTGTCAATTAGTTGTTCATTATTAGTTCGTAAAGATTCTATCATTCTTAGGAGTGCCATATTCTTCTGTTCATTATTAGTTTGTAAAGATTCTATCGTTTTTAGGAGTGCCATATTCTTCTGTTCATTATTAGTATGTAAAGATTCAATCGTTCTTAGGAGTGCCATATTCTTCCTTAATGATAGAATATGGAAAAGAAAACTGAGGCCTAGTAACAAGCAAATTAAGGTATCCCCATAATCATATAAACCTTGTATGATGTAATTCATTGTATTAGTAAATATAAGTTTACTAATCCATTGTATTAGTGAAAACAAAGCAGTAAAATTTGCGTTAGAAACGAAAACTGCCATATTACCTATTATCCAGCAGGTGGCGCTGTTGCAGAGTCGCGGTGAAAACATGGTCCTGTTTCAGTGCCTTAGTAGATGTCAAAAACTGGAAAATGCAAGTTTCTCAACAAAGTAAATGTAATTAAATCAATTCCTGAGACGGAACCAGAAACCCAGAATCCAGGGGTAGAGAAGAGCAATGTGGAAGCTGCTTATGCCTCCACGTGACAGAGTCACCCTGAGGGGTTGCAGCTTTCAGCAACCACGTGCTCTGGTTCGTGCCACTTAAGAGCTGTACTTGCAAGGGAGATTTAAAAATGACTCAGAAAAGAGCAAACCACGCGGGCAGAGACTATGCGGGCCTGTGGAGTTTTTTTTTTTTTAAATATTTATTTATTTATTAAGTATACAATATTCTGTCTGTGTGTATGTCTGCAGGCCAAAAGAGGGCACCAGACCTCTTTACAGATGGTTGTGAGCCACCATGTGGTTGCCAGGAATTGAACTCAGGACCTTTGGAAGAGCAGGCAATGCTCTTAACCACTGAGCCATCTCTCCAGCCCCCTGTGGAGTTTAAATCCACGTGGGGAGTCCAAGGCCTCCGCTGCAAGGCACAGGCGGGGCTGAGGAAGGGAGGGCTCCCGCCTAGCCTAACTTGTGGCTGCCAAGCCAGACTCGCAGCCGCCAAGCCGAACTCGCGGCTGCGAGCGGGGAAAGGAGAGGTTCTGAAACCAAACATTGGGCGCCAAAATAAAGGCGTAAGTCACAAACAATGCCACACCAATTCGGGGTTATGATTATTAGGGTGGTATTTATTTAAAGAGGAAAAAACTTACAGATCACTGTCCCAGGCAACAGCCCTCTATGCAACCAGGAAAGGAGTCTAGTCGCCTGTGGAGCAGGGAGTGAAGAGAGAGAGGAGAGGGAAGTGGCCATTTTTTTTAAAGGGAGAGAGACCACGCCCCATGGGCTGGTATCTCAGCGGTGATAGGCTGGAGGAGTGGGAGGACCTCCTGCAACAAGGAAGTCTATGCTTTTTGTGTGTTCTCATTGCTGTTTGCTTTTTAAGACGAGATCTCTTTATGCAACCTACTCTGGCCTTAAACAGTCATTTTGCTTATGCCTCCCAAACTTAAGATTATAGGTGTGTGTGTTGTACACCTGGCAGAAAGAGACTAGCACGCAATTATAAAAATGTTTGTTTTGCTCAAAGAGATAGTATGCCATGTCATAACTGTGTGGTTTATAAACAATAGAAATAGCTTTTTCTAAATTTGACAGCTCACAAGTCCAACATGAAGGCATGACAGAACCAGAGCTAGCTGAGGGCAGTTTTCTCTGTGTTATTTCATACTGCAAACATGATGAAAAAGCCTTGGGGGCTCTTACATAAGGGCACTAATTCAATTCACAGAGCACTATAACCCAGTCACCGCACCTGTCACCCCCAACCACCAAATATCATCACTTTGGTGATTATATTTAGAAAATGAATTTTCAGTAAAAGGCCCACCAAACCATCCCATCTAAAACAAAGTGAATAATAGCATAAAGAACAAAATTATTTCTAACATAATACATTAACAATAGATTATTTTTTTGTTATTATTCTCATTGCTATGAACAAATGCCTGAGAAGAAGTAACTTAAATGATAAAGGGATTACCTGCTCAGAGTTTGAGGGTCTATGGTTTACCACAGTGGAGAGAGTTTGGTAGCTGAAGTGTGAAATGGCTGTCTAGAGTGGGTCCACACTTAGGAACCATAGAGTAAACGTGAAGCAGGGAAAGGATCTATAGAAGCCCAAATTCCTCCTCCTCTTCTTTCCATTGGAAATAATGTCCTCAGTTAGCAAAAGAATGTTGAACCAATCCTCAAACTCACCCTAACCTTCAAATTTCTACAGTGCAATAAGATTGGTCCCTGCTCAAAAGGGTTGAGTAGGTTGCTGCCACCAAAGAATACACCTATGGTTTTGTTTGGTTTGGTTCGGTTTTGTCACATATTTTTTGGTTGGCTGATTAGTTGGTTGGGCAGGCTGAAGAACAACATGGGACTTTGTAGACACAACCTGTATCTAACTGCCTATTGCTTAGTAATCATGAACAAAGATTTGTCTGCACATATTAAGATGATTCACACTTTGACTTCGACAGTTTCCATTACCTGCAAATCATTTCTGTATTTTTCTTTCCTTTCATTGCTGGCTCTTATTCTTTCTTCAAGACTCCTGTCCTGGGTCTTCCCACACTCTCTCCAGGAATGGTTAAAAAAGAAGTCCCCTAATGTGCTTTGTGATTCATTGACATTCTTTGAAGTTTTCTTTCTCAGTGTTAGTTGTATTTTGTATGTACATTTATCTCCTCAATTCAACGACAAGAGTGTGAAGAATAGAGACTATTCAGTATAGTATTTTGTTATCTCTAGGGTATAAACCTACACCTAATATACAGAACTTTCTTCATGCACATATAATGAATACTGCACTTACACACAGAATTGGTCACATTAACAATATCAAGTACATCACACCAAGGAATATAAATGAGAGAGAACTGAAGCTTATTTTGAAGTAATTTGGCAGAAACTGAAATTCTGTTTCTATTTTTAAATTACCACATATCAGGAGTTTAATCTAAGGTTCATCAGTTGTCCAGGTATAACCTTGGTTCTGGAAAGTATTGTCAAACATGAATAGAATTTCGGGTATGTTTGTTGGATTTTTGTTTTGCTAAGTAAATAAAAGGACAAATTAATCTTAATTAACACCATGGTCTTCTAAGGTTGTAAATCATTTTACAGTCTAAAATTTGGATGGTCCGTTATTTTTTTTTTATTTATTTTACATAACAACCACAGTCCCCCCTCCCTCCTCGCCTCCCACTCTACCACTCCCCCCATCCACTCCTCAGAAATTATAAGGTCTCCCATGGGGTGTCACAATACCTGGCACATTGAGGTAGGACCAAGCCTCTCCCCCTGCATCAATACTGAGTAAGAAATCCCATCATAAGGAATGAGCTCCAAAAAGCCAACTCATGTGCCAAGGATAGATCCTGGTCCCACTGTCAGGGGCTCCTCCAACAGACAAAGCTACACAACTGCCACCCACATCTATGGCCTAGTTCAGTCACATGCAGGCTCACCAGCTTTGGTCTAGAGTCCCCAAATTCCCAGGAGCTCAGGTCAGCTGTCTCTGGATTTCCCTTGTCATGATTTTGCTCATACAATCCTTCTCTTCCACTGGAATCCCAGAGCTCGGCCTGCTTGGCTTTGGATCTCTGCACCTGCTTCCATTAGTACTGGGTGAAGGTACATATGATAACAGATTTTTCACCAATCTGATTGCAGAAGATGGTCAGTTCAAGCACCTCTTCACTATTGGTAGAAATCTTAGCTGGAGTCATCCTTATGGATTCCTGGAAATTTTCCCGTCACCAGGTTTCTCCTAAACCCCATTATGTTTCCTTATATCAAAGCAAAGAATAAGTAGACTACAATCCATAACTCCAGAAAAGCTAGATAACAAGGAGGACCCTAAGAGGCACGCATGGATCGCCCTGGGAAGAGGAAATAGATGGATGGTTCTTTAATATAAATATTTTAACATGAACAACTCTAAGATGAAATTTGATAGGACAAGCTACCTTGAAATCTACAAATGAGTAAGAATTTTCACATTTTATTTAAAACATGTATTTCCCAACACTACTACTGTAGAATAAATTGAGATGTTAATATGAAACAGTTTGTGATTTTGCATGGAATATCTGATGTATGATAAAGTCTTAAATGTTTGCTTATTGAAGAAATTTTAATACGGATTATGTGATTTTGCCTTTGCAAGTCTGTCTACTTAATGCCCTTGTTCTGCAGGGAATTTCATTAGTGTGTGCCCTGGTCTTGTCCTCAAAGCCCTACTGCTTCAGACAAGCATGGGTTTAATTGAGAGAATGCCAAGCTGTGAGTATGACTTAGGTGTGAAGCCTATTTCTCTAAGCAAATTAAACCCAGTGCAGCAAAGTGTTCTATTCCAAACCTTTCTGATAGATTTAATACTGAATATTAATTATTGCGCTCTTATCTTCAACTCTGTGATTGTTTTCCCAAGCATCCTATTGAGGGTGATTGATGTTCAGATAAATCTTCCAGTTTCATGTAGGGAAGAAAAAAAGATTAACCTGTGGTAGTAAGAACACCAGGTTACAAGATTTTAGATTAGCTTCAATATTAACACAATATTTCATAGATTCAAAAAGAAATAGCCTGGTAAACACAGAAAGCTGCTAGTCATCAACAACAAAAACTGGTCTTATGCATGCAGGTTAGTCTGTTTTCCTTTTGTAACATAAGCAAAAAAAAACTAATGTGCTTTTGATTTACCAGATGACTCAACTAGAATGAAAATTATTTGATCATGCCCATATCCAGTGTGACATAATTTAGGGGTGGGGAACTAAATGTGTCAGGAAAAATATATCCATGAAATCTCAACGATATGACTGCTGGAAGATGAAGATAATGACAACACCAGTGACAAACCAATAGGAACACGTTAAATTCCACATGGTTCTAGTCCAAGATAAAGAATTTTAAGTGAGCAATAGCTGATGAAATGAGAAAAATTAGTCTTCCATGGAGGAACAAACACATAGAATGTCCAATCCCAAGTGGTCATCCCTAAACACGTGTATATACAAATCATGCTGAAAGAGCTCAGGGCTAACTAAATTCATGTAAAAATAATAATTAAAGAAGGGACCATCAATTTGGGAGTGAGGGCATGGAAGGGGTTTGATGGGGAAAGGCAAGATTAATGTAGATCCAATTATTAATTGTAGATTAATGTAAATAAAATTATCAAAAATAAAATTAAAATACCTTAACAAACACGAATAAATAAGTAAACATACATATAAGCAAATCTTCAAGAATCTAATATTTCTGAAAGGGGAAAGAGAGGCTGACGTTTTGGTGCCAGCTAAAGTAGAAAGCAGCCTTTTGGGAAGAAGTTTCAGGCAATTCTGACAAATGAACACATACATATCTCCATCTGTCACTTTTTTTATAAGTATTTTTATAATTAGTGAGAATTTCTCTAAATAGCTACAAAAATATTTTTATTGATTTTATTGAGTGATACATTTTTCTCAGCTCCCCTGTCTGCTTCTCCCCTCCCCTTCAACTCTATCCCATGGTTCCCAAGCTTGCAATTTACTCAGGAGATCTTATCCCTTTCTACTTCTCATGCAAATTGGATCCATAATTGTCTCTCTTAGGGCCCTCATTGTTTTCTAGGTTCTCTGGGATTGTGATTTGTAGGCTGGTTTTCTTTGTTTTATGTTTAAAAACCACTTATGAGTGAGTACATACAATAATTGTCTTTCTGTGTCTGGGTTACCTCACTCAATATGATGTTTTCTAGCTCCATCCATTTGCCTGCAAACTTCAAGAGGTCATTATTTTTTTCTGCTGTGTAGTACTCCATTGTGTGAATGTATCACACTTTCCTAATCCATTCTTCAGTCGAGGGGCATTTAGGTTGTTTCAATACACAGCAATACCACCTTTGGGTATATATACAAAGGATTCTCAATTGTACCACAAGGGCATGTGCTCAACTATGTTCATAGCAACATTGTTTGTCATAGCCAGAAGTTGAAAACTCTTTGGAATAAAGTAGAACATTAAAAAAGAAAAGAAAAAAAAGAATGTTAATTCAACACTTTCACAGAGAGGGAAAAATAATTACATAATTTATTTTTTCTCATTTTATTTTCAGTTTACCCTTGTATTATCAGGGCATCATTTAAGCAAAGACTTCTACTTTACTCAACTAATAGTTTACCTAAAATGTCTTTGTTATACTGGAATCCTTAGGGTGAGAAAACGTCATGTATGAACTTCAACCAGAGCTTTATTAGCTAAGGGCTGTAGTGAAAGCTGGATTCCTTTTTTGAAAAGAAATATCATCTTGGGTATGAAGTTACTCTAAAACTTACTTTGTAAATTTACTTATTTTTCTATTCCCTTCAGACATTAGCCAGCTAAAATTGCTACACATTCATTAATTACACCAATTAGTTCCAACGTTCCTATGCACACATTCAACACTTGATTATTGAGCGAAAAGTAGTTAGTTATGGCAGAAATAATACACATGAGCAAAAATTTCAAGTCCCTTGGACACTGAACTGATGAATACATTATATGTTTTGGCATAGTTAAGTGATCTTATTATGTTTGCTTAATTTAATAATGCAGTTGACTGGTATTTTCTCATTTCACCAGGTAATGGCAGAGAGAACATGTCTCTGTTTATAATGGACACTGGGGAAAGCCAGCTTCCCTGATTAAATGTGATAATTGCAGTTTTGGCCATACTCTTTCTTTCATTTCTTTAATTGTAAATGTGACATTTTCTTATTACTGGGAACCATACATTGTGCTCTGTTTCTGCAATGTGAAATACGTTCACGGGAAAACAGTAAATGCAGACTTACAGAAAATATTCTGTCACCCAACCTCCATGACTCAAAATGCTGAAGGCCTCCAGCATTTCTCTAAGAGAAATTCCAATTTTCATGTCCTTGAACTTCATGGAGTTAATTGCTTCTTTAAATTGACTTTTATAAAGGTTTGCTAATTTCAATCACAGCTTATTAGTGAATATATTAGGTCTTGCTAGTTAATAAACAGTGGTGGGAAAAAATAAATAAGCTGAAAAGTTAAGGAAATAATTCTGGTCCTCCACTTGCTGTGTTTTTGGCTCAGTGGGTCAAGGATGAGTTCTAGCACTCTTTGAGTTATCAGGAGATAGTGATATAGCCATTGGAGAAAAGGGTCTTAACGTGAGAATGAGAGTTAGTGCAAAATTAAGTGTAAAAAGGTAATCTCTGCAAATGAAGACTATTAATAACTCAAATTGCTCTGTTATAAAATAACTGTATAAATTATAGTGTATCAATAAATAAAATAATATTAACTTTTTATTAGCGAGCATATGCATTCACATATGCGTGAGTTTCAAACACCTTAAACTCTCATGGCAGACTAGTAGTTAAAGAATGATCAAATAAAATCAATAAAAAAAGCTTAAAAAGAAAGCAAAGGTTCTTTGTTAATGTAGTGAGATCCAATTATGCATCTCTGTTTTTATAAAATAAACTATTTGCCTTTCCAAAAAAGTAAAATAAAAGAAGGAAAGAAAAGGAAACAAAAGAGTGATCATGATGGAACCAGAACACAAAAAAGTGCAATGGCTTCTTCAAGATCACACAGTTCAAATGCAAAAAAAAACAAGCAGCAAACCCAGACAGTTTAGACATAAGCACTGAGCTGTTTTAGGGACAAGATTGTCCAAACTTGCCAGTATGTAAACAGTCACTGAGCAATAAAAATCAATTTAAAAAAAGTCTTAGCTACATGAGTCATTAACAATGTATATACTAATAGCTCCATGTTTATACAGTTTACAGAGTTACAAAAACAAAAGTAGAACAAACACAAATTTTAGGAAGAAAATGAGGCAATCTTAATCTCTCTGACATGTTTACAAATAATTACAGAAAGGATTATATTGTGTTTGGAATTAGTGACATTCTGAGAATTCACCAAAGAAGTTGGCTCTCCCTGAACCTCACCTTCAGCGGGGCAGGGAAGATCATTTCATACCCCATCTACTGACATGCCTGATTGCATGTGAGCTTGAGTACTAAGTCGTTCCTCACTAATCTAGGTTGACATTTCTTTTCCACTTAAACAATAAGCAGCAGAACATGTCTCTTAGGTCTATGTGGACTTCAGAAGTCAGCTGTAAAGTACACCATTAGAATTTAGAGACCTGACCCTAGAGGGGCTCCCAGGTGCCCAAGCCGAGGTCCCCAGTTAATTCCTTGGGCAGCTGAGGATAGGGAACCTGAAATGACCCTATCCTAGAGCAATACTGACGAATATCTTGCATATCATCATAGAACCTTCATCTGGTGATGGATGGAGATAGAGACAGAGACCCACACTGGAGCACTGGACTGAGCTCCCAAGGTCCCAATGAGGAGCAGAAGGAGGGAGAACATGAGCAAAGAAGTCGGGACCACAAGGGGTGCACCCACCCACTGAGACAGTGGAGCTGATCTATTGGGAGCTCACCAAGGCCAGCTGGACTGTGACTGAAAAAGCATGGGATAAAACTGGACTCTCTGAACATGGCGAACAATGAGGGCTGATGAGACGCAAAGGACAATGGCAGGGGGTTTTGATCCTGCTTAATGTGCTGGCTTTGTGGGAGCCTAGCCAGTTTGGATGTTCACCTTCCTAGATATGGACGGAGGGGGGAGGACCTAGGACTTAGCACAGGGCAGAAAACCCTGACTGCTCTTTGGACTGGAGTGGGAGGGGGAAAGGAGTGGGGGGAGGGGGAGAAGGGTGGGAGGAGGGGGAGAAGGGTGGGAGGAGGGGGAGGGAAATGGGAAGCTGGGAGGAGGTGGAAACTTGTTTTTTTTTCTCCTTTTCTCAATAAAAAAAAGTAAAAAAAAAAGAATTTGAACTTTATCTTAACTGAGTGGTAGTGTGTGTGTGCGTGTGCACGCGTGTGTGTGCGCGCGTGTGTGTTCTCTTTGAGAGAGAGAGAGAGAGAGAGAGAGAGAGAGAGAGAGAGAGAGAATATTTTGGAAAGAACAAGTAAAGCCCAAGCAAGTCAGAGAGAAGAGAAAGGAAACAAATTTCTATAATGCAGGATTTCTCTACCTTTTTCTGCACAAACTGAAAGATAAAAGTCCCAAGGTCAGCCCGATCTTTAGCGGGTCCTTTCGCAGCATGACTAGCTTTGGATAAAGACCCTTAGACAGGCAAATTATCAATTCTTGCCCCTCAAGTACAAAGAAAAAGATAAATCAAAGCAGGTGGAAGGCTTAGGTGTGGCACGCTGCCTCTTTCCTTTCTTCAGTATTTCATACATCTGCGTGTTATCTCTTTCCCTACATATATTCTGAGACCATTCATTAAAATAAAGAAAAGCCATGGCTTGATCTGTTATGGGGGAGGATTTTGAAGAAGGGAAGTGGTCGTTATTATGTGCTGTATTTCCTCTACACCCTCCCAATGGCTTCATACTGGTTTTCATTACATTTCAACCCAGGTTTGTTAGGTCAAGGGAGACAGGTGTGGTCTCTGAGATGTTATAAAATTCACCCTCTTCTCCTCAGCAAATTCTGATATCCATGTATAAGGGAAATCAGTGGTCATAAATTATTTTGAATATTAAAAGGGATATAAACATGAAAGCAGACTGACGATAAAAAATAAGTTCATGGGTGAAAGAGTTGACCTTTCTAGTCAACATTTATGGTCACTTTTATTCCTGATATGTCGGCTACTTCAAATAAAATTGTTTGACTTCTGGGTGCAAGGTAAGTAGACTTGTCTGTAAAAGTCCTTTTCTATGTGTGTCTCTCTTAGGGTCCTCATTGTGTTCTAGGTTATCTGGGATTGTGGTTTGTAGGATGGTTTTCTTTGCTTTATGTCTAAAAACCACTTACGAGTGAGTACATGTGACAATTGGGAGAAAGGGAATCTTAGGAGAGGGTTGAAGAGGAGGAGAGGCAGGGAGGGAAGAAGAGAAAAATGCAGTGCTCAATAAAAATCAATAAAAATAGTTTTAGCTACACAAACAAGGACCCGAGTTTGATCTCCATGGCCATATAAAAGGCCATTGGCATAGTGGACTACTCTTCTTATCCCAGTTTAGGGAGGCAGGAACATGTAGAATCCTGGGACTCACTGGCCAACCAACCCAGATCACTTAGCAAGATCCAGGCTAGACTGGAGATCTCGAATCAAACAATGACCGCAACAAAAGTAGATAGCAACCGAGGAATGGCACCCAAGTTTATCATCTGACATTTGCATGCACAGACTCAGATTTCTGTTTAGGGTTACAGAATCTTCTTTCACATGCTGAAAATAAAACAATATCAAAATATGGAATTATGCAAGTTAAACAGACAATACTTTTTTAATTAAGCTATACATTTATCTCCATTAACCTTCCTACATCCCCTCTCCTCTTCTACCCTCTTCCATGACCCCAATGTTCCCAATTTACTAAGGAGATTTTGTCTTTTTCATCTTCCTATGTAGATTCATATGTTTCTCTTAGGGTCCTCATTTGTTGTCTAGGTTCTCTGGGGTTGTGTTTTATTTGTTGTCTAGGTTCTCTGGGCTTGTTTGTTTTCTATCTAAAAGTCACATATGAGTGAGTACATATTATATTTGTCTTTCTGTGTCTGAGTGACCTCACTCAATATAATGTTTTCTAGATCCATCCATTTGCCTGCAAATTTCAAGATGTATTATTTTTTTCTGCTGTGTAGTACTCCATTGTGCAAATGTACCACATTTTCTTTATCCATTCTTGATAGAGGGGCACTTAGGTTGTTTTCAGGATCTGGCTATGACAAACAATGATGCTATGAACATAGTTGAACACATGTCCTTATACAACTGAGCATCCTTTGGGTATATACCCATAACTGGTATTGCTACTTCTTGAGGTAGACTGTTTCCTAATTTTCTGAGAAATTGCCACACTAATTCCAAAGCAACTGTACAAGTTTGCATAAAACATTCTCCACTACTTTTACCACCATATAACTAGTCAGTGGATGCTGAAAGACAAGAGGACAGGTATCTGGAAAACTTTCAAAGGAAATTTCTGCTGCTCCACCTTGACCATAAGGCAAATAGTCCATAGAACACCACTGATGACTAAAAATTAATTGTTTTTTAGATGGAAGTGTTTTACTTTTTGTATCAGAACTAAGGAATAACTCTTATTCCTTAACTAGAAAATAACAATACTTGAGAAACAATTGATGTTGAAAGTAAAGATTCCTTTATTTCTGACCCAGTAATTTGCATATTGTGCATAATATAACATATAAATATAATTAGAAATCTCTCCATGCCAGAGATAAAAACTTAAACATAGACAGGCTTGATCATGTCCACTGATCTTTCTCAATGCCCATGTTCACTTAATAGGTTGATTCCAGGCAATTATTCCATTGCATTTTTTAATGGCTCAACACAAAGGATATTTTGTTACTCACATCCTAAGAAGAAACATACAGGCTACATACTGTGTGGCTGGAAGCACTGCACAAATAGCCCTACCTCTAATCTACTGTAATCTAACTACAGAATCCATGCCCCATTTCCATCTGTTTGATTAGAACTGAAACACCCAGAGGTTGTCACTTTGCTGCTCTAATAAGATGTGGAGTTGATGTGATTTGAACATAGAGTTGAGAGTCCTTTAACATTATTTCCTACTTCATCAGTAGGAAATCATAGTGACATTGAGAATTCCTTACTCAAATATAGTTCACGTTTTCTGACCATCCAGAATAAAACAAGCAAAGCCCTAACAATGAAGACATGTGGTTCCTAATGGAAATTTCAATTAGAAGGTTTGAAAGCTATGACTAATGGACAGTCCATGAATGAACTAAGCACTCCCCATCTTCTCTTAAGACATGAACGGAGTTTAGAGGCTGATATTGGCTCTTCTGAAACAAACCTCTCCCTCAAAACACTTTTGTGAAAAGACAGAAAGCATCTGTGCTTCTAATGCAGTATGCTGTGGGTTGCTTTTTCTGAAAGTTACACAGCAATTGAATATTTAAAAGGCTATATAATTTAGAATATGGGAATCTGTTTATCTTTCCTTAATACATACTTTATTAAACATGAATGACCCGAAACCTGTCTTTATTCACGGACTCATGATGAATATGTAACACAAACTCAGAAACCTTGAGCAGAACTCACTGTAGCCCCAGTCCAACCCTCGATTCAAGGCTATTCTTTAATTCCACACCTCAATTCCACACAAGTCTTCCTTCAGCCATGAAGCAGTTCTCATCTTAGAGCTTCAGAACTGAATTAGAAAATGCAGTCTTTTTCTTTTTTTTTTTTTTTTGGTTTTTCGAGACAGGGTTTCTCTGTGGCTTTGGAGCCTGTCCTGGAACTAGCTCTGTAGACCAGGCTGGTCTCGAACTCACAGAGATCCACCTGCCTCTGCCTCCCGAGTGCTGGGATTAAAGGCGTGCGCCACCAACGCCCGGCCTTGCAGTCTTTTTCTTGCTGTGTGATGGTGTCAGTGTGGATAGAGTCAGAGACTAAGCAAGAGTTGGCAGGAGTCCTGGTACCAAAATATCATAAAAGCTTCAGGTAAGTAGACAGCCCACTCAGCACAGGAAAGGAGTTTGGGTAACTATGACAAAAGTAGTAAAATCACAAACTAGATCCACTTCTGGCCAAGACAATGTATGTGATTGCCTAAGAAGGAAGTCCTTATTCTTCCAATGATTCCGAAGGCACAGAGGGGCTGTGGACAACTACCTAACTCATCACATGAATATCCTTTGTTTCTCTTCTTTCAAAGCTTTTTTTTTTTAATTTTCGAGACAGGGTTTCTCCATAGCTTTTTGGTTTTTGTCCTGGAACTAACTCTAGAACTCACAGAGATCCACCTGCCTCTGCCTCCCGAGTGCTGGTATTAAAGGCGTGCGCCACCACCGCCTGGCTCTTTCAAAGCTTTTAGTGCTTCTAGTGAGAACTACTGGTTTCATTTTGGGTTTCCTCCACTCTTTGTTTATAGTGTGTGTGTGTGTGTGTGTGTGTGTGTGTGTGTGTTCATTTTGTATAAGTAATGTTTTTGTCTGCTTTCCCACACAGAATACATACAGAACAGACAGTGAGAAGGTAGAACTCCTACTTTATTCTTCACCATTTTACTCTTAGAACTCTTCACATAATAGGTACTCAATAAAAGCTTATTAAATATTCAAACACATGATAAGGAAGGGGTAAAGCAGCATTGTCTAGATTTACCTGCAATTATGTCCTCCCCTCATTCACAACACATCATTGAAGATGAAGAGCTATAAATCTAACAATTGCTTTGTGACCCCCCACACCAATCCTATGGCTAACCTTCACCTATGAAACATATTCTTTGTTTATTATCTGCAACCCATTTTTTAAGCTCCTTGACCACTAGATATTTGAAGAAATATTTTAAGATTTTTGTCACTGAGTGAATATTTGCATAAAGAAAAGTAAAATGCCTTAGTTTCAAACACATCAGCAACATTCACAGGAAAACCGATCCTGATCCTCGACACCTATACAAGGTGACTACACTGAGCCTGAGAAGAGGAGGAACTTCTCAGCCCTTCTAAGGATGAATACACCTTCTCTATGCCATCAAGGACAAGCAAGGGGAAAGAGCGTAAAAAGCAAAGGCTGGTATGGTTAACTGACAAGATTAATGATGTTCATAAAATTGATAGAGGCTTGTGGGCATAAAATGGTTGGAATAGCTCACACCAAGCCCAAGGATGTAAATAGTCAACAAATAATTTCTTGTTGGTCTCATATCCACTAAAGAACCACAAAGTAAATGTGGGAATATTAAAATAAGAGGTGAAAACAATAAAAATGCTTTCTCTTTATTATTTCTTTCCAAAACTTCTTACTTCATTAAGACATAAATTATTCTCATTTACTTTTCTTTTTCTGTACACAATAAATATTATGATATTTCTGATTAACAATTTTACCTGTTTGAATTTTAATATACCCCCATATGCATGGTATTTTTTTTAACATGGTCTAACAGGTCTTTGTAAACTGCCTTGCCATCTCAAAGTAAAATCTTAGACTGCATTTATTTGGTCTTGGAAAATAAATACCAGGTAACAATTTGTTATTTTTGAATAATGATACATTCATTAAGGAATGTATTTCTTCTGTACTAGCAGGAGGGGAGTCATGTCAGATCCCACCCACCCACTGTCTCACACTGGACTCTTGCTAGATTCAGTCATCTCTTTCCATTCTTATCCAGACCCTGCACTCATGCCAAGACATTGGTTGCACTGTGGGGATATATTGGTGAGCTTATTCCTGCCAGGAAGAAGAGAGTAACATTGTTCACTTTGCAAAGGTAAATCAACTTCACAAAGTGTGCCATCACTTTAATAAGAGTCTATATTTATTGAACACTAATTATGAGCCAGCCACCACATTGAGTGATTTATAAACATTATTTCATTAAACCATCGCTGCAGCGTTATGAAGTAGGTAGTTTTATTATTCCCCAGTTTACAAATGATGTAACTAAGATTTAGAGAGGTTATGTAACATACTCAAGGTCATGTAGCTAGGAAGTTGATGAACAAAGATCGTAATAATCCACATCTGCCTAGCTCCCAGAGCTATTGTTTAATCTGTGACAATTTTTCATATATTGCTTCATCACAAAAGAGTCCTAAATGTGTAATGGTTATTTTTTAAGTTACCAAGTTGTTTTCTAAAGCTATGAAGTGATTAATTTTTTTTAGGAAATATCAAAAGGAAAATTGCTTTACTATTATACTATTAGCAATTATATGGGGTTTGAAGAATCTTATTGTGAGATCATCTTCGTGGGAGTATGGGATGGAATACTAGCTAAGGCCATAAAAACATAACATACAACTTTATAGCTAAAGCTGTAATAAAAGAACTGACAATTTAAAAAGAAATATGCAAATTAATTTACAAAAAACTCATTTGAATTAACTAGCACTCGATTCAGGTATGAAGGCATGGCTCCTCTGCAGAAGGCTTCTCTGTGTCTGCTTTTTTGTCTTTACTTGGCTTTCTGGAACCCACCTACACAGGGCTCTGTGGGAGTTAGCAATACAGATTATTCTTCCTTGGATGTTGTTAATATCTCTTGTCCTTCCCCTGAATCCTCTACCATTCTGAATCTCTCCATAATTACTTATTCAGTTTCTTTTCATTTGTATCCATTTGCTCTGAATTTCTGTCTCTGTGAATACATGCCTAGATAGGCTTCAGTCCTTCACTATTGCCAGTTTAAATACTTTTCCTCTTACTTTAGTGTTTGGTGATGATCATGACTCTCCATGTTCACTTCAAGAGATAGTTGTCTAATAGAGTGAATATTAAAAAGGTGACTTCTGGGTTGTAGAGAAGGCTCAGCTATTAAAAGGGAAGTGGTACTCCTTTTGCAGAGGACGTGGATTTGGATCAATGAACTCCTGTCAGGAAGCTCATACCTGCCTTGACTACAATTTCAGGGAAAATACTACTCTCCTCGGCTTCCAGCGGGACCTACACAGATGTGCACATACCCTGTAGCCAGAAACAAACATGTAATTAAAAATAATAAACATAAATCTAAATAATATATAGATGCTGCAGTGTTAGGAGAAGGGTTTTGTTTGGATACAAAACACTGTATGAAAGAGTTAGGTGTGGTGGTTTCTGCCTGTATAATCCCTGAGCTGGGAAAGTGAAGACAATGCTTTCTGGACTTCACTGGCTGGCTCATCTAGGTGAACTGGTGAGACCCTGGTCCAGGTTCAGCAAGAGATCCTGCCTCAAAAACTAAGATGAAGACGGATGGAAGAAGATATCCACCATCAATCTCTGACCTCCACATGTGCATACATACAAGAACACAGCCATGTATACTCTTGTACATACAAATGCACTCAGAAACCACATGTACACACTTTCAAACAAATTGTCTGGATCAAACTTAATTGGTTGTACATGTAAGCTAAGAGTAAATTAATGTAATCTACATGTCATTTATGCTGTTGAACACAATATTAATTACGGATATACAGACATATGTGGAAAAACACAGGTGGTTCATAATTGCAATATTATGATATTGCAACAGAATATGATATCAGTGAAATAATAATAAATTAATAAAATGAAAAGTGTATAAAAATATAAATGGCCTTATATCAGTTGACGTCACTACAGGGACTTCCCAGAATTATTCAGTCTTTAAGACTTCTGAACTATGATGAAGTGTTATAAACTTCCATCATAATAATGTGTATGATTCAACAAACACATGAAGGTAGAGTATGTTTATGAATTTAGAAATATATATGTAATGTATGTATGTATGTACATGTTACAACAACTAAGGACAAAAGAGATCAAGAATTTGAAAGAGAAAAGGGGTGGTATGCATATGAGAGGGTTTGGAATAAAAAAGAAAAGGCAGAAATGTAATTACATCTCAAAATAATAAAAGAAATAATTTTTAAAAAATGAGACATGAGCCGGGCGGTGGGAGCGCACGCCTTTAATCTCAGCACTTGGGACGGAGAGGCAGGCGGATCTCTGTGAGTTTTAGACCAGCCTGGTCTACAAGAGCTAGTTCCAGGACAGGCTCCAAAACCACAGAGAAACTCTGTCTAGAAAAACCAAAGAGAGAGAGAGAGAGAGAGAGAGAGAGAGAGAGAGAGAGAGAGAGAGGATCATATGTTTTTTTTTTCTTTCAGTGAAATTTGCAGGCAAATGGATGCGAATAGAACAAAATAATCCTGAGTGAAGAAAGATAGACTCAGAAAGACAAACAAGGTGTGCACACACTCATAAGTGGATATTACATATGTAAAGGATAACCAGCCTATAGTTCATGACCCTAGAAAAGCTAGGTAACAAGGAAAGCCTTAAAGATAGACAAACACAGATTGCATGAATCCCCCGGGGAAGGGGAAACAGACAAGAAATCCTGAAAAAATTGGTAGTGCGGGGACTTGAGGGAGGGAGCACAGAAGGCAGGAAGAAGGAAAGAGGAGAGAACATGAGGGAATGGGTTGGCTGAGATGGGGAAAGGACAGAAAGGGATAGCAAAAAAAAAAAAAAAAGAGAGAGAGATATCTTGATCCAGGAAGTCATTATGGTTCTAGCAAGAAACCTGGCACTAGGGAAATTCCCAGGAATTTACAAGAATGACTCTAGCTAAGACCCTAAGCAGTAGTGGAGAGAATACCTGAACTGGCCTGCTATAATCAGATTTATGACTACATTGTCATCATAGAAATTTCATCCAGCAAATGACAGAAGCAGATGCAGATATCCACAGCTAGCACCGGGCCAAGCTCCCAGAGTCCAGTCGAAGAGAGGAAGGATTGATAACTTGATCAAAGTGGTCAAGACCATAATAGAGATACCCATAGAAGCAGCTGCCCTGAACTCATGGGAACTTACTGAGTCCAGACTGACAGCAGGGGAACCTGCATAGGACCAAATTAGGCCCTCTGAATGTTGATGACAGTTGTGTGGCTGGGACAGTTTGTGGGGACACTGGCAGTGGGACCAGGATTTATGCCTAGTGCTTTAACTGGCTTTTTGGAGCCCATTCTCTATGGAGGGCAGTCTGGGCCTTGGTCTTGGCTCACAGGGATGTGCCAGACTTTGTTGACTCCCCTTTGGAAGGCTTCTACTTTCTAAAAATGGGTAGGGAGTGGGGAGAGGAAAAGTGGGGGGAGTTGGAGGAGAAGAGGGAGAGGTAATGATGATTGTTATGTAAAATGGGAAATCATAGTTTTAAAAACAAATAAAAAGAAAAACCTACACTGAAAATAAAAAATAAAAAATGAGAGAGGTCTACCACGCTGCCAGCAGCTTGTGAATGGGCTGTCACTCAAAGAAGAGGTCAAATGTGCCTGGTCAATTATCATGTGTCGTGGCTCCTTAACGAGTTAAATGTGTTAAGCTTTTCATATTTCCAAACGCAGAATGACTTGGAGAGTGATGGGATAATTTGCTTAACCATTTGTTACGCACACAGAACAGCTGCAGCAAAGCATTTTTTCTGAATTGACAGGCTGAGTGGATAAACGGATGCTCAGAAACTGATCATCAACATGTCCTTCGCTAAGCTCTAGTCATCAGCAACATTCACCTCTAAATGAGCCATAAACCTTTCTGCTCAGACGGGAGCAGAGCGGCAAGTACCAAACCCGGTCCTGAAGCCGTATCTTTTGGAATCCTTTACTATTAAAGTAAAGGATAATTATGTGATTCAGTCATGCTCTTTTTCAATTACAGGTAAGCCCAGGTAACCACCAATATTCACTTTGACCCAGAACATGTCCAAATCTAGTGGTTTTTGCACTAGATGCAGAAAGTAGATAACAAAACAAAGGTACACTATATCAACATGAATTAAGCACCATGATCTTTAGCCACACAAGTCTGACAAGATCAGGATAAGAAGACTTGATGTGACGATTGGGGGGGGGGGTGCGCACGCACACGCACACATGTATGCCTAAGAGTGGGTCTTTTAACTTCCTCATGCTTCAGGTCTCCCAGGTTTAACAAAGGCACGGATCTTGGGGTAATTTGGCAAATTGAGCAGCACATACAAAATCTAATATTTATTTAAATAGCATCATGAATAAAAAAATCTAGATACATTGCAATATTCATCTCGTGACAACAGAGTGCTTGAAAATGCTATAAAACCTAAAAATAATGCATTTTAATTTTCATAACAGCTTGAAGCAAAATCAGATGTTTTAAAATTAAAATCATAGAGAGCATTGATGGGTCAGTATTGATTCATGCAATGAAGCATTATTTGATCTAGTATCTCATATTAAATCAAAGACATTAGCCCAAAAAGTTTATGGCATACAAACAGATTATGACAATTTTTATAGTATTAGCCCAAGTGGTTCCAAACTCTTTACTGCAGCAGGTATCTTATCTCACATGAATAAGATGTGATTTATGACTGGTAGCCTGGAGAATTTTTATTGCATCTGTAGCGGAAATAAACACAAGTCTTTTTTCAAAGTGACTGCAACTGAATGGTTGAGGAGGACCTGACCAGGTGGTGATCTTATACTACTGAGCTCCTTCTGTATAGCTGGAAGCAAAACGTCAGGGCTAGCTGGTCTCAAACATACATTTCAATTTTATACATACATACATATGGATACATAATGATTTTTTGAGATAGGGTTTCTCTGTGTAGCCCTGGCTGCCCTGGAACTTACTCTGTAGACCAAATTGCCCTTGAACTTACAGAGATCCATCTGCTTCTGCTTCCCAAGTTTTAGTATTAAAAGCATGCACCACCACCAGCTGGCTAATCAGTTTATATTTTTAAAGAAAAATTCTCAGAAATAGAAATACATTTTACTAGATGGACTTTACAAACCCAATTTTGTGAGTTCACAGAAATCAAACAGAGTCCCCACAGGGTTCTGTAAGCCCCACTAATGTCCAAAATCCTCACGGATGCCACCTGGCATTTGACTTAAGCTCCTCATAGACAATTTACCACCACTTCCAAGTGCCCAACTGGTGCCTGTCATGTATAATTCTATTGAGGCAATATTCAATGTGTAAGCTTTAATCAGTGTAAGTTCACAAAGGAAAAGGTCCTTCATTAAACAGAAAACTTTTTACCACACACCAGGCTGCCAAAATCCAAATGGAAACAAAAAATATTATAATGTAAAACGCATTGGTTCTACAGTCAAAACAGGAAAAAAATAATCCAAACATATTTTTGTTTTGAGATTATTTTGATTATATATATATATATATATATATATATATATAATATCCTCTGCCTAATGACAGTGAGAATTTCAGTGAAATCTATTTAATTTACCAGATCTGTCTTGATAGTAGAATAGCTGCAACAATTTTAGGTTATTGAGTGTGTGTGGTCATATTGAGTGGATGAACAAGAGTGATGGGGGAGAGTCTTCTGTTTTGTGTTGATTTCATTGGTTAAATAAAGAGACTGCCTTAGTCCTTTAATAGGACAGAAAATTAGGTAGGCGGAGTAAACAGAACAGAATGCTGGGAGAAAGAAGCTGAATCAGGCAGTCGCCATGATTCTCCCACTCCAGGCAGATGCAGGTTAAGATCTTTCCTGGTAAGCCAGCTCGTGGGCTACATAGATTATTAGAAATGGGTCAGATCAATATGTAAGAGCTAGCCAATAAGAGACTGGAACTAATGGGGCAAGCAGTGTTTAAAAGAATACAGTTTCCGTGTAATTATTTCAGGGGTAAGGCTAGCCGGGTGGCAGGACCCATCAGCCCGCCATTCCTTCAACACAAGAGTATGGATATACTAGGGCTCAGGTTCACTCTGGGAAAGGAGAAATAATTTGGGATTATTTATAAAAGAAAGAGCAAACCCTAGAACTGGAAGTGAAATAGAAAGTTTCCATGGGTTCTCATAATACATAATAATAATAATAATAATAATAATAATAATAATAATAATAGTGTTTTTCTATTGCTACATGCATAAAATGCATAAAAACAGTAGCAATACACACATTCTCATTAGCAATAAACATGCTTGGGTCCAGATGGCCTTCTAAAATGTCCTTGTATATTCATGTCGCTCTGCCTTCAGAATTAGACCATGTGTCTGTCATTCTCCACTAAAGTGATTAGCCAAATTTCTGACTTGTTTCTCTCCCTGCACTTTTATTTCATGTGATGCTGTTTCCAAGCAACAATGTGGACCTACTAAGAGCATGTGCAGTCATGAGTTGTTCCATCCTACTGCTCCTGTTGGAATCAAAAGCAAAGTCCTCTGAATCTCTACAGAATCAGTCTGCAAGCTTTCTTCCCATTGCTGGGATATTTGAAGCCAGCCTGGCCACCAGTTTCTTTTTGAACTAAGCAAGAGCTTTATCAACTCAGGATAACTGTACATTCTGCTTCCATTAATTCAGACTCCTTTGGTCTAGTAGCCATGTGGCTCCCTCCCTTAACTCCCAACATTTCTTCACTTAACAATTCTTACCTGTGATATTAATCTAGTCATTGTCTGGAGTTTTGTTCTTGTTCTGCTTCATTGTTTGTTTTCTCGTTTTATTCTCTCTATCCTACTTGAATGCCTAGTCTGTGAAGGTGTTTGTTCAACACTACAGCCGAAGAGCTTAAAATAAGGCTGGTACATTAAAGCTATTCTCAGATTGTTTACATAGGCAACGAAGTAAAAATACACCTGAAACTACATATATAATGTACATTATATAATGTCATATGTAATGTGGCCAAAATGAACTGACTTAATGAGTTCTTATGAATGCAATTTTATATGGATGCTGTGACAACTGTGAATAAAAATGTGACCCAGAATTGACAACTAAGAAACGGAAGAGAAGGAGACAGAGTTGTAAGTAAAAAAGTGGTAGATTCTGTATTCACTGCGTACAGTGAAGATAATTATTTTAAATTGTGATCTTTTAATAGTATGGGATCTCAAGTAAGTAGAGGCTGTCATGCTAACACCCTTTCTCACTATTAGATGACCCAAAATGCCTTTGTTATATCTTAAAAATGGAAAATCATCCACCCAGGCCACAGAGTTTAAAATTTTATAGGAATAACCAAGTTGAAAAACTTAATAAATCAAAGACTTGTATCAATACAGTATTTCAACCTTAGCTGATGAATGTCAGCAAACGAAAAGTCACGTTTACCTATGTTATTGCTATTTTCCTTCTTTTCATGGGTCTAATCATAAATATAAAATTTTAAGTAACAAACATGCCAAGATTCTTGGTAAAATATTTTTCAAAATATAGGAGAAAATTTGTACCTACTGTACAACTATTTTCTTTTTCCTCTCTTTGAGCTCCAGAAATCCAATCGAAGAAAGGAAGGAGGGAATATATGAGGACGTCAGGATCATAATGGAGAAATATACAAAGATAACTGAATCGAGCTCAGGGAAAGTAGGGAATGCTAAACTGGCAGCTGTGGAGTCTCCATAGGATCCAAATAGGCCCTCTATACCTGAAGCTTGGACTAACTGAAGGCACCTGGCAGTAGGACCAGGATCTATCCCTGGTGCTTGAGCTAGTTTGTTGGAGCACACTGCCCATAGTTTGATACCATGCTCAGCCTTAATGCAGGGGTGGAGGAGCTTAGTCTTGCCTCAAATTAATGTGCCAGACTTTGTTGACTTCCAGTGGAAACATTTACCCCTTGGGAGGAGTGGATTTTGAGAGGGCTGGGAGGAGGCAACGGGGGTGGGAAGAAGGGTAGGAGGGAAAAATGACTGGAGTGCAAAATGAAATTTAAAAAAAAAAATAAAAATAAAAATTTAATGAAGTATAACTAATCTATTATAAAGACAGTTTCTGTTTCTAACTTCAATTTTTTTTCATTTTGTACATCTTTCTTTTTAGTATACACAACTTGCAATAGTCTAATAAAAGTTCCCTGAATCCAGAAGTATACTGGTTATTGTTTAATAAACAGAGATGAATGCCTGGTTACAGCTCACTCAGATATGGCTGTGATGAGCTATCATTATGTTGCATTATTTACATTCCAGAAGAGAGAGCATCAAAGCATTTGCCTGCCTCAGGAGCCATCGGTCATGCTCACAGAGCTTGGCTGTGTTGCAAACAAACACCTGTGATCACCTTTCCACTTTCCTGTGAACTCTGCCAGCAAGAAATCTGGAGCAGTACATAAACATGCACGAAGATTTCTCTCTGGCGTATGCTGAAAACCAGTAGTTTGTATCTAAAGTTGCCTTTGATACAGATTAACTCCAAGGTACACTAACATTGTAATTGATGTCCTTTCATTTTCCCAAGGTTCTAATTGTTAATTTCACAAGGAATCAGAGTGAGAGCCTGTCAAAAGAAGGGAGTAAGCCCTAATTTTTTCTGCTGTGAAACAATCTAAACTTTCATTATCAATGTGAAAAACATCACAAAGCCAATTCAGAGAAAAAACTGATGCTACAGGTTTTCTTATTGTGTTTGACATAGTATTTAGTTCATAGGTGGTACACAATAAAGATCCCTTAAAACAATGTTCAAAAATATGGAGTTGGAAATTTGGCTAAGGTTTGTCCTCCTGATTCAGAATGCTTAAGACCTTGGATTCCTTCTTCAACAATGCAAGACTAAAAGAACAAGACAAAATAATATATAAAACAAAAGAACACAAGAAAATAAAGTCATTTGAGCTTGTAAAATGGCTTAATGGATAAGGATGTGTGTGTGGTGGCAGGCCTAACAATCAGAGTTTGATGCTAGAACCATGATGAAGAGAGCCAATGTACCAAGTGTCTTAACTGCTAAACCATCTCTACAGCCCCATAACTTTATTTTAAATCAAATTTGCCAAAGCATAATTTGTGTGGAAGAAAAGTCATACTGTATCATACTTTTTCCATGACTAGACTTGACTTTTCTCAGATTCTGTGTTTGTATTCATGAAGGGTATGCAGCTGTAATCATGCTTGTGTTTTGTAATTCTAGCAGAATAAAGCAAATATAGAATGATTTTCTTTCTTGGACATTTCACAAGTTTGTGAATGATGACCATTATTTCTGTCTTCAGCTTGTCTAGAATTCACAAGCTATCTCAGAGTACGTTTTTCTTCATGAGGAAGTTATAATTACAAAATTTAGTAAATGTCTCTCTATTTGTTTAGATATTTAATTTAGATATTTAATTTCTCCCAGCAATTTTATGTGATTTTCTCTGTGCAGCTCATGTTCGTATTTAATTAAGCCCATTTCTAAACAGTTTTCTATGTCAGTTTTGAGATGGCACACTTATGTAGCATTTTAAAATCTCATTTTCAATTGTTCTTTGTTGCTATGGGAAATGCAACTGATTGTTTTGTGTGTGTGAATGTGTGTGTATGTGAGTGTGCGTGTGAGTGTGTGTGTGTGAAGTTGGTACCCAGTGATATCACTGGATTCATTCCTGGTCTTTGTCATTTGGTCCCATACTCAACACCTTCCCTATGCATTGTAACTCATCTACAAATAAAGCACATATTTACCAAATTCTTTCTAAATGCTGTAATACTTATTTCTTACGCTTTCCTTTGGTTATTGTGAGACTGCAAGATCCAACACAGGGTTAGTAACCGGTGTTGGGTGTAGTGAGCACAGGAATTTTGTATTGTTGACCTGGGCACAGCCATGACAAGAACTCTAGTGCCTCATCCCCTTGGAAATGGCAAAGCCTTCGCTGGGCGAGGCTTAGAGAGGTGGCAAAGACTTCCTTGGCTCCAATGTGATGCCTACAGTGGGTGAAGACAATAACCACCAGAGCTCCGATCCCTCAGGTGGGCACAGTCTGAAGACTGCTTTCCTAGAGAAACAACGCCTTCCCTTAGAGTTAAGAAAACGTTGAGAGAATATTTACGTTCTCTTAAAGTCTTAAAGCCACTATATGCCATATTAAATGAAGGATCTCGTACGTTACTTTCATCTCTCCATCTCTTGAGGTATTGCAGTTTTGAGCTCCACAGTTACATGCAGGTAGAAGTTTCTTTCATATTTGACTTTGCTGTCATCACATTTGTTTCTCTTGATTCTTTTAACACACTTATAATCTCTGTTTTAAAATCATTCTCTAATAATTTTACCATCTGTCATTTCCAGATCTGTATCCATTAACTAGTTTTGTTCCTTGTAATGAGTCATACTTTCTAGTTAGCTCATGATTTTTAATTGACTTCTGAAAAGTTTAAAATTTACATTGGCGACTTTTTAAAATGTTTTTCTTTAAAGAATTTTGACTTCTACTTGGGATTGATATTGAAATGTACTCAAGATAATTAAATGCTTAAATGTAACATCAGAAATGTTAAAACTCCTAGAAGAGAAAAAGACAAATAAGTTTTTTTAATAAGTATTTTGACATTGAATTTTTAGATATGACACAAAAAACACCAAAATCAAGAAGTCAAAGATAAAATGGTGGCTTTCTGTGCCATGCTGCTGGCGTGAACTCTGACTCTTTCTGGAGGTCTGGTTATGGAGCCCTTGAATGGAGTCTGTGGGCCTGGGTGCTTATATACCCACTTGGGAAAGTAGCTAAGACTATGTCCACAGCTCAGCACTCCCTGCCTGGGGTGGGATCAGGAATGCTAGGAGTGCAAAAGCAGGAGGGCATGGAGGATTCCTGCCACCATACACAGAGATATTTTCAAGGCACACAATGCTCTGCATGACATATTTAGCTATTACTCAGATAAAAAGGGTTTATGTGCTGAATGCTCATTCTCAGAGTTAAAGTGCTGAGCATGGCTCCTACTTCATGCCCCAGAGTTGGTAGTAATGGTCCATCCACCATTTTAAAAGTGGAGAGAGTCAGAGCCAGCATCCAGAGTTGCTGCAACCAAGCTGCTTACCATTTTAAACTCTCTTCAATGCAGTAAGGAATTACAAATACACAATAGGACACATTCTAAGGTAAAAGACTCCTAAATGGGTCACAGTGTTGGATAAATGTACGTAGGCTTGGGAGAGAGAAAAGAAAAAGAGTATCGAGAGTTATAAAAGGAAATTAATGGTTTATAAAAAAAATTACAAGAAAGTCTCTAAAGAGAAAGAGTACAGACAGTCATAGATTAAAAGGAATAAAAAAAAAGCCATGTAAAGATGGAAACTTCAAAGAGAGTCTGAAGTATGTGTACTATAGTGACTTCTTTCAGTGTTTTGAGTGTGAAGGAGCTAAGTACAGAGAAATATTTCACTGTATGGACTCTTTAACCAAACCAGGATGTATATTATGCAGGTATCTTGACTTCAAAATATTGGTCTAAGGATATGTTGCTTTGGAAAAGAGGTTCTTCTTTTGTTTCCACGGAGGATTAAAACCTGTGGAATCCTTCTAGATTGATGTGGTTTGATGGAACAAGACCTCCGAAAAGGTTGCCTTTAACACCCCTCAAAAATTACTTCAAACAACTGCTGACTGAGATAACACTAACACACAGGATACACCATAAACGACCTGATTAACAGTGCCCCAATTAGCAAAATGTAGTCTAAAAAACTATGCCCAAATTCCCAAATATTGTTTATAAATGTTTCTTTACATTTAAAGGGGGATATGCTTTAGAGATTTGTATTGGTATGGATCTTGATTTATTGATACAAATATAAGGTCAATTTTGTTATACTGTGTATATATATTTCTGGATCTTGATTAAGGTATTGTGTTTGTGCAACTCGTTTAAAATGTAATGTACAATTAGAAATATAGGTTAATAGATAATCATCTATAATAGTCAAACTTGTAGTCATGTTAGTTAGATTTCCTAGATGTACAGAAATATATTTCAGGTGGATAAGCCTTCTTCAAACTTTTCAAAGACTACAGAATATGGCATTTTAAATGTTTTATTAACTTAGGACATTTCATGACAATGAGATACATCTGTTCTTGTCAGCACCAGGTACTTCAAAAAGATGATGGCATCAAAGAGGTTCCTTATGGAGTTTATTAGCCGTTTGGGCAAGAAACTGCTCTTGCCAGTACTGCTTGATGAACTGGACATGCAGGACCCACAGAAAAATGACTGATAAACTTGCTTAAAGGTGAGACAATCATTTGGGGTTTCTGCTTCATGAAGGAGTCTGCTAGACATTCTGCAAGATACAAAAGAAAGTGACTGACAAACTGTCAATATAGGCAGACTTGTCTTTAAAATTTCCTGCTTCATGGAAAAGTCTGCCGATTACTATTGTCCTGTAAGTTGAAGATGGATGCCCCAATGGTACAGAAGATCTCTGGTTGACTCTCCAGGCAATGAGGTGTATCTGTCAATTCTAGAGTTTTGAAAGTTGCTTACAATGTACTTCCTGTTTACTTAGGTAATATTATATACTTCTGGAGTCTTTGATGTAGTTAAAGAATAGATAATAATAATATAGCTTTCCTTAGGATAAAAGATAAAATAGATATAACTATAATTCTTGCTTGATAACTGTTTTATGTAATTTTACTATATTAAAGTTAAAACCTTCCTTTTTATTTAAACAGAAAAAGGGAGGTGATATGGGATTCCCCTCTATATGCTATGATTACCATTGATAAATAAAGGAACTGCTTCGGGCCTATAGCAGAGCTATAAGGGAACAAAACTAGGTGGGGAAAACTAAGCTGAATGCTGGGAGAAAGAAGGAGGAGTCAGAAGCCATGTAGCTCCCCCGGAGCAAGACAGAACTTTAGCTGGTAAGCCACAGCCACTTGGCGATAATACAGATTAAAAGAAATGGGTTAAATTAATATGTAAGAGTCAGCCAATAAGAAGCTAGAACTAATGGGCCAAGCAGTGATTTAATTGATATTTTTCTGTGTCATTATTTTGGTTCTGGGCAGCCAGGACAAACAAGTTGGCCATGCCCCCTGCTACACAAGCTGGACTAAGATTTTCTTGTTTAAAAAAATTCCACAGAATGCTGAAAATATTTGTGAAGCAAAAAGGAGTTGACATCAGCTCAATAGTTTAAAAGAAGTAAAAGCAATAAGAAATAAAAAGAGAAAACTTATTAAAACATGAACAAATAACCTGGTGGTCATCTTTCCAAAGAAAAATAAATGGCCAGAGGTGTTTGAAAGCTGTTTAACATCACTGATATCATAAACATGCACATTAAACTATGAAGATCTCACCTCACATCTGTTACTATTGTTGTTATCTAAAAATAGAGGAGGAATATTGGTAAAGAAGAAGGAAATGCCTATAAACTGTTCGTGAAATGTAAATGAGTAGAAATGACAGAGTGAACAAAATTTTCTCAAAACTAAAATTAGAATTAATGTAAAATCTAAGAATTTTACTTTAAGCCTTGGATCATATAACAGTGAAAGTATTGACATACCACACCTTTGACTGTAGTCCGGTGGTATGTGCCTTTTCCCAGAAATAGCATAAGCAAACATCCCTTCACCCTAGATAGGGCACCAGTAACAAGCCAAATGAAGGAGCCTACCCAAGAGTCTCTTAATGAATTCAGTGGCTTACTTACAGAAGTGTGCATATACTCAAAGGCATCGCCAAAAGGTCTACCCAGCATGGCTATTGATTCATAAAACTGCATCCCTAGAGCTCTGCATATAACATACAGGCCACCTAGCTATTCAGTTTCCTCTCCCCAGTAATTTGAATTTAAAAACTTGTAGGCTCCAGGTGCTTCCTGGCCCTCCTCAATTTGATGATGTACATTCATTCTGGAGGGAATGCCACTCCATAAGATGGTATGGCCTATGTTTGCACAATGAAATGAAAAGTGGTCACATTCCTCAAAATGTGAACTTATTAAGCCAACACTACTGGAGCTGGTCATGGCACAAGGGATGGCTGCAGACCTGAGGCAAAAGATGCTGCTTTACAACGTTTGAGGGAAACTTCGCCAAGAGATTCAGTCGCCTGAAGTGCTAGCTTCTGCTTTCACTTTTAGGAGGAGTTGTTTGCATAATGGGGGATTTTATGCTTATGGATGCCCTGTGGAAATATATTCATGTTCCCAGAGAAACTTTAAAGACAGGGGGTCATAGTCTGAAAGTAGATTCACAGTAGGAAGAGTTTTCCTTGTACTCCGAGAACTGTGGTATCAATAGGGTATATTCTGAGAAATTTCTTCCTCAGTTCTGGATTCAAGATGTCAAAAATCTATCCATTTCCTTATATTGGAGCCTATATAGAAAGAGTAGGAATAGTGTGGGTCGATGGAAAAGGAACAAAATATCAAAACCTTCCTTTCTGGGAGCGTATGAACACAACAGACTCCTACAATAAAACTGAGGAACAGAAAAATGCTATAATTAGTCACTTAAATGTTTATTCTAAGATATTTTGTAAAGCTTACATTTTAGGAAACATCAAATTATTCTGCACATAACTTGGTTAAGGTAAAAATAATTTCAGACTGCCTAATATGTTGTAACCTCATGAGCAGCCAACCAAGACACAGGCTGTAAAAATAGAAGGTCCTGTGTTTTGCAGACTCTGAGAAATTTGTAACTCCCAGATTTGACAGATGCTGTCTGAAGATGCTGTGCTTTACTTTTTTTTAGGCTGGACATTTAATGGGAGAGTGAAAAAGAGATCTGGGGTTCTAATGCTTGCCAAATGACTTATGTAGTTAATATGCTATATAAATAAGAGTCATTCTGTTTGGGATTGAAGAAGCTGTCGAACCTTCGTGTGTGTATTTGTCCATTTCTTCCCCCATAGACTCCACACCTCCTCTTCAGTAACCAGTTGAAGTTGCACGGTACATCTTACTTGGGTTCCTTACTATGGTCTTTAAAATAACAATAAGAAGAGAGTTGGGGAAAACATATAACTAGCTCAATAGTTACCCTTATCTGAGAAATTACATTGCTGAAATAGTTGCTTGATATCTGTAAAGATGTTTTCATAAATCTGGTCTACTTTATCCAGTTAATTATGGTAGGCAATTCTTGCAGCAGTTATTTGGAGCCTAGAATGTATCAATATTTCAACAGCTTGCTTATGCATCATAGGGAGCACTCTTTCAACACAAGCTGTATAAAAGGATGAACTAGAGACATATTTGATGTGCTTGCTTTCTTTGTTGTGACTATAGCAAATCAAAACAAATTTACTAGCTTAAAACAAAAAAAATCACTTTAGAATTACATAGGTCAAAATTTTTCAATGGGTCTGTTAAAAAATGAAATCAAGATGTTGATAGGATTTTCCATTCAAGATATTCTAGACAAAATTTACCCCTACTCCTTTCAGTTTTTAAAGATAGTCCCCTCTCTTGGCTCATAGATATTGCTCCTCCATCCTGATTATGCTGTCTTTTGGCATTCTTTGTCATCATTTTATATCCCCCTTATTAGGACATAGTGTTTTATGCTGGACCCACTCATATAATATAGGATAATTTTCCTACCAAGGGAAGTTGACTCACATCAGAAAAGTTATGTAATTTGTGACAGCTTCAGTAAATGACTCAGTGTGGTTTTGGGCTTGCATGTTCTACTGCAGCCTGCCAAGTTCTAGAAATCACACGTGTGCAGTACAACATGTGGCTGCAAAGCTATTTTATTATATAAAATAATACATTTCAACAGCCTAGAGATCAGGAATATAAATATATTAAGAGGATGCTATTATAACATCTGGTAATCTGTGTAGTAAATTGGTAAAGGTCTACAAACTCATATGAAGGTGTTATATTTTAAAGAAACCATGGAGAGATTTTATAAATTGGCCATGTATATATTAAGACCAAGTACATAGTATATAATTGATGATTCTGCACAGAAACAGAATGAATAACACAGAAAGTGGTTTTCTTTTTTCATTCATAGAAGAAACAGAAGAGAGGGAATTATATAACATGGCAATGTATTCTGACAAGTCCAAACTTGGCAAGACAGTCAAACAAGTTGAAGCTTCAACATGAATAAGTATAGCAGTTTTCAATCAAAGTAGCACGTACACAGTTTGTTGCCTTTCTAGCGAACTCAGCCTTTTTGATTAAGACCTTCAACCATTCAAATAAGACCCAGTTAATATTATGAAGTGTAAAGAACTGTGTTCAAACTCTATTGATCTGTCTTGATGTTTGATCAAATAACTGAGGATCATAGACAAGGCATGTTGACTTATTATCAGTGAAAGACAGCATAGAACCTGCCACTTTATCAAATAATAGGAGGATAAAGGTAGAAAGTAGAATGTTATTTACATGAAAAGTAAATCTTATTTAGAGAACTAGAGTAAGGTTGTAGTATGGGGACTATACTCAACTATAAAATCATTTTAGCTTCCAAAGAGGTCCTGATAATATTGCAACATAACTCTTAGGGTGACTTCCCCATTTTTATAAGGACAGCTTCTGTTAAAATAAGAAGTAGTAATAGCTGGATATGATCAATGTTCAGTGTATAAATACACAGAACTTTCAAAGAATAAAATAATTATTTAAAATATAGTTTATTGAATTAAATCAAATTGATCAGAATTCTGTCTCCATATAGTTTACAATGAAGCTATACAATTGCAACCATCAGTTTAGTGATGACTTGCACTGTTCCAGACAGGTTTATAAACATTTTACAAGGCCATCTGTGCATACACACACACACACACACACACACACACACCACAACCACCACCACCACCATCACCACTACCACCACCATACCACATGAACACACACACACAGCACAACAAACAAATAATGAGATAATTCTAGCATTCACATAATTTCTTAGATGTAGAAAATGAGCTTCAGAAAGAGAAAGTTCCTAAAAACTTTTGAATAGATGTCAGTTTTAGAATTCATACTCAAATAATATGACTTGAAATTTCATGCTTTGGGTATATCATTCCATTTCTAAAGGTACATGGCCTTACCGCTGTCCAGACTTCTCCCTTGGCCCACTGTAGTCTGATTTAGTAGGGCTATGTCTTTTTTTTTTTTTTTTTGGTTTTTCGAGACAGGGTTTCTCTGTGGCTTTGGAGCCTGTCCTGGAACTAGCTCTGTAGACCAGGCTGGCCTCCCGAGTGCTGGGATTAAAGGCATGCGCCACCATCACCCGGCCTGTAGGGCTATGTCTTTATCGTTGATGGAATACAAACATGGTGTCTGGATAACCTACCTAAGGAAACCTGAAGAATAATTAAAAATTAGTTATAATTGTCTCACAACTAGAATGACTTTTGTTCCAGAGAGAAGTATAGATTTAGCCTCTAATTCTACAGAAGTCTACAAATACCACAGGCCACCACAGCTTCACATGATTGGATTGGATATTCCAATGTCCTCATTACATGGCATGATTTATATTGATGGTGAAAGCATGGCAGCTTCACTGAGAAGCTTTTGAGGGATAAGACCCTTGAGTTTCTACCCTAGATCCTGGGAATAGTAGGGCTCATGTATCTTTGACTTCTTAAACTTAAATTTTGAGACCACAAATCCTAAATACACCTTAAATTCAAAACTTCAGATTAATTCAGGTAAGCATTACCAACACAAGGACAGACAGACTAATGCAGAATAAATAAAAGTATCAATGTGAATCATGGGTGTCAAGGTTATGTATAGGGACATGACTATAACAAAATCTGAATAATTCTGGAGACATATGAGCAATACAATACAATGAACTAAAATGATTAACAGGATGTGAAAAGATGGATAGCTATGAAATTTTGAAGGAGCAGTAATTTTTAATTATGACTTGACATAAATTGCAAAGAATAATGTGAGCATATGTTGAAAGTGAAGAAATTGTGAAGGAATTTATTGAACCAGCTGCAGTAACACTATGTTGTGATTCTAACATTTCTTCCTAGATATGAAGTCTGCTGTTAAGAGTGCTGCTAGAACAAAGTTGTTTGGTGTGTCTGTGTAGATTAGAGGTTTATGGGATGGAGTGGCATCCAGTCCTCTGTGCAGCTTTCTACTATTTTGTGTTTTATTTTTTAAAATTAATTTTTAGATTTTTATTGTATTGCATATATATACATAAATATGAGTATTTACCAGCATATGTATGTATTGCACCATGCATGTTGTGCTATAAATAATTTTCATAAATTGGTGAGGCAAATATTTTGTCAGAAAAAAAATGAATGAGATGGGTATAGGCAAACAACTTCTATCAGTTTACAGGAAATTCCATATTCTATGTTTTGATTTATAATATAATAACATAATTTCTCCATTTCCTATCTCCCTACAGCCTTTTGCATATACACTCTCCTACTTACCTTCAAATTCATGTCCTCTCCTTTCACTAATGCATGCATTCAAATATCTTTTTATAAAAATTTTAATTGTCTATGTTCATTATGCCTAGTACCTATGAATATTTTCATTCAAATATAAATGATATATTAAGCTCACTTTGCTCATTGGCTCTGATCTCTGTTTCCTTCCCACCTGATGGTCCTCTAGATAACTTTGATTCCATTGTCATATAATAATCACACCATAGTTCAATAGATATATATTGCCAAAAAATTGAAAATAATAGAAGATATATATAAATCTTTCTGAAAACTGCTTAATAAGACTATCTCTAGTTATGCTCATTTTTCTGAAACATTGTTACTTCTCTATGGCTAAACAATCCACTTTGTGTATAGACAAAATTTCTTTTATTTCTCTGCTGCTGAGTGCCTGGATTGGGTCTCTGTGGTGGTTTGATTGTAAATGGCCTTCATATTCTCATGGGGAGTGGCATTATTTAAAAGGCTTTTGTCACGTGGTCTTGTTGGAGTAAGTGTGACCTTATTGGAGGAATTGTACCACTGGGAGTGGGCTTTAAGGATTCAGAACCTCACACAAGGCCCAGTGACTCACTCTCTCTTGCTGTTTCCTGCCAGTCCAGATGTGCAACTCTCAGCTCCTTCTCCAACACCATGGCTGCCTGTGCATGCTATGCTTCCTGTATTGACTATAATGGATGGCTTTTGACAATAGAGCAATTTTTCACAAGACTGATTCTTCCCATCCAGATCCTGGGAAGTCTTTCCATCTCATTCAGTTTCTTTCTTTGATGGTTTGCAGTGTTCACTGTAAAGGTTTTCTGCCTCTTGGATAGGTTCATTCCAACATTTTTGGGACAATTATGAATGCAATTGATTTCTTTCTCAATGTTCCTGTTATTGATATATAGGAAGGTTACTGATCTTTGTTGATACTGCAAATTATACTTTGCTGAAAGTGATCAAAAAGTTGCTGGTAGAGATTCAGCATTTTTAATGTAAAGTATTATATGAATACTTTAACTTTTAAAATTCTTGTTTGTATCCTTTTTGCATACTTTTATGAACATCCTGCTCAAGGACTTCAAGCATTTTGTGGAATTACAGCTGAAAAACTATATGTACTTGAATTGTTCTGCATTTGTATGGGAATGTGTTTAGCTTTTCCAAATTTAGTATAGTGTTCACTACTGGTTTATTCTATATAGTTTTTCTTGTATTGAATATATATTTTAATTTTATTACTAGACCTACATCAGAAATGTATGTTTGAATTCTGTGAAAAACATTCTTTATATCTAGTATCATATAATATCAATCCTTAAGTCCATTTATGTGATGAACTATATTGATTGATTTACATAATTTTAACTATTATTCGATCTCTGGAAGCATGTTTGAGATCATGATAATTTTTGTTTTCTTGAGCTAATTTGTGGCCATTTTTTCCTCTTTTCTCATGTGTGCATGAATGTGTATATTGGTATCCATACATGTGAGTGTAGATGTACTTGTATATGTCGAGGTCAGAAATTGTTGTTGAGAGGCTGTGGGTCACTTCTCTCTTACATTTTGATGCAAAGTCCCTTGCTTGAATGTAGAGTTCTCTGATTAGTCTAATCTGGGTATCTAGTTACCTCCCTTGTTGCTGCATCTAGAGGAATAAGAAACGGGCAGGCAAACACAACCTCCTGGCATTTCTTTTCTTTTTAGTGGTATGTGTATTGTTGCTGTGTCTTTATCTGACTTTAGGGAAAAAGAAAAAAAGAAAGAAAGAAAGAAAGAAAGAAAAAGGCAATACTGGCTTTGCAAAAACAGTTTGATAACATTCTCTATTTTTCTTTATTTTCCCATATTGTTTCTTTTTTTAATTTTTTAAAAAAATACCAATCCAAATTCCCACTCCCTCCCTTCTTCCCATTCCCTGAGAACACCCTCCTACCCCTCCCTCTCCAATCCTAAGAGAGGGCACGGCACCCTACTCTCTGGAAGGTCCAAGGTTCTCCTCACTACATCCAGGCTGAGCAAGGTATACATCCAAAATGAATAGGATCCCAAAAAAACCAATGGAGATAAATCCCAGTGCCACTGCCAATGGCCCCTGAGTCTACCCCAGTCATGCAACCGTTAAGCACATTCAGAGGGACTAGCTTGTTCCTTCCCAGTACTGCTGGAGTTAATGAGCTCTCATTAGCTCAGGTAAACTGCTTCAGTGGATGGACCCCTCATGGTCTTGACCTCTTTGCTCATATTCTTATTCCTTTCCACTCTTCAACTGGATTTGGGAGCTCAGTCTACCGCTCCATTGTGGGACTCTGCCTCTGTTTCCATATGTTGCTGGACAAAGGTTCTATGGTAGTATTTAAGATAATCATCAATCTGAATACAGGGCAAACTCAGAAATGAAAAGGGGGACATAACAACAAATACTGAGGGAATTCAGAGAATCATTAGGTCTTACTACAAAAACCTGTACTCCACAAAAATGGAAAATACAAAAGAAATGGAATTTTTTTAGATAGATACCATATACCAAAATTAAATCAAGACCAGGTGAGCAGTTCAAAAAGACTGGACTGAGCTCCCAAGGTCCCAATGAGGAGCAGAAGGAGAGAGAACATGAGCAAAGAAGTCGGGACCACGAGGGGTGCACCCACCCACTGAGACAGTGGAGCTGATCTATTGGGAGCTCACCAAGGCCAGCTGGACTGTGACTGAAAATGTATGGGATAAAACTGGACTCTCTGAGCATGGTGAACAATGAGGGCTGATGAGAAGCCAAGGACAATGGCACAGGGTTTTGAACCTAAGTAATGTGCTGGCTTTGTGGGAGCCTAGCCAGTTTGGATGTTCACCTTCCTAGGAATGGACAGAGAGGGGAGGACCTAGGACTTACCACAGGGAAGGGAACCCTGACTGCTCCTTGGACTGGAGAGGGAGGGGGAGAGGAATGGGGGAGGGGGAGAAGGGTGAGAGGAGGGAAATGGGAGGCTGGGAGGAGGTGGAAACTTGTTTTTTTCTCCTTTTCTCAATAAAAAAAAATGGAAAAAAAAACAAAAACAAAAAGACCTATAAGCTGCGAGGAAATGGATGCTGTCTTTAAAAACCACCCAACCAAAAAAAAAGCCCAAGACTGGATGGTTTTAGTGCAGAATTCTACCAGAACTTCCAAGAAGAGCAAATATCTATATTCCTCAAAGTTTTCCACACAACAGAAACTGACGGGACATTGCCAAACTCTTTTTACGAGACTACAGGTACCCCGATGCCAAAACCACACAAAGACTCAACCAAGAAAGAGAATTACAGACCAATCTCACCAATGAACATGGATACAAAAATTCTCTATTTTTCTATTAATGAAACAGTTTGAGATGCAACTATTAGTTCTTTAAAAGGTTTGATGGATTTCAGCAGTGAATCCATCTGGGCTTAAAGTTCTTAGATGGGAGCTTTTGTTTTGAATTCTCTTTACTGCTTTGATATTATTGCTTGCTATACTGTGTTTAAATAGTTTATCACATCCTGGTTTTAATGTTGAAGTTTATATCCATCTAGAATTTAACCTTTTTAAAAGGTTTTTTTTTTGAGTTAGGTAGAACTTGTTTTTAAAGTATGTCTTAATGGTTTTTCTAAATATCATTGGTATCTACTGTAAAAGCTCTTCCTCCACCTAGAGTTAAATTAGTTGAATATTGTCTCTGTTTGAACTAGTTTGTCTAAGGAATTTTTAACCTTATATACCATTTCAAAGAACCAATTCTGTTTGTTGAGTACTTTTTGTGTCCTGCTTCATTTCATTAATGTCTACTTGAACTTAATTCTTTTTCCACCTATTGATTTGAGGTTTGGCTTGTTTTATATTTCTGAGGCCATACAATACATCATATTTATATGAGATCTCTCTTATCTATTTAATGTGGGTATCTTTAAACTATAAAATTACCTCCTAGGAGTGTTTTCATTATATCCCACAGATTTTGGTGTGTTGTGATTCATTTTTACTTGCTTCTAGAATACTAACATTTTTAGACTTGGTGCCTTTGATGATCCATTCAGCATCCAATATCCAATATTTTCATCTCCATGAGTCTGGGTATGCTCTGTGCCTTCTTTACTGTGTATTTCCAGTTTTATTTTATTGTGATCAGATAGAACATGAGAAGTTATTTTAATTTACCTATATTTGTTAATGCTTGATATGATCTCTCTCAGAGAAGATTCTAAGGACTTCTATAGAGACTATGAAGTTCGAAATCTTTGATGAGATGTTCTATAGATGTCTATTTAGTTCATTTGATTTAGAATTTCATTTAACTTAGATGTTTTCCTGTTTTAAGAGTAGTAAGTAGAAAACTGAATTTTCCTACTACCATTGTATTGACTTTACCTTTGTATCTTTACATTGAGTAGTATTTTAATGAAGTTGGAACAATCTGTGCAGGTATTCAAAGGATAAATGACTTGATTAATGGCACAGAAGAGAGAACCCAAAAAGAAGATTCACATAAAAATAATTTAGTGATATTTGAGAAATGAAATAAAGAAAGAAGATATCTTTAGTAAATGATGATGAAGTAATTGGGAATCCTCATGTAAAAGAAATGATGAAATTTTATATCAAATACATTTATTTATTTAATAGATTTATTTGTTTATTTGAAGAGAGTTTGAGAGAGTCTTTGCAGGCATGCCAACACCACAGACCACATGTACAGATCACAGAACAATTTTGTGGGAGTTCTTTTTCTCCTACCTTGTTTGGAAGCAGGTTCTCTCTTTATTCTGCTACTTTAATATGTACTCTACAATAACTAACTTGAGAGCTTCTAGACAAATGTCCTGCATCTACTTTTGTTCTTACTGTAGATGTGTTGGGAATGACAGATGTGTACTTTGCCCCCACCCCAGCTCTTCATGTAAGTTCTGGGATCAAATTTGGGTCATCAGGCTTGTATTAGAAGTTAATTGTCTAGCTGAAACACCTCCCTAGTAATGTTTCTTCAAGTAAAACATTCAAGCCTTAATACACAAAAGAATGAGTTGATATGCTAGACTTTACTAAAATAAATAATGGTATGTACCCTAAAGCATCGTCAAAAAAAAAAAAACCAGACTATAAAAATAGTGATGAGATAGGCTTACCACCTGAAAGACATAAGGAAATCTCAATTAAAAAAGGAACAAAGACCTCAACAAACACATCTCCAAAGAAGATAGATATAAATCAAAGAAGAATATGAAGAGGTTCCACATTGCACATCACTAATGGATGTGAAATAAAATAATAATAAGAAGAATATATCACCATTTCTAAAATGACCAAAATCTAGATTACTACCTCTGACAATACTGGAGAGCATGAGAGACACAAACTAACATTCACTGGTTATGGGAATGAAACTAGTAAAGCCAGTTGGAAATTGCTTTGGTAGTATTTTAGAAAACAAACATGTTTTTGTCATTTAACCCAGCAATCTTGCTAACTGATATGTACTCAAAGGAGTTAAAAATACATGCCTATATCTCAACCTACCCAAAGAGCTTCACAGGAGTTTTTTAAATATTTTCCAAAACTTGGAAGTTTACTAGAATATCTTTTATTATGGTAAATACATATGTAAGCTACAGTACAACTATACAAAGAAATATTATTGCATGCCTGTGCATAGTAACTAAATAGCCATGAAAAGGTAGGATGAAAACTTCAATCATATCTAATAAGTTAAAGAGAGAAAGCTGAAAAGACTTCATGCTATATAACTCCAAATTTATAACTTCCTGGCAAATGCAGAACTGGAGAAAGTAAAAGCATTGAGCATGAGGAAGATAGCTATGAAAAGAGCAACGGGGAGATTTTCAGGAGGAGAAATTATTCCGTATGATACTGCAATGGTAGAAGGCCCATGTAATATACAGCAACAATGCTACATTCTAATGTGGCCCATGGAGGCTATGTGATTATGTGTTGATAAGAGTTGGTGACTGCAGCAAATGTACAACTCTAGAGTCAGATGCTGGTACTAGAAAAAACAACATATGACAGGGAGTGGGTATTTGGGACACATCTTTGCCTGCTGCTCAATTTTACTCTGATTCAAAACTACTTAGAAACAAGATGTATTGAATAAAATTCTGAAAACTGTATTAGAGACTCGGTTTATGATGAAACTAAAGATAGAGATATGTGTCACACCAATGAAAACCACAGAGACTTGCTGTCATCGCAAGAAGATGACGTGCAGGGAATAGTTGATGAGGTTTACGCCATTGAACAGGTCCCTCTCTGGCGGCAGGCTAGAGAGCCATTTGGAGAAAGTGAAGGAAATGAAGGAATGTTGTTGCAGTTTTTCCAGAACAGAGGTGGATGTCCTTAGCAAAGGTGGCTGCTATGAAGAGTAAATGTTTTGATATTAAAAAAAAAAAGAAGAAGAAGAAGTAGAGGTGACAATCCTCTTCAGAAATTTAGCATCCCTATGCAGCACTCATTGGACGGTACAGGCAAATTGATGGTTACTGCATCTGTAAGTACAGATACTGTGGTCCCATTTACATGTTAACAAAGTTCTGCCCACAAAGTACAGTGGGAATTGCCTCTGTCATTAAGCAGAGATTGAATATCCGCAATGAGGAAAATTTCTTCTGACTTTGTAAATGGCTAATGGGTGTTATTTGAATTTGACAAAAGGATTCACAGATCGTGTGGTTTGCTCCCTTTGTCATTGAGTCTGCAAGCTAGTGAGCAATGTGGCCATTTATTCTAGAAAGAATAAGCACCCATCCAAATCAGAAGGCTGAATAATGGCTCTCAGTAATATTCTCATCAGAACTCATTCTGGCATCAAGTTAAGTTCCCCAGACAAATTACCGAGTTTCACCCATAAATTTTTTTCCATATTCCTCTCAGCTGAAGCTTTATCCTAACTTACTTTAAATTTCTCTCCTGTTTTTCTTTTCCTCCATAAAATAAATGCCAGTGCTTTCACCTCAGAGTGCCTTCTTCATTTTATTTTCTTATAACAAAATCTTCTCAGTCTCCAACAATGCATCGTGAACTGCAAATGAAGTTGGGGAAAAAAAGTCATTTAGATGTTAAACTTGTTCAGAAAATTAACTCTTTTTCTTTTCCACATGGCCTTGAAATCTGTCTTTATGGTTGAGATATAATAGTATTTATGAAATATTTTTTAAATAACTATATGAATGAATGAAACTTAAATATACTTTGTCACACGAATCCCCTCCAATCCATGACCACATGTGCTGTTTCCTATCAATCACTGTTTCAAGCTCCCTTTCTTCTCCCAGGCATGGCTCATGGCAATATTAAATAATAAAGTATAATTGACTGACATATTTTTATGGTTTAGAATTTTTAGATTCCCTAACAGCAAGGTCCCACTCTGTCTCATTCACTGCTAAGTACTCGTGGCTTCAACACAAAAATGGGGCAATAAGTATATTTTTGGCATATTATATATAAAATGATATATTATAATTAGGAAAAATGAAGATTGCTCAATAAATGGAGGACTGCTGCTTCAGAATTACACTGATTCCGTGCTTTAAAAAAAAATGACAGCCAGGAGAAACCAGGGTCTTCTTTCATAGCTGGGAAGAAGGCAGGGTCATGTTTCCATCTAGGTCTCCTGATCACATGGCCTGTGCTCTGAAATTGAAACCAAGCTAGATGACATTATTTAAGCTGTAGTGTATTCATTTAAAGCACCAAGGATCACATTTTAGTGAGAGAATGAGTTCGTAGTAGGAGATGAATCAATTCAGCCATATGGGAGGAAGAAAAAAAAGGAAGAGCTAAAAAACTGCCTTTCACTTGATGCAATATGGATTGTCACAGATATCAAATTTGGCACGTGCTATAAAGCAAAGAAAGAAAAATAGCCCACATTGGGTGGAAAATATGCCTTGCATGCTGTCTGTGCCTTTAAAATTCTGAAGAGGATACCAAATGACTCATGGACTCAGGGCATGATGTTTGATGATAGGCTTTTTATACATCTATCCCTAGGCAGCTAAGAGGAGGACCTGAAAAATTAAAGTTGACCTCAGACATAATGAATGCATTAAACACTGAAGTGCCTGGCCGAGGTCAGGCAGCTTCCTTGAAGTAACTGGATGTGTCTCAGAACACCCAGTCTCCAGACAGAGTCGGGGCAAGGAACCGGCCTGCCGGGCATAAAGCATTTACATCTGTGTAACTCTGTCACTTTTCTTTGAGGTTGTTTCCAATCTTGCCTTCAGCAGCATCCCAAACTCAAACCAGAGCCTTAATGCCTTCTAATAGGAGCTATGGTCTAACAACAGCAATTAGGCTCTGCTTCTGACTGGTACCAAAGTCTAACAATAATAACAAGTGACCCATGGAAGTGAAGGATGGGTAATTGTGAACTCTAACTGCCCATTTCAGCCGTTACTCACTGTGACATTCCCTGTGGTCCTGCAAAACAAACCTCTTCCTAAATACTTGGCCTTCAGATAGGTCCTTAGCAAACACTGTCAGATCTTTGTGGAACTTTAAAAGACTCCAAGTAAAATGATGGGTCACACAATAATCATCTTTAAAATCTTGTTCTTTGGGATTTATTTAGCCTATATATGCAACTGGTGGAGACCACCCTCTCAGGAAGCAACCTTTACTAATGTAGGATGCTAAAATCAATAGAAAACACTTCCAATTTTAAGTCAACATTGACTTCTCTGTAGATTCTGTCTTTCTGGCTTCTGTGACTATACAGAATTGCATAAATTCTTTACCAACCTTGTATGTAATATTGGAAGAAAATATAGCATACTCCAAAGAGCAGGGAAGATGGTTCAATAGGTAATAGGAGACAGGCAGTGCCTGCTGGGACGCTGCAGGCTCAAAGGGTCCTCCTCGATTCTTTTTCCTCTCCAGAATCAGAAGCAACCTAACTCAAGTAGTAGGATTGACTACTTATTAACTACATAGCCTGAAATCTTCACCCTCCCTTGGCAACTTAAAAGGGGAAACATCCCTTTGCCTTATGAGATTAAATTTTCTTCAGAGCCCCTGATAAGCTGTCTACTGTGTTAGTAATACTAATAAGCTTCATAACCAGAGGACAAGTTATCACAGAATCATTCTCTTGAATCTCCAAAACCTTTCTTAGAATCATTTTAAGTCTTGCTACCCTGTAGAGATGTCTTTGTTACAAGTTTTTCCAGTTACTACTATTGTTGCAGTTCCAGCCAATGGCAGCAATTAGAACACTTAATGATTCATAAATTACTGGTACTTGAAGATGGTTCATACTTGCTGGCTTAAGCATCCTTTAAAAAAAACACTAATTCTTAATATATCATGACTCTTGACTTTAGTTGTTAAATTCCACAATGAAATTCTCAGTCTGGATGGTAATCAATAAGAAAAATATACTTTTCTTTTCAACGTATACACATTATGTATACATATGTAAATATCTTGTCCATCCTTTGATATTCCAATTTGACTTTATCCCATGCCCTTCTTGGATTTTGTCTTGGGTGTGTCAGCTTCAAGGCAGAATAATGATTTTGAATATGATATTTGACACAAGTAAGCCTCACCATTCAATATATTAAAAATAGAATAAGACAAAGACACTTGTTATTAAGTTTAAAAGTTTATATGTGTAAAACGTTTAGAAAAATAAATTTGAAATGGAAGAGTAGGACAATTTATCAGAAGCATGTATGTGGTGGTTAAGAATGGGGAGTAGAGAAAGAGAAAATTACTGGTGATCTGGTACAGAGATTTAGAATTTAGAAGATTAAAAATGCTGCAGGTGGCAGTAGTGACTGTCCACTCTGAGAGTTAGTGCTGATTGACAAATGACAGAATCTGGACTTAAATAATATAGAAGCCCCCCCCCCAAAAAAAACTGTGGAGTTTTGTTTCAATCAGTCTTGAGAGAGGCACACTAAACGTGGGTACACTATTCCCTGGTCTTGGGGAAGAAGAAGAAGAAGAAGAAGAAGAAGAAGAAGAAGAAGAAGAAGAAGAAGAAGAAGAAGAAGAAGAAAGAAAGAAAGCTAGCCAAGCACAGTCTTGATTCTGGATACAATGTGGCCAGTTCTGTTGTCTTGACTCCTATTTTGGTGTACTATACCTTTGACCCGTGAGCTAAAATAAACACTTTATCCACTGCGTTGCAGTCATAATGGTATTTTATCAAAGCAACACAGAAAGAAACTAAGACACCAGTAATACAAATTTATTAATACCATAAAAACCCCTTCACACTAAAATATAGTAAAAAGATGACACAGGATGGCATTCACAGTCGGCATTCACATACTAACATTTACAGGAGACTGAGGTTATGAATTCTAAACCAGTAAGAACTGCACAATAAGGGCCTGCCACAAAAATAACTAGATGCTGAATTGATATTCTAAGATCAATTAAGAAGAAAGATAAGGGCCAGTGAAAATGACTCAACGGTGGATTAATGTTCGTACTGTCAAGCTGATAACCTAAGCATGATTTTCAGAACCCATATAATACAGAAAAGAACTGGCTGCACAGGTTGTCTTCTGACCTCTGCATGTGAACCGTGACACACCCTCATTCCTCCACACAAGCATATACCAACAATCTTCCACTTAATCCAAGTTTTTCTCAGACTGTTTTTATATCTTGTCACTATATGTTACTGATATTATGTTGTCTCTTTACACAGACACATATGAATAAATCTTTAAAATAAAACAGAAAGAGAATAAAAACTAATAATATATAAGAAAATTGAATTTTAAAAATTGAAATACAAACACGAAAAGAGCTCATGCTTGTAGTGAAATGGTGTTTCAATTTTATCTCTGTTTCAGGATGGCCATTGATTCTGCAATGTACAGATTCCCTAAATCCTGGGGTTTCTTAAAACTTGTAGCTGATCTTTAAAAGATGTCATTTAGAAAATTGCATCTTTAAAAATTCATATATTTCCCATATAAAATCTTACAAAGCTGTTAGATTGCTCCTATCCGTTTTGTTTATTATATTTACTCCTAAATATGTGGGACATGAGAACGTCGTTGCATTTCTGTCATCAACACCATGTCAGGTTCCTGAGGGTAAATTTTATTTATTATTTAGGATCAGGAAGAGATGTGAGAAACAGATAAACAGAGCCCAAATCACATGCTCTGCTCTTCCACTTTTTCCATTTTAAACCAACTTCCACCACTCCATCCTTTCTTCCAAGGTCAGTTCTATTGAACACTTTATGGGGTGGGGGAGACATAAAAAAACTAAATTTTGGGTAACTCAGTTTCACTGTCAAATAAGATACTTGTGGTCATTTGAAGTGCAATTTGGTTATCTGATGCCATGCTCAACATTATATTTAGAATCTTGTGTTAAGTAAGAGCTTAATTGCTTTCCCTTCACTCAATATACTGATGAGTATTAACGACAAGTTCTTGGAGCATCCTTACAGCATGTCATCAAAAAACAGCTGACTGCTGATGATGCTGTTGTAGCAACAAAATTTTTCAGAATACGCATCCCTCCAGGGAGTTGCAGCTTTGCTGGTTCAGAGCATAAATAAGACTCTAGTAGTAGTTTTATGGTTACTAAGACACTATCTTGTTGATGGAGTGCTTTAGAGTCAAATGAATCATCGTAAGATCAACATGCTTACTGTTCCTCTTTTGTATAGAAAAGCCACTGCTTTGGAAGGAAACCACAGCAAGACGTAACATTCTAACTGCTAAAAACATGTGCAGGTACCTTGTCCACAAAAAAAAAATAGTGCACATTCTTGCTAATTCATAGAAGCACTGTTTGACTTGAAAAATGGGAATGTCATTCTAAAACAGAAAACTAGTTTTGAATGCAGAATGAAACCAAGTAAGAACTGCATGTCCATTGATAGAAATTTACAGAGATAGTCCAGCATGAGGCAGGTATTAAGTAAACAAGCAGTCAAATGCAGAGAATTCTGAGAGTGGGTGTTCAGTGACATACACCCCACAAAAGTTCCAAGTAAAAAAGGCTACCCTAAGGACAGAGGAGAGAGAGACTTACAAACCTTGATTTCTCCTTGAATAGACTTTCTTCACCAAGACACTGAATCATTGCCTCTACTTACTCTTTATTCATAAATTCAAACTCTTTGCCTCAGGGCTCATATTTGCTGAGAGTAAGAACATGAAGTTAGGTGGGGAGAGATGTGTGGAGGATCTGGGCAGAATTAGGGGACAACGAAAAAGATGATCATAGTATATTTTATGAAAACAATTTTAGATAATTGTTTTAAGTTCAAATAGCATTAATGCAACAGGAGATGGAAAAGTTGTAAGAGCCAAAGATGTCCAATGACAACTTCCAGACACAATATATCCCCACAGAGACTGTGTCAGAAGGTACAAGACATACACAAGTTAAAGCCAGACAAAATTTCAACATTGAGAGAGGAAAATGGACACAAAGTCCTTATGCTAATTAACACGTTATTTGTAATTAATAGCTGCTGGGAAGAGGAGAATCGGTTTTCTCCAATGGAGTGTCAATACATACAGCAACCACACTCTCAATGAGCCCATGCACAGGAGCAACTGGCCAATACAAAATGGATTCCATAAGTTTTTGTGTACTTTTCAGGTTTTGTTTTGATATATTTAGCCTTAATTATTTCCTTGTTTGTCTGTTTTGATTTTTACTTTTGAATCTGTGTTATTTTTCTTATTGTTATTTGCTGAGAGAGTAAGAACATGAAGTTAGGTGGGGAGGGATGTGTGGAGGATCTGGGCAGAATTATGGGACAACAAAGAAGATGATCATAGTATATTTTATGAAAACAATTTTAGATAATTGTTTTAAGTTGAAATAACATTAATGCAATAACTCTATGCCCAGCCACCCTCTCTTATCTGAGGTATTCCTTATACCATCCTCAATTCACATTTTGTGAGTTCTTATACTTCCTTATTTATCTCAATTATTGTTCAATAATTAATTTAGAGTTAATATTGTTTTATTTAACAATATTAAAAAACTATGAGAGTACTGGACCATTCTGTGTTCTGCCTATAGTCCAGAACATTAGAATAGGCATGAGTGAAAAGAAAGTGTTCAGTAACCTGGGCCATGAGTGAGTGAATGAATGAGTGTATAGACAAATGGGAGAGCACAGCCTTATGCCCACTTTTGCAGGCACACCATATGCATTATCTGCTGCTTCAGAGATTTGTCTTGGACAGATGTTTTTCCTTTGAAAAGAACACAGCACAATGCCACTATTCCGTTCCATATTACCCAGAACCATTGCTCTGATCTATATTGTCTCATTGCTGCAAAAGGCCTCATTTAATCCTCATAATACCTGTGAATGTCGTGTTCATCCCCATCTTGGAGATGAGAAAAGTCACAAACAGGGTGTGCACTGAGATTTTCTGCCCAAATCCCTTGCTCTTTTCTCCAAATGAGATTCTGAGCCTTCAGTATCTCTGGTTTTGAAATGAAAGAAACCTAAATGTTAGTGGAACTCTAAGCTCTTTTGACTTTACCTTTTTTTGCTCCTATTTTTCCTTGGTTTTCATTTCTATGATATTATGTGTGAGATATGAAGAGAGGCAAAGAAACAAATGTGTTAGTGTATGTCTATGTGTGTAGAGAAGAAGAGACAGAGACAGACACAGAAAAACACAGACATACAGACATAAGTAGATTAGATTTTGTTTCCTAATGTTTGTTACTATCCCTGTACTGCTAGCCAACTATACCTTTGCCAACTCCTCATGCTACAGTCAACTAATAAACCTAGCATTTAGTTAGGTTTTTATAAAATCTCTGTAAACATATGATAACATCTTCATTACTTAGGCTATGGTTTTCCTTTTCATATACATATATATAAAATATGTATGTATATTTGGTTTCCTTTTCATATATGTATATGTGGATTGTTTATTGTATGACCAAATATATATATTAATAAAAACAATCAATTTAATATTGTTACCTATTAAATTATATATTTGTTTATAATATATAATAAAGTCATGTATATATATACATATGGTTTAATACATTTATCTTGTGATCTACAGTATGAAAGTAGATTACATCCAGTACTGCGAAAATTTTCTAGTTTTAAATCTAACTGAACTTAATAAGAATTATAGAGCCTTAAAGTTTGGAAAGAGCGTTAGAGGTCATTACATTGAAAAGCCAGCTGAATAAAATTTGCCTTCAGAGCTTGGTAAAATACAGATATTACAACCCAGCCCATAATTTAGATTTAGTAGGTATGGAAAAATACCCAGAAATTGGTATTTTTATGAATCTTTCCAAGGCATTCTGACGCATAGCCAAATCCAAAAAGTCATGAAATATAGACTAGCAGTTTCCAAATGTTATTAAATCAGTAAGACACATTTTTTTTGTTTTTTACTTAAAACAACAGTGTATGAAACTAACAGCAGCCCTGTTCTAACTGATGGGAAGAGGAAGATCCTGTTGACTCCCCTTCTTCCATGGACCACCATGAACTCGAGAAGCAGAGTTTTAAAATAACTGATACAAGGCAAGTCCTCCACAATTCTTTTAAAAGACGCTCATTCTGGTTCATGGTGAAGCCTCCCATTAATAAACAGAATCACTGTTATTTATTAGACAGTTATATCTCATATCCAGAGTTACTCTGGAATAGTTTCTCAACAGAATTGAATAGTTTGATTATATATAAAATCAAAATTCTTCCTGTTACAAGCACACTTTTGGTATTTTATTCCATTTTTGGTTCTTATTATTCAAATTACCACCTTTTCACACTTTTTTTATTGAAAAAAAGAAACTCCGACTCCTCCCAGCCTCCCATTTCCCTCCCCCTCCTCCCGCCCCTCTCCCCCTCCCCCATTCCTCTCCATCTCCCTCTCCAGTCCAAAGAGCAGTCAGAGTTCCCTGCCCTGTGGAAAGTCCAAAGTCCTCCCCCCTCCATCCATGTCTAGGAAGGTGAACATCCAAACTGGCTAGGCTCCCACAAAGCCAGCACATCAAGCAGGGTCAAAACCCCGTGCCATTGTTCTTGGCTTCTCATCAGCCCTCATTGTTCGCCATGTTCAGAGAGTCTGGTTTTATCCCATGCTTTTTCAGTCACAGTCCCGCTGGCCTTGGTGAGCTCCCAATAGATCAGCTCCACTGTCTCAGTGGGTGGGTGCACTCCTCGTGGTCCCGACTTCTTTGCTCATGTTCTCCCTCCTTCTGCTCTTCATTGGGACCTTGGGAGCTCAGTCCAGTGCTCCAGTGTGGGTCTCTGTCTCTATCTCCATCCATCACCAGATGAAGGTTCTATGGTGATATGCAAGATATTCATCAGTATGGCTATAGGATAGGGTCATTTCAGGTTCCCTATCCTCAGCTGCCCCAGGAACTAACTGGGGACATTGCCCTGGGCACCTGGGAACCCCTCTAGGTCCAAGTCTCTTCCCAACCCTAAGATGGCTCCCTTAACTAACATATGTGCTTCCCTGCTCCCCTGTTCAACCTTCCTTTATCCCCAATCATCCTGTTTCCCCAAGTTCCCCCATCCTCCCCTTCTCACTTTTCTCTCCCCATCTCCCCTTACCCCCATAACGTCTATAGTTTCCTGATTGACACATCAGAAGAAATATGTAAAATGTATAATGTGGTTTTTCAAGATAACCCACTTAAGTTATAAATTAAGAAATAACTCTTGCAACAAATAAAATGGAAATTGGCTTATTAGTATTAACTCTCAAGGAATCTGAAATTATCCATAATTTTTTAAAAAAACTGTTTATTATGTAGTATTCACAAAGTATGCTAGAATACATCCTCATTAAAATATGAAATTTTCCAAATTACTATACAAATTAGTATACAAATTAGTATAACATGTGATTTCAGTATTAAAGTCTTTAAAGAAAAGAAGTGCATTAAAATATCTGAATGTCAGTATGGTGGTCCCCTAAAGAATTGTAAAAGCCAAATGCTTTTGTCCGATGACTACAATGCTAGGAATGAAGAGAGTAATACTTCTGGGAATGCTAGCCAGCCAGTCTGGATGAAATACTCATCTTCTGGTGCCATAAGGGGCTCTGCCTCCAAATTGTTTAGTAATTAAGTTGGATAAATGATTGAGAAAAGCCATCTTGAGGTAAACCCTCCTATCTCCAAGGGTACCTACATAGGCAAGTGAACACATACACACAGCAGAGAGGGGGCTTGTCCTGTATTGATCTCCACTTTAACAAGATGGCATCAATTAATTGGCAGAAATGCTTTTTTATAAAATTCATTTTATAAATTATATTAGTAAAAATGACCCTCATATGTTTGAATAAAAATGGCTCCCATAGGCTAATATCTTCGCATACATGGTCACCAGTTTGAAACTTTGAGGAAAAATTAAGGTGTGGCCTTGTTAGAGGAGATATGTCATGAGGGGTGAACTTTAAGACTTCAAAAGACAAACCCCCTCATGATGCCCACTTCTCTCACAATACATTGAGGTTGTGGATCAATATGTGAACTCCCAGTTGTTCCTTTGCTTTATCATCATGAACACTAAAACTGAAATTGAAATCACAACAAAATTGTTTCTTTTACAAACTGTCTTGGTCCTGGTGTTTTATCACAGCAGTAGAAAAATAACTAATATAGAAGTTGATACGAGAGTGGACTGTTGCTGATATAGACCTAACTAGGCTACATATTTGGAAGAATGTGGAAACCTTTAAGATTTTGGATTAGGAAAGCAGTTGAGCACTCTGAGCAGAGCTTAATGGACCATGGTAGTAGAGTCTTAGTCTTGGTAGATAGTAGTGTTGAGTACTGCTCTACATAGACTGTGGAGGCCCAGCTTAAGAGCTTTCAGACTAGAAAAGTATTGGCAACTGGGCCAGAGACCAATATTGTGTTATTTTCACAAAGAATGTGGCTGCTTTCCACTGCTATTGTGAGATTTTGCCTGAGAGTAAACTGAACATTATCGGAAAAATATCTTTGGTGGAGAAAATTTCAAGAAAGTCTATTATTGACTCTGTAATGTGACAATCACTCTTATGCACATCTACAATGAAAACGACAAAGTGGGACACACACACAAAAAATGAAATACAAAATATAAAGAAGAAGAAGAGTAGGAAGAATAGGAGAAAGGAGGAGGAGGAGAGGACGGAGGAGGAGCAGCAGAAGGAGGAGGAGGAGCACCATGAAACTTAAAGTTGGAGCCAAGGTTTGTGCTGAAAGAGGTGAAGAATAGAAGAGGTCCAGTATAATCTGAAAGGAATACAGGGTTAATAAAGACTTTCAGATAACAACCTACGCAAATTCTAACTTTCCAAAACAGTGCCACCAAATGGAGACCAAGTTCAAACATATGAGCCTGTTAGGAACAAAAGCACTGTACTGGGAAATATTCAGTAATGAGAAAATATCATAGAATCAATCTATATATAACAATATTATCACTGGAAATACTGTGTCTTCCTTTGTGAGAAAAGGAATTAGCAATGAAATGATGGTCCTATCAGATTTTGTGAATTGCAAATACAAATACTGATAATTGAAAGAGCACAAAGAGGTAAGTGACCATCCGCCCAGTGGAACATACAACTCTCTAGGCCATCCATACTGAGACAAATCCCTGCCCCCGCACCTGCCTCAGCTTATCTAGCTAGCCAGCAGGTGAGTTTCCTGCAGGAAGGCTGTTCCAATACCCTCATCCCATGCATCAGACCCTACAAACTACAAGTCCCAATTCACCCCTAAACCCTCCTATTCCAACCCTCATGCACACAACCTCAGTGGAACTCTGAAACACAGCTTGCTACTACACAGAGAGAACCAAGAGGTGAGTTGTAACATGAAGGCCTGCTTGTTGGGGTTTCTGTCCTGCCCAGTTCCCACTGCTGGCAAGCCCCAAAGAAAATCACACAGAGGTCTCCATAAGATTACAAACTGATTGGATCATTAGCTCAGGCTTCTTATTAACTCTTATAACTCTTATAACTTATATTAACCCATTATTCTTATCTATGTTAGCCACATGGCTCAGTACCTTTTTCAGCAGGGCAGGTTACATCCTGCTTCTTCAGTGGTCTGGGCAGGACTGGGAGGAATGGGGTTCTTCCTTCTCTGAATTCTCCTGTTCTCATCACCCCACCTCTACTTCCTTTCTGGTTGACCTGCCTATACATCCTGCCTGGCCAATCAGCATTTATTTAAAACATGATTGACAGAATGCAGACAATTCTCCCTCACCAGTGAGTGACCACTGACATGGCAGGACACCCACTCTCTAGGCCCTCCATACCAGGGCAAAACCCAGGCAACCCTTCCCCACCTGCCTCAGCTTCTCTAGCCAGCCAGCGGATGAGTTTCCTGCAGGTAGGCTTCTCCAATAACTCCATCCCATCTATTAGACCCTGCAAGCTACAAGTCCCACTCTGCCCCCAAATCCTCCTATTCCCCTGCAATCTCAGTGGAACTCTGAAACACAGCTTGATACTACACAGAGAGTACCCAGTAGGACACAAACACTGATAATCTGTGACAAATAGAAATACATGAATGGAAGATAGATAGATAGATAGATAGATAGATAGATAGATAGATAGATATGTTACACTGATGGGTGGCTAGATGAGTAGATAGATATTATACTAACTAATATTCTTTCTATAAGAAGATAAACAGATAGATTATATATAAATCAAGTGGAGAAGAAAGTTACTGAAAGGGCATCATCTCCTAAAATAACTCAGAGAAAGACTGAGAAAGAAATACAGACATGGACAAAGATTGACATGTAAGCAGCTATCCTACAGCCCACTGCAAGGCTATCACAGACGACTCAGGTATTTCTTTCCATCTCAGTGGAAAATAAACACTGGATGCTGTTTGTCACTCATGACCCAATTCATAAGATGAGATTTCAGTCCTGAATTTTTAAATTATTTTAATTATTCTTTTTTCAATCACAAGAATGCATGAGAAAAGAGTTTTCTTTAATGTGAAAGTATGCAAAACTCATATGAAAACATGATTTCTCACAACACAACTTTAAAAATAATTAAAGTGTTAGCAGAATGCATGGAAAATGAAAGAAGACGGTAAATAAAGAAGATTAAGGGATTAATTAGGACTGGGAGTATATGAGGGTAGAGGTTGGGTGAATTAACAAAAAATAAAATCCTTATGGAAACCCACTAGTTAATAAGATATTTTCCAAGTATAACTTTAGAAAAAGAGTTGAAACAGAATTGTCCTGCATGGTTGTACTCTGTTGTTCCCAGAAAATATGTAAGAAAATGAACATTGCATCACGAGACATGATATCCTTTCCTACTAATTCATGGTCAGAGGGGCACTAGAGGACTTCAAAATAACACAAGATATTGCTGTTAGCTGTGGTTATTCACCAAAATTCCATGGTAAGACTGTATTGTGGAAGACACCACACATTTTGACTGCAGGATACAGAGAAATAAATAATAACAACCAGAAATTGAGGACTTATGGGTGATGTGGGAGTGATTTCTTATTAATAAAGAAACTGCCTAGACCCATTTGATAGGCCAGCCCTTAGATAGGCGGAGTAAACAGAACGGAATGCTGGGAGAAAGAAGCTGAGTCAGGGAGTCGCCATGATTCTCCCACTCCAGACAGACGCAGGTTAAGATCATTCCTGGTAAGCCAGCTCGTGGGCTACACAGATTAATAGAAATGGGTTAGATCAATATGTAAAAGCTAGCCAATAAGAAACTGAAACTAATGGGTCAGGCAGTGTTTAAAAGAATACAGTTTCCGTGTAATTATTTCGGGTAAAGCTAGCCATGCGGGCGGCCGCATGCCAGGGACGCAGCCCTGCCGCTCGTAACACAACAGAGTGGCGCCCAACATGCTAATGAACTCCACATAAAACCTGAGAGGGCTTAAAAAGGAGAGAGAGAGAATTTAAGACAGCTTTTTGCTGTTTGTGTGTTGCGTACCGCAAAGAAATTGTCCTGACTCAGCAGCAGGAAAAAACTGGCTGTTTTAAAATGTCGGCTTTCTGGGCTGTGCCGCCATTGCGATCTCTGTCTGGCTCCTGCAGGAGACAGAGCTTTTGAATGGAGCATTTGGAGTAAAGCTCTACGGCTTGCTTGATGGCAATATGGACTGCTGTGTGCCTGGAACTGTGTGTGGCTCAGGGGCACCAAATGGCTCTGAGGCAGGAGCGGCTTGGCTCAGCTCTGCCATGCTGAACTGTGCTGGTCTCAGGCAGAAACTACCGTAATTACCATAAAAACAGCGCATTTAAGGTTTCAACTGGGCAGGACACAGGCGGTACCGTATTACCTGTACATGATGCAACTTAAGTTTTTAAGAACTGCTTAACATTTTAAAAAATGCTCCTGGATAGTAAAAAAAATGTTACAGATTCACAATAAAACAGAATCAGACATAAAAGACCACAGTGTTGGATGAGTGTACGTAGGCTTGAGAGAGAGAAGAAAAGAATATAGAAAATAAAGTTAATGGTTTAAAAAAAAAGGTAAAGTCTTTAAAGAGACAGAGTACAGATAGTTAAGAGATTAAAAGAAATAAAGAAAAATAAGCCACGTAAAAATGGAAAATTCACAGAGCGTCTGGATTATGTACATTGTGTTTTCTTTAAAATTTTTGACTGTAAAGGAGCTAAGTACAGACAGACATTTCATTACATGGGCTGCCAAGCTAAACCAGAATGGATATAAAGGTATTACGATTTCAAAATTTGGGTCTAAGGATATGATGCTTTGGAAAGGGTCTTCTTTTGTTTTCACAGAGGACCAGACCCTATGGATTGCATCTATTCCGATATGGTATGATAGACCACGACCTCCTGAAAATTTCCTGTGAACACCCTCAAAAAATTACTTCACTCAACTGGCAACTGAGATAAACCTGGCACACAGGTTACACCCTAAATGATCTGATTAACAGCGCCCCCATTCAGCAGGAAGCAGTTTGGAGAGAAAAAACTGCGCCCATGTTCCCAAAATATTGTTTGTAAATGTTCTTTTATATTTAAAGGGGGAAATGATATAGGTATGAGTAATTTGCATTGGTGTGGATTTTACAGTCAATTTTGTTATATGTATATGTATTTCTGATCTTGATTAAGGTATTGTGATTGTGTAGTTCATTTAAAAATGTAATGTATAATTAAGAAATATAGGTTAATGGTTAATCATCAATAATAGTCAATCTTGTAGTCATGTTAGTTAGATTTTCTAGATATATAGAGATACATTTCAGTTAGATAGACATTCTTCATATCTTTCAAAGACTGCAGAATATGGCATTTAATGTTTTAATAACTTAGGACTTTTCATGACAATGAGACATATCTGCTCCTGGTGGCACCAATCTACTTCGAGAGGAAGATGGGCATCGAAGAGGATCCTTATGGAGTTGGATAGCCATTTGGGCAAGAAACTGCTCTTGCCTGGACTGTTGCATAAAATGGACACAGAGAACCCGCAGAGAGAGGACTGCTGAACTTGCCTAAAGGTGAGACGGTCTTTTGGGGTTCATGACTCATGAAAGAGTCTGCGAGACATTCTGCAGGACACAGCAGATAGTGACTGAACTGTCTTTGAAATTTCCTGCTTCATGGAAATATCTGCTGGATACTATGGGCCTGAAGGCTGAAGATGGATGCCCCAACCATACAAAAGAACTTTGGGTGACTATCCAGGCAGCAAGATGTCTCTGTCATTTCTAGAGTTTTCTTATTTCTTGTTTACTTAGGTAGTATTATATCCTTCTGGAGTCTTTGATGGAGTTGAAGAATGAATAGATAGTTATTGTTTTCCTTAGTTATGATAAAAGATAAAATAGATATAAATATTGTAACTGTAATTCTTGCTTGATAACTGTTTTGCTATATGTAATTTTACTATGTTAAAGTTAAAGCCTTTCTTTTTTGTTTAAACAGAAAAAGGGGAAATGATGTGGGAGTGATTTCTTATTAATAAAGAAACTGCCTAGACCCATTTGATAGGCCAGCCCTTAGATAGGCGGAGTAAACAGAACGGAATGCTGGGAGAAAGAAGCTGAGTCAGGGAGTCGCCATGATTCTCCCACTCCAGACAGACGCAGGTTAAGATCATTCCTGGTAAGCCAGCTCGTGGGCTACACAGATTAATAGAAATGGGTTAGATCAATATGTAAAAGCTAGCCAATAAGAAACTGAAACTAATGGGTCAGGCAGTGTTTAAAAGAATACAGTTTCCGTGTAATTATTTCGGGTAAAGCTAGCCGGGTGGCGGGACACAGCCCACGGCTCCGTAACACAACATATGGGGAGCGATGACATCAGTGTTGTTACTCCAATGGACTTGCATGCTGTAATAAAGACCTACTACACAAGAAGCGCTGGTGGTGCAATAATGGCATAACTATCATGGTGTAACTAACCACTTCTGGGTTATAGTTATAAGACGGCTCCATAAGAGGGAATTTCATGACTTGTACTGTAATCCGTATCAAAAGCCCATATTTGGGGAGGGCATACGCTTAAGGGCAGAACTGACAATTGTTATTTTGCCAACTGGTCATGCTATCAAATTAACTCCTAAGTATTTTGGGATATATTCATAAACTTTGGCTGTTCTCAAGACCTTTAATGGAAAAGCTGCTTTTCACGGTGAGCCACATTCAACACAAAGATACATAACTGGTCAGAGTACTGGGAGGAAAAAACTAGGTGCTCAGCCCTAAGCCAAGCTCAGAGAACACAATGTAAGAGTGTGCAGAAATCATGTAAGAATCAGAAGAGAAGGAAGAATTCTGTCTTCTGAACATAGCACGGCTATTATCCTCATGAACTCATGCAGCTCTGGTGACCTTCCTAAGACCAAAACAAGATTAAGCCACTTAAAATCCTGGCATACACAGGGTAATATCCCAGCCCTTCCCAACTGGGGAGATACCGGCAGCAGATAGTTGTTTGAGAGGGAGAATTATTCTTTTGTGAGGATATGACCACTCATAGGACTTGCATACCCTTATAAGTACCCCCACACTCGTTCACATATGGAGAACACTAAATGAATTTAATAAGTGAAAGAGAAAGAGACAGTGAATGTTGGGAGCAGAACATATAGATAAAGAAAGTACAGGAGTTGGAGGAGGGAAATGAGAGATAGATAAAATTATATTTCTTTATAAACATGTATGAAATTCTAAAACTAAGAAAAATAATTAAAGTTTTGAATGTTTTCACTGTCAGTTGATTCAGTAATCTTATAGAAAAGATATGCAAAATAATTTTTGATTAAGCATCATTCCCTAGGTGATAATATATGCACTCAGAAGTATGTGAATTAATCTCATCTACCTTTTTATTATATTTAAAATTAATGTACATTTATCTACCTTTGTGAGTATATGCAAAGTGTATGAGGGAGTAGATGTGCCTATGTGAACAGAGATCAGAAATACACAGAGGCGTTGGCCCAGTCTGTTATGTGTGTGCAGGGATCTAACTTCCTGTTCTCGTGATGGCACAGCCAGATATTCTTAACTGTTGAGCTATCTCTCTCAGTCCTGCCATCCATTTTTAATAAATACCTCTGGGATGTTTTGGATAGGTTTATATGCATTTTAATGATTAGTGGTTTCTATATACTAGAAATGAATCCAATAACAACATAATTTGATTAAAAGTAGACTGGTCTTTAATTTTGACACAGAAGTCTGCTACTTTGACCCTAAAAACAGTGAATTATCTTTCTGCCACAGATGCTTAGTGGGAAGAAGTTTCAAGTTTAGTTCATAGCTTCAACCCAGTAAAGATGCAGAGGTAGATTTTTCTGTGACTTTAAAAGTTTAATTTGAAGAAAACTTCAGTAGGACCAAGCATTTGGAACAGGCAACTACTTCAAAGCCAATGAATCCAGGGCAGCCTCTCTGCTCTTGGGGACACTGACCACAGGTTCTCTTATGTCTCTCTGCACTATCTCATCTAGCCTGATTCTCCTGAGATTAATTAAGGAAGACCTTTCATGAGGTCAGGATAAAATTAGGATGTGATTAGCCAGAAAAAAAGAAAGTCTTTGGAGTAGCAAACAAATTGTCCAGAGTACCTTGTTTTTCAAATTTCCATGTAAGTATAAAGAAAAATGGGGACATAGAGAGGATGGAAGAAAGAAGTGAAGAGAGAAACAGAGTGGGAGAGAATGAAGAAGGGAAAAAATAGAGGGAAGACCAACATAAGCTAAGCACTTATACCACATTTATGGATGTCTTTATTTAATTTCATATCGGATGCAATCCGAATTCAAGCTTTCTGTCTTCCATTAAAGGATTTAGTAGTGTCATTTTTATTTTGTTCTTCATTGCTCAAATATATACTTTCTGTGGCTACGGCAATTCCTTCCCAGCACTTCCTTGTTTTCCTTGAAGCATGGAGTTTATGGCAGACACTATGTTGGAGAAGCTTAGACCACTAGCAAGGTTGTTGATATGATCACAAAGCTGTTGGTAAAGCTATGAGAATGGTTGCTAGGAATGTTTTTTTTTTTTTTTTACAGATTTGTTTATTATGTACACAGTGTTCAGCCTCCATGCCTGCAGGCCAGAAGAGGGCACCAGATCTCATTACAGATGGTTGTGAGCCACCATGTGGTTGCTGGGAATTGAACTCAGGACCTTTGGAAGAGCAGTCAGTGCTCTTAACCTCTGAGCCATCTCTCCAGCCCCTGTTGCTAGGAATGTTAATGTTCAACATAGAAATTATACTCCATGTTTTCCATACTTTAAAAATGGTTTTCTAAACGTGTTTTAAAATGGAGCAAGCAACGTGCATTCAAAGTTCTTTTAAACATCCATATGTGATTTTTCTCTTAAGTTTTTTATATTATCTTATAGGTAGGAGGGTTTTGTCTGCTTATATGCCTGCTCATCACATGCATGCCTGGTATCTGAAGAGTTGAAAACTAATGTTACAGAAGAATGTGAGGAATCATGGAGATGCTGGGATTCAAACCCAGGTCCTCTGGAAAGCAGTCAGTGTTCTTAACTTCCGATTCATCACTGCAGTCCCCCATTTTTAAGGAAACACTTTTCTTTTAAAGTAACATCCTCATCAGAGTCCAACAAAATTGAGTTTTCAATGAGTAAGCAAAATCACACGTAGTGTAAATTATACCTAATTTTACTAACTATTTTTCTCGATTATTTTAAAAATATCTGTGCATATGTGTATGGTCATATATAGACTACATGTGTGGATGCAGGCGTGTAAGGGGAGACAAAGAATACCCTCGGGTGTCCCTTTCGTGGTATTATTTGGTGTGCCTTTTGAGAGCAGATCTTTCTCGTTGGTGTGGAACTCACTTAGGCTGAACTGACTGGCCAAGTAGCCTCTCAACTCTGCCTGTCTCTGCCTCCCCAGCTCTAGAATTATGGGCAACCAAGCACTTACCTGATGGATCTTTTTCTGCACTCTCAATGCTCACTGATCTCTCTTCCCTCCCTCAATATTTTCTTTTTGTAATCTTTTAGAAGTGTCTTTAAGAAATCCTTGTTAATGATTTGCTGCTTTAACACATGCTTTTATTTTAATGTTATATTTTAAGTTTCAATCCCATCATTAACTCCATCTGTCTCATAAAACCTGCTGTGTAAAGCATGAGTTCAAAGCCATTAGTCACATGGTAGTCACTTGAAAAGCTTAAAGAAAAAGGCCTTAACGTCCAGAGCCTACAATTTCCCAGTCTAGAGAAAACCTACATGAACTGTTTCTTTTCATGAATGGAAAATAAGCCCAAAGTGCTTAAAAGCATTAAAAGAACAAAAATTATGCAAGAAAACTGACAGTAAGAGCAGAATAAGAAAAGCATTAACCCATAGATTATGAATGAGGTAAGTAAAGAGTTTGTGTCTTGGCCAATGAACATTTTTTATTTTTGTTTCTTGTTTTAATTTCGATTCTATTGCTGAGAAGAAACACCATGACCAAGGCAACTCGTATAAAAGAAAATATTTAATTGTGGGCTTACATAGAATTTCAGAGGGTTAGTCCATTGTCATCATGGAGGGAACTATGCTACCAGGTAGGCAGGCTTAGTGCAGTTGAGAGCTTTATATCCTGGATCTATAGGCATCAGGCAATGACAGAGAGAAGAAGGAGGAGACGTGAGAAGGAGAGTAGATAGATAAAGACACAAAGAGAGAGAGAGAGAGAGAGAGAGAGAGAGAGAGAGAGAGAGAGACTGGGACTCATATAGGATTTTGAAATCTTAAAACCCACACTCAGTGACACACCTCTTCCAATAAGGCCAGACCTCTTGATTCTGTCCAAACAGTTCGTCAACTGAGACTAAATATACAAATATATGAGTCTCTAGGGCCACTTTCATCCAAACCACCATATCTCTCCCTTGATTATTTGTTCAAACAAATTGTATGTTTGGGCAAAGAGCTGGAAGCCAACTGAAAGATGTATAGATGTAAACCACTGGAAGTTTTCATCTGGCTCAAATATCAACTGATTTGGAACCCATTATCTGTTTTATAATTTTTACTTGTTTAGCCTTAATCATTCTCAATCATTTAAAAAACCTTGTTATTTTCTGTTGTTTCTGGAATCCTTCCATTGTGCAACCTGAGGCTTTATTTTGTTATTTCCACTGGGTGCTATAGTATGCTATCATTTATGTAGTTATGGGAGTAGAAATTTGGATTGTAAGATTTAATTAAGACAAGAGCCATCATATAAAATATTTGGCAACATTCTTTCCCCAAATGATGCTTCAGTATAACTGCTTCATAAAGTGGTAAATATGACAGACTACTTTGCAAAAAAATGAATAAAATTTGCATCTAAAACCTCCAAACTATCTCTGAGTTTGAGTCATTTTTCCTAATGCTATGATATTTTGATATTTAAAGCATGAGTCAAATGAATAATGGACACCTACTGATAAAATCTGTATAGATTCTTATACTATATATACACAAAGTCATAAGGAATATTTTCCTACCATTACTATCATATACATTAATATACAGAGACAAACACACACAGATATACTCATATAGAGATGTGCAAATAAACACAAACACACATGCATTCACACATACACGCATATACATGTATACACACACAATTAAAATCCAAAGCTTCTTTAGAAGAAAAGACTTTTAATGGTAATGTAACTTTCATAACTTAATTTGCAGCCATAGTATTATGCACTAGCTACAGACAGATATAAGAAAGCAAAACAACAGTAAAGTCTCCAGCTCAAAGTTAAATTGTCATGTTGGCTCATTTATTTTACTTTATTCTGCATCTAATAGAGAAGCAAACTGAGATATACCACTGAGAATTACTTACTTAATCATAGAAAATACATGAAAGTGGCCAAATCCTGAAGTTGTTAAGTACAATACTCAACATGCTTTTATTAAAGCAGTGTGTTAGCAAAGCAATGTAGAGCCAGCAACTCCTGAGAGACTCAAAGACAATCAACAAGGATGAATACAAATTGACTAATGAAAGCAACTACATGTTGGCAATAAATCCACATTTTAGAAGAATTAAAAAACAAAACTTTCAAATCTGATCTTACAAATTTTGATTTCTTTTATCTGATATAAGCTCAAGTTACAAAGCCCTTGTGTTTTACCATTCTATTTAAAGTGTTCTTTTTCCCTTGACATACTTAGCTGTACTGTTTTAAAAATAGAACATTTATGAGTCTGTAAATAAAAGTCTTTATGTATACATCTCAAAGCAAAATGCTGATTCTCTAGATCCATTACTATGTCTTAAAGAATGAATGTTTATTTTCCCCTCAAATCCATATGTTGTGATTCTAACAAAGTAATGGTATTTGACCATGAGAGCTTTGGGAGATAATGCTAACTAAGTCACGAGAATGAAACTTCATGTTATATTTCCTAACATTAAAATGAAATAACTTCTCTTGAGGTTAAACTCTCAATCTTGGAGGGAATCTCCTTAAGATGTAGTGTGTTAGAGCGGAGATAAAACAGCAGAATGTTCTGAGGGGAAGTGAAATATTTCATCCTCTGGCAAAGCTCCTTAAACTCAGGAAGTAAACAACTCAAAGGCTTCAGGAAGTTCCTAAAACTTATCAAATACATTTGGCTGTTCGTTCCCCAAGCATATAAAAGCAGTAAGGACAGCTAAGATACATTTTCAGACAAGCCGAGATACCTAGAAATGCTTCAGACCAGCTAAGATATCTGAGAGTAGAGTCCAGTGAAACTGTTTGGAAGAGGCTCAGACTTCCTGAGACATGTAGAGAAGACACTCCCCAACATTTTCTGATGAATGTTGTGCAACTTGCTTCAGGTTTGCAGTTTGAGGGAGGGGGACTTGATTGGGGGAGGGGGAGGGAAATGAGAGGCGGCGGCAGGGAAGAGACAGAAATCTTTAATAAATAAATAAATTAAAAAAAAAGAACAGTCGCTCATACTGGAGTGAGGTTTGGGTGATGCAACTGACTTAGAGTCATTTATGCTACTTTAAGTCACCCTTCACCCATAATCCTGTAAGTAACAACATTGAAACTTATTGGCTACCCAAGAGGGCTAGATTTTGGTGGTTGCCTTATTTTGGTCTTTCATTAGTTCCCTCTCTGGGGTTAGTAAATGTTTGTTAAATCTTCCCCAGGAGTGGTGTCATAAACAGGCGTGTAATGTACAAGCAAATAGCACATTGTTTCTCTAGCGATGAGCCAGACTAGTAACCACAAAAAAATATAAATGTGATTATTTTATAATGAAAAGTCAGATTGACCCTATTTACCTCTATGTGTACCTAAAGCAAGCTGACATTTCCTATCCTATTTCTTCAGTGGAAATATGGGAAAGATAAGCCCACACTGTTTGACTGGGTGAAGTCATAAAGGAAAAGAGGCAAACAGCTTCACAAGTGTGTCTGGCAAGTGACAAAGCCTAAGTTAAGGATGAATATGTCATCCTTCCTCAGTAACATCCTAAAAAGTCATTGTTCCTTAGAGGTAAAAGCAAAGGATACAAATTGATCAATCTCCTATTACTCTGGCAAAAAAACTTGCAGATTCACTTCCTTGTTCTTACCAGCATTTCACTGAATAATAATAAATACGTTTCTTTTTATGATGCCAAGAAGAGACATTTGACCATTTAAATAGATTTTCTGAAACCTATTATCCCTATATTGGAATGAGATGTTGCCCTCTAAAATCTGGTTGTTTTCCAAGGGCCTGGAAATAAAACTCTAAACCTGTCTGAATAATATACAAATAATTCAGTGTAGTAATTTTTATGACCACAATATATGCTAGAAAAACATTTTTGGTTGCTGATAAGAATTCAAAGGTATCTAAGGCAGATGTCCTCAAAGAACCCAGACAAGTGAAGAAAACAGACTCAAAGAGACATCTTAAAGTATAATGACTGCTCAGAGAAGCAGAAACATAAGGCATAGTAATATTTATTGACAGAAGAAAGACTGGGCAATAACTCTTGGGGTAAATGGGAAATGTTTTCATAGAATAAAAAAAACAAGCAAGCAGGTGAGGTGTTCACTATTTTTTGAACCTAATTTTTCTTCTATAACCAATGCATATAATAGAAAATAAATTAATTTTTGAAGGGACTATTACATGTAACCTAACAGGTCAACTTATAATATTCTCTTCCAGGGGGAGGAATACAACATGCCACATTGCAATGAACAAATTTTTAGTGAATTGGAACTAGTTGATAATATATTAACCTTACCTAATAATAGTTGTAATATCAATATGGCAATTTCTCAGAAAACTAGAAAACAACCTTCTTCAAGACCCACCAATACCACTTTTGGGTATATACCCAAAGGATGCTCAATCATACCACAAGGACATGTGCTCAACTATGTTCATAGCAGCATTGTTTGCCATAGCCAGAACCTGAAAACAACCTAAATGCCCCTAACTGAAGAATGGATGAGGAAAATGTGGTACATTTACACAATGGAGTACTACACAGCAGAAAAAAAAATGACATCTTGAAATTTGCATGCAAATGGATGGATGTAGAAAACATCATATTGAGTGTGGTAACCCAGATCCAGAAAGGCAAATATTATATCTACTTACTCATAAGTGGCTTTTAGACATAAAGAAAAGAAAGCCAGCCTACAATTCACAATCCCAGAGAACCTAGACAACAATGAGGACGCTAAGAGAGGCATACATGGATCTAATCTACATTGGAACTAGAAAAGGACAAGATCTTTTGAGTAAATTGGGAGCATGGGGAGCATGGAAGAAGACTCAAGGGGAGGGGAGAGGAAGGGAGGGAAGCAGTAAAAAATGTAAACCTAAATAAAATCAATAAAAATAGATAATAAATAAAAGTAAATATAATTCTCTTTCCTTATTTCTGTGATAAAATACTATGACTGAGGCAACTTAACAGATTAAGGATTTATTTCAGCTCACAGTTTAAGGTATAAAACATCCTGTTGATAATTCAAGACAGCAGGAACTTAAAGAAGTTTCTCTGCTGTTGAAAAATAGCAATGTATGCTGCTGCTCAAACTCCATTCTCACACTGTCCAGAATTCTCCGCCCAAGGAACAATCTGGCCCAAATTAAGATGCTTTTTCTCATATCAGTTAACACGATCAATATAATCACTCATAGGCACAGTCAGAACTTATTTCCTACGTGATTCTTGATTCTGTCAAACTGACAATCAACACTGGCCATCACATTTGTAGTAGTGTGTACACATTTCACTCCTATTATGTCCAGTACCTACAATCTTCATTGGTTCCAGGTGAGGAAACTATAAGTCAGACGAACCCAGACTTTGGAAAGTTAAGTCCTGTTTCATGAGAAAAAAGAAGAGAACAACAATTCAAAGACTTCTTTCTCAAAAGTGAGAAACATAGGAAACAGAAATTCATTTCCATCCTCCAGATGCCTCACCCAGCTATCATACTGGCTCCCATGATACTTGTTCTTAACTAATTTAAAAAATTAATTAACATTCTCATTTGAATCAATTAACATTCCAAGAACTCTAACAAATCCTGTTCATAAGCTCTGTTTATACTACATTGTTTTTTATCCTTTATCACATTTTTAGTTATGAAAGTCAATTTTGTTCATTATAGGTCACTAAAATTTGTAACAGATATTAAGAGAAAAACTAAATCATTATCTCCAAAGTCAGAAATAACCAGAGCTTATTGTCTTTCAGATAGTTTTTCTTTTTTTTGCTTATGCGTAGCTCTAATAGAAAATATATTGCTTAAATACATTTTGGTTTGCATTAGCATTCTAATAAAAACGAGGTAACTTTGGATTTATACACTATGTACAAAACTAGTATATTTCTTTTAAATGCTTACCTATGTTTCTTATATTACCAACTTACACAATAGTGGTATATTCTTTAAAACTAAAAATAAGCTTAGTTATCCTGCAAATTATATTTCCTCAGATTTCACCAGTTATGACACCAGTATCTTTTGTTTGATGCAGAATAAATACCATAAAACCACAATGCATGTGTTCCTCATGCTTCTCTCTCCTCTGGTCGATGACTAAGTTTGTCCTTCTTTTCCATACAGTTCATACTATTGAAAACTACTCCTCAGGTATTCAATAGACTGTCCCATAGTTTGCACTTCTCTAGTGTTCTCTGGTAATAAGCTCCCTTCTCAGCACAGTGTTAGGGAGACCATTGAAAGCTGACAAGTTATCACTGGGGAAACTCACTTTGATCTCTTATATGTCAAATTCCATTTGATCTTCCTTCTGCAATGTGTTATTGGAAGTTAGTTATTGTTTCCAAGCCATGCTCAGCAAATGCTTGATTTAATCATACTTCCTAGAGTAGTAGGGGCTATGCTACATATGTCGTATTGGGAACTTGCTTCTCGTGGTCTATTCCATCTTGCTATGTATTATTTAATATCAGTGCCAATTCATGAATAACAATTATTTGAGTAATGTATGCTATTTATTTTGTGGCACAAAGTGCTTAGTTTGCCCACTGAGCTCTGTTCACATTGGTTCTGTGAGGTTTTGAAGTGTACTATTACCGTTTGTGATGTCATGGCTGTTGTTCTGGGAGCATTTCCTTTTTCTTTCTTTTACAACAAGGGTCCTACTTTTTGCGCAGGCTCAGATGAAACCATTTCTCCATGGAAACTGATTCCTTGGGAGAGGAGCAGAGAAAAATGTTGAGCTCAATAAAAATCAGTAAAGAAAGAAAAATAGTATTAGGAAACAATACGTCAGCTTGCATACAGTCTTTTACATGAAAAAACAACATCTGATAACCCAATAAATTATTCACCAGATTTACTTTAGTACAAAGGAGCAGAAAATGGAACAATATTTAAACCATTTGACCTACAATGAAAGCCTTTCTTTCTTTCCCTCTCCCTCTCCCATCTATCCCTCTCTCTCTCTCTCTCTCTCTCTCTCTCTCTCTCTTTCTCTTTCTTATCTTTTCTTAAATTAATTTAGAATCTGCATTGTGCAACATGCTTGTGACTCTGGCTTTCAAAGCCAAAGTCTGAATTTATGTTTTGACTCTGCCATATCTTGGGCAAGTTACTTTTTCTATATCCTCAAGTATATGTACCATCATATGCAGCTAGGAATATAAGTCTGCCTTGCTGGACAGGAAATTGAGACATTTTTAATAAGTTAATGCTTACAAAGTTCATGGAATTATACTTAGTACTTTGTAATATTTTTTTTGTAGAAATTTTTTTTTATTTTTTTTTCATTTTCTTATTGAGAAAAGGAGAAAAAAAAAACAAGTTTCCACCTCCTCCCAGCCTCCCATTTCCCTCCCCCTCCTCCCACCCTTCTCCCCCTCCTCTCACCCTTCTCCCCCTCCCCCCATTCCTCTCCCTCTCCCTCTCCAGTCCAAAGAGCAGTCAGGGTTCCCTGCCCTGTGGTAAGTCCTAGGTCCTCCCGTCTCCGTCCATTTCTAGGAAGGTGAACATCCAAACTGGCTAGGCTCCCACAAAGCCAGCACATTACGTAGGTTCAAAACCCCGTGCCATTGTCCTTGGCTTCTTATCAGCCCTCATTGTTCGCCATGCTCAGAGAGACCAGTTTTATCCCATGCTTTTTCAGTCACAGTCCAGCTGGCCTTGGTGAGCTCTCAATAGATCAGCTCCACTGTCTCAGTGGGTGGGTGCACCCCTCGTGGTCCCGACTAATATTATCATTGCTATTTTGACATATTTAATGAAGGTCAATACTAAAGAGATAACATCCAGTAATAACCAATTCTATTTGATTCTGCCTTATGAGAAAGACATTCACTAATTCTGTTTATGAGACAGACTATTTTTAAGTTAAATATTTCATTTTATTAATTATTAACTTAAATTTTCTTCAGTAGGCACAGTTTAATCTATATTTTATCCTCTAAGTGTTTATATTCAATTCTTCATCAAATCTTTATGAACAGATGAAACATAAAGTAGTAGGGGAGTGAAACTCTTCAATAGTATTTTCTAATTGTAGATATTTGTCATTATAAATTTGCTCAATAGAATGAACAACCCCAAGAGTTCATTTTAATATAGGATATGGATTTGGGATGACAAGTATGTATCAATGTCCACTTATCAATTGTAACAAGTATAACCCTTTAATGGAATACATTGATAATAAGGGAAGGTGTGTTTGTGTAGAACTGGGGTGGAAATTGTAGAAAAGTGCTTTGTTCTCTCATTTTTGCTGTAAAATGGAAAAAGAATCAATAAAATAAAGTCTATTAAACACTTCATATGTGTACTGGTATCTCTAAGTTGAACTTGTGAATACCTTCTATTATAGTACATGAATACCACTTCTCACAGCAAAAGATTGAATAAGCTTCTCTGACCTTGAATTGGAACTTTCTTCATATTTTGTTTTAAAAGTACCAGAAGTAACATTCTTCAACTTTTCAAACTAAGTTCCACAAGAAACTTTGGTACTGATAGTTCTGCAATAAAAAGGTTTTTTTGGGAGATGATGTCTATCAAAAATCAGCTACACTGTCTCTCTTGTTGTGAGACTAGTCTTTAGTTGATCCATCCCTTTAGGCATCAACACTGCACAAAGAATTACAGGCAATTAGAAAATATTGACAGTGAGACAAGTAGTCTCTCCCACAAAAAAGCAAACTAATCAGTTATCCAACAACCAAATGGTCAGCTATGGAAATATAACTACTAGTAATGATATACAATAACCAGGATTTAATTATATATATAGGAATATATATATGACTATGATGTAGAAATGTATGATGTAGAAATGATGGAAGAAGAGGATGATGTAGAAGTAATGGAAGGAAGAAGAGGGTGGATTATTGAATTTACTTTTACTCAAAAAACAACTACTAATCTCAAAATATTTTACATTAGTATAAATTTTACTTGACTGATACAAGTTTAAGGTCAGTTTTGTTAAACTGTTGTATATTTCTATTCTTATTTAAGGTATTAATTTTATGCAACTCATTTAAAAATGGAATATATATAATGACATCTTGAAATTTGCAGGCAAATGGATGGAGCTAGAAAACATCATTTTGAGTGAGGTAACACAGACTCAGAAAGACAATTATCACATGTACTCACTAATAAGTGGTTTTTAAACACAAAGAAACAAAAAACAGCTTACAAATCACAATCCCAGAGAACCTAGACAACAATGAGGACCCTAAGAAAGACATACATGGATTTACATGGGAAGTAGAAAAAGAAAAGATCTCATGAGTAAATTGGGAGCATGGCGATCATGGGAGAGGGTTGAAGGGAGGGGAGAGGCAGGAAGGGGAACAGAGAAAAATGTAGAGCTCAATAAAAAAATCAATTAAAAAATGGAATATATAATTTAAAAGTACAGTTTAATAGTCATCTATAATATCCAAACTTATAGCCATTTTAGTTGGGATTTTTAGGTACAAAAAGATGTATTCCAATTACAGGTAATTCTCTTTTTTAATTAATTTAATTTAATTAATGAATTTATTTATTTATTAAAGATTTCTGCCTCCTCCCCGCCAACCACCTGCCATTTCCCTCCCCCTCCTCCGATCAAGTCCCCCTCCCTGATCAACTCGAAGAGCAATCAGGGTTCCCTGACCTGTGGGAAGTCCAAGGACCACCCACCTCCATCCAGGTCTAGTAAGGTGAGCATCCAAACTGCCTAGGCTCCCCCAAAGCCAGTACGTGCAGTAGGATCAAAAACCCATTGCCATTGTTCTTGAGTTCTCAGTAGTCCTTGTTGTCCGCTATGTTCAGCAAGTCCAGTTTTATCCCAGGCTTTTTCAGACCCAGGCCAGCTGGCCTTAGTGGGTTCCCGATAGAACATCCCCATTGTCTCAGTGTGTGGGTGCACCCTTCGCGGTCCTAAGTTCCTTCCTCGAGCTCTCTCTCGATTCTGCTCCTGATTTGGACCTTGAGATTTCAGTCCGGTGCTCCAATGTGGGTCTCTGTCTCTGTCTCCTTTCATCACCTGATGAAGGTTAATATTCAGGAGGATGCATATATGTTTGTCTTTGGATTCACCTTCTTATTTAGCTTCTCTAGGATCGCGAAATATAGGCTCAATGTCCTTTATTTATGGCTAGAAACTGAATATGAGTGAGTACATTCCATGTTCCTCTTTTTGGGTCTGGCTTACCTCACTCAGGATAGTGTTTTCTATTTCCATCCATTTGTATGCAAAATTCAAGAAGTCCTTGTTTTTTTACTGCTGAGTAGTACTCTAATATGTATATGTTCCATACTTTCTTCATCCATTCTTCCATTGAAGGGCATCTAGGTTGTTTCCAGGTTCTGACTATTACAAACAATGCTGCTATGAACATAGTTGAGGATATACTTTTGTTGTATGATAGGGCCTCTCTTGAGTATATTCCCAAGAGTGGTATTGCTGGGTCCAGGGGTAGGTTGATCCCGAATTTCCTGAGAAACCGCTGCACAGCTTTCCAGAGTGGTTGCACAAGTTTGCACTCCCACCAGCAATGGATGAGTGTACTCCTTTCTCCACAACCTCTCCAGCAAAGGCTATCCTTGGTGTTTTTTATTTTAGCCATTCTGACAGGTGTAAGATGGTATCTTAAAGTTGTCTTGATTTGCATTTCCCTGATTGCTAAGGAAGTTGAGCATGACCTTAAGTGTCTTTTGGCCATTTGAACTTCTTCTGTTGAGAATTCTCTGTTAAGCTCAGTGCCCCATTTTATAATTGGGTTGATTAGCATTTTACGGTCTAATTTCTTGAGTTCTTTATATATTTTGGAGATCAGACCTTTGTCAGTTGCGGGGTTGGTGAAGATCTTCTCCCAGTAAGTGGGTTGCCTTTTTGTCTTAGTGACAGTGTCCTTTGCTTTACAGAAGCTTCTCAGTTTTAGTAGGTCCCATTATTCAATGAGGCCCTTAATGTCTGTGCTGCTGGGGTTATACGTAGGAAGTGGTCTCCTGTGTCCATGTGTTGTAGAGTACTTCCCACTTTCTCTTCTATCAGGTTCAATGTGTTCAGACTGATATTGAGGTCTTTGACAGGTAATTCTCAAATACATCAAAGACCTAAAGAATATGACATTTATACACTTTTTAAGAACTTAGACTCTTCTCAATAGTGAGACATGTCTGCTCCTGGAAGCACCAATTACTTCAGAGAGGATGATGGTCATTGAAGAAACTCAATATGGAGTTTGTTTTCATTGTGGCAAGGCTAACCATTTGGGCAAGAAACTACTCTTGCTTGGACAACTTGACAGTTTGCTGTATAAACTGGACATGCAGGACCCACAGGAAAGTGATTACTAAACTTTGTCAAAACAAGGTAGAATGGTCCTTCAGGTTCCTGCTTCACAGAAGAAACTGTCAGACATTTTGCAGGACACAGAGGAAAGTGACTGATGAATTTTGCCAAAATATGTGGGACAGTCCTTCAAAATTCCTCATTCACTAAAAAGTGTACCAGGTACTGTAGGCTTGTAGGCTAAGGATGGATGCCCCCAAATGTAACAGAAAAACTTTGGTTGACTGTCCAGACAGCCAGATGTCTCTGACATTTTTAGAGTTTTGGCAGTCACTTGCCATGTATTTTTTGTTCAGTCAGATAATATTTTATCCTTCTGGGGTATTCAATGGACTTGAATACTAGATAGTTATAATTATAGTTTTCCTCAGTTATGATAAAAGGTAAATCTGATATGAAATGTTAAAAATAAAATAGAATAGATGATATTTTCTTTAATTTTGCCAAATACAAATAGACTGAATATTGTAACTGTAATTCTTGTTTGAAAAATGTTTTGTTATGATTTTACTATGTCAAAGTAAAAACCTTCTCCTTTGATAACACAAAAAGGGGAAAAGCTGTGGGATGATCTTTTTGTATTCTGTGAATATGTATTGTTCTCACTGGATGATTAATAAACTGCTTTGATCTATGGTAAGACAGGAAAGAGCCAAGCAGGAAATCCATGTGAGATACAGGAGAAGAAGGGTGGAATCAAGAGAGAAGCCAGTCATCTGCCTAGGAAGGAAAACATGTAAAAAAAATGTAATGCCATGACCATGTGGCAATACAGAGTAATAGAAATGGGTTAATTCAAATGTAAGAGCTATCTAATAATAAGGTTGAGCCATCAGCCAAACATTTATAAGTAATATAAATTTATGAGTGGTTGGTTATTCAGGAACTGGTGTTTGGGAGAGAAAGCTTTATTTACATGCATATTCAAATATACTCATGCATGTAACAATAATTGAGAAAAAGTGAACTAATTATTTTGAAAGAAAGTAATAAGGAGTATATAGGAAATTTTGTAGGAAGGAAAAGAAAGACAGAAATGGTATGATAATATTGTAATTTCAAAAATAAAAGAAATAAGTGAAACTTTAGCTGCTGTATAGGATAAGCCCAAGCTTCATAAAGAGAACAAACCTAAGACATTGTGTTGATAGCCCCAATTGAATTAACAGTAAGCATCTGCCCAGAGCCATCCTGAATCTCTTAACCAAACCCCAAAGAGCTGTAGACCCAAGCTCTGAAGCCAATGTACAAGAGGTCTACATTTCATTGCCCCAAACCATAGAGACATGAAGGATAAGTAATTATGGCTTTATACTGGGCTGTTTGTGGGTAGCTTGCTGCAGACACATCATTGACAAGAACAGATGACCCATTCAATTTATTATACTTGATAAGTGATGAGAAAATTTTCTCACACAAGTAGAAGTAGCAAATGTCAGAAGATTAATAATGGCCTTTAAACTTATGGATGAATTCTCATAATTACTGGAATTGAAGTCACTATTATTTAGCTTGTATGTCATGATCTCTAGTGGCTCTGTGTTTTCATTAATTGATCAATGTAATTTTGAAAACTATTACACTAAGGTGAGTGCATTTTATCTACAGCATAATGTTTAATATCAAGTATTTCATGATACAGATAAAGTTTTTCTTCCATATTTCCAGACAATGTCTTTTTGGACCTTAAAATTCATCTTAAAATTAAAGCCATATTATAAACATCTTTAAATAAATTATTCACTGCATATTTACAAGAATTAATTTTGCTTTGAATCTATAAATTACATGCTATATATTTATGAGATTTTATCTCATTGTACTTTAATTCTTTTATGGGGTCAACTAATGTAAATTTTATCAAGCCATAACAATGTTTCAAACATATCCAATGTAAGACATATTTGGAGAAACTGTTTTGGATTCTCACAGCTTGCAAATAAATTCCTCACAAAAGTCTATCTTTGGAAGAGCAACACAGTTTTGTATGAAACAGCAGAGAATGGTGTCTGAGCTCATCTTTTCACACACAGCTAAAAACAGGCAGGATAGGACAGCTTGGGTTTTATTAGATTCACCATTTTGATAACGTCACTTAATGTGAAACTCAGATCCACAACAAATACCTGTGTCAGAAAGCCATGCTGTGAGGAAAAAAAGTGAATTTCATGAATCTCATATTTCTAATATAAACTTCATCCAAAAGTCTTTATATTTTGTGCTGCTTTTTCTAAATCAGAGCCCACAAATTTATGCAGTTTATATATTATCTGGTTTGTATTAAAATAGTTGCTGATTAAATATTAAATTTTGTACAGACATGTTTGGTATTTTATAGGGGAAATAAAGTTCTTTAGAGTAAAATGCATTAGAAATTTTGACTAATACTCAAATGTATTCAGTCTTTAAAAATATTCTTGAGTAGTTTTCTCTCTGGTCACCAAGCATATGTCTACTGGTTGTTATATGTATGTATGTATGTATGTATGTATGTATGTATATCCCTGTGTCTTTGTGGTATGATTTGGATACAGTTAAATTTTGTCTCCCCAAGGCTTCTTGTTACTGGAGAGTTGTCCCCAAAAAGTAATAGGAGGTTCTGTGGAACCTTCAAGAAATGGAGCCTGGAGAAACTTTCTTATAACAGTGGCTGTATGCTCTTGGACAAAGGTTCTCATGTAACCCTTGAGTTCTCACAAGAAGGTTATGAAACGAATGTCTGCTCACTCTGCTCATGGTTTGAAACATAATTGCACATTGCTCTTCACTCTAAATTGACACTGTAAAAGGAAAAACCATGTTACAGAGCCCACTCTATGCCTTTGAACCTCTAAAACACTGAAATATAAAATGTTCTTTCTTTATTCCTCAATAACCCACATCAGATTTCTTAAGATAATAAAAACTGACTAATGCATTTTGTATCACTGATCCTTTATATTGCAAGGTCAATTTCAAAACAGGCTAGCAAAAGCAAAAGTATGGGGCAGGTGACATGGATCAGCATGCAAAGTGCATCCTTGAGGACATGAGTTCAATAGTTGGGATGCATGTGGTAGGAGGAAAGACCAGATTCTCACATATTGTCCTTTGATGTTCACGTATGTGCCTAAACACACAAATAAATACACACACACACACACACACACACACACACACACACACTAAAACCATAAACGTGCAATTATCCCTATGTGAAATTACCAACTGATGAGGGAGGAACAATTAGTCTTCCTCAGGGATGAAACCTCCGACTTATTATCCAACACAAATTGGTGAGCTCGAGAAACTGGAAACATAGGCATACAGTTAACACTAACTGAACACAGCATGCTGTATTTATAAGCCTATTCATTTATAGGTATATGTAATAATGATTAAAGAGAAGGAGCCTATGAATTTCTAGATAGTGGATGGGGCAAGTATGGGAAGGGTAGGAAAGAAGAAAAGGAAGAGGGAAATGATGCAGATGTATATTAATTTAATTATAATATAAAAATTTAGAAACACAAAAGTATGTATTAAGTGATGCTGGTTTTATTCTAATTTTATAGAACATTTTAAACAGTTTTTATACATAATATGGCATTGCATTACTGATTGCATATGAAAACTTTGTATTCATTCATTCAATAAATATTTACCTTGATCATAGCTTACTGTAGTCACAATTCTTCACCAGTGGCCACACCATCTAAAATCTCTCCTCCTAAAAGGATTATAACACTAAAATTATTGACACCAAATTTAGTAATAACAAGTAATCATGCTCTTAATTATGATGTGTTGAAATCAAATGAATTAAACAGGCTTTTACGATCATAATTTGGAAACTTAAAATTCCAAGGTCAAATGTTTTTTTATCATTGGGTTCTGTAAAGGATTATGAGGGAAGGTCTATTCTGTCCCTCTTCTGCATTTCTATGAGTGTTTGACCACTTTGGCATTCCTTAATGTTGTGGGAGCTGCGGGCCTCTTCCCACAGCCCAGCACCTGGCCGCTTGGCTAGCTTATACCCCGAAATAACAACACACAAACTGTATTCTTTTAAACACTGCCTGGCCCATTAGTTTCAGCCTCTTATCCCATTTCTAATAATCTATGTAGCAACACGAGGTGCGCTTACCAGGAAAGATTCAGCATGTCTGACCTGGTGGCTGGCTGCATTGCGTCTGCCCTGGAGAGAGCTGCATGGCATCTGAGCTCACTTCCTCTTCCTCCCAGCATTCTGTTCTGTTTACTCCACCCACCAATGTTTTAAACTATGAGGCCAAGCAGTTTCTTTATTACTTAACCAATGACCTTCCTCCATCACCTTAACTTGAATATAATTTACTTTGACCTTTGCCTAAATCTTCATATTGTGTTTTACTGCATACATATCTACACCTATATTTTCTCCTTTCACAGTTTGTTATTCATTTACTTGTTCATTTATTTGTTTACTTATTGGCAGGAGTTCTCTATTTGGAGATACAGCTTTCCTCAAACTTGACTTGGCTCGCTGCTTCAAATTTCTGAGGCCTGGTATTAGAGATGTGTATGACAATCCCTGAGAAATTTCCCCTGTTTTATAATGGGCCAAGCCATGTGTGATTAGAGGGAGACCCATCTAACTCCAATATGATTTTGTCTTACTGAATTATGTCCTCTTTTTGAATTATGTCATATGCTGAGAAAACAGTGTCTAGAATTTCAGAACACACACATACACACACAGCCTTGGAGTTTGAAAAAAGAAATCACCATACATCACTTAACAGATACTTAATGTGTGCTGTGGAACAGAAGAGTAAATCGTGAGGAAAGGATAGAATAAGATTGCACTATCAAGCAAAATGATTTGGTAAAGGAACCATCAAGCTGATGTGGGCTTCTGCTCTGTATGCTGCGAAACCATTGGTTAATAATGGAGCTGGCTTGGCCTACAGCAAGGTAGAACTTAGTTAGGCAGGGAAAGTTAGGCTAAAGGCAGGGAGGAAGAAGGCGAAGTCAAAGAGAAGCCATGCAGCCCTGCTGGAGCTGTAGGGAACATTAGCTGGTAAATCACTGCCACGTGGCAATACACAGAAAAATGGAGATAAGTTAAATTAATATGTAAGAGTTGGCCAATAAGAAGCTAGACTGGCCCCTTCAACATCAAGCAGGTCAAGAAAGAATTGCTGGCCTGGAAAGTTGACTGAGTGGTGAAGAATACTTACTGCAAATGGACTTAGTTGCATTCACCTTTGATTCCCAACACTCAGGAGGCAGAGGCAGACAAATTTTTGAGTTTGAAGTCAGACTGGTCTACAGAGCTAGACTAGTTCTAAGAAAGGGTGAGTAACTCTGTCTTGAAAAGCCAAAAACAAACACACAAACAAACAAACAAGAAAACAAAGAGCACAAACAAACAAACAAAAAACAAAGAGTACCTACAAAGAGTTTTTAAAAAGGGTTGATGTATATTTCCCAGTATCCACACTGGGAAGCCTACATCTACCTGTAACTGCAGATCCAGATCCACTGAGTCCAACACCTTTAGCACTTTCATGTACACACACACACACACACACACACACACACACACAAATTTATAAATAACAAAACATTACTAGCTTTTTAAATGAATGAATTGCACTGCAAAAGGTAGACAAGCAGATACCCAAGAAAAGAGCCCTCAGGAGAATGTGAAAGGTCTAAATCTCACATGGATAGACTGAGCCTTGGAGTTTGAAAAAAGAAATCACCAAGTCAGTCTGTTTGCAGTAGCATATGTGACAGAAGAGAGAAGGAGAAGAATTAAGGGACAACGCTTAACCAGCTCATAGAATATTCAGCAAGTCATTCTAACCTTTGGCTCCTGCTTCGGGTGAAATGGGATTCAACACAAATTTTAGACAGATGATGGTATGCTCTTGTTTATGTTTTACCATGGTAACTTCAGCTTCTGTAAGAGAAGGAAGGGGCTTTGGTAGATAAAGCACAATGGAGGAAAACCGATTAGGGAACTATTTCAGCAATTCAGATACAAGAGGGCAAGGTCCAGATACAGGGCAACAGAAGATACATGGGAAACCCTTAAAGATCTTCATTTATATTTAAGATGAAAGCCAGCATTCCTGATAGCCTATAATGGCATGTGGAAAAAAGTCAGTTTCGGAATCATACAGAGGTTTATTCATTATAAAGTTGGAAAGGATTTGTTATTAACCTCATGAGGCAAAAATAAATAATGCTGAAGTGAGTTTGCATCATAGCCTTTGTTGTAGATAACCTCTGAAACAGCGCATGGTGTTTCCTCCTCTTGGCACTTGTGTTCATTTGTTATATTGCTTTTAACACAGAATGCAAGAGTTACTTGCTATAATAACTACACTGAAGTACAAGTGCTGGAAAGTCAACTTCTATACTAGGTTGAAGAAGGATTGACTTTGTTCTCATGTACATTCATATTCATTCGCTGATTCTGTCCGCTCAGTCCTCCTTTTACTCGAGAAAGCGGCCAGTGTGACATTGTCATCTAGAGAGGATAAGGTGGCCCAGAACTGAGTGAGAACTCTTTCCCAGAGCCAGTGATACACTAATGCTGTTGTCTTGCTGTTTATTCTTGATTCAAACATTTTTCCTGGAGAAAGAAGGGTGATTCATAATGTTCATGAGACTCATAAATAACAAAAAGAAAAAAATCGTACAACATTCAGGAGACTGTACCTCAAGAGTATTTAAATGGTAAATAATAGATAGGAGAGTTGACACTATTTGGTGGAGTTGCCTGCATGTTGCACAGGAGCTTCAGTAATGCATACTTAATGAACTGCCACCAGTGCTGAAGTTGGTTCTTCAGTGACGCAGTTGCCTTTGGAGCACCTGTATTCCTATAAGTGACCCCAGCGCATTCTTTGGTTTAACAACCTACACTTGGGTAGAATCGTTTTCTTGTCATCAGTGCTCTATCTGGGGCGACCAGGCATACATCCCTATTTCCCATGAAAATAACTAAATATGATTGGCTCCTGAACTAGCCCTGACAGAACCTTACATTGTTTTGGAAAGGGAGCATCATGGTCTCTGATATAGGCAATAAGATATATAACTGAAGTTAAAGCTCCTGTGGAGCGCCATGTGATACGGCTGCATTTCCAAGTACATTGTGAGATAATGTTCCTCTTCACTGCTGTCGTGGTAGTTGTGTGCCACCGCTGTGTGTAAGAAGATGTGCAACCAAAAGGAAGCTGTCCATGGATGGGGATCCCTCAGGAAAGTCTCACAGTGGCATATCTACTTGATAAATGGTGTCTATAACTTGTGCATATTCATTAATACCCATAGAAGAGGTAATAAGCTGGAGCAATACTATAAACCCTGAAAGTAGCACACATTTGACAGGCTTGCTCACAGGCTGTTGCATAGTTTGTATGGCCTTTGCTGTGGGTAATAAGGTATGAATCTGAAACTCAGAAGTCTACACAGAATGAACAGACCTGGGTAAAGAAGGAATTATAGTAAGAAAAACGAGTGCCGATGCTACCTTTTCCATCAACTCCTGACTGGGCAAGAACAGTGAATAAAAGGGAGAATAAAATAGAGCTGTTGTTTTGTCACTGTTTCTACCAAATAAGCTTAAGGAAAAGAGTGCAAATTAAGTCTGTTCTAAAAACCTCTGCCTTCGGTATAAAATGCTGGAATTCTGCAAAGAATCTGACAGAGAAAGGGGAGCAAGGAAGAAGAGATGGAAGAGACGTCTGACCTCGAGTCTGAACTCTAATACAGAGAAAGAAAATTTTCATGATTGACCTTGTAGACAGGAGCCTTTAATAATGGCCCAGCACAGGAAACTATGATTATCAGTAACTACTCTGTATCTGAGCTGCCTGAAATAGCAAAAACTAAAAAGCAAGTGAAAGATCCTCGCGGCCTACTTTATACAGCTGTGGCATATGGGGATGGGCAGGATCAGTTCAAGGGCTATAGAAGCAAATGAACTGAATAATAGAGCTTCTATGCCTGCTTAAGACAATGTGACCTAAGGCAGCATGATGAAAATGCTGACAGGTTCATATACATCCCTTTTAGAGCTGTACGGCTATCACCAAGTAGAGACCACATGGACATAAGAGACTGGGAAACACTGATATATGAATAGACACAACTGAAGGGATTTGACATGAGATGGGCAGTGCTTCCTACCCAGTCCACTGAGTCGGACATGATGGTGCTCACAGAAGAGATAATAAAGGGATCAGCTTAGCAGGACCTTAAGAAAGACATTGGGCTTAAATGGGTCTGATGAGACCCGTGGTGGAAGATCTTTATGAAGTAAGTAGGAAAACTGAAAGGTCAAAGAATTTTCTTATAAATAGGATTCATTACTAATATTCTGTGCAGAGATAACCTTATGGCTCTATTCATGAGCCGTGATTCCAAGTCAGAAGTGAAAGAACCATAGGATTTTCCAAAGTGCTTCTGAGGAAATACTCACTGTATTGCTAAATAAAACATTTAGATTTTTGTATTATTTACTTTAATTTTCAAAATGTTTTATATAATAGAAATTTTTCTTATTAAAAGCTCAGTTATCAAGGTTTTCTATTTATATACAAAAATGTATAAAATGAGCTAAACAAAATACTTGTAAGAATATAAAAAAAACTTTCTTCCATTGTATAATTTTATGTTCTTTGTTAAAAATCAGATGTTCATAGGTGTGTGGATTAATATCCTGGTCTTTGATTTAATTCCCTTGGTCAACCTGTCTTTTTTTATGCCAATACCAAGCTGTTTTGATTGCTTTAATTCTATTATAGTGCTTTATGCCAGGGATAGTGATGCCTCCAGAAGTTCTTTTATTGTACAGAATTGCTTTGGCTATCCTGAGTATTTTATTTTTCCTTATGAAGTTGAGTATTGTTTTGTAAAGGTCTGTGAAGAATTTTGATGGTGATTGCATTGAATCTATAGATTGCTTTTGGTAGGATTGCCATTTTTATTATGTTAATTCTACCTATCCAAGAGCATGGGAGATCATTCCATATTCTGATATCTTCTTCAGATGAATAGATATGGAGAGAGTGGACAGCCTTGTCTTGTTCCTGATTTTGGTGGGATAGCTTTGAATTTCTCTCCAATTAATTTGATGATGGCTGTAGGTTTGCTGTATTGCTTATATGATGTTTAGATATGTTCCCTAAATCCCTGATCTTTCCACGAACTTTATCATGAAGGGGTGTTGGATTTTGTCAAATGCTTTTTCAACATCTAATGAGATGATGATATGATTTTTTTTTCTTTAAGTTTATTTATATGGTGGATTACATGGATAGATATTCATGTTGGACCATCCCTGAATCTCTGGGATGATGCTGACTTGATTATGGCAGATTATATTGTTTGATGTTTTCTTAGATTCGGTTTGCCAATATTTTATTGAGTATTTTTACATTAATGTTCATGAGGAAGATTGGTCTGTAATTCTTTCTTGGTTGAGTCTTAGTGTGGATTCGGTGTCAGGGTAACTGTAGTCTCATAAAAAGAGTTTGGCAATGTTTCTTCTGTTTCTATTATGTGGAGCACTTTGAGGAGTATAGGTATTAGCTCTTCTTTGAAGTTCTGGTAGAATTCTGCACTGAAACCATCCGGCCCTGGACTTTTTATAGTGGGAAGGACTTTTGATGACTAGTTCTATTTCCTTGCAGGTTATAGGTCTATTTAAATTCTGTTCTAGATTTAATTTTAGAATGTGTGGATATTCAGGAAATGGTCCATTTCTTTTAAATTTTCCAATTTTGGGGAGTACATGCTTTTTGTAGTGTGACCTAATGATTCTCTGAATTGTTGTTGTCCTCTTTTCATTTCTGGTTTCATTAATTTGGATGTTCTCTCTCTGCCTTTTGATTAGTTTGGATAAGAGTTTGTCTATCTTGTTGATTTTCTTGAAGAACCAGATCTTTGCTTCATTGATTCTTTGTATTCTGTTCTTTGTTTCTATTTTATTGATTTCATCCCTCAATTTGATTATTTCCTACTGACTCAAAATCAGAATAACTCACTACTAACATTAAAATTCTTGTAATTATTCTATAAGAAAGAAAAAAGTACATCTGAAAAAATATTTTAGGACAATTAAGTTTTATGTGTTCATAATATCAAATAGCTTCAAAACAATAAATTCTGACACTTACTGATCATGGCTAAGGCTAGGTACTAGGCATTTTTTTTAGTGACTTCAGGAGCTCATGTTGTGGGATATTTATTCATGCTGTGAACCCCAAATTCTCATTTGTGTTAATTAAAAATAAAATCAATCGTGGGTCAGAATAGCAAGTTAGTAACTAATTGACAGAAATAATCATAGAGGGTCAGAAGGTTTCCATAAGACAATAGAGAGATGTACAGGAAGTAGTAGGGAGGGACTTAGGGTGGCATGGCATTGTTGTTGTTGTTGTTGTTGTTGTGGTGGTGGTGGTGGTGGTGGTGGTGGTGGAGTCCAAGGATGCCATCTTTCAGAGACATTGGCAAAGAGAGAACGTCAATTAGTTGCTACTCAGACTCTCTGAGTTAGAAGGTTTTCACCCCAGCCTTCACTCCCGAGTCTTACTGATAAATAGAACAATAGAGGTTTAATTAAAAGCTATATTTGGCAGCTATGACATAGCTTGTGTCTGTGGGAACAGAATTCCCTCCAGGCCATGGCCTGAACAGCCAGGCTGCTGACAGAGAAGCAGGCCAGTGACTGTGGAGCTACAATTGCTGACTAAAAGAGCAGTAAATAAAATGCAGCCTGTGTGCCAATGGAAAAATAGCACAAATAATCTTCCAATCATCCTCCCAATTAAGACGACACGATTATTTAAATTTTACAGATGAAAAAAAAGAGAGTTCAAAGAAGTCACCTATTTCTCTGAACTTGTCCAGTGTAAAGCACATGGTCAAATCAGGGTAAACACTGAAGAGAGGGAGCAGCTGATTAATTAGCTAAACAAAGCAGAGATGGATCAGTCAGCAGCTAGATTCCCAAGACGCCGCCCCATGCTGTCACCTTCAGCAGCATGAGCTATTCCATTGATATTTTATGGAGTTTAACACATACAATATATTAGGAAGCTTAATCTTAGGATTCCTGGCTTCAGCACAGAAAAAAATCATGAAGATTGGGTGTTATTAAAAATAAAAAGAAAGGCACTCAAGACAAAGAACCAAGTCACACCTGAGATCATGGTTGTGAATTTCTCTGACACTGAGTAGAGATTATTAAAATGCTATTTAAAAAAAATAAAGACCTTAAGCACAGGGATAAGAGTGGGAAAGTGCTCAGGGAATATAAGCTATTCCCAAGAATGTCTCATCATGGGAATGTCACAATTCATTGCCCTAGCATTAGCTGTAAATCTCCAAATGTCGCTGCAAAAAAAAAAAAATGTTTTCTCTTCACTCTTTGGTGACGAAGATTATAGTGTAGCTCTAGAGATGCCTTGGATGGCATTAAAATCTGATAAGGTAAAACCAGAATTGTTCCCAAAGATATCTGGTAAGATGCCTAAAAAATTGCTGGTTTTGAGGAGAGAAGGAAGAAAGGCCAAGCCTGAAGCAGTTGTTAACTAACAAAATTCTTGATTCTCAACTACAAGAGGCTTCACCAGAGATAAGAATAGAGGCCTTCTTTTTTTTTTTTTTTTGAGACAGGATTTCTCTGTGGTTTTGGAGCCTGTCCTGGAACTAGCTCTTGTAGTCCAGGCTGGTCTCGAACTCACAGAGATCCGCCTGCCTCTGCCTCCCGAGTGCTGGGATTAAAGGTGGCGCCACCACAGCCCGGCTAGAATAGGGGCCTTCTATTTTCTTCCTATGTTCCTATAACTTCCTCTGCCTTCTATCCCCATTAGTTCATTGGTAAGATGGGAGGGAAAAGATGCAATAGTGTGGCTATATAAACATATAAATGGCCATGGATACTACATAGAAATTGTGAAGGACTAAAACCAGTTATTCTATTCAGCAACTTAAAACTGAGCAATTACACATTGTTTAAGTATTCTGCCAGCCATTGCAAGTTTATAATCAGTATAAGATTTAAATTATCCACAGTATAAAAAATAACTGCAAATGTGCAGGATTCATGACAAAACAACTGGAAAAGTATAAATAGGGAATCTTATATGAAGCTTTATCGTATACAAGGAATCGTGTTTTAAACTATTTTATCATTATCATTGTTAGTTTTATATTTGCTTAATAGTCTGATAGTTATATTCTGATAAACACTGAGTTGAGATTAAAACTCTATTCCACAGACACTGACAAGTATAGGAATAAAAGAGATGACTGAAGGGGAAAAAATGTCTCAATACTCTTGTATTTAACTTATGCTGGTTATGATTTTTCTTTACCTTAAATTTTACAGTGCCTACCATATATATCCATATATGCTGGTTTACTGAAAGGTTTAATAATCAATTAAAAAGAATAAAATAGAGGGCTGGAGAGATGGCTCAGTGGATAAGAAGATACATGCTGTTCGGAGAACACAAGCTCAGTTCCTAGCACCCACATTGGTTGGCTCACAAATGTCTGTACCTCCAGTTCCAGGGGATCCAACTCCATTTTCTAACTTCCATGTATAACTTTATGCACATGGCCTACATTCACACATAAACACAAAGAAGCAAATTCAAAACATTAGCATTGTTTTCTATATTTATCATGTACTTTATTGTTTTTTAATATAGATCACTACCTTCTTGGTACCAAGAACTTTCTTCACACTAGTGGAGTTGTGTGCACAGCTCACATAGCTCTTGCACTCACCTGCTCTGTCTACAACTTTCATTATATTGCTAAAATAATTATTACTACCTCAAAGAACACGTCTCAGATTTGCCTCCAAAACTACCAGCTCTTTAACATTTTGTCTGGAATCTTTTGGGCCATGGCCAATGTATCAATGACATATTACCCACAAGGTCTTGGAGAATAACCCATGACTCATAAAATTATCTAAAAGATATAAATGTTAATGAAAGTATTATAAGGCCACTAGAAATATATCTTCTACAGAAATTCTCAGTGCCATTCTGTTTCCACCAAAAACCGTTCATAAGAAAAGATAGCCTTCACTCAGAATATAATAAAAGTTGAGATGATTGAAGCAGATGATATAAATTTGCAGAAATGAAAAAATAGAAAGACAGCTAGTTAGAGTTGGGCAGAGAATAAGGTTCGCAGAGTAAAGAGTGGATAATTTAAAAAGTCCAATTTTTATCTTTTATGATTTTGTTTTGATTTGTCCATCAAAATCTTATTCAATATTGATTTAGCCATTATTAACTAGATTGAAGTTTCTGTCCTACCAGGTTCCACAGCCATTCAGTCCCAAAGAAACACATAGATTCTTATATCAATTATAAGCTGCGTGGCTTATTAGCCTAAGCTTCTTATTAACTAGCTTCTACTACTTAAATTAACCCATAATTTTAGTCTATGAGTACCTATGTTGCTTGGAATCTTTTCTCAGTAAGGCGTTCTCATTTTGCACTTCCTACATCTAGCTGGTTACTGACTGTCTGCCCTTCCACTTCCCAGAATTCTCTTAGTCTGGTTGTGCCACCTATACTTCCTTCCTGGCTACTGGCCAATCAGCATTTTATTAAACTAGTATGAGTGACAAAACTTTATATCATACAAGAGAATTAATCTACAACATTTCCCTACTTTATTTTTCTTTTCAAAACAAAAACTCTGAATCTAATATCCTTTGTTTAAAAGCTTTTTTCCTGACCTTGATTCATAACAACTTGTAACCAACACTCTAAACAAAGACAAACATCCATAATCCATTATTTTGGAATAAGGGTGCAGTTTTCTAAGCACCCTTAGTGCTAAGTGGAGGCACTGATAATCTTGTAGGTATCCAAAGAAAATTCAGAATACATTCAAGTTCCAACTGGGGTATTTTGCAGGCAAGATCATCTCACCCAACACTATTGAGGCTGTTCTGGATGTAAAACTCAGAGGAAATTGCATCAGAGGTGCTCTCAAATGTTGGATCATCTGGGTCATCCATTCTCATTGGAGATTTTTCAGGAGTCTTTGATCAAACCTTATTTTTTTAACCCATAATGGATTTACAGTTTCTCATTCCCCATGAAAACAAAGGCAAAAAACTTTTTCTCCAAAGTAACATAGATTTTGACTTAAAATTTAAAGTCAAGGCGTTTTTAACATGTTGGATCAATCCATCAATCAAACAATTAAAAAACAACACAATAACATAGAGTATCTAGACTCTCTGTGTATTTTCCATTTTTGCGTGGCTTTTTTCCCTTACCCTATTTCCTTTTTAAAAACTTTCTCTATCCTTCTTCTTTTCTCTCCCAAGCCTACATATATTTTTAAACATACTATAAGCTTCTTAAAGATTTTAGTTCTGAATCTGTCTTTCCTCTATATCTCTATCTTTTTCTTACCACGTGTGTCATTAGTCTGGTAAACAGCATGGTTAGGATTAAAGCTGAGGGTTTGGTGGCTGGCTCCACCCCATTCCTTAGCTCCCTGCGATTCTAACTTCATGATGGAAGTACAGACTGGAGCCATGTTTATTCCGACAACTATGTGAAGTTCCTAGGTTCATGTCACCATCAAGAAGCAAGCCACTGGCTACTCATTAATACTATTTAAGTATTTGGTGGCAGGGCCTCTTTAAAGAGCAGCCATGCCATTTTTGCTGTTAACACTAAGTCAGGAAGCATTTCTTAAAGCAGCCATGTCTCTGCTTGCTACCAATAAACAGAGCTTACCAGAGTAAAGATGATTAACAAGAAGCACCAAATAACTGTGTCCTCGTTTGCTGTGGGACAATGGTTTGTACCCTGTCAATTGTATTTTAATAAAATGCTGATTGGCCAGTGGCCAGGAAGGAAGTATAGGTGGGACAACCAGACAGGAAGTAGAGGCATGTCAATGAGAACAGGAGAATTCTGGGAAGAATGTAGTCCTAGTCTGCAGTTGTCACCCAGCCACAGAAGAAGTAAGATGCGACTGCCTCACCGAATAAGGTACTGAACACATGGCTACCATAGACAAGAATAATGGGCTAATATAAGTCATAAAAGGTAATAAGAAGCCTGAGCTAAGGGACCAATCAGTACTAATGTAGACTTCTGTGTGATTTCTTTGGGACTTAGTGACTGAAGGAACAGGGCAGGACAAAAAACTCAGGCAACACTCACCTGTCTAAAATCCTTTTTTAAAAATCTTTCTTGGGCTTTATATAAAAAATCTTACCAAATATGTGAATGCCAACTGTAGACAGAAGTTTCTGTCCTGCCCAGTCCCATAATCATTCAGTCCCAAAGAAACACACAAAGGCTTATATTAATTATAAACTGTTTGGCCTATTAGCTCAGGATTATTATTAATTAGCACTTACTGCCTAAATTAATCCACAATCCTTGTCTATGTTTAACCATGTGACTTGGTCCCTATTCTCACAAAGGCATTCTCATCTTGCCTCCTCTGTGTGGCTGGTGGCTGTATCTCTGTTTTTCTTTTTCCCATAATTCTCCTAGATGGGTCACCCCACCTATACTTCCTACCTGGCTACTGGCAAATTAATATTTTATTAAACTAAGATGAGTGCCAAATTTTACATTGTATAAGAGCATTATCCCACAGCAATTCACACTGAAATTTCTTTAGCCATTGAATTTGTTAGGATAAATTGTCAATAAAAAATATTTAGAAAATTTACATCCAAGCCAGGATTTGATATAGAAATATTCTACAATGTGATGTTTTTACAAAGTGAAGGGTATTAAGGGAGGGATAAATGAGAGAATACAGTCAAAAATAGAACACTCAGCTAAAGAGTCCTTAAGGAGAGAAAGAACTTGACTTTAAAAAAGAGCAAGCCAACTTGAAGGTAGCACTTTGCTAAAAGAAAAAAAGTTAAAGGGAATGGAACTTACAATAGTCTTTTAATTTGTGCTTGGAAGGAGTAGAGCAAATTAGAAGAACATCAAAAAACTACAGTGACACCAGATGCCCAATTCTCTCAACCTTTAGAGCCACTACACCAGATTTTGGCCCAGTACTTTGAACATATTTTCCAGAAAACAGAATGCTTTAAGCAATATTTTTTATATTTTATAATTAGGTAACACTTCCCAATTTTAAAAGCAAATAAATCAGAAGTGGCTATTCAGTGTGATCTTCCAAGTAAGGAAACAATGTGCGTGTTTCATTGTTGATCATGTTTTAACTCTTTGGCAGGGGAAAAAACATACAGCATCTCCCAGAAAGGTCATAAAGACTACACACCTATCTGGAGGAAAGAAGAATTACAATGACATGATTGAAATATGGAGGATGGTATCTTGGGAAGTAGCAATAGAAGACACAGTTTCCAAAGCATTAAGACTTTTCTGGGTTATGAATCACTTAATAAAGCAGTAAGTCAGTAATTGGATTTCATATAAACTATTGCACCTTCAATTCTGACTTTTAATTTACCTACTGGTAGCTGTAAAACCCTATGACATAATTTTTGTGAGTAACAATTGTGCAGGTAATGTTGAGAAAAATGAGCATTATATTCAGACATCATCTGGGTAGTACTATTGCTAAATAATACCTTATTCTACTTAACCCTTTGTAATACAATATTCCTCTTTACTCCTTTATACAACTTCAGGTCCTCTCATATGGCCAATTACTAATTTCCTGACCCCCACTGATATGTCAGCTGAAACACACAAATCTGAAAATGCAAAGCTAATATCTATGAACGAGAGAAAACAAGTGGCATTTGTCTTTCTGGATCTATATGTCACTCAGAATAATTGCTTCTAGATCTTCCATTTATAGCTAGATTTCATAATATTGTTTTTTTTCTAGCTGGAAAATATTCCATTGTGTAAAGGTATCACATTTTTATTAGAATGGGAGGACAGAATTTGGGAAGGTATGAACTAATACTAAGGACCTTTGAAAAAGGCATGTGGAAACCTACTATCATAGAAGATTCTTTAAATATATACATATATAAATGTACATAATATACATGCATAAGTGAAGATGAAATGGGGTTACCCTATAAGAAGAAGACTGTGCCCATACTGGGAAACAAAATTTCAGTGTCATAAATGAGCTACCTTTAATCAAACATTTTCCTGTCCTTACTGCCTTGTTATTCTAAATGAACACACAGAAGCTCATATTAATTACAAAATCCTCAACCAATAGTTCAGGCTTATTACTAAGTTGCTCTTACATGTTTTTTTTTGTTTTTGTTTTTGTTTTTTCGAGACAGGGTTTCTCTGTGGTTTTGGAGCCTCTCCTGGAACTAGCTCTTGTAGACCAGGCTGGTCTCGAACTCACAGAGATCCGCCTGCCTCTGCCTCCCGAGTGCTGGGATTAAAGGCGTGCGCCACCACCGCCCGGCTTCTTACATGTTAAGTTAATCCATATTCCTTATTTATATTCTGCCAAATGGCAGTACCTTTATTAGTGTGGCAAGTTCATCTCCTGCTCCTTCTGCATCTGGCTGATTACTTCAGACTCTGCCCTTCATCTTTCCTATCATCCTTACATAGGTCACCCTGTCTATGCTTCCTGCCTGGCTAATGACAAATCAGTGTTTTAGTAAACCAATTTGAGTGACAAATCTTTACAGTGTGCAAGACAACATTACTTTAGTAGTTATGTGCTAGTGTGGTCTTAGTAAAATTTACAGGTTATTTTCAGTGTTCCTGGTTACATTCCGGAACTTTACCTTAAGGTCCTATTGTTGAAGACACCACATATTTGAGTTATAGAACATGGAATAATCAAGCTTGTACCTATCTGGAATTTCACCCATGGTGTGAAGCTTTCATCGAGCTGTATGGCATGATGCATGCTGCCATAGGGGAAAGGTGATTACCAGTCTAATGGGAATTTGTGAGCTACAACAATGACTAGCCTGGCAAAACATAACCATAGGAACAATAATGGCAGGGATATAATGGGAGTAATCAAACATTTTCTGATTGTATTTAATTTCTGTTCTAAAGATGGAGCTATTTTCAGGGCCCCAATCCTATTACTGAGCAGCTTGTGCACCCTAGAAGAGGACTACTATTATTTCTGTGCTAAGTGGACTAGTATTAAACTGAATCCTAATGACCTATCATTATACTCATAGATCAGTGAATCTTTCAACTTTCATCAGAGTCTTCTTTTTGTGATAGATGGCAATTAATTCAGAGACCTACATACAACTGGTCAAGATGCAGAGAATACAAGACTGTATAATTCTAACCTCTCTAGGGCATCTATATTATATCCCTCCTCCTAAGGCTCAGGGGTTATTTGTAAAAAGGGAGCAGAAAGATTATAAAAGCTCCAAGTGGTAGGTGACTTTAATGGACACAGCAAGGAGTTATGCATATGATCTCACAGCAATTTAGATAGCATATGCAAGACCTATACAAACACAATACTGCAACTCCAAAAATGGAGAAGGGAAAGTGAGCACTGAGACCAACCCAGTTGAAGAGTTGTTAATGACTGGTAGCTGGTGGAATAGGAAGAATTGGATTTCTTTAGAGAATGCTCCCATGCAAGGCAAGGTATCCAGGAATATGTAAGCAGCACAACTTGGACTTGATCAGTTAAAGAGTAAAAGGAAACAAAGGGAAGGAAGCTGTGGGGAAAGCTGGGAAGGGGGCGAATATGATCCAAGTACAAGGCATAAAATTCTTAAAAAACTAATACAAATTATGAAACAGTAATTTATAAACTGTAATGAGTGGTTGGGGGAGCAGAAAGAAGAGTCATAGTGAAAAGAAAAGAAAAGAAAAGAAAAGAAAAGAAAAGCCCTTCCGGACAGGTGGGAATGCTGCTCCACTGTTGAAGTTAAAAGCTGTTCATGCTGTATCACTGTAGCAGCAAATTCATCTTCTTTTGAAGTCATGTATATCTGCTATCTTTCTCTCTTCCTTTAGCATAAATAACTTGTCTAAAGAACAAATGCTCTGCTGAACACTAACAGAATTACTGTGAGCAACATCCTAATATATTTTCACGCCACATCTGCAGAGGGTAAAGTTTTTAACACTTGAATTTATAGTTTTCAAAACTGATATTTTTATATTAACCTATTGTCACAGAAAATAAATCTGGCCAGTGCCTTAATCTATAAAGGTATAGGCATATGATACATAATGAATTAAGCTAGTTTTCAGGTTTAAGCTTTTCAACATGATTATACCAATAGCTACATAGCATTATATTTTAGGGAATATGGACTTAGGGTCTATATAACATAGACAACGTATTTGTTCAATACCAATCCTTACTCTAAAATAAAGAAATAAATAAAAAGGAATGCTGCATTAGGTAATCATCAAGAATTCAATTCAGACAAACATTGACTGAATACCTACAAGGAGTTTCTTTATGAAATGGACAGGATAATGTAAAGCTGGCTTGGCATGTGTGTGATAGGGCAGAGTAGAGCTAGGGGAAAACTTAACTAAATGCTAGGAGAAAGAAGGCAGAGTTGTGAGATGCCATGTAGCCTCCAGAGGGGAAAGCCATGAACTGCCTGCTGGAACCTTGCCGTTAAGCCACAACCGTGTGACAATGCACAGATATAACATTAGGAGCGGGCTGCTTGGGGTTTCTATCCTGCCCAGTTCCCACAGCCGGTAAGCCCCCAAAGAAATTACACAGAGGACTATATTAATGATAAACTGATTGGTCCATTAGCTCAGGCTTCTTATTTACTCTTCTATCTTATATTAACCCATTACTCTTATCTATGTTAGCCACATGGCTCAGTACCTCTTTCAGCAGGACTGGTCACATCTTGCTTCTTCCCTGAGCTGGGCAAGACTGCAGAAAGAGCTTCCTTCTTCCCAGGATACTCCTGTTCTCACTGCCCCGCCTCTACTTCCTGTCTGGTTGTCCCACCTATACATCCTGCCTGGCTACTTACCAATCAGCATTTAATTAAAACATAATTGTCAGATTGCAGAATTGTCCCACACCACACAGATAAATAAAAATGAATTAAATTAAGATGTAAGAGCTAGCCAGTAAAAAGCTAGAGCTAATAAGCCAAGCAGTAATTTAATTCAGACAGTTTCTGTGTGATTATTTCAAGTCTGGGCAGCAGGGAACACACAATAGGCCTCCTACAACAGAAAGGGAGAGTGGTTCCATAATCCAGAAGATGGTCATCTAAAACATAGTTGAAAAAGAGGAGGGCTCAGTAAAGCTTTTAAAGAACAACGGTTGTAAATTGCAAGAGTACATTTTTCTAATCATGCATCTTCTTTTTTTAATCATGGTTGTTCTGTACCTGATATTTATCTCGGAGAAATAAGAGCCATGTGTTTTTATGAAAGCCAAATTATTATGCAACTACAAAATAGTATAGTTATTGCTCTTTCATTATTATTATCCTGTCTCCAGTATCAAGACTTTGTGAAGTTTGCAAAATCCTGCTAATGATTCTCTGACAACTTTGACATTTGGGAGAGAAAGACAATAAACAAAGGATACTGGGAGCAGACAATGCAAAACAACATATAATTAACTATCACAGGTGAATTACAGTACTGACTCCATAGCTGAGCAGTGTCCATGTAACTCCGTATCAGAGGACCTGGGATGCTGACCAGCATCCTCTGGATACCCTGGCCCTATGTAGAAAGTAGAGCTTATATGTGATTTCCTGTCATCATTGTTGCTGCTGCTACTGCTGTTTTGTCTCATTTTAGTTCCTCCCTCTACAGGACCTACAGCCCTCACATACTTGTGATCCTCCTGGCTCATCTTACTAAGTGCTAGAAAAATAGATGTATATGACTGTCTATGACATTTTAAAGACCAAAATAGACCTATATCTCAAAGCAATCTGTGTTGCTTCAAAGGAGAGGCGGGTCAATTGGAACAGGACAGGTAGGATGCAGGTATTAAGTGCACCCAATCTTAAGCTGTAAGAGTTCTCAAAGTCAAATTTATTTTCAAAGCTGAGATTGCTCATAGCCAAGATCAAGCAAATAAAACCAAACCAAAAAACAAAGCAGGAATGTAACAAGGACAAATGTGTCAAATGTAAGTATACTCTGAGGAGATCTGTACATGATTGCTCTCAAACCAACTCATGTAAATTCACTGCTTCTGGGTGGAAGTGTAACACTCCAATGAGATGATCAACTTTCAGACGGTCCTTTTTGGGATGTTAGCAAGATCAGTTATCAAGTGGTGTAATATAGCTTGCCAGCCGATGTATCCCATCCAAGAGAACACCTTACGTACTTGGCATATTGAGCCAAATGGGCAGGAAGAGATTCAGAAAGGGAGCTAACAAAATAAGAATTTTTAAGAGGGTAAGAAAAAATACAAAAATACCAAAAAGTAGAGTAAATTTTAACTTAATAAACAATGAACATCACAAAACATGTATTCCTTCAGTAATCACCAAATATACCACAGCAGTCACAGAAATCATCCTGGTTTTACAACTGAATATTAAATTGAGCACCTTAAAAATGAAAGAGTGAGGAAGCCAGCCCACACTGACCTCCAGCTTGGCAGCTTCCCTGCCTCTGGGAGAGAAAGCAGTGTGATCAGGCAGCGCAGGGGAGGCAGCAGCAGCACACAGAGGCACTAAATAATGGATATCCTGGAGAGCTTTGTAGGACCCGAGAAACTGCCATGGGGCAGTGAAGAGTTTTGAGAAACCTTAGGGGTCTTGTGGCAACCAGGAGAAAGCTAGAGAAGAAATTGGTAATAAATCTTTCAGAAGCCTGAACTGGGCTGCCAGACAAGGACTTTATCCATTTCAATGGAAGAATGTTTGTTCTCTTGCTAAAACAGTCTACTCATATTCAACGTATTAATGAAATCAGACCCAGTCTGAGAAAAGCAGACCCAAATCGTCCCATTCAAAACCTTTTACTTGTTTCACTCCGGCTTGCAGACTAGCACACATTAATCGACGGAACACTTTTGGCCAAGAATTTTTGAAACACTTTGCAAATGGTTAAACGGAGAGCCTGTATTGATCATACGGACTGCTAATGTAAACGCAGGAACGCTGAGGCAGCGTTACTGTCGCCAATAGAATGCAGTTTGCAATGCTGGAGCCCCATCTCCCATCAAGCCTTCAGCTCAATGTGCAGCCGTTATCTGAATGTACTGACACATGTAATCTAACGTTCTTACTTTGCCACAGCTGGAGCAATAGCTTGACAATTTGATTACAGTTTCCTGTCAGCTCATGCACAGAGTATTTCTACAAGTTTTCAGCAATGCCGACATATTTTGATTTTTAAATGATAGTAATCCATGAGTCAAAATAAATATCTATGGGATATTGATTTCTGATCACAAATCAAGATCTCCATAAACAAATTACTGTGAATGCCTTTGAATAGCTATATATATGAGCAAGTTAAATTAAAGGTTCAGCTGAGGGAACTATTGAGAGCGATAAAAGAGTCACCATGTACCCAATATCTTGGTGGGGATAATTGAATTACTACTCTATTTGTCTAAAATATAATACATGTTTGTCACTGTCATTCAGAAGTACTCTTTCTCCTTCCAAGTGCTAAAGGTTCTTGGACACATGTGCAAATTTTATATGAACTGGAACTGCAATGAAATGTCACCCTTTAGTAGACTGGTTACCTCTGATTTATACAACACATGTATATATTTAAATGATCTGACCTCAATTGCTAAAGGTCGCTTCTACATGTGAGATTTTTTTCGTTCTTTACTATAACATGGAATGAGACTTTTTCAATATATGAGTATGCTTGGCCGGCTTTGCCCTCTAATAGAGATGTGAAATAGGATTTGTCTTGAATTATTGACCTTACCCCAGGAAATGAGAATGTGTCAAGAAAGAACTTCACATTTCTTTCCGTGGCTGCAAAAATCACTCATTCAAATAGTTAGTATAGGCATTTTAGGTCTGTCTACATAATGGTGGCTCTCCCACAGAATAATAGAAAACTGAAATTATTCCCACAAATGAACAAGATAAAAATGAGTATAAGATCAGACTGAAAAATCATGGGCTTATAAATGGAGGGAAATGTTCTAAAATGAAAACCTATTACTATAGCCCTGGAGCTAAAGGTAATTTATAGGTAGACCGGTAAAGCATGTGTACCTCAGTAACATGATCAATCATTTTACCTAGAGTCTAGCCACTAAGCAATGCAGTGCTCTAGCATGAATCTAGAAGCTTTTTCAAGCAGCTGTTAGTCAAATAGCTTTTAATGAGTTCTATAACTAAACAATAGCAAGGGATATTTAAATCTGTAACTTGCCCTGTGTGCCAAGGGTCATCATGCACACATGCCTGCTGACTTTGCTTCTATTCCAAACAGAGGAGGCAAAACAATGACACCTGACTTTGGAAAGCATACAATGCTCACCAAGAAATTATTGGTCAATGACATGCACTTCTAATTTTATACTCAACTGTAATTTGTACACAACGAAACCTCGTACCCACCAGAGAGAAGAGACTAGTGCAGTAATACCACAGATTCTTTGTCTCTTCTCTGCAATAAACCTCTTCATAATCAGACCCTAGGAATTATATTCCTGTAGTTATCTTTTTCAGAGTGACACACAAACAGAATTGGTCGGTAAACAGCCTTTATTTTTAGCTATAAAATTACTTTTAATTAATTTTTATTGAGCTCTACATTTTACTGTGTTCCCCTCCTGGCCTCTCCCCTCCTCTTCAGCCCTCTCTCAAGGTCCCCATGCTTCCAATTTACTCAGGACATCTTATCTTTTTCTATTTCCCATGTGGATTAGCTCTATGTATGTCTCTCTTAGGGTCCTCATTGTTGTCTAGGCTCTCTGGACAGAGTTTTGTGTCTATGAAATACCTACGAACAATAACTCAAACTTATCCAAGTATATATTTAATTAAAAAATATTTTGACACCCTATTTTCAGAAACGACTTCACTGTTTTACATTCTTACAAGCAGGGTACACTAGTTTTAGTGATTCCACTTTTTCTAGAGTCACCATCATTAGTTTTGTGGATTTTTTTAAGCTATTCATAGTAATGTTGAGACATTTTCTCAATAACTAAAAGTGTTAAGGCTCTTTTCATCTGCTTAATGGTTAGTTCAGTGGCTGATCAAATCTTTTGTTCATGTGAAAACTTGTGTTGATGGTTTGTTATCATAGTCTTATGATAGGTTTTAACCTAGCATGTATACCAGATCTCTCTATTCATGAAACTGAAATAATTTCTACTGAACAGTTTACTTCAATGCTTTCAATGGTGCCAGATATAAAACAAAGTCTCCATTTCAATGAAATTAACTTATTAATCTTCTGTTTCTTTTTTACATTGTACTTTTAGTTCAGAACCTAAGAAATCTCTGCCTAAACCAATATCAAATTTTTTCTCTTTTCCTCTTAATGATACAGGGTACTCATAACATCATTTCAAATACTTTAAAACTGATTCAATCTTCATGAAATCAGAGACCAACAACAGTAGACAAAAACTTATTTAAAAGGCGATGTCCCCAGTTAGTTCCTTGGGCAGCTGAGGATAGGGAACCTGAAATGACCCTATCCTATAGCAATACTGACGAATATCTTGCATGTCACCATAGAACCTTCATCTGGTGATGGATGGAGATAGAGACAGAGACCCACACTGGAGCACTGGACTGAGCTCCCAAGGTCCCAATGAGGAGCAGAAGGAGGGAGAACATGAGCAAGGAAGTGGGGACCACCAGGGGTGCACCCACCCACTGAGACAGTGGGGCTGATCTATTGGGAGCTCACCAAGGCCAGCTGGACTGTGACTGAAAAAGCATGGGATAAAACCGGACTCTTTGAACATGGCGAACAATGAGGGCTGATGAGAAGCCAAGGACAATGGCAATGGGGTTTTATTTATTTTTTTTATTTATTTATTTTTTTTTTTTGGTTTTTCGAGACAGGGTTTCTCTGTGGTTTTGGAGCCTGTCCTGGAACTAGCTCTTGTAGACCAGGCTGGTCTCGAACTCAAAGAGATCCGCCTGCCTCTGCCTCCCGAGTGCTGGGCAATGGGTTTTTGATCCTACTTCATGTTCTGGCTTTGTGGGAGCCTAGCCAGTTTGGATGTTCACCTTCGTAGACATGGACGGAGGGGGGAGGACCTTGGACTTTCCACAGGGCAGGGAACCCTGACTGCTCTTTGGACTGGAGAAGGAGGGGGAGAGGAGTGGGGGGAGGGGTAGAAGGGTGGGAGGAGGGGGAGGGAAATGGGAGGCTGGGAGGAGGCAGAAACTTTTTTTTCCTTTTCTCAATAAAAAAGAAAAAGAAAAAGAAAACCACTGCCATAGAGGATCTAGATGTCCAAGGAGTAAATAAATTATATATGTATGTATATATGTCCATATGTGTATTTATATATATATATGGAGGTCAGAAAAAAGTTACAGACTTTTCTCTCTCCTACATTTATGTGGGTTCTAGGAATCAAATTCAGGCCTCTAGAATTGTGTGGTAAGCACCTTAACCCATTGAGCCATCTCATTAACCCTTTAAAAAAAAAATACAAAACATCGATAAAGATATAAATAAAAATTTCACATTTATAAACCAAAAAAAATTTAGAATGTTAGAAGTCTTCAGTATTTTTCATATTAATAAATCCTGGAGTCATGTATGATTTGTTCCATAAACTATAACAAATCATACCAATATAAGAGTCATTTATTGATTAATTTATCAAGAAGTTGAAGAAGTTTCTGCTATGTTTCAGTTGCTATACAGAATGGTTAAAACATACTTCTTTCCAGAAGAAAGAGAAAAATTAGAGGGGTGGAAAAAAAGAATCCCCATTCCCATTTGTGCAGTAACCACACAGGCAGAATCACTCTTATGCCACTGCTTCGGAATTAAGGAGTTTGTTGAAGCCTTCCAACCTCCGAGGGAAAGTTGCATTGCAAACAGGTGTTAATTTCTCTTTTAATTTTTTTTATTTTTAATTAATTGATTTACCTATTTATTTTACATCCTGGGCACAGTTTCCCCTTCATCCTCTTCTCACAGTTAGCATTGCAAACAGGTGTTAATTTTTTTTAATTTTTTTTATTTTTAATTAATTAATTTACTTATTTATTGTACATCCTGAGCACAGTTTCCCCTTCATCCTCTTCTCACAGTTCTTCCCCCAAACTTCCTTTGTTCCCACCTTCCAATCAACTCCTCCTTCACTTCTGTTTAGGAGAGGACAGATCTCCCATGAGAATCAACAAAACATGGCATATCAAGCTTCAGTAAGAGTAAGCCCCTCCCAATGTATTAAGGATGGACAAGTTGACACTGTATGAGGAATAGGGTCCCAAGAGCCTGTAAAAGAGTAAGAGACAAACCGTGTTGCCACTGTTTGCAGTCTCACAATAGGACAAACCTACACAACTGGAACATATATGCAGAGTGCCTAGGTCAGTCCCATGCAGGTTCCCTGATTGTCAGTTCAGTCTCTATGGGCCTTATGAGCCCAGGTTAGTTGGTTCCATGAGTTTTCTTGTGCTGTCTCTGGCCCCTCTGGCTCCTACAGTCCTTTCTCCCTGTCTTCTGCAGATTCCCCAAGTGTTGCCTAATGATTGGCTATGGGTCTGCATCTGTTTCCATCACTTTCTAGATGAAGCCTCTCTAATGACAGTTGAGCTAGGCAGCAATCTAGTCATAGGAGATGGCCAGTTCAGGCTAATGGGGTCATCCTTGAAGACACCTGGGAGATTCCCTGGTATTACATTTTTGCCTGACCCCAAACTGCACCCCCTTTCAGTAGTATCTTTCAGTATTCTTCCCAACAACACCCACCTAATCACTCATGTTCCCATCCCCACCTGCGCTCAGTCCACTCACAGAATCTCTTCATTTTCCCCTTCCCAGGAAGACTCAGGCATCCCCTCTTATACCTTCCTTGCTACCTAGTCTCTCTGGGTCTGTGTATTGTAGTATAGTTATCCTTTATTTTACAGCTAATATCTATTTATGAGTAAGTACATACCATGTTTATCTTTCTGAGTATGGGTTACCTCACTTAGGGTGATTTTTTTCATGTTCCATTCATGTGCCTCAAAATTTCCTGGTGTCCATGTTTTTTTTTAATTTATTTAATTATTAAAGATTTCTGTCTTTTCCCCACCACCGCCTCCCATTTCCCTCCCCCTCCCCCAATTAAGTCCCCCCCCCTGCTCAGACCGAAAAGCAATCAGGGTTCCCTGACCTCTGGGAAGTCCAAGGAACCCCCACCTCCATCCAGGTCTAGTAAGTTGAGCATCCAAACTGCCTAGGATCCCACAAAGCCAGTGCGTGCAGTAGGATCAAAAAATCCATTGCCATTGTTCTTGAGTTCTCAGTAGTCCTCATTGTCCGCTATGTTCAGAGAGTCCGGTTTTATCCCAGGCTTTTCCAGACCCAGGCCAGCTGGTCTTGGTGAGTTCCCAGTAGAACATCCCCATTGTCTCAGTGTGTGGGTGAGGTGTCCATGTTTTTAACAGTTGAGTAATACTCTATTGTGCAAATGTATGACATTTTCTCTATCTGTTCCTCAGCTAAGGGACATCTAGATTGTTTCTAGGTTCTTGATATTACAAATAGCACTGCTATGAACATAGTTGAGCAAGTTTTCTTGTGACAAAATTTACCATCCTTTAGGTATATGCCAAAGAGTGGTATAACTGAGTCTTGTGGTAGATTGATTCCCAGTGTTCTGAGAAATTGCTACACTAACTTCCAAAGTGGCTCTACAAGTCTACACAGCCACCAGCAATGGAGGTGTGCCTCCCTCGTTCCACATATTCTCCAGCCTGAGCTGTCTCCTGAGCTGTCTCCTATGTTGTTTTTTTTTTATTTTAGCCATTATGAGACGTGTAAAACAGAATCTCAAAGTTATTTTGATTTCCATTTCCCTGATGGCTAAGGATATGAACTTCCTCTTAAGTGTTTCTTGACTATTTGAGATTCTTCTGTTGAGAATTCTTTGTTTCTGTCTTGACCAAATTTTCTTAATTGGATTATTCGGTTTGTTGATAACTTGTTTCATGAATTTTTTATGTATTTTGAAAATCATCCTTCTGGTGGATGCAAGGTTGGGTAAGAATTTCGAATCTCTAGGCTGCTGTTTTGTCCTATTGACAGTGTCCTTTGCCTTACAGAAGCTTTTTAGTTTCTTGAGGTCCCATTTATTAATTGTTGATTTTAGTTTGTATACTATTGATACTCTTTTTAGGAAGTTGTCTCCTGTGCCAACTCATCTGACATTGTTTCCCACTTTCTTTTCTGTAAGGTTTAGTGTATCTGGATTTATGTTAAGGTCTCTGGTCCACTTGAACTTGAATTTTGTGCCCAGTGATTAGATATAGATATAGATGATATAGATATATACCTATGTAGATATATGTACATATATTTCCATATCCAATTATGCCAGCACCATTTTTCAAAGACACATTCTTTTCCCCTTGTATAATTTTGGCCTCATTGCTGAAAATTAGGTGTCCATAGGTGTCTGGATTTACATCTGGGTCTTCCATTTGATTCTATTCATCCACCTGTCTTTTTATGCCAATACTACGTAGTTTTTATTGCTATAGCTATGGAAATCCTTTTATTGAACAGGATTGTTTTAGTAATCTTGGATATTTGTTTCTCCATATGAAGTTTAGTATTGTTCTTTCAAGATATGTAAAGGATTGTATTGGAATTTTATTTTATTTATTTTATTTTTTGTTTTTTTTGAGTCAAAGTTTCTCTGTAGCTTTGGAGCCTATTCTGGAACTAGCTCTTATAGACCAGGCTGGCCTCAAATTCACAGAGATCCACCGGCCTCTGCCTCCTGAATTCTGGGATTAAAGGCATGAACCACAACTGTCTGGCTTTGTATTGGGATTTTAAGGAGGACTGCATTAAATCTTTAGAATGTCTTTGGTAAAAATGGTTATCTTTTACAATGATAAGCCTGCTGATCCTAATACATGGGCAATCTTTCCATCCTCTTATATCTTCTCTAATGTCTTTCTTCAAAGACTTGAAATTCCTGTCATATAGGCTTTTCACTTGCTTGGTTAAAGTTACACCAAAGTATTTTATGTTATTTGAAGATATTGTAAAAGGTATTGATTCTCTGATTTTTTTTCTCAGCCCATTTACTGTTTGTATATAGGAGGGCTACTGATTTTTTTTTAGTTAATCTTGTATTCAGCCACTTGATTAAAGTGGCTGTAGAAGTTCCATGGTTGAGTTTTTGGCATCGCTTATACATGCTATCATATCATCTGCTAATTAAAATAATAGATGCTACCTATTTTCCTTCCAAGCTTCATTTCAGATATCTGTGAGTGTATAGCGGTCAGTGTGGAGAAAAAAAGACCCTGTCCTCTTCTATTGGGAATGTGAGCTCTGATCGGGGATTACTGGTTATAATTACAAATGTACAATTAAGGAACTAGATGCCCTTGATGCTGAAAACTCCTCCTTGTCAGGCTAGTATTATTTCCCAGGAATTTCAAGTATCTAGACTATTTTCTCTACTCTTTATCACTTTATTGATATTTTGAAGATGAAAATTAAAGAGAAAGACAGATCTCTTTTGATGGTGCCTCCTTTAATGACATAAATAGAAGAAAAAAACTAAGAAGTTACTACATCCAGAGAAAAGTACAAGATAACAAATGTCTGAAAAGACTTTATGTGGATGACTCAAGCTGGTTGCAAACAGCACACAGCAATCAATAAATCAATTAGTCAGTATTCAAACAAACAAATGAATCTACCTATATCTGATTAGGTAAACAACTCAAACTTCCCCATGCCATGTTTTTAACAACAAAAATAAGATACACAGACACACACTCAAGTGTACGCAGAAAGTATAGTCCATTCAAAGAGTAAAATGTGAACCAGCATAGCTTTGCCCTCAGAAATGAAATCTTGTTGACAGATCTATTAAAGAAAGAGAAAAAAAAACCTCTCTTAAGGATTCTAAGGAAACTAAAGGTGGATCAGGAGAAAGTTAAGACAAGAGAGTATAAATAAAAGATTATGTATCAGTGAGAAGAAAGACATTCTGAAAATAAATCAAAGGAAATTCTGCAACAGAAATGTAAAGTAACTGAAAGGAACTATGTTGGAGAATAATTAACAAGCACATTTGAACAGACAGAAAAAGATCCATAATACTGATATATATATATATATATATCATATATATATATACTATTATGTACTATGAAGAAAAATAAATAGAAAATTAAGTAGAGCCCAAAGGACCCACCCAATAATAAGAGTTTTATCAATAGGACAGCAACATGTGGGATGTAGCAAAGAAGGAGAGGTGACCGAGAAGAATAAATAGCAAAAGAAAGAAAGAGTAGCTGAATAATTCCCAATTTGATTTTTAAAAATTAATATTAATATCCAGTAAACTCAACAAACTGTAAAATAAACTCGAATAAATCAATACCAAGTCATACTGCAATCAGATGTCCAAGCTTATTCTAAAAGGCCAGAATCTCCCTGACAACCTATTCACGAAAAGGTATCAAAAGAATAATATTAAAGACTGACTTCCCATAGAGATAATCATGCAAGAATAATCAAGAAAATATTAGCAGACATATTCAACTGCATTAATGTGTATAAAAATGTATAATAAAATTTTAGTGCTCTTTCAGGATAAAAACATCAACAAAGAAGGACAAAATCAATACAAGAAGCCTACAGCAAACATCATACTGAATGAAAGAACATTGAGGGTTTCCTCCCTGAAATTAGTAATAAGACAAGAATAAGAATATGTCTATTCAACATAGTGGTAGAAGTTCTAGCCAGTTGAAGCATAAAATAAAAAAAAAATGTTTCTAAAACAAATAGAAATAGAGGAAATAAAATCATCACTGTTCACATACTATATATTGTTTTAGAAAACTCTAAAAACACTCACAAAAATATATTTATACTAATAAATTAATTATATAAGACAGTTGAATATGTTGTTAAAAAAGTTATGTTTCTACACACTAACAAACTAATGGGAAAAGAAAGAGTTGCATTTTTAGAGCATCAATAAACAAAATAACTGAGGAGAGAAAAATTTTGAACAATGCAGAATATTGCTGGAATAAACTAGAAAAAACACAAATGAATGAAAACATGTTCCATATTTGTAGTTAGAAGTCCTAATATTGTTAAGTGTTAATGCCACTCCCAAATAATCTCCTATTTCATATCAATCTCACCCAAATCCTAAGGTCATCTTTTTCAGAGGTGGAAAATCATTATAGAATTGTGTATAAGGTCAAGAGTTCCCAGTGATCAAACTAGTCATAGAAAACAGAAAATAAGAAAGCTGTAACTTAGGCTTAAAGCATTTAAAATCTGGTGAAATGCTATCATATTTGAAATCAATATGATACTGGACAGACAAATAAACTGTTCTATTCTATACACACTAATAGAATAGGCCAGGAAAACTCATAACGAAAACATTAGTCAGGATTGAATGCTTTTTTTTTTTATAGAGATACCAAGATCATTTAATGGGAAAATGACAGCTTTTAAAAGAAAATGGATATACTCGTGGGAAAAAAAAAAGATTTTTAAATCCAAATGTTATAAATACTATTTAACCCTAGTGATTCAAAGAACCTGATGTAAGATATTTAATGCCTAACTCAGGTGATAAAATTGGGTAATGTGATGACAGTATGGGAGCAGAGCAGTCAGTTCTGAGATAAAAAAATTCATCCACAAGGAAAAATATTGGACTTTATAGAATTTCTGTTAATATGCAAAAATAAATATAAAGATACAAAGGTGAGAGATAAAATAAAGTGTAAATTATATTCCTAATAATGCAGTGGTTCTCAACTGTGAGTCACGGTCCCTTCAGGGGTCACACATCATATATTTACATTTTGATTCATAACAGTATCAAAATTATAGTTATGAAGTAGCAACAAAATAATTTTAATGATTGAGGGTCAGAATAACTTGAGGAACTGTATTAAAGGGTCCCATCTTTAGAAAGGCTGAGAACCACTGTGATAAGGAATATGAATTCAAGAGTCTACAATGAACTTCTGAAACTCAGAAATAATTGTAAGTGTAAATCAAGGATTTGAGTACACATTTGTTTGAAGAAGATGTGAAAATGGCAAACAAGCAAATGAAAAAATGCTCAGCATCACATTGTTAATGAGATACAAAACAAAACTCTGATGAAACTAACATCTATCATAATGAACTCTCTAAAAATACTATAAAATAGACTAGCAAGGATGTGCAACATCCTTACATATACCACATCATATATGTGCAACATGCTATAGCTGGCTTGTGTGGAAAACAGTACTGGACATCTTCACAAGTAAAGACAGAATTACCACTTTACCACAGCAACTCCACTACTAGAAATATACTCTAAAGAACTGATAGAAATGTCTCAAAGAGATATTTGTACATTTATGTTCATAGTAGCATCATCCACATCACCAAAAGGAGGAAACAAACCAACTGTCCATGAAAGAATGAGCATAAAAGTATGAGTACACATAAAGTGTACTGTACACATACACTGGCCCTTCAAGTGGAGAATATCCTGACTACACCAGTATGCATGAGCCTAGAGCAAGGCCAAAACAGAAATTAATTTAATTAGTATAATTATCATATATTATAAATTAATTATTATAAGTATCAAGTTAATTAATTAAGTATAGTGTTTCTGGTTTTTTCAAAATTAAAAGAGTAGAAGAGATGGATGGATGATAGTGACACTTGCTCTACAACTTAAAGAATGTATTTTTTACTGGACTATACACTTTAAAATAATTATTGAACAAAACGTCATATATTTTACTAAAATAGTGTTCAAAATGTGGCTGGTCTCTTTCTTAAAGAAGCTGACATAGTAGAGGACATAGACAACCAGAGAAAGTTGCAGCAATGTGACCTGAGCAACAATGCTGACCAGCCACACAAAGAGCCCTCAGCTCATCTTATGTAAAAAAGGAAACAAGACAGGTATCTCTTAATGAACTCAGTTTAGTGGAGGAGATAAAAGTATAAATATACACCAGGTGGTGGTGGTACACATCTTTAATTACAGCACTCAGGCATCAGAGACAAATGGATCTCTATGAGTTTGAGGTTGGCCTGGTCTACAGAGAGAGTTCTGGGACAGGCTCCAAAGCTCCTATCTCAAAAGAAAAGGATAACTATGCAGGAAACTACTTAATCACAAACTTTGAAATGCTATGAAAGATGTTTTTAGTATGTGAGAATATATTAGAGGACATCATTGATCCCAGAGCCTAAGTGAAAATATCCCTAAGGGACTAATATGAAAATTGAAAATTATCAAAACTGCATTTTGATTTGTTGTGGTTTTATGTAGAGATATCCTTATCTGTGGCAATGAAAGGTTTCCTCAATGAGGGGTAAAATGAAAGGTTTCCACAATGAGAGGTGAAGACCACACTTATCTGTGGGAATAAGGGACAATTATTTATAGATTGTTAATAAGGATTATGTTGTAATAAGATACAAACGTTTATAGCTTGTTGCTAGTGATTATTTTGGTTTAGTGGAATCTCCTCCAAAGATCTTGACTTCACTAGCTCTGCATAGTGGAGCCCTGTCCCAATGGATACATCTATAAAACATTTCTACACCTAAGGTTCAGGGAACATTGTACAAGAGGGAGCATAAAGATTGTAAGAGTCAGAAGATCAGGGAGATTTTTTTGTGAGATTGTGTCTCTTGTAATATCAGAATCTACAACCATAAAATTCTCACCAACATGACTGCATATATATCACCCGAACAAGGATGACACCAATGGACATGCCAAAGTTGATAGAGAAAAGCTCACTGATACCTCATCCCTCCACTATAAACTACAAGCAACTGATAAGTGGCCTTCCTCAGGAGAGAGTAAAACAATTGGTGCCTAGTATCAAGTGGTCAGAACAGAAGACAAACATAAAATAGCATTATGTAAACTACAAATAATATACTTAGGACTATATGCATATACCTATAACTATGCAGTAAAGATGAGGGCCTGCTTGTTGGGGTTTCTGTCCTGCCCAGTTCCCACAGCAGGTAAATTCCAAAGAAAATCACACAGAGAGTCTATATTAGTTATAAACTGATTGGCCCGTTAGCTCAGGCTTCGTATTAGCTCTTATAACTTATATTAGCCCATTATTCTAGTATATATTAGCCACATAGCTCGGGACCTTTTTCAGCAGGGCAGGTCACATCTTTATTTTTTGGTGTCTGAACAGAACTGGGGAGAAATGGGCTTCCTCCTTCTGAGAATTCTCCTGTTCTCATTGCCCTGCCTCTATTTCCTGCCTGGTTGTCCTGCCTATACTTCCTGCCTGACTACTGGCCAATGAGTGTTTTTGACAAAATACAGAATTGTCCCACACCAAAAGACCATGAATTTGAAGAATGGGGAGAGGAATATTAGAGGTTTTAGAGGGAGGAAAGGGGAGAAATTTTGTAACTACATTATAATCCCCAAAATTAAATAAATTTATTTAAAATTAAAAAGTAGAAAAATTGGGACCTACCAGTAAAAAGTGTTTGTTTACTTGTTCTAGAATAACAAGGTAATATGGTGGGATTTGAGAAGCATCTCATTTAACCTTTGGAATAAGGATAGGAAAGAAAGCTAGATGAGAAAATGCTTATGACATAAGGAGCAAATCCTTTTGAGCAGTGGTTCTCATGACCCCTTTGCAGGCTAAAGGACCCTTTCAGAGGGGTCACATATCAGATATCCTGCCTTTCGGGTGTTTACATTACAATTCATAAGAGTATCAAAATTAGTTATGAAGTGGCATCAAAAATAATTTCATGGTTGGGGGAATTTCTGCAGCATGAGGAGCTGTGTCAACAGTCCTGTAACAACATCAGAAAGGCTGACAACCACTGCTTTACAAAGAAACTAAGAGCTGGACTCCAACAATCTCCCAAGGTCTTTGGTGAACAAAAAGTGAGGATGAAACTTTGCTTGAGATTCTATTTCCATTTAGAAAATATCCCTTTGACTATGAGGGAAGGCTTCAGATGAGATCTAAAAGTGGGATAGACCTGGATTCTGAGAAAGATGTGGAGTAGAAAAAAAGGAGAAGAAAGATGACAAAGCGGCAGCTCATCCTCACATGCTTTCAAGTTCACAATGGTTTGCTTGTTGTATCACCAGCACATCACTAGTCAAAGGAAATGACAACCTCTTACCACACATTTACCAAATCTTTGGGTATGGCTTTGACATTTTTGGCCAGACACGGGTGTGATTAATTAAGCATCTTTCAAATGCTTTCTACTTTTTTCAGTCTTTCATTTCAAAGAATTTTAAAACAAAGAACCTTCTTAAAGCATTTTAGTTTTAGAGGTAGTGCCCTCAGATTCTGGGCAAAGTCTCATAAAACTAAAACTGAATATTATTTTGTATTTTGTTTTGACCCCTTTTCAGTCCAGTTACTTTCAGTTGTCATAATAAGCACCATGACTACAAGCAATCTCTATAGAAGCAAATCTTATAGAAGGAAAGGGTTTATTTGGCTTACAGATTATAGTCTATCATGTTGGAAAGCCAAGGGAAGGAATGAAAACAGGAGGGAGAAGCAGAAACAAGGAAGACTGCCAAGGCTCAAGCTCAACTACTTTCTTTCTTTCTTTCTTTCTTTCTTTCTTTCTTTCTTTAAGATTTCTGCCTCCTCCCCGCCAACGACTCCCATTCCATTTCCCTCCCCCAATCAAGACCCCTTCCCTGCCCTGTGGGAAGTCCAAAGACCACCCACCTCCATCCAGGTCTAGTAAGTTGAGCATCCAAACTGCCTAGGCTCCCACAAAGCCAGTACGTGCAGTAGGATCAAAACCCAGTGCCATTGTTCTTGAGTTCTCAGTAGTTCTCATTGTCCGCTATGTTCAGTGAGTCCTGTTTTATCCCATGCTTTTTCAGACCCAGGCCAGCTGGCCTTGGTGAGTTCCCAATAGAACATCCCCATTGTCTCAGTGTGAGGGTGCACTCCTCATGGTCCTGAGTTCCTTGCTTTAACATAACAGGCCCACTAGTCCAGAAATGTACCACCCATAGTGGGCTGAAACTTTCTAAATTAACCATCAGTCAAGAAGATGTCCCATAAACATATCCACAGACCAGTCTGATAAAAGAAATTCCCTTCCTTCTTAGGTATATTTAGGTATATGTCAAGATAAGGAAAATTGGCAATGACACTGTTGAAACATAAGTCTTTAATCTTTTATGTTACTGTTTGCTTCCAATCTTGATCAGTAATGTTGCCAAAGCTTAAAATATAAAAAATATAGTATGTTTTTGTATTCATGTATCAATATTATAAAAATAAAATTTATAGATGTATGGACACGCATGTCTGTGTATAATATGTGGTTATCTATTTCAATATAGCAATGTGAAAAGGTTTAGAGAGTAGTTATATTTCTTTGTTTCTCTACAGGTTAATTAATCTGACTGACCCATGTCATGTTTGACCCAATATGACAGAAATCAGTGGCTAAAATGGAGTCATAACATAACAACTGCATGTAAATAGAAAGTATTCAAAAAATGTCAATTGTTAGACACATCCAGACAATTCACTGAATGATTACATAAACAATATTGCAACAATTACTTATATTGCACTTGCAATATATTGGATATTCTTTTTTTTTTTTACAGTCACCAGATACTATTAACATTTATTGGCACTGTCTACAGAATTCAAGGTACACCTTCGATGGCAATTCACATTTTATGGTGAGTTAATTTAGAGATAATTATTTTCGTACTATTTTCTTTGTTTTATTTTTTTTATTGAGAAAAGGAAGAAAAAAAAACAAGTTTCCACCTCATCCCAGCCTCCCATTTCCCTCCCCCTCCTCCCACCCTTCTCCCCCTCCTCCCATCCTTCTTCCCCTCCTCTCACTCCTATCCCCCTCCCTCTCCAGTCCAAAGAGCAGTCAGGGTTCCCTGCCCTGTGGTAAGTCCTAGGTCCTCCCCACTCTGTCCATATCTAGGAAGGTGAACATCCAAACTGGCTAGGCTCCCACAAAGCCAGCACATTAAGCAGGATCAAAACCCCGTGCCATTGTCCTTGGCTTCTCATCAGCCCTCATTGTTCGCCATGTTCAGAGAGTCCAGTTTTAACCCATGCTTTTTCCGTCACAGTCCAGCTGGCCTTGGTGAGCTCCCAGTAGATCAGCTCCACAGTCTCAATGGGTGGGTGCATGCCTCGTGGTCCCGACTTCTTTGCTCATGTTCTCCCTCCTTCTGCTCCTCATTGGGACCTTGGGAGCTCAGTCCAGTGATCCAGTGTGGGTCTCTGTCTCTATCTCCATCCATCACCAGATGAAGGTTCTATGATGATATGCAAGATATTCGTCAGTATTTCTATAGGGTAGGGTCATTTCCGGTTCCCTATCCTCAACTGCCCAAGGAACTAACTGGAGACCTCGGCTTGGGCTCCTGGGAGCCACTCTAGGTTCAAGTCTCTTGCCAACCCTAAGGTGGCTCCCTTAACTAAGAATTGTGCTTCCGTGCTCCCCTATCCTACCTTCCTTTATCCCATTTCCTCTGTGTCTGTGGTTATGTCCCCCTTTTTATTTCTGATATTATTAATTTGCAAATTCGCTCTCTGCCGTTTGGTTAGTTTGGATAGGGGTTTGTCAATCTTGTTGATTTTCTCCAGGAACCAGCTTTTTGTTTCATTGATCCTTTGGATTGTTTTCTGTGTTTCTATTTTGTTGATTTCAGCCCTCAGTTTGATTATTTCCAGTCTTCTACTCCTCCTAGGTGTGTCTGCTTCTTTTTTTTCTAGAGCTTTCAGGTGGGCTGTTAAGTCTCCAATGTGAGCTTTCTCTGTTTTCTTTAAGTGGGCACTTAGTGCTATGAACTTTCCTCTTAGCACTGCGTTCATAGTGTCCCATAAGTTTGAGTATGTTGTTTCTTTATTTTCATTGAATTCCAGGAAGACTATAATTTCTTTCTTTATTTCTTCCTTAATCCAGGTATGGTTCAGTAGTTGACTGTTCAGTTTCCATGAGTTTGTAGGCTTTCTGGGGCTAGCATTGTTGCTGAATTCTAACTTTAATCCATGGTGATCTGATAAGACACAGGTGGTTACTAATATTTTTTTGTAACTGTGGATGTTTGCTTTGTTACCGACTATGTGGTCGATTTTTGAGAAAGTTCCATGAGCTGCAGAGAAGAAGGTATATTCTTTCCTATTTGGGTGGAATGTTCTATAGATGTCTGTTAAGTCCATTTGATTCATTACCTCCATTAATTCTCTTATTTCTCTGTTAGAATTCTGTCTGATTGACCTGTCCATTGATGAGAGAGGAGTGTTAAAGTCTCCTACTATTAGTGTGTGTGGTTTGATGGCTGCCTTGAGTTTTAGCAATGTTTCTTTTATGTATGTGGGTGCTTTTATATTAGGGGCCTAAATATTCAGCATTGAGACTTCATCCTGATGAACTGTTCCTCTCCATCTCTTCTGATTGATTTAAGTTTGAAGTCAACTTTGTTAGAAATTAGTATGGCCACACCTGCTTGTTTTTTAGGTCCATTTGCTTGATAAGCCTTTTCCCAGCCCTTTACTCTGAGTAGGTGCCTGTCTTTGTGGATGAGGTGTGTTTCTTGTAGACAGCAGAATGTTGGATCCTGTTTTCGTATCCAATCTCTTAGCCTGTGCCTTTTTATAGGTGAGTTGAGCCCATTGATATTAAGTGATATTAATGACCAGTGGTTGTTAACTCCGGTCACTTATTTAGTAGTAGGGTTTGTGTGTTTCCCTTCTTTGAGTTGCACTGATGAAGGGTCTCTAGATGTCTGAGTAATTGTGGTCATTGTTGGACTCCTTGGTTAGTGATTTTCCTTCTATTACTTTCTGTAAAGCTGGATTTGTGGCTGTGTATTGTTTAAATTTGTTTTTATCGTGGAAAATTTTATTTTCTCCATTTATAGTGAATGAAAGCTTGACTGGGTATAGTAATCTGGGCATGCATCCATGGTCTCTCAGTTTCTGCAGTACATCTATCCAGGACCTTCTGGCTTTCATGGTTTCCATAGAGAAGTCAGGTGTAAGTCTGATAGGTTTACCTTTATAAGTAATTTGGCCTTTTTCCTTTGCAGCTCTTAATATTCTTTCCTTAGTCTGTATGCTTTGTGTTTTGATAATTATATGGTGAGGGGATGTTTTTTTTTGATCCAGCCTATTCGGTGTTCTGTATGCTTCTTGAACCTTCATAGCTATATCTTTCTTTAGGTTGGGAAAGTTTTCTTCTATAATTTTATTAAATATATTTTCTGGACCATTGAGCTGCACTTCTTCTCCTTCTTCTACTCCTATTATTCTTAGGTTTGGTCTTTTTATTGTGTCCCATATTTCCTGAATGTTTTGTGATGAGAGTTTGTTGGACTTGCTGTTTTCTTTGATCAGTGTGTTTATTTTCTCTATGGTATCTTCAGAATCTGAGATTCTTTCTTCTAACTCTTGTATTCTGTTGGTTATGCTTGTTTCTGTAGATCTGTTTGTTTACTTAAATTTTCCATGTCCAGCCGGCCCTCTGTTTGTGTTTTCTTCTTTGCCTCCATTTCAGTTTTCAAGTCTTGAACTGTTTCCATTATCTGTTTGATTGTTTTTCCTTGGTTTTCTAGGGTATCATTCACTGATTTATTCAATTCTTCAAACTTTCTGTTATATTTCTCATCCATTTCTATAAGGGCGTTTTTTACATGCTGTTTAAGGGTGTCAATCACTTTCATAAAGTCAATCCTTTCTACTTCTTCTTGATTAAGGTGTTCATGTCCTCCCGTTGTGAGGTCACAGGTTTCTGGTGGCTTCATGTTGCTTTTCAGCTTGTTGGGCAAATTCTTGCCTTGGCGTCTGCCCATCTCTTCTTCTGAATGCTCCCTTATGGATCTTCTTTTACTGGATCAGGTCTCCTTGCCTACCCAACGCTGGCTCTCCCCAACGCTGGCTCTCCTGATGTCCCAACCCTGGCTCTCCCCAGTGCTGGCTCTCCCCAACGCTGGGTCTCCTGGCTCTGAGAGATCATGCCTCCGTGCTGATGGGGCAGTTCGCAAACAAAGCGCCTACCCTGCTTGGTGCAGGCAGGCCATAGAAGCCAAGGAACTCCCACCCGCTTGGGTGCCCCGAGGATTCGGACCCAGTGCCCAGACAGGCTGGGCTGTGTGATGTTATTTGCCGAAAGAGGGCGGTGGGGCCGAAGTGGGGAGGGTTCTGGATGGATGCTGGGTGGGCTAGGAAGAAAGAGGCGGTATGCCGGGAGGAGAGGCCCTGCAGAGAGTATATTGGATATTCTTGAGAGAATTTAAAACATATAGACATACAGATATACATAGGCTAAACGATAATTCAATGTGAAATTTGATGTAGTTCTCTGAAAACCTCCAATAAGAATTCAGTAGTGGTTAGAATAGCTTGGGTCTTTACATTATATACAGTTACCTTTTGTCCATTTCTGCCTTAAAATTTATTTCTATTTCATTTCTTAATGATTGTGATTCTGACAGGGTAAGATGGACTCTCAAAACATGTTTGATTTGTATTCCTCAGATTCCCGAGGAAACACACTATTTTTCTTGGCTTAAACCAATATGAGTGACAAATTTTTACAGGTTACAAGAACATTATCACACAGCATTCAGCTTTCTCAGTTCTTTATATCCTAGATATTAATCCTCTATCAGGTTTATAACTTGCAAAGATTTTCTGCCGTTCTGTATCTTTGACAATTGATTTTTAAATAGGTTAAGATCATAGATGAATTGGGTGCATTTACACAGTGGAGTTTTACTCAGCTGTAGAAACCAATGACATAATGAAATTTGCAGGCAAATGGATGGAACTAAAAAAAAAATCATCCTGAGTGAGGTAACACAGACCTTACTTTGGGAGGTAAGTTGTTTGTTGTGAGGTCATAATCTTAGGTTACCAGCCTTCCCTTCAGTAAAGCCAATATGATGGATTTGCTTAGAAAAAGGAAGTATTTACTCCATAATCCAACATTTCCATATAAATCATCTGAGTCTTATCATAGGATGAAGCTCTGGGAGAGAAAGTTGGAGCTTTAGTAATATAGTTGTTGGCAGATAAATCGCCTGGCATTGATATATACAGCATCCAAAGCCATGGCTCAAAGGTTGAACCCTTACATCACTACCCTATATACATCAAATCTTATTCTTCATTTCTGTAATCATTCATGGACTGCAGAAACCACCCCTGAGGAGTAAATCCAAGAAGGTAGATAGTGATTCTTATGACTGTTAGGGCTGTACTGCTCAGTAAAGTGGAATTCTTTTTAAGGAAGATAAATCAGAGTGCCTCCTAAACTTTCCAAACCTCAAATCACAAATGATGCTTACATATTTTAGTTTCTACATTTACAATCACTATATCATAAACAAAAATATCCTAAACTAATTCCAGAAATAAAAGGGGAGAAAAAGCTCTCTTGCAAATTGTCTGCTACTAGAAAGTAAAGTAGAAGTCTGCCTTTCATAAAATTTGTTTTCCTGAGAACCTGTTTTAGAACTGAATGCAAAGTAGTCAATTAAAACACTCACTTGTTTAAATATTATATAGAAACCAGAACTGTCTACTGAATAAGAAACATGTAAACCAAAATATATTCAAAGAGGAAATGTTGCATGGGTCCGTAATAAAGCCTCCTAAAACTTTGTGACCTGCAGTATTAGTCAAACTTGGAAAACTCAGTGGATGGCAGTAAATATCTAATGATTATTGCTCTGCCAAACTAATGTAGCAGCTATGAACAACGTTAGTGCAGAGAAAATTCAAGAATATTAATTTATACTGACTATGCTTCGATTTTGAGAGAGTTGTTACCATGCGCTGGTATCAAGGTCACCAGCAGAGAGATGCACACATTCCTCCTCAGCAGCCATATAGAAAACATAAATGTCCTCTTTATGGTCTTTAGGAATAGCCATCTCTTGGGAGAGGTGCTTAATGACTGTTTCATCTTATGCTTACTTTTATAAGGTTTTAAAATTATTATTTGTAAGTTGCATGAAAAAGCATTTGAGTAAATGCTTGGATTTTAATTAAACAAGTTCAGAGTTCTATGCTGTATTTTTGTTTTAAATCTTAAGAGGTATGTAATATCGGTGGTTTTCAGAGGTACAAGAGAGTCTGCACAGGTGGGTGCCACCCAAAGATCATGAATTGAGGGGGGTCAACTCTAAAAGGACCACTTTTTTCACCAGTTGGTTGGATTTTAACAAAAAAACTGATTTTTATGTATTCTTAAAATATTTTTATTAGTGTTATTTAACTTTGAGCTACTGATCTAAACATTAGTTGAGATAGCTTTTTCCATATTCTAGTTCCTTTTCCTCTCCAGTTCCTCCCCTTCTCCCTCTCTTTACCTCTCTTCCTTCTGTTCCTTCCTCTTCCTCCTTCCCTTTCTCCTATCCTTAAAAGATAACATTTGAAGCTCATATCCAATACTATTTTTACAGTAACACACTAGTTTAAAGGATTTTTGGTTATCTGAGAATAAATCTAGACTCATAATTTTTCTGAGTTTCTGAAATATATTCCACATTTTCCAACTGTAGCTTTAAAAACTTTTTCTCATTTTAAAATATCCCTTCTTAAAAATATAAAGAAAACAAGAAAATAAAGTATTATGTTTTATCAAAGAAAATCTTCCTTTTATAAATTTGGACAGCAGTTAATTCATTCTTTTGATACTGAACCATTTCTCATGAAATCTAAAGTGATGATTAACTAGAAACTTTATTTGAAAATTCATCTTTTGCTTATAAAAGTATCCTATTATTACTACTCATAATGACTTTTTAAAAAATATGTCATTGTAATCATAGTTCTTCATATCTATCTCTAATTGTGCTTGTCATTCTTCTATTCTTAAAGTGACTGTGTTTGGGCAACAGTTATGCTTCTGAGTACTCCGAAACATTGCTAAAGACAATGTTCCTAACCTGGAGAAACATGAAGTCTAACTGTCAGTCTGCATCACCACACACACACACACACACACACACACACACACACAAAGAGAGAAAGAGATTAACATATTCATATATATTTGCAACATATGTACATACATGTTATTTTGGAAATTGTCAAATTCTTTCTTCAAATGTCAGAATTAACATGTATTATGTGTGGTAGGCACTGAGCTTCACATGAGGAAAAGTATATTTTTGGGTGTGTAATTGAGCAGTAGGAGCTGGCTTTTTAACTCAGCTTTTTGGGAAAGCTTCATTGCATGGAGAGTGGTATTTGAAAGTGTGGTATACAGGGATGCTGACAGGACATGAGGGGTATATTCCAGTTAGGCATGGCGGCACATGTCTGGGATCCTAGTACTCAGGAAATCAAAGCAGGAGAATCCTGAGTTTGAGGCCATCTGGGCTATGGTAAGGCGTTGTCTGGAACATTAAAGGTGAGGTGAACTGTCAATGTGAAAAACAGAAAGAACCAAGATGGTAAATGACACAACCAACTTACAGACATAATCAAGAAATAGAAACTATTTCAAGCCAAGAAATGTACATTTTGTTTCATAATAAACTGGAAATATTGATTTAGTTTTACATGGGGTACAGAGGGTGAAAAGCAGAATTTTCATATTTAATCTGAAAAGCTGAGATGGAGTGAGAGATGGAGGGAACGAAATGGGGTATAGATTACAAACTAGGATATATGAACAAATCAAGGAAAACACATCACGAGCCGGGTGGTGGTGGCTCACATCTTTAATCCTGGCACTTGGGAGAGAGGCAGAGACAGGCGGATCATCCTCTGTGAGTTCACGGCCAACCTTGTCTACAAGAACTAGTTTTAGGACAGGCTCCAAAGTTACAGAGAAACCCTGTCTCGAGAAAACCAAAAGCGAAGAAAGGAAGAAAGGAAAAAAGAAAGAAAGAAAGAAAGAAAGAAAGAAGGAAAAGAAAAGAAAAACACATCACTTAGTATGCAAAAAGAGAGCAAGGGGTTGATTGGGAAGAGAGAAAGGGGAAGGGATAAATATGATCTAATTATATTTTAACTTCAAAGAGTAAAAAATAAATAAAGACATAATAAAAACAAAAAGCCAAATAAAGAATTTTGAGCAGAGGTACCCTGCACTGGTGGACAGCACTTCTCACAGATGACATGGGATTTTACAAGGAAAATCTCAGCACCAAGCATCTGCTATCTTGTTATGAGTGAGTTACTGGTCAGAGAGACACTGAATGAAAGAACAGGATATTGTTTTTGGTTGCCTACCATAAATAAATGATAAGACTTGTTGAAGACAATACACACACACATACTGGTTGCAAGAAACAGAAAAACCATTCTGAAACTGACCAGGAAACTCTATCTGCTGGCTACCTTTCACAGAGCTTAAAGGAGGTATGCAGTCTGCTGGGTGAGAAAAGGCATTCCTCTTCTTAACCCATGTTGTACCTGGCATGCTACAGTATAGAAATACCAGGAATAGCCCAGCAGTAGTGGCACATGCCTTTAATCCCAGCATTTGGGAGGCAGAGACAGGTGTACCTGTGAATTCGAGGCCAGCCTCATTTACAGAGTTAGTGCCAGGACAGGTTCCAAAACCACACAGAGAAACCCTGTTTCAAAAGTCAAAAAAAAAAAAAAAAAAAGGAAAAAAGGGAAAGAGGGGGGATGGGGCGATGGGGGATGGAGGGAAGGAGAAAGGAATGAAAGAAGGAAAGATGAAAGAAAGGAAAGGAAGGAAGGAAAGAAGGAAGGAAGGAAGAAAGAATGAAGGAAAGAAGGAAAGAAATGTCAGAAATGACTTACTCACTGGTACAATGGTTGTAAACAAAAACTTTCTGATTGGATTTAAGATCTGTCCTTAAGTGGGAATTCGTGTCTGGTACTATAAACCTGATAAAAACACAACTAGAGGTATCATACATCCTAAGAAAGAAGCCGTTATTATTATTTTTTTTTTTGCTAAATGGTTGTGTTGTCAAACTAATTTCAAATGTGTATGTTCGTTTAGCATAATTCATAGACTTGTACAGTCTCAACCTTGGTCAAAGAAGTTACTCTTTGCACTGGGAAATAGGCAGAAACTCTAACATTTCTAAGTGCTAAAGACAAGTGACAACTGTCTCGGTCTCCCCATCCCAAGTCCCAGGCAATATTAATCAAGAGGGGACTGGAAGGATGTTATAGCAAGAGGACAGTAAGAAGCGCTGTGAGATTCCATCTTCTGAACGTGACAAGGCTTTTGCACACATGAGCTCACAGAAATAATTATAATTACTAGTGCAAGTCCTTGGCAAAACCAAGTCAATTAAAATCCAAGTACAAAATAGAGGGAGAAGGCTGCGGAGGCCCCACAGCCAACAGAGGTGCTGTTGCTGCTTGAGTACTGATGGAGAATGAAGTCAATTGTCTCCAGGAACATAGCCACTGGTAGACTGCCCGTGCCCCGGTGGAAGCTCCAGTGCCAGTGTCCATGTGGACAGCGCTAATTTCTAACAATATGAAATTTAGAAGGAGATGTATTCGGGGTGTCCATGGCCCAGAGGAAGTTGGAATGGAAAAGTAGATATATTTAAGACACATTGTATATAAATATGAAATTTTCAAAGAATTAATACAAACTACTAAACAAGATAAAAATAATAGTTGGAAGGATAGTCACCAAGTTTTGAATGAGGTTTATAGTGGATAAAACATTGAATGACAGTTGATTTTGAAAGTGTTTGTTTATGGCTGGATGTTAAACAGTATATTCCAACTTCTCTTCCTTTACCTTTAAATGTATTACTTTAGTTAACTTACCACATATTATGCAAAGCCATGATAGTTTATTGAATCTTAATAAATATATTGCATTACTACTATAAGCAATATTTAATTATGCAATTTTTATAAAGTATGCATTCTATATAAAGGGGTATATATGTGTGTATGTATATAATTTTGTATATGTAAACACACATGCTTGAAGGAAATTTGAATTTATTTAAGAAAAAACGCATTGATTGTAGCAAAATATAGGCAGTTAAAAAATGTGAGCTACAAGAAACTAGACCGTAAAAGGCTAATCAACCCAATTATAAAATGGGACACAGAGCTGAACAGAAAATTCTCAACAGAAGAAGTTCAAATGGCCAAAAGACACTTAAGGTCATGCTCAACTTCCTTAGCGATCAGGGAAATGCAAATCAAGACAACTTTAAGGTACCACCTTACACCTGTCAGAATGGCTAAAATAAAAAACACCAATGATAGCCTTTACTGGAGAGGTTGTGGAGAAAGGGATACACTCATCCATTGCTGGTGGGAATGCAAACTTGTGCAACCACTCTGGAAAGCAGTGTGGCGGTTTCTCAGGAAATTCAGGATCAACCTACCCCTGGACCCAGGAATACCACCCTTGGGAATATACCCAAGAGAGGCCCTATCATACAACAAAAGTATATGCTCAACTATGTTCATAGCAGCATTGTTCGTAATAGCCAGAACCTGGAAACAACCTAGATGCCCTTCAATGGAAGAATGGATGAAGAAAGTATAGAATATATACATATTAGAGTATTACTCAGCAGTAAAAAACAAGGACTTCTTGAATTTTGCATACAAATGGATGGAAATAGAAAACACTATCCTGAGTGAGGTAAGCCAGACCCAAATAGAGGAACATGGGATGTACTCACTCATATTTGGTTTCTAGCCATAAATAAAGGCCATTGAGCTTATAATTCGAGATCCTAGAGAAGCTAAATAAGAAGGTGAATCCAAAGACAAACATATAGGCATCCTCCTAAATATTAACCTTCATCAGGCGATGAAAGGAGACATAGACAGAGATCCACATTGGAGCACCGGACATAAATCTCAAGGTCCAAATCAGGAGCAGAAGTAGAGGGAGCATGAGCAAGGAACTCAGGACCACGAGGGGTGAACCCACACACTGAGACAATGGAGATGTTCTACTGGGAACTCACCAAGGCCAGCTGGCCTGGGTCTGAAAAAGCATGAGATAAAACCGGACTTGCTGAACATAGCGGACAATGAGGACTACTGAGAATTCAAGAGCAATGGCAATGGGCTTTTGATCCTACTACACGTACTGGCTTTGTGGGAGCCTAGGCAGTTTGGATGCTCACCTATTAGACCTGGATAGAGGAGGGCGGTCCTTGGACTTCCCACAGGTCAGGGAACCCTGATTGCTCTTCGAGCTGATGAGGGAGGGGGACTTGATTGGGGGAGGGGGAGGGAAATGGGAGGCGGTGGCGGGGAGGAGGCAGAAATCCTTAATAAATAAATAAATTTAAAAAAACAACTGTGAGCTACCAATGAAGTACACAGAAAAGGCTAACCTCATATGTAACAACATCACTTTGTTTAGGTGGTGAACCCAAGGGCATCACTAAGGAGGTCAAGACGAGAAGGTAAATGATGGAAACAGTGCTCCAAGGAGAGAGAAGACATGATTTGGAGGGAAGTAAATATAGAAGGAAGAATTCGGAGTTATTTTCTAGACAAGTTTGGCCTTGATAGGTCTTTGAGATGTTCACATGAAAATGTGTTTAGTGGGAAGAAAGAAATATGGATCTGTCAAAGCTATAGCAGGGATGCTGGGTTTAACAGTGAAAGTACCTAGCAGACTGTCATTAGATGCTACCCACTCACAATATAATTAATAATTTAATAATATTTATAAATAACCACAAATTAGTGACAACTTAGAAGTAAGTGGCAGGGGACTGTATTAAAAGCAATAACTCTATTTGAAACAGTCAGCAATTAATGAATTTAAATAAAAAGTAATACTTTGAAAGGACAACAATTGCACCAGTTTTCTCTAAGGGGTGTGTGTGTGTGTGTGTGTGTGTGTGTGTGTGTGTGTGTGTATGTGTATTTCTGTATGTACAAATTTTCACTGTTTTAAGGAAACAATGATACTTAAGGCTGAAAATTTAAATTGTGGTAGAAATTATTTAAAATGAATAAATGCAATAAATAGCAAAACAAAAAACTAGAGCTCAAAAGAAGGGCTGGAAAAATTAATAAGGTTGACTACCTTACAAATGAAAACCAGTGTTCTAGAGGAGTTTTGTTTTAGAGGTGTTGGGGGAAGGCTGCTTGTTTATTCCTAGCTGCACAGAACTGAAATAATTACACCAAAACTATATAATTTACAATACTGTTTGGGCAATAGCTTAAGTGTATCTTTAGCTAACTCTTATATTCTAAACTAACCCATCTCCATTAATCTGTGCATCACCATGAGGTCATGGCCTACCAGCAAAGTTGCAGCAGGATGTCTACAAAGTTGTAGCAGGAGGCTACAGAACTTCTCACTGACACCATTTTCTCTCTCTCAATAGATAGATGGATAGATAGATAGATAGATAGATAGATAGATAGATAGATAGATAGACAGATAGATATCAGTCTGGCTATATTCTGTTAAGCCATTGGTCGAAGGCAGCTTCTTTATTAACCAATAAAAGCAACACATATACAAAATGACTTCCCACACCATATAGGGATCCAACAGCAGGGAAAAAATAACAGTAATTATGTGGCTGGAATGTGTGTTTGAGAAAAGAGAGCTACTGCTAAATCTGGAGTCTAGAAACAGGGACCCAGAAAATCACCAAGACAGATTGAATGGGGTAAAAAGGTTAGCAAAACAATGTGTAGAATCTCTTAAATTGCACTGTATGCTTTCACCAGCATCCCAAGACTGCTTTTTCAAACTGAACAATCTACTTTCATTTCTACATATTTGAAAAATAGAGATGACATATTCTCCTACAGTTTTCTACACCCTTCATTGTGGGTTTAAAGAAAAATCATAATCGAAAAGAAAAGGTCAAACAGTGATGGAAACAAATAGAAAGTAAAATATCACCCTAAATCTCTCAGACTAGAAACATTCATTAATTCCAGAAAATTTAATTTAAGTTCATTTCCTTTGACTGAACATGGATGAAAATTGTAAGGATGGATGGAAAGGCCTGTGCAAGAAAACGTCTCTGAATGGCCTAGTGAGCTCTTATTTGGTGGCTAGATACATACAAATTACAAATGCTTTAAACAAAAACTTGGGAAGAATGCAATCATACCATATAAGCATTTTTTATACAACTGTTAATTAATTTTTGTTTTGAATTGAGAATAAAAGTGGAAAATAGAAAGAGAACATTAATTACCTAAGCGTTTCAGTAAACAACAGTTCCTGAATTAGCTTAATTATTTTAATAAAGATACAATAAGATATTTTAAAAGTTGAAATCTTACCCGGGCAGTGGTGGTGCACATCTTTAATCCCAGCACTTGGGAGGCAAAGGCAGGCAGATAGCTGTGAGTTAGAGGCCAGCCTGGTCTACAGAGCTAGTTTCAGGACAGGCTCCAAAGTCACAGAGAAACCCTGTCTTGAAAAACAAAAACAAAGGAAAAGAAAGAAGTTGAAACCTTTCATTAACTTCAAGTTATATGTCTGTGTATGTGTACATATATATGTCTGTAAATGGAATAAAAGTGCAGTGGAGATGTCAGGGTGAAAGAGACAAATGGGAAAGAGGGAGAGACATTTTTATGAGGAGCTAATATGGTTAGAGTACTTGGTATATATGCATCGAAAATCAAGATGAAATATTTTACAAACAAATGATAATAATTCATATATATATATATTGTTTCATGTTACTTAAGTTTTTCTATGTATGGGGGCTCTGTCAGTTACTTTCTATATATACAATACACCAACGCTAGACATGCTTGAAATATGACATCCCCTAGGCTGATCATGACAGACAGCATGATTCTGACTGTCTCCTGGCCTCGATTTCTCTTTCAAAGTTTATGGTGGAAAGTCTGATGGTAATATATATTATTCCAGTGTTTATATGATTCTTTGATACTGAAATTAGTCATTTTACCCAGGTAGACATTGATGGATTTGTATCATTGTTTTTAGAGATACAAGATGTCTTTTTGAGCTATAAATACAGTCTTCCTTTTGATAGGGCTATTTGAATGCTTTCTCTTTTCCTTTATGTCTCATTGTTCTCTTTTTCAGGAATATTTAATACACATGTGTTAAATTTCTTTCATATCCCTAATCATCTTATTTATGCATCTTTGATATTTCCACTTAGTTTTGTATATTTTCTCCACTGTACTCACTGTCTCTTTAACTATGCTTTTAGTCACTTTAATTATATTTTAAATTGCTTTATAATATAGCTTCATTTCCAATATATTTCATTTTGTCCTTTTATCTTGTCTGGGCACTAACAGCTTACTTTGAGTTTTAACTTATGATGGGGAAGTATTATATTACTTAAGCTATTATATTTCTTTTCTGATTTCTTTGAAAAGAGGAAAATATTACTGATGTAAATTCTTTCTCTATTTAAAGGGACTATATTTTCACAGGCTGTATGTTTCTTAGCTATCCTTTTGAGACTTGGGATTAATTTCTCTATTTTTCTCATAGCTTATTTGCTGTTCTCTAACTTTTACTCAAATATAAATAAGGCTAGCTACTCCCTGGAAAGTAAAATGGAGGGGGAGAAAGAACTGTAGAAGGAATTCCAGAGACTGGCCTAATTTGTGATGCCAACAATCTCATAACAAATTAATTGCTCCCATTTCCCTGAGCTCAGGTCTGTCCTTGGTGCTCAACCAATCACCTTGCCTCACAGGGAATTGTCCTACCTTGAATCTCCAAGTACCACTGCCCCCAGGCAGGAAGTAGGGCTGTTGTCAATAATAACAGGGAACATTTATTTGGTTCCCACATCAGTGCCCTCCCCACCAACAATTCCATGGTATTCACAATCTACAAATGAAAGTCTATACTTTTCATCAGTCACTGTATCCCCTAAATCCTGCCGCTTTTAATCAAAAAATCATTGTATATGACTTTCCAGACTATAACATTTACTTCTGGAAAATCTATACCCATTAATGTTTAGGGAGGCATGCATCAGCTCTCAGCATCCTGCCCTGTTTGGGCACAGATTTCATTTCATTTGGAGGATGTGCAAATAGTTCCTAGTTTGACATTATGACTCTTTCTTTGTTTCCTTTCACCTAGAAATTATGATGCCTTCATTTCAAATTTCCTTACCATGATTTTTGATAGATTTGAAAAAGGAGTGGCTAAAACTGCCTCTGCTCTGCAATCTTAAACCCGACGCTCACCTGCATTCATTTTAAACGTGATTCGACATGTAACCCTTAGACAATGATGCAAGGATGTTGTTCTGTTGTGTTTCCTAAAACAGCATCAGAGTTTGAAAACAAACAACAAAAATTCCCAAAAAAAAAGAAAAGTCAGTTTTGAAACTGAGCCCTTTCTGGTGCATGTAAAAAAGTGATGAGAAAGGCTGGCATGACTGTCGAGAGTTATCCCCGAGCCACTAAGAAGTAGAAGAATTTCACGTGGGTTGTATCTAAAGTGATACTTGTGAACACTGAAAGGCATGAACTCTTTCATCTATGTGATTTTAAGTACCTGTCCTAACACTATCTCCTTCTTGATACAACGACGGTGGAAAACAGTTTCTGCCTGAAAGATTTTATCCCTTACAACCCATTTTCTCCCTCAGCCTGACCCAGCGGTGAAGTCAAAATGACAAATTTGTGACATCATAATAATTTTTTTGCCTCCAGGAACAAACTGTGAAGCCATTAACGCAGGATGGTGACTTCACTGCGGGATCAAACCGAGCAGCTGGCTACAGAGGAAAGAGGGAGCATTCTTATTCAAACACACATAGATCTTCAATAATAACCAGAGAAATTCAGAAAATTACTGTCAGAGTAAATTGCATTTTGTATAAATGCCAACTCCTTTCAAGTCTGCCCCAGCATGATCATCCTTCTATGTAGTGCTGCTGCCTACTCTCCTAAGGGACCTTTGGCAGAGTCGACTTTTGTATTTCATGTATCATTAAAATGACTTAAATGAGTAAGAATCAGGTATGCCTGGCATTTATTTCTAATTATTTACACAAATAAAGAAGTGTTCTTATTTTATGCCTACGGGTGCTCAGAAAATTATTTCATCAAGTGAATTTTATGTTCATGTTTATATTAAGCCCTGAATAGGTGAGACCTGTGCATTGATTATCTCAGCAGGGCAAAAGTATATGTTTGGGTCTATGTGTGGTCTTTTGTAAGGACTTTTGGTTCTTAAATAATTATTGTTTGTCTCTGTTCTCATACTCTCTATATTCAGTATCAAGGGTGATATTTGTCTTTTCTTTGGAACAAGGCTGCTGTATGTGAAAAAAAAATCCCTAATCTGGCAAGGACACATGAAGAATGCCAAACAAGCAACATATACTACACATGCTGACTGCAGAGGAGCATGTCATGCCTGCAAAGACTGTGAGAACTGAGCGTTTAGCACAATGTGGCAGTCCAATGGCTATCCTTACAACTGTATTGTCCTCAGCTACAAGACAGGTGAAATTTGTACTGCTCTCACAGGATAGATACAAGATGCACATGAGTCATGGGTGGAAAACACTTAGGAAAATGCCTTCAAAGGGTATTGGAGCAAAAATGAGCTGCAGCTTTCTGATAATGTTAATGAAATTAGTCTTTCGAATTTTAGGTAAAATTATTTAGTGGGCAAAAATCTAGGACAAGATAATTATTCTGAGAATTCTCAAAAGAGATAATTGAATGCATCTATGCAATACATTTGGAGGATATGATTAAATTAGTTTATTAGCGGGTAGGTGTTAAAGAAAGGAGTGAAGAAAACTAGGCTTAAATAAATAGACTTGATGAAACCGGGAAATGTAATTCAGGCCACATTTAGAAGTTCAATTAAATTTCTTACGTATTCGACAATGTATGTTGAAAACATTATTTATCAGAGAGTCATCTACTAAAGAAGAATATAATAAATGCGGTGGAAAATAATTTTATCACCCTAGAACTTATACTGAGCCAAGGAAAGATAACGATGGCATTGGGCAAGAATTTAATATGATGCCATTTCTACCTTAGTATGACTAATTTCATAGCTACAATAAGATGAAACAAATGCACATGGAAACAGGAAAATTCTTGTACCATGCTACTGCAGTGACCCAGGGATGCTGGGAGACAATGGAGTATTAGACTGAGGGCCATGAGATTAGTGGGAAATAAGTGTTAATTTGAGAACAATGAGAAAGAAACAACTTGTGATAATTAGAAACTGATTGCAAAATGCTGAAGTTCAGAAGAGATTCTATTCTGATCTTAATAGAATATTCAAGAAAAACTTAGCAGACAAGTTATCTGGAAGGTCTGTGAATAGCCTTTTATCTTCTTCCTTCCTTCCATCTTTCCTTCCCTCTCTAGGTAACTTATTAGAAATGATGAAAGGAGACATGAATAGGTAAAACATCTAAAATCAACAAGAGAGACAAAGAAAATGTGCAGAAAATGACGACATCCTAGGACGTCCTAGGGAAGGATGAAAATGAAACAGGAAATGAATCAGGAGTTAAAGTATATACTACAAGACCTCATATTGCCATGGGTCAGTTGGGAAGAGCTTTCTGATAGAGAAAACATTCAAAATGAACCCAAATACACACACAATACACATGTATGTGGTGTGTGTCTATCAAAAAAGGACTATTCAAAAAAGGGTTTGGAAAACAAAGATGTTAGATGGAGCCATTTAAGTGAGTGATCTAAGGAAGCTCAAGCCTGCTATAGTACAGAACATGGTAACCCTAGCTAGACCCCATTGTAATAAGGGTGGTTTTCATACATTACAATGCACTCCACAATGTGTTTCTTTGTTAACTCTCAGGGATAAATGAATAAATAAGACACATATCTGTAGTCAGCTGCTGTGAAGTAGTGAAATGTAAGGCTAGTCTCTCTTTCTCTCTCATACAAACACATGCACACACACACACACACACACACACACACACACATTTTAATTAGTGAATTAAAGTACACAGTTCCAGGAGGTTTATGTCTACCAAGGTGAGCTCAAAACTTCATCTACCTTTATCATCCTTTCAAAGCATATCATCACAAGCACACTTCTATATACTCATTGGATGCTACACATAGGACTACTTCTGCAGAGCTTTCAGATTTAATGTTGGAGAATTAGAGATCTTGAAAGATGATCTATTCATTAAGTGACTGAAGTCCTCCAGTCCCAGAACTTTTTTCAAGCAGTAAACATTTGTGCATATCCCATAGATAGGCACAAGCTGAAATTTGCTATTTCCTTTGAGTTTGAAATCATGACAATGAGAAGTTCCAGATTGCTTACCACTACCTTTATGCTATGGCCTTTCTTCACTACTTTCTTAGTTAGAGTTTTTTTGTTTTGTTTTTTTGCTGTAAAAAAAAAATACCATGGCCATGGCAACTCTTAAAAAGGAAAATATTTAATTGATACTTGCTTGTAATTATGAGGGTTTCTCCATTATCATCGTGATGGGAAACATGGTAGCATGCAGGCAGACATGGTACTGCAGAGGTATCTGACAGTTCCACATCTGGATTCGCAGACAGCAGGAAGAGAATGCCACCCTGGATGTGCCTGGAGTATCTGAGACCTCAAAGTCCATGCTCAGTGACACACTTCCTCCTACAAGGCCACACCTACTCTAACAAGGCCACACCTCCTAATAGCACCTCTCCCTTTTGTTCTATGGAGTCCATTTTTTTTCACACTACCACAGCTACCTATTCAATATTTTAAAAAATTCCACAGCTCTTTCATATGTGGGTCATAATCATTTTAACAACAATGTGGCAATAGAAAGTTGTATTCCCACAACTTTTAAGAATAGTAGCTATCATGAACATCAATATCACTCTGGATTTTGTAAGAGAGAAATAGGAGAAACTCATGGTATCTCATCTACAGTTCTAAGTCTATCATAAAAAAAAACATGCCAGAGAAAACGTATAAAATAAATTCATCTCTTCAAAATAAGTCAGTCTCAATCTGGTTCTGATTCAATTTCTGTGACAAGTGTGGAAGTTTAGTTACCATATGAAATTGGAATAGCAAGCCAACAATACTAAGAACCAGAATATTCTTGACTTAAACTCAAAGTATACTGAGATGTCAAAGTGGACACAAGGTGGTTGCAAAAAAAATTTCCTTCTTAAAGAGTGGGCTAGCTTCCTACATGGCCAACTCACTCTCCAAGCCATGCTGACTCTTTACAGTGTATATGCACTTGCGAAGTACCAGATAAAGCAACAAATAATGATAATTTAGTGATTTAAATATCTCTTGGGTATTTTAAAGAAGTTGAGCTCCTGTGGATATGCAATAATTGAGAAGAGATGCGAGCTAAGACTTTACTGGTGAGGTAATAGGCATGAAATAATGAGGAGGAGAAAGAAGAATGAGATTGGTAGAAATATAGGAAAAAGAGGAAGTAGAAGATGTAAGCTTGGTCATGTCAGTCAGGTTGTTGGATGAATGACAGCCAAGTATCAGACTAACCCACAATATGAGAGATTATTTGGATGTGGTTGGGGATACATTATTTTGTGTAAGATATGTATGTCTCCGACACCGTGTGTGTGTGTGTGTGTGTGTGTGTGTGTGTGTGTTTGTGTGTGTGTGTGTGTATCTGTGTGCGTGTAATATATAGTGGTAATGTGGTAAGTTCTGAATCAAAATTGTAACTATTGAGGATACATAGACACAAAGCAAACAGATTATAGGAAAAAAACTTGGTACATAATAATGCTGTATAAAGTATTCTGGAAGACAAATACTCCAAAAGAGCCTTGGTGAGTGATTTAAAAAGAGAGAGAGAGAAAGAGAGAATTTAACCAACTGGAAAATTTTGTTTGATTTCCTTTGATGGCAATATTGCTCCTAAATTCAGGTGCTACATAATTGCTTGTGGAGATTTAAATATTGTTAAAGTCCAAGATAGTTATTGGTACCTTTTAGATGTTTCCCAAAAGACACTGAAAACTTGCATCCAAAAATGACCATGTGGAGTGTGTAGAGCAGGTCATTCTTATTTCTCAGCTGTGTCATGGAAGGTGATTCTTGGAGCAACTATAGGTCTCTTTAGAAGGTGTTCATATTGCTTTCAAACATTAGAAATGTTATAGAGGCATTTGTGAAGAGCAATGCTTTCCATCTTCTCTTTCCTTTCATCCAGCAGCTGCCACCAGAGTGGCTGCCCACATTTAGAATCATTTTATCCCACATTAACTAATGTAATCAAGATGATCCCACACAGACTTGCCCACCAGGCCAACCTCTGAGAAACGCAGAGTCAGAAGTGACTGGGAGCCAGACCATGAGGTCGTAATGTGCCGTAACATTCCGGCCACAGGGGATGCTGAAAATCTGACCAGACACAGTTGATCAGTATAGATAGTAAATGAATGAGATATTAGTATGATTTCATGGTAATATTTCTAAATTTGGGGCATTAAAGGAGAGCTTGTAAAAATCTGTTTTCATAATTTATTTATAAATCCTTAGACTCATAGTTTTTCTAATTGGTGGTCAGCTTCAGCTCACCAGTGATTGCTAAGCAAATCATATTTGAATGTAGCACGGTGGGTCAGTGAATCTTATCTATCTATTTATTTATTTATTTATTTAAGATTTCTGTCTCTTCCCCGCCACCGCCTCCCATTTCCCTCCCCCTCCCCCAATTAAGTCCCCCTCCCTCCTCAGCCCAAAGAGCAATCAGGGTTCCCTGCCCTGTGGGAAGTCCAAGGACCACCCACCTCCATCCAGGTCTAGTAAGGTGGGCATCCAAACTACCTAGGCTCCCACAAAGCCAGTACGTGCAGTAGGATCAAAAACCCATTGCCATTGTTCTTGAGTTCTCAGTAGTCCTCATTGTCCGCTATGTTCAGCGAGTCCGGTTTTATCCCATGCTTTTTCAGAACCAGGCCAGCTGGCCTTGGTTTCTAGCCATAAATAAAGGACATTGAGCTTATAATTTGAGATCCTAGAGAAGCTAAATAAGAAGGTGAATCCAAAGACAAACATATAGGCATCCTCCTGAATATTAACCTTCATCAGGCGATGAAAGGAGACAGAGACAGAGACCCACATTGGAGCACCGGACTGAAATCTCAAGGTCCAAATCAGGAGCAGAAGGAGACAGAGCACGAGCAAGGAACTCAGGACCGCGAGGGGTGCACCCACACACTGAGACAATGGGGATGTTCTATCAGGTCAATGAATCTTAAATGAATTGGAAGCCCCTCTGAAGCGTGATGATGATTAGATACGTACAAATGTCAATTAGATAAGAAAGCTGTCTAACAAATAACTGAGAGAAACAGGAGTCTTGCTTACCTCTGTAACTATTTCCCAATCACAATACTAAACCATATCCATTATTAATAACATGAGCATCCAACAAGCTACTTTTGGAGTTTGCTATCAAGTATAATAGTTGACCTTACAATATACTCTTCTGTAAAGTGCCAAATGAAAACATGTTTCTGACTGTAAGTGAATCTGACAGAAAAGGAGCTGTATTTGTGTTTGTATATGTAAATTTCTGAAAAATATCAATATTTATGCTGGTTTTATAAGATAAAGTTATTCTGGCAGGGACTGAATTTGATTTATATGAAAGCCCCATACTTGGACAGAAATTTAATCCATTCAGCTCAAAATTTACTCTTTGATAGAAGTAAAAAAGAACAGCTTATGGAAGAAAATTTGCTAACCTCCTTGTCATTAAATTGAAGCCATTCATGGCTTCTAAAAATTGTTATGAATCTATGAACCATGATATAAAATCCAAGATTTTTGAAATCTAATTGTATTTGTCTGTATGTAGCTATATTTTATTATTATTTTGAATGTGTATAGGGCTTCAAGGTAATGAGTTTCATTATTTCTCTGTAAGCTTGCTACCTGCTGTGTAAAACAGAGTTTCCATTTATTTGAGATGTCTAAAGGGAGGCGAAAGCTAACCGTTAATCACTTGTATTAGAAAAAAATGTCCAACTGAAATGCCTAAAGTAAAGCCAGTTCAGAAAGCAACACTGAGCAAACATGAGAGCAAAAAAAAAAGAGTCAGAAATAGCAATTCTTTAGAACCTTTAAGGAATTGGTAGGAATAGCTGAGATTTTCCAGACAGCTAAGTTGTAGTCCTGTCATTAATACAAAAAAAATGTGCAGTTGCCTCAAACTCAGTACCTGAAACAGCCTTTTGGGCTAACGGAGATAAAAGCAAGAGAATTCCAGGCTTTTTAATACCTATTTATAAATAGAATTTATTGAGGTATAATATACATTAGCAAAAAAACCTATCCACAAATGTTTCTGGCCAGCCAGATTTTATGCAGTCCTATACGGCATTGAAGTCCGATACTGGAATCATACAGAGCATATCCATGTGCATGACTAATTCTGCTCTGTTTGCTGTATTCACTCCTTGCCTATATAACAGAAGTATGTCGGGTTTGGCAATATCTCTCTGTCTAACAGCATCCCTCTCTGTGGTTATACCATTTGTCTACTGTGGTTATATCCCTCTCTGCGGTTATATCCTTTTCTGTGGTTATATCATTTGTCTACTGATGGTTATTAATCTCACTTCCTTTGTGAAGTTGTTGTGATTAAAGTTAAAGCAATCACTCCAATGTGAGTCTTCTTCTGGTCATATACACTTGTCTTTCGTAGTTATATTAGGAATCCAATATATAGCCATCACTTTCCACTTAATTATATAAAACACTGTCAAACAGTTTCTCAAAACAAGAGCAACATTTTTTAAGAGCACCATTTTTATCCCAGTAAAACATAAGAGAGATGTTTTTAAACTGATTGTAAAAAAAAGAACTATGAATTCAGTATCACTATATCTGATAATTTTTTCAATTAATACAAAGACAATTGAAGATATTTAAATTTTGGGAAATAATTTCAACTGTTTCAAATAAATGGCCTTTAAGTATCACAATGAATTTCATTCCCAGATTTTCCTAGGCAACCCGTGCGGTAATTCTTATATGTTACATACTTCTCTTAACTTCTTAAACAAAGAAATAAAACCATACTTGCTTCTTGATAAGTCAGACTACTGATATGTCTGTAACTTGATGCTAAGAATTTTATACCACTGAAATATACTGACGAACAAAAGGTCTCACTCAACACGAAGCCATCTTTGGGAATATGGGATTGATCTGTTGTATCACTTCTGCTTTATTTTATCTCTTTTATTGTCATCAAAGCAGCAGCTGTGAAGTACATATCACAGACACAGTCATCTTCTTCATCTCTTCTAATTTATTGCTTTCTGATATCCTTTGCAGAAATCTAAATATTGTCTTTTTCTTAAGCGACTACAGATGAAATTGGGATGAATAAATTATTTGTGTAGAGACAGCCCTGTGAGCAGAGTGGGAATGGTAAGACGAGCATTTTATGACACGTGCTCTGTCTATTTGTTTTCTAGGGTTGGATCATGTTCCAAAGAAGGGAGTTACCAGGAGAGCTAAAATTTCAGAGAGCTAAAATACAGTCTTTATTAGTAAGGGGATTCTCCAAAGACAAAGACCTTAGAAAAGAAAGGCAGGCAGAAGAAATGTTATTATAATGTAATTTCTTCCAGGAAAAAAAAGCACATTCCCACTTGTGTTTGTCATTCTCTACATAACAGAGCTGGGTTTCCTGGTATTGATTATGAATATTTATAACCAAAGCTGATATAACCATTGGTATTCAAATAATGCTTAAATACTGTCTGAATATGCTTTCCATTGTGATAAGGGCCAGAAACAAAAGTAACTTCGGGGAGGAATGGATTTATTTCATTTTGCACTTTATAGTCTGTTTTCAGAACATGTCAGAAGAGTGAGACATGGTGACCACTGTCTGGGGGAATGATGAGAGAGGCTCCAGGTCAAATGCAGAGCCTTTACCTTAGGTGCATTTATTCCCTGGATTGCTCTTGGATGTGATTGAGTATTCCCTGTGTTAAACACTTACATTAGATTTATAAGACATGTTTATTCTTGAAGGATGTCAGAACATAGCTATAGAACCCAATTTGGTCAGTGTACCCTGCATCTGAATATGACCTCTGCCTTGTTTTCGTGCTTCCCAGATAAAATCTGCAGTATATACCAGGCAATTGTTCTAAACTTGGTCTGTCCTGAGAAAGTTCTGGGACAGAGCTACTCTGTCAATATTTAGAATGTATTTACTGGCATTTACTTACATGTTTTTCCAATAATGTATTTCTGATCCTATTTTCTGAATTTAAATAATCTTCCTTGGATTGTTGCTTTCCTTATTACATCCGTGTATAAAAGTACACTGAAATGAAGTACAGTTGTCTGCAGCAATGGACTGTAGTCTGCCCCGTTCTTTCAAGTACACAGATTCCAGGTTTCACAGGCACACATAGTTCAGTGAAAGTCCACAGTCTGTCACCAGGGAAAGCCAAAGCAGTAACTCGAGGCAGGAACTGAAGCAGAGACTATGGAAGAACACGACTTACTGTCTAGCTCCTGATGACTTGCTCAGTTTAACTTTCTCACTCCTGACCAGGGATGGCACCACCCTCAGTGTTCAAAAGCCTCCCACATCTATCTTTAATCATGAAAATGCCTCCACCAATGTGCCTACAGGCCAATCTGATGGAGGCATTTTTCTAAAGTGAGGTTACCTTTTCCCAGGCGACTCTAGATTGTGTCAGTGGAAAAAAAAAAAAAAAACAAAAAACTGGCAGCACAAATATTTTTGAAGATGCATAAAAGAGTCCCAGTTTCTACCTTAATTGTGGAACAGTAATATACAACACTAACTGCATGTTTGATGCATAATGTTATCTATACATTGCATATCATTGCATGATCTTATCATGAGAAACATTCGACAAGTATATATAGTATCATATATAGTGCCATTACATGAAGATTCTGAGTATATGGCAGCCACGACAAGTTCGTAAAAAAAAATAAATGTACCATCAAGAGGTGGTAGAAGCATAATTTAAATTGAGAACGATTTTTACACACCCCATGATATTATCCACAATGCTATGAATTTCAACATCTACAACTATTTTTTTTAATTTTAAAAGCATATTTCAACTATGTCACATCACAATGACAATAATTTGCTGTAAATCATTGTCATAGTTCTGTAAATGCTACTAAAAACCATTAGCAATTATTATTGAGTTATCAATATATACAGAATAAATTGTTTGGGGGGAATCTCCATTAAAAGAAACAATATCAGTCACACATCCTGACCCACAACTCTACTTGAAACCTCCTCTTTCCTGAGAGGCCAGGCCAGCACCCTGAAACCCCCTAATGCCTCTTGAGTTTGTTCAACATAACTCCAACTGCCTCCCGTTTCCTTATCACCATATACCAGCCCATACCTTCAACCAATAGGCTTTAAGATATTGGCCCACTTTGGGTGTGGTCTCATGTACTATAAATGCAAATGAAAAGCAGGTGTGAGCCCCTTGGTTGCTGGATTCAGTTCCAGTTCCCAGCACATGCTGAGGACAGCAGATCGCTAATCTCTCTGTGAATTTATACCCAGATAAAAATCTCTGTGAGTTTATAAACCTTTGTTATGCTCCATTCCTGGCTATTGTGGACCTCTTTTGTATGCCAACAAATTGGCATAAGTATGATCTGAATCCAGGCCCAGAGGGCCTTCTCCCACCCAGTGCAGCAAAACTACCCCTCTGGGCAGCTGAGCAAGGTTAGGCTTGGTTGGCCCACTCTGGCACTTTGGCCATCTCCCACAAACGCATGCCCGAATGACTTGGTTTCACATACCATTAATAAGTGGCATACCAATGTGGGGCAACTACATCCACATAAAGCCAGAAGGGTCAAGGATATCTAAAGAAAGCCAACAGAATAAACTAACCCAGGCTCATAGGAGCTCACCAAGACTAAACTGGCAACTAGGAAGCCATGGGATTGATCTATGCCCTCTGAATATATGTGACAGTTGGATAGCTTGGTCTTCTTGTGGACCTCCTAACAGTGGGAACACGGACTGACTGTCTCTGACTCCTTTACTGACTTTTGGGGCTCTATTCCTCATACTGGGGTGCCTTTCCTAGCTTTAACACGGGGGGGAGGTGCTTAGTCTTACTAAAACTTGATATGCCATGTTCTTTCTCAATATTCTTGGGTGATATACCCTTTTCTGAATAGAAAGAAAGGAGGAGTGGATGAGGCTGGGAGGCAGAGGTGGAAAGACAGTGACTGGGAGGAGAGAAGGGAGGGAGAATTACAGTTGGGTTATTAGATAGATATATAGATGATAGATAGATAGATAGATAGATAGATAGATAGATAGATAGATAGATGATAGATAGATGAATAGATGAATGGATAGATAAGATGATAGATAGATAGATAGATAGATAGATAGATGATAGATAGATAATAGATAGATAGATAGATAGATAGATAGATAGATAGATAGATAAAAACAAAATTGCTACTCCAATGCAGTTGCTTACATAATAGATGCCTTTGAGGTCAAATAGTGATGTCCACAAATTTTCTACTTATGTTCATAGTCATTCTTGCAGTATATCTATATACACGAGTCAGTTTGACTCCCCATTTACAGGATTAAGTCACTGGTTCTCTAGGTACTTTCAAAGACCAATAGCTTAAATTGAGCAGAAGATTCTATGCAATCATATGCAGACATATTTTAAGCTGTGTATTATGTGTCTCCTTATGGCAATAATTAATCACTCATTTCTAAGAATGCGGTCTACTAAGAAGACCATTCCATACTGGCTTACTAATTCACAAAGTCCTGACATTCTGACAACTATAATTAGGAAAGAGTAGGATTTCTAAATCTGACATATTATTATCTTGACAATTAACATAGCTTTTAATTCTAATGTGTGAGTGATTTTGAATATGTTCTAAAAGAAAAAGTAAGTTCTGGAGAGACTATAAAATGCAGATTCCTTGAATGTAGTGTCTCTGAACTGAATCTCATTGAAGGTTACTGGTTATTAACTTTGACTAGAATTGAAAAGGTAATGGAGATAAAGCATACTCATTGTTTAGAAGGTCAGCTTCTACTGCTAGGGCTGTATAAATTCAACTTGGGTTTAACTAGGCTTTGACTGGAACTTGCTCAGAGTGTGCATGGGTTCCTACCATTCATTGAGCCTTCACTGGGTTTCTAAAACATGATACAGACCATCCTGGCTTCTTACAAATCAGGTATAAATAAGAAACATGTTCATAACACCCAAAGGATTTGTCAACCACTTCTATTTAAAAGTGTGATTATGGTTAATTTTTAAATGTTAACTTGACACTACCTAGAACTACCTGGAAAGAGACTTTCAGTGTGGGCTGATCTTGATTAGGTTATCCTTTGGCTGTGTATATAGGAGCTTATCTTGACTGAGGTGAGAGGACCCTCCCTGATGGTTTGTTGCACAGTTTCATGTCCTGGGCCCAGAACTGTGTAACAGTGAAGAAAACTAGGTAAGTATCAGCAGAAGCAAGGAGGCAACTGAGAAACAGCCATGTTCTCTCTGTTCTAGACTAGACCTGTGGGCCATGACCCCTTTGGGAGATCACATACCAGATATTCTGTATATCAGATATATACATTATGATTCATAACAGTAGCACAATTACAGTTATGAGATACCAACTATCACTACAACTTGAGGAACTGTATTAAAGGATTGCAGCATTAGGAAGTTTGAAAACCTGACTTAGAATGTTATATGAGTAGTTGTTTTGAGTTTCTGATACAGTTTTCTTTCACTGATGGCCTGTAACTTGGAATTGTAAGCAATATAAGCCCCCTCCTCCCTTATTTTTCTTTTTGTAAGGTATTTTTATCAAAACAGAAACAAAATGAGAAAAATAAGAACCATTATTTTCTTGAAGACAAATAATACTACTAAAATAATATATATTAAAAATCATTAAAAATAATGAGGAAGGGGGCTGGAGAGATGACTCAGCAGTTAAGAGCATTGCCTGCTCTTACAAAGGTCCTGAGTTCAATTCCCGGCAACCACATGGTGGCTTACAACCATTTGTAATGAGGTCTGGTGCCCTCTTCTGGCCTGCAGACATATACACAGACAGAATATTATATACATAATAAATAAATAAACATTTAAAAAAATAATGAGGAAGGGTGAATACAAGGAGTAAAAGGCTTCCGTGAGGAGTGGGACCAAGAAGATGGCTCTGAGGATCAGTAGTGCAGATGAAGAACCAAAAACAAACAAACAAAAAAAAAAAAAACAAAGTATGTGTGAATGGTTCAGCAGCTAAAATGTTTACCATGCAAGCAAAAGGTCCAGAGTTGGGATCTCTAGAAGCCATATAAATGTTGTCTGAGCATGGTAGCCTGCTTGGAAACCCACATTCTGAAATCCAAGACATGAGATTTCTAGGGTCAAATGATGCCTTGGACAGCACATATTGACAAGCTCTAGGCTTGATTGAGAGGCCCCACCTTAAAGAAGAAGACGGAAGAACAATGAAGGGTGAGTCCCAATACCAGCTTCAGACCTTCACAAGCGTGAGACCAGAAAAGCGCACTCACCATTGTGTGCATTTGTACTTACACATATGTAAACATGCATGCACAACACGCACACACACACACACCCCACATAAATAAATAAACATAAAATTCAAACATGTAATTAATTATGCAATATTGTATCTGAGATGCAAGTTTAAGGCACTCTTTTTTATCAGAGTGCCTATTAAAACTTACCCTGGTTCCTTGAACTCACCATCACTCATTTCGTTACCAATATAAGCCTTCAAGTTATTACATTGGTGAAAACTGTTGAGTGATACTTATAAATAATGTAGCAATACAATATTAAACTTTGTATACAGTAAAATGTTTCATGCAAGAGGACATCATGTTGAACCCCATTAACTTACAAACATCAGAATTTACTTTCTGAATATTGATGTTTGGGTGAAGCTGGACATGCATGGGAGCATGAGGCAGGGTAGTTTTAGCCCATTCTCTGTCCAGAACTGTCTCTGAGGTTGTTTCACTCAATGCCAATATGTTTTGACTAAGGGTTGCGTATTAGGGCTAATTATGCATATTTAAGCATATCAAGAGCTTTCAGATTGAACAGGAGTTATTTTAGTGATTTAAAGAAACCCCACTGTGAGAAGATACAGCTCTTTCCTCCCGTCTTAAACAGGGTCTTATTAAATCCTCTTAGCTAAAGTCCTGAGGAAACTGTATGTGAGCAATATAATAAGAACATTTTGCTACCATTTCACTAGGAGATTAATAGGTTCTCTGTGGGTGCTCCAGTCTCCAAATGCATTGTATTTTTATACAGAAAAGGGATCATAGTCATTGTTTTTCTCTTTAAGGATAAAGCAGGCAGAAAATGGGGCAAGAATTGACACATACTGTTTAATACTGTCTAAATGGAACAATTCCTTAGAGAAGCAACTGATCATGGTTGAAACATATTGTTGAAATTTCTCTCTATAGGAGGAGCAAATTCCTGGCCTGCAGACTGACTCTGACCATTAAGACCCATCCCCCTAACTTCATAAACATGCTGATACATTGACAACTGGCATGCTAAAAATCAGATCCTACACATCTATCACACATTCTGGCGGCCTTATTCCACTGGGTTTACACCGCACCTCCCTCCTATAACCTGGACATGTTCTCTCCCTAGTCCACACTGTTTTCCTCTCCTTAGTATTGCACGGCTTCCTGTCAGTTTCCTGCCTGGCCTAAACTCTGCTGTATTTCCAATGACAGCTCAAGTTATTTCTCTGAAGTATTCATAATATAATCTATTTTTTTCTTTTGAATTTTCAAAAATTAATGAATTCCCTATCTTCAGTCCTGACTAAAAGCTGGAAACAAAATAGTAACGCATGCAAAAGTTTTCTATCTCCAAACAGTCATCGATGAAGAAAATAGGCAGCTTGAAGCACACGGCTCCACACAGGCTAAAAATCTCTAGAAACACACAGCTTTGAAATATTCATCTTAAGAATGTTCAGTGTGTTCTGAGAAAAGCACATAACTTAGGAAATATTTTAGTCATTCTCGCCCTCACGTGAAGTGCTGCATGCAAGTTAATAAACAGTACAATCAAGGAATCCCTCAAGGTCAGATTTCTTTAAGCTTTACAGCACTCTAGATATAACTTGATAATTTTCTCTAAAGAAAAGAAACGTACTTTCAATAAATAATTGTTTCCAGGAACAATAATAGCTCTGTTCTAGGAAAAATTAAATCACTATCATATTTGAGTTCCAGAAATCCAAGGAAACTGTGTTCCCACCACTTTAGTCACTGTGTAAAGCTATGAGTGAGAAGCAGTGTAACCACTGTCTCTATACCTACTATAGGAAAACTGTAGCACTCCATCGTCTAAGACACAATAACATCAGGTCAAGAAAGGAATACTTATTATTGCCAATAGAAACTCAGAAGGGGGAAACTTTCTTTCTCTTAGTTTTTTAGGAGAAATCAAGTTAGCAAAATTAATTTCAAAATTATAATCAAATAATTCCATTTAAAAAGAAATAAATGTAATAAGTTAATATTTCTAGTATGTCTTTATGTTGGCAATTGTCTAGTTTCATTCACTATGGCTTACTAGCGGATAAAAACTTGGAAGGCAATTACTGCCTGTCTCCCAAAATCCATTCACAACAAATGTATCCCTCTCCCCAACCCATGCTTGACTTTTGATAGACCCAGTCTTTTGCAGACCCAGTGTTGTCAACAGAAGTTGTTGTGAGTTCATGGTTGTAATGAGTGTGTCCTGGCCAGAAAACAGCATATCATGCCCTTTTCCTTACCTTCCAGCCTTCCTGTTCTTTCTAGAGCACCTTCTTCAAGATTATCTCCAGCAAATGAGGTAGATATTTTAGGATATTTTAGTCCTGTGTTAGGACTGAGCACTCAACTCATTCCTATTTGCAGTGCCTTTAACAAAAATGCCATTTATTAAAGAGAGAAACTCCTCTGCCTAAGGCTGAGTAACACTTGTCTGTGTATATTAACATAGGTAATTTGAAGGAACCATGATGTGGCTGTCCTTCTGTATATGTGTTGCTTTACTGGTTGAAGAATAAAGCTATTTTGGTCAATGACTTAGCAGAGTAAAGTCAGGTGAGAAATCCAAACAGAGATGTCTAGAGAGAGTAGGCCAAGTCAAAGAGATGCCATGTAGCTACCAAAGGAGAAAGATGCCCAGAACCTTTCCAGTAAACCACAGCCTCGTGAAGATACACAGATTAATAGAAATGGGTTACTTTAAGATATAAGAGCTAGCTATAAATATGCCTAAGCCATTGGCCAGGCAGTGTTGTAATTCATATAGTTTCTATATAATTATTTGGGTCTGAGCAACTGGCAAATGAATGAGCAGTTTCTGCTTACAGCACCATATTAATATATTTAAATAGAAGCAGTAAGATCCCTTCCCTCAGGGTCAGTGCCCTATTTAGTCAGAAGCTGTTATGCAGGATGAGATTTATTTATAAAGTTCATGCTGGGAAACAAGTCCCATTCAATTATAAAGTGGTTGGTTACCCCGATAGAGGTATACTACTATGGTACTAGTACACATATCTTGCCTAGTAGGTTGGTACTGTAGTTCATCAATGTGATAATATGAATGTAATTGATTCCCATAAAGTTTATAGGGAGTGGTACTATTAGAGACTTTGTTGGAGTAGGTATGGCCTAGTTGGAGGAAGTATGTCACTATAGGGGTGTACTTTAATGATGTGAGAAGTCCTTCTGTATATGTGTTGCTTTTATTAGTTAATGAATAAAGAAGCTGTTTGGGGCCTGTGATAGGGCAGAATAGAGCTAGGTTGGAAAGACTGAACTGAATGCTGGGAGAAAGAAGGCAGAGTCAAGGAGAAGTCATGGAGTCACTAGAGGGGAAAGATGTTAGCTGTCAGCTGGAACCTTGCAGGTAGGCCATGAGCCTTGTGGTAAAATATATTTAATAGAAATGGGTTAACTAAAGATAAAAAGAGCTAGCTAGCAATGCATTTATGTGATTGGCCAAGCAGTGATTTAAATAATATAGTTTCTGTGTGGTTATTTTGTGGTCTGGGTAGCCAGGAACAAACAAGCAGCCCCCTAATATACTTTAAGATCTCGTATATGCTCAGTGTATCTCCCAGTGTCACAGTTGGTTTCCTGTTGCCTGAAAGATGTAGGACTCTCAACTACTTCTCCAACACCACATCTGCCTGAGCTACCATGCTCCCCACCCTAATAATAATGGACTGAACTTCTGAACTATAAGCCACCCCAATTAAATGTTTTCCTTAACAGAGTTGCCCTAGCCATGGTGTCCATTCACAGTGATATAAATCCAAGCTAAAACAATCATACTTATAGCTAGTTGGTGAAGGTTGATGCCTTTTCTCCCCCAGCAGCCTGCGTAGCAACATCCGGCACTATGAAAGCTAGGTGGCAAAGAGGAAGTTCCAGCTTAGGTCCAGCTTGATTTCTCTACAACTAGCAACCAAAGTGTATGGTGTCTTCAACAATAGGATTTTTTTTCTTTCATCTAGTTGTGGTAGCCAACTAGTAAAAATGGAAAAAGGCAGTTTGCTTGTAGGGGTACTCTGGGGTCTCCTTGACTAACAACTAATATGGAGGTACCCCCAACTGGCACTGGGGCTTCCATTGAATAACCCATGGCTTACAAAAGTAACATTATCCAGCTAAATCATATATCTCCCTTATAACTTATTTTTACATTTTATTTATTTATTATTTTTGTCTGTTTAGGAAACATTTTATTGTTGTTCCAAGTATAGAAACTTTCAAAGGTGATGGAGGCTTTCAGAGCATCTCCTCCAGGACATGGATGAACTTCTGAATCTCAGTCTTTGCAGGCATTTCAATGTATTTCTCCCCAATTTGAGCAACCATGCTATCCACAATTGACGAATTGATCTTAACCTCCCATTTTGATACTTAGCTTTGACTCATGAGGTTCTTCAGCATTGTCTTTAACTTAGAGAGAACAGCTTTATCTACAGGAGATGCTGTGGTCACCATGCAAGGCATATTTTTATGCTAAATACTCATAGTGGTGGGAAAGGTAGAGATGACTCCCTGTGTGTTGCTTAGTTCAACAAGTAAATTCATCAGGTTGGCAATCAGTGGAGAAAACCTTTCCTTCCTTATGATGCCCTTCAGACTTTTTATTTTTTGGTAGAGCACTTAATGCAGGGATTCAGAACAGCAAGAAATACCTTGGGATCCTTCAGGAGTTGTCCCAGCAGCAAAAACTCCTTTTCCACTTAATCTAGCTTATCCTGTTTAGAGCAGCAGAATAAAGGGCAACCTTCTATGTCATATATCCAAGCAGGGGGCTCACTAGCTTGGCAAAGGGCCTGACCACAGATGTACTGAAGCGCCACACCTGTTCGGACAGACTGGACGCTGCTGGGGTGGCCATCTATTCCTAAATTATATTTTTAATTGACTGACAAATAGTAGCTTTTCACATATCTATCTTCTTCATTTCCTAATTTATAATTTCACAATATGAAAAGATTACAACATGATCATTAGTCCACAGCAGTAATAAATAATAATAATAACTACGAAGTCTATTAAATAAGTTTAACAAAATCAAAATGTTTGTTCACCATTTACCACTGATGTAAGTGTAAGCACTGCAGCTCAAATGGAAAAGGATCCACATTTTTCAGATTTGTAACCTTACCCAAAATGCTTACAGATCTTAAGGTAAGATTTATACTTTAGCAAACATTTTAGAGAGTTAGAACAAAACCAAAAGCGCATAAAATGAATAGTAGTAGTCCTCATTGGGAATAGTCTGTCCTTTTGTTTTGTTCTGCTCTCCTTAATCTGCCATATAGCAGGGAGCTCGTCTGGCATGATACAGACTTTTGTAGAAAACATTTTAAACAAACATGCTTGGGTCTAGAGGAGGGGAAACCATACCCCAACTCCAGATCCAGCTTTTAATTGAAATGACAGCATAAAACAATAGTCTAATGCCGTTCATACACCTCAATCCCTGTAAAACTGAATCCAGTCGTCTAAGAACAAAGAAGGCTTAAAGACAGGAAAATGTTGAGCCCTAGACACAGTCTGGAAACTGCAAGAAGGAGAAGAGAGACACACCAGTCAGGGAGAAGTATGTGTCGGGTATGTGTAAGCTGCAGCTGGTCTACTCCTTTGTTTTCTCACCTCCTAGTAGATCGCTCTTATTTTTTTCTATTTTTTGAGACAAGTGTTTTTGTTTTGTAAAATAAACTTCAATTAACATTATTAAGTTTTTGAATGTATTTCTTTTTACTTTCTCTTTTGTTTGTTTCAATGGTGTACATGCATGTGTGTATATGTGCTTGTATGTGCATAGGCACACATGCCTGTGGTTACACATATATGTATATGCATGCTCATATGGATCCCAGAGTGCCTTTATTGATTGTTTTCCACCTCCTATATAGAATCATGGAATCTCCATTGAATCCAGAACTATCTAGTTCAACTAATATGACTCGCTCGGGAAGCCCATTGTTTGAACTATGGCGTGCTAAGATTACAGGTGAGATAACATTCCCAACCAGCACTTATGTGAGTATGGGGACATAAACTCAGCTCTTCGTGCTCAGGCAGCAAGTTCTTTATCCACTGAGATATTTACCTAGCCACTATCACATATTTCTTATAGAGACTAAAATCTATACTTGCCAAACAAATATAATTACACCTCAGTCTCCATGTTGAACTGTTAAATTCTTAACATGAGTAAAAACTCCAAGTGATTACACCTAGTGGCAGAAGTGAAGTGGCCCAGCTTCTTTCTTAATAGAATTTGTAGCCTATGTTCCAACCAGAACTTCTAGTACCCTGCCACTCACCACATTCTACCCTTGTCTACATTGGATTGTTTGAGGCAGATTCTGGAAGTGGAGCAGGACTGCCAGATGAGACTCTGAGATATCGACTAATTCAATCCTGTCGGCATTTCTAGCTGTAGGGAAGGCTGTCACACCGCATGTTCTTTACTCAAAAGCCTACTACCCTCGGTCTGTAAAGAGGACATTCTCTTATACAAGATGAACAAGATAGCCTGGAGCAGTTCCAACACACTCCAACACACTCCCTGCTCAAAGAGAGCAAGAACATGGGCCTAGTGAGACATACAAAGGTATCTGGTACCTGCAGATTTTATGGTGTAATTGGGTCACACCAATGGCCTGCTCAGGTTCTGTTATGCATGTAACTTGACCAGGGATTATGATGTGGTTGATTCATGAAGGAGCTGGCGTTCGCAGCTCTCAGTAGATGTTGCAGCTACTGAACTAGAACGATCTCTTTTGTCCTCCTATCTTTTCCAGAATTCTTTTAATGATTCCCAAATTATTTGAGATAATGGATAAAACTTAAAAGTATCAGTTAAAGAGGCAGAGAGAGTAAAATGGAGAGACAGGAGCACAGTATAAAGTTATGATAAGCAGAAGTCTGAGACGCTACCTAGTTATAAATGATTTAAAGTGAAAATAGCAAAATGGTTTTAGATTAGCACTGTAGGGCATCAATAGTCAATTTAAAAGGGTAAAGTTTCAAGTGTATTAACATATGACAGAATCTTTTGGTTTAATTTATAATGATTTTCATAAATAAAAATCAAAAACTGCTAACAATTTTATGGTGTCCTGATTGCCATTTACTCTGAATTGACCGTTATAATATAACAGTTAGTACATTACCTTTAGGCAACTTCTTTACATCATCAATAATGCTATAAAAGTATAATTTTCAGTTTATCAGTATTTGTATGCAATTATAAAGACTAATTTTTATACAACGTTAAAATATCATTTAAATGTGTATTTGATGCCTCCCTGACTTTACTGGTTAAAATAACTTATCAGTTATAGATTTTTTTAATGATACATTCCATCTGTTTAATGCAGTAGAGAGATTTCAAATTCATGTCTTTGGTCTCGATTTCCCTGCGAGGTAACCAATTTAAGTGAAATAAAGCGATTTTTAATGGAATAGACTGTTCAAATGACCCTATTTCCTGAAGAGGGCATTTTCATGAATATTTATTTAATCTCTTTTACTTTTCTCAGGTTTTATTTTAAATTATGTTCACCAGTATAACCTCGGTAGTTGAAAAATCTATTTTTTTCATGAAGGTACTGAATAATAAACACATACCTGTTGCCTAAGTTTCTAAAAGGTCCTATAACTTGCTGGTAAAATATTCATCTTCTGCCATCCAACCACAAATAACAGATATCCCTTCTCTTTTCCTATAAATATTTAAAGAAAAATTTTAAAATCCACACACATAGAAATGATACTACAACAGTTGCAACTACAGAACTTTAATCCATCACAAATACAAATTATTGATATGCATGAAAAATGAAGTGAAGAATAAACACATACACAGAACTCAAAACTTTGTCTCTCTAAAATACATGACTATAACTAGTATACATAAAAAACTTGAAGGCAGGCCATGACACATTTTTATTAACTTTTCCAAAACTAACTCACATAAAGGTTTTCCTTTCTTAATATTCTAGCTAAAACATTACAGCATTTTTTCTTAATTTGTATCTTGAATTACTAAAAACAGTCAAGGAACATATTTGGCCTGTGATATATGTGAATTTTCATGAAATAACTAATTGGAAAGGGGAAAATGCAGTTTCAAAGACACATTCTGTTCTGATGTTTCTGAGTCATAACAAAAAAAAAATCTACAGAAAATCCCTGAGCCATGCACTCAAGCTTAGAAGCATAACATAGCATATCATATCTTCTCCCTACGTGCTGCTAAAACAGGCTTTTGAGATAGCAGGCTTTGCGAAATGTCTGAGGTTAACTACATGTTTTAATGCCGGAACCACACCATGCTTTAAACAAACTGAAAAAAACTTGTCCAGTGCCAGCGCATGATTTGAGGCCTGTTGAGTTACTTACATTTTCTTTTCCTCATTTTCTCTGCTTAAGAGACAAAATGAAGTGACCAAGTCATAAGATGCGGCACCACAGACATAGGAAATGGCCTAGGCAATTAGCTCTCTCCCTCTTCCATCATTTTCCCCTCCATCTGGATTCCATGGTTCTCAGAAGTATTGCCTGCTTGCACTGTTTGTCATTACATTAAATAATCCATCTGCCACTTTAAAACTTCAGAGTTAAAAACACTCAAACCCATATCTTTGAGATATCATTAAGTATCTTTGTGAGGCTGAAACGTTCTCAATTTCCTCGAAAATGATAATGTCTTTAAAAATGATAATGTCTATCCCGTGGAGCTCTGGTTAAAATTGATTTAGGTGATACAGGTAAAAATGGTGGGGTAATCAAGACCAGAAACATACTTGGAATGGTAATTCTAAATTCAAAGGTGAATGTCTTCTACTGCCTAACTGGACTATTCAACAGAATAAATAAAAACAAAACAAGAAAAAAAAATGTAAATGACCATTCTGACAGGTTACTGAATTTGTACAATGCTTTCTCCAGGAAACCAGAAGTTTCTTCTCTCTAGATGGCAACTCCAGTTCCAAGTAAAGAGCTGCAAAGAGCCTGATCCGATTCAGTTCAAACCCTAAAATCAGACTGGTTACTCCCTCTTCCTCTCTTAATTAACCTTGATTTGTTTTTGCTCAGTGTTGTCATAAAAAGCCATAGGCATTAAGTCCAGTTCATGTTAGAATTTTCTATCACCCTCAAAAAGAGGAGAACACAGTGAAAGCTGAGCTTATTTTGTTCATAGGAATAAAATCCTAAAATAACTGAGTTAGCCCTTCATGGGGAAAGTCCTAAGACTTTTAGTCAACTGTCAATTCAATATAGTCTTACTTTGGGAAACATCTACAAATGTTACTAAAAACAGCAGCATCAATGATAATACAATCATATCTGTAGATGCCTAAGATATCTTGAGTAAGCAAGCATTTTCATATAGAAGCACCAGTGATTACTCTTGTGACCCATTCTCTTTCAATAACAGCAGTCAAATTTTACAAGATCAGTTAATTATAAGAGTAGTCTTAAACATCTGGGGGAAAGTCAGGGTTCCCTGCCTTGTGAAAAGTCCAAAGTCCTCCCCCTCCATCCTGGTCTAGGAAGGTGAACATCCAAACTGGCTAGGCTCCCACAAAGCCAGAACATGAAGTAGGATCAAGACCCAGTGCCATTGTCCTTGGCTTCTCAGCAGCCCTCATTGTCCACCATGTTCAGAGAGTCCGGTTTTATCCCTTGCATTTTCAGTCACAGACCAGCTGGCCTTGGTGAGCTCCCAATAGATCAGCCCCACTGTCTCAGTGGGTGGGTACACCCCTTTTGGTCCTGAATTCTTTGCTCATGTTCTCCCTCCTTCTGCTCCTCATTGGGACCTTGGGAGCTCAGTCCGGTGCTCCAGTGTGGGTCTCTGTCTCTATCTCCATCCATCGCCAGATGAAGGTTCTATGGTGATATGCAAGATATTCATCAGTATGGCTATAGGATCGGGTCATTTCAGGTTCCCTATCCTCAGCTGCCCCAGGAAATAACTCGGGACATCGCCCTGGGCACCTGGGTGCCCCTCTAGGTCCAAGTCTCTTGCCAAACCTAAGATGGCTCCCTTAATTAAGATATGTGCTTCCCTGCTCCCCTATCCCACCTTCCTTTATCCCAATCATCCCTTTTCCCCAAGTTCCCCCCATCCTCCCCTTCTCACTTACTCTCCCCATCTCCCCTTACGCCCCTCCCACTCCACCCCCAAGTTCCCAGTTTTTTGCCAGGCTATCTTGTCTACTTCCCATAACCAGGATTAAGGCTATATGTTTTTCTTTGGGTTCACCTTCTTATTTAGCTTCTTTAGGATATCATATTATAAATTCACTGACCTTTATTTGTGGCTAGAAGCCAATTATGAGTGAGTACATACCATGTTCATCTTTTTGGGTCTGGGTTACCTCACTCAGGAGAGTGTTTTCCATTTCCATCCATTTGCATGCAAAATTCGAGAAGTCATTGTTTTTTACCACTGAGTAGTACTCTAATGTGTATATATTCCATACTTTCTTCATCCATTCTTCTATTGAAGGATATCTAGGTTGTTTCCAGGTTCTGGCAATTACAAATAATGCTGCTATGAACATATTTGAACAAATGCCCTCTTCATATGACCGGGCATCTCTTGGGTATATTCCCAAGAGTAGCATTGCTGGGTCCAGGGGTAGGTTGATCCTGAATTTCCTGAGAAATCACCACACTGATTTCCAAAGTGGTTGCACAAGTTTGCATTCCCACCAGCACACAATTGAAAAGAAAAAAAATTTCTGCCTCCTCCCAGACTCCCATTTCCCTCCCCCTCCCCAGCCCCTCTCACCCTCCCCCCACTTTTCTCCTCCTCCCTCTCCAGTCCCAAGAGCAGTCAGGGTTCCCTGCCCTGTGGAAAATCCTTCCCCCTCCATCCAGGTCTAGGAAGGTGAACATCGAAACTGGTTAGGCTCCCACAAAGCCAGAACATGAAGTAGGATCAAGACCCAGTGCCATTGTCCTTGGCTTCTCATCAGCCCTCATTGTCCGCCATGTTCAGAGAGTCCGGTTTTATCCCTTGCATTTTCAGTCACAGACCAGCTGGCCTTGGTGAGCTCCCATATGATCATTTCATTAGATGCTGAAAAAGCATTTGACAAAATTCAACATCCCTTTATGATAAAAGTCTTGGAGAGATTAGGGATACAAGGGTCATTCCTAAATATAATAAAAGCTATTTACAGCAAGCTGACAGCTAATATCAAATTAAACAAAGAGAAACTCAAAGCCATTCCACTAAAATCAGGAACACGACAAGGCTGTCCACTCTCGCCATACCCCTTCAATATAGTGCTTGAAGTTTTAGCAATAGCAATAAGACAACATAAGGAGATCAAGGGGATCCGAATTGGAAAGGAAGAAGTTAAACTTTTGTTATTTGCAGATGATATCATAGTGTACATAAGCGACCCCAAAAACTCCACCAAAGAACTCCTACAGCTGATAAACACCTTTAGTAATGTGGCAGGATACAAGATCAACTCCAAAAAATCAGTCGCCCTCTTATACACAAAGGATATGGAAGCAGAGAGGAAAATCAGAGAAACATCACGTTTCATGATAGCCACAAACCACATAAAATATCTTTGGGTAACTCTAACCAAGGAAGTGAAAGATCTATTTGACAAGAACTTTAAGGCATTGAAGAAAGAAATTGAAGAGGATACCAGAAAACGAAAGGATCTCCCTTGCTCTTGGATTGGGAGGATCAACATAGTAAAAATGGCAATTCTACCAAAGGCAATTAATAGATTCAATGCAATCCCCATCAAGGTCCCATCAAAATTCTTCACAGATCTTGAGAGGACAATAATCAACTTTATATACAAAAAAAAAACAGGATAACTGAAACAATCCTATACAATAAAGGAACTTCTGGAGGCATTACCATCCCTGACTTCAAACTCTATTACAGAGCTACAGTAATGAAAACAGCATGGTACTGGCATAAAAACAGAGAAGTCGACCAATGGAATCGTATAGAAGACCCGGATATTATCCCACAAACCTATGAACACCTCATTCTCAATAAAGGAGCTAAAAGTATACAATAAAAGAAAGAGAGCATCTTCAACAAATGGTGCTGGCACAACTGGATGTCAACCTGTAGAAGAATGAAAATAGACCCATATCTATCACCATGCAAAAAACTCAAGTCCAAATGGATCAAAGACCTCCATATCAATCTGAACACACTGAACCTGATAGAAGAGAAAGTGGGAAGTACCCTACAACATATGGGCACAGGAGATCACTTCCTATGTATAACCCCAGAAGCACAGACATTAAGGGCAACATTGAATAAATGGGACCTACTAAAACTGAGAAGCTTCTGTAAAGCAAAAGACACTGTCACTAAGACAAAAGGCAACCTACTGACTGGGAGAAGATCTTCACCAACCCCGCAACAGACAAAGGTCTGATCTCTAAAATATATAAAGAACTCAAGAAACTAGACTTTAAAATGCTAAATAACCCAATTAAAAAATGGGGCACTGAACTGAACAGAGAATTCTCAACAGAAGAAGTTCAAATGGACAAAAAAACACTTAAGGTCATGCTCAACCTCCTTAGTGATCAGGGAAATGCAAATGAAAACAACTTTGAGATATCATCTTACACCTGTCAGAATGGCTAAAATCAAAAACACCAATGATAGCCTTTGCTGGAAAGGTTGTGGAAGAAGGGATACCCTCATCCATTGCTGGTGGGAATGCAAACTTGTGCAACCACTTTGGAAATCAGTATGGCGATTCCTCAGGAAATTCAGGATCAACCTACCCCTGGACCGAGCAATGCCACTCTTGGGAATATACCCCAGAGATGCCCGATCATATGAAGAGGGCATTTGTTCAACTATGTTCATAGCAGCATTATTTGTAATTGCCAGAAACTGGAAACAACCTAGATGCCCTTCAATGGAAGAATGGATGAAGAAAGTATGGAATATATACACATTAGAGTACTACTCAGTGGTAAAAAACAGTGACTTCTCGAATTTTGCATGCAAATGAATGGAAATAGAAAACACTATCCTGAGTGAGCTAACCCAGACCCAAAAAGATGAACATGGTATGTCCTCACTCATAATTGGTTTCTAGCCATAAATAAAGGTCACTGAGTCTGTAATTTGTGATCCTAAAGAAGCTAAATAAGAAGGTGAATCCAAAGAGAAACATATAGTTATCCTCCTGGTTATGGGAAGTAGACAAGATTGCCGGGCAAAAAACGGGGAACTTGGGGGTGGGGCGAGATAGGGGTAAGAGGAGAAGAGGAGAGAAAAGTGAGAAGGGGAGGATGGGGGAAACTTGAGGATCCACCTTAGGGTTGGCAAGAGTCTCGATCCTCATCAATTCTTTTTTTTTTATACTTTTTTTTCTTTTTTTATTGAGAAAAGGAGAAAAAAAAAAACAAGTTTTCACCTCCTCCCAGCCTCCCATTACCCTCCCCCTCCTCCCACCCTACGCCCCCTCCTCCCACCCTTCTCCCCCTCCCCCCACTCCCTTCCCCCTCCCTCTCCAGTCCAAAGAGCAGTCAGGGTTTTCTGCCCTGTGGTAAGACCCAGGACCTCCCACCTCCGTCCATATCCAGGAAGGTGAACATGCAAACTGGCTGGGTTCCCACAAAGCCATCACATTACGTAGGATCAAACCCCCGTGCCATTGTCCTTTGCATCTCATCAGCCCTCATTGTTCGCCATGTTCAGAGAGTCCAGTTTTATCCCATGCTTTTTCAGTCACAGTCCAGCTGGTCTTGGTGAGCTCTCAATAGATCAGCTCCACTGTCTCAGTGGGTGGGTGCATCCCTCGTGGTCCCGACTTCCTTGCTCATGTTCTCCCTCCTTCTGCTCCTCATTGGGACTTTGGGAGCTCAGTCCAGTGCTCCAGTGTGGGTCTCTGTCTCTATCTCCATCCATCACCAGATGAAGGTTCTATGATGATATGCAAGATATTCGTCAGTATTGCCCGAAGCTTCTGCAAAGCAAAGGACACTGTCACTAAGACACAAAGGCAACCTACTGACTGGGAGAAGATCTTCACCAACCCCACAACAGACAAAGGTCTGATCTCCAAAATATATAGAGAACTCAAGAAACTAGCCTTTAAAATGCTAATTAACCCAATTAAAAAATGGGGCACTGATCTGAACAGAGAATTCTCAACAGAAGAAGTTCAAATGGCCAAAAGACACTTAAGGTCATGCTCAACTTCCTTAGCAATCAGGGAAATGCAAATCAAAACAACTTTGAGATATCATCTTACACCTGTGAGAACGGCTAAAGTCAAAAACACCAACGATAACCTTTGCTGGAGAGGTTGTGGAGGAAGGGGTACCCTCATTCATTGCTGGTGGGAATGCAATCTTGTGCAACCACTATGGATATCAGTGTTTCGGTTTCTTAGGAAATTCGGGATCAACCTACCCCTGGACCCAGCAATACCACTCTTGGGAATATACCCAAGAGATGCCCTATCATATGACAAAAGCATTTGTTCAACTATGTTCATAGCAGTATTATTTGTAATAGCCAGAACCTGGAAACAACCTAGATGCCCTTCAATGGAAGAATGGATGAAGAAAGTATGGAATATATACACATTAGAGTACTACGCTGCGGTAAAAAAACAATGACTTCTCGAATTTTGCATGCAAATGGATGGAAATAGAAAACACTCTCCTGAGTGAGGTATCCCAGACCCAAAAAGATGAACATGGGATGTACTCACTCATAATTGGTTTCTAGCCATAAATAAGGGTCACGGAGTCTACAATAGGTGAATCTAAAGAAGCTAAGTAAGAAGGGGAACCCAAGGAAAAACATATAGTTATCCTCTTGGCTAAGGGAAGTAGACAAAATTGCCGGGGAGAAAATTGGGATCTTGGGGTGGGGTGGGTTGGGGGTAAGGGGAGATGGGGAGAGAAAAGTTAGAAGGGAAGGAGGTCGGGCCTTGGGAAAGCAGGAGGATTGGGATAAAGGAAGGTTCGACAGGGGAGCACGGAACCACAATTCTTAGTTAAGGGAGCCACTTTGGGGTTGGAAGGAGACCTGACCCTGGAGGGGCTCCCAGGTGCCCAAGCTGAGGTCCCCAGTTAGTTCCTTGGGCAGTTGAGAATAGGGAACCTTAAATGATCCTCATCAATTCTTTAAGTACAGAAGTTTTCAAATTTTAAACACAATGCTAACCATCAACCGTAATGTGAACCATCACAGGGCTATTTTAAAGGAAGAAGAAAGTGGTAAATGATCCAAAGTGTCATGTGCTGGAAAAGAATTCCAAAACTAAGTAAAAGTCAAGGGGATTGACTTCATAGACAACACATAGGCAGTTTGGGACATACTAAGTTTGAAGACCTGGTAGAACAGGCAAGATCTGACACAGAGTAGCTCCATCAATTCCTGTCTCAAGTATTTTCCTCTTCCACTTCAGAAACTTTTTGACTGCTGTTTAGGGTCAAGTATAGTACAAGTCCTGGTGCACAAATGCTTATGATTCATACTTTTCTGATCTGTTCTCTTCTTACAGCTAACTATCCTAATAAGGTCTCCTTCTCCTTTGAACTTGACTGGAGTATAAGCCTAAGAAGACACTCTTCCTCCTATCTTGTACTTCTCCCTCTCCTCTACCCTCTACTACTTTCCCTGCATTGCTGTGCCTGCTGCAGCCTTCTCCTGCTGCTCTTCCTCCTCTCTCCCCTGCTCCTCTTCTTCTTTCTACTACTTCTCTTGCTCCTCTTCTTCCTTATCCTCAAATCCAACACTCTAAGCACTGTTAACAAGTCCTCCCTCTCTAGCCACACCCCCAGCTCTTCCTTACTTGATGTTTGACTGTTTCTAAGTCTACAATTTGCTCTAGTGCCTGTATGATTTGTCCTCTTTTTTTTACAGAATATTTTCCTATGGTTTTCTACATCCCAAATAATAAAGTCCAAATAATTCACCCTGTCCCATGACTCTTTATTCTCTGTGTACCTCTACAGAATCCTTGGTCATGCAAGACTTTTTCTGAAGGTACAAGACACATACTTGTACCTTCAAATACAACATAGTTTTCATCAAACTAGCAAGTCTATGAGCCTTTTACCTCCATGTGGGCTATTCTATTCCCCCCCTCATTTTCTTGAATACTTTTCAGCTTTCTGCTGCCAATATAGCCATCTCTTCTTATAGCCAAATTTGTTCTTCCTTTAAATTGATTTAACAATATACTATATGATTCCAATCATTATACTTACTGTACTACTGCCAATACTGGTCAACTCAAGTTCCTATCAGCCTCAAAATGTAACTGTTAAGAGACTGTAGTCATCCTTATGAGCTTCACAATTGCGGTTCAATGTTTCATACTACCCTAGACATAACAAGTACTCAAGCACTAGGTGTGTGTGTGTGTGTGTGTGTGTGTGTGTGTGTGTGTGTGCGCATGTGTGTGAAAGCCTCAAATATGATAGGTAATCACTTGATCACCATGTTAAATCCATACTCTGATAAAATTTTGAAGAAAACGTAAGGACTTCCATTATAATACAGTTGGATCCTGTTTTTCTACTATATCTGATTTAATCCTCATCACAATGTAATCAAAATCGTGTGTTTTATACTTGTCTTCCTAATTTACTATAAACCCTTTGAGGTTAAGGAATATATTTTATAGTCCCTCAGATGCCTATGACTTTCAAGCTAGTTTCAATGTAGTAGAAATTTCTGCTAAGTGAATAAATAACTAAGTCACTGGTTCTGAGCTTCTGTAGCTTTTGTAGGAGGCAAGTTCCCTGCAGGTAGGCTGCTCCAACACACATATCCCATCTATCAGACCTTGTAATCTATGAGGCTACTTCACCCCCAAACCCTCCTAGCCACTGTGACCTCAGAGGAACTCTGAAACAGAAGCTCAAATGCATAGAAGAGGACAAAGAGTTGAGTGACCACTCACCCAGTGGGACACCCTATTCTCTAGGCCCTCAATACTGGGACAAAACCCTAGGCTCCTCCCCTACCTGCTTCAGTTTCTCTAGCCAGTTATCAGGTGAGTTTCCTGCAAGTAGGCTGCTCCAACACCCGCATCCCATCAATCAGACCCTATAAGCTACAAGTTCTATTCTGCCCCCAAACCTATAACCTATAACCCCTATAACCTGCAAGGAAATAGAAGCAGTCATCAAATCATCCCAACCCAAAATGTTCAGGGCTGGATGGTTTCAGTGCAGAATTCTACTAGAAATTCAAAGAAGAGTTAATACCTATACTCCTCAAAATGTTCTACATAATATAAAGAGAAGGAAAATTGCCAAACTTTTTTTATGAGGCTACAGTTACCCTCATACTGAAACCACACAAAGACTCAACCATGGAAGAGAATTACAGAACAATATCTCTCATGAACATAGATACAATAATACTCAATAAAATACTGGCAAACTGAATCCAAGAACACATAAAAAAAATCATCTACCATGAGTAAGTCAACTTCACCCCAGAGTGCAGGGATGATACAACATAGGAAAATCTATCAATGTAACCCACCATATAAATAAACTGAAAGAAAAAAAACACATGATCATCTCATTAGATGCTGAAAAAGCATTCAACAAAATTCAACACCCCTTCATGATAAAGTTCTTGGAGACATCAGGAATACAAAAACATATCTAAACATAATAAAAAGCAATATACACTAAGCTGACAGTCGACATCAAAATAAATAGTGAGAAACCCAAAGTGATTCCACTAAAATCAGGATCAGGACAAGGCTGTCCACTCTCTCCATATCTATTTGACATCATTTTTGAAGTTCTGGATAGAGCAGTAAGATAATAAAAGGAGATCAAGGGGATTAAAATTGGAAAGGAAGAAGTCAAACTTTTATTATTTGCAGGTGATATGATAGTATATGCAAGTGATCCCAAAAACTCTACTAATGATAGCTTATAGCTAGCTGATAAACATTTTCAATAATGTGGCAGGACACAAGATCAACTCAAAAAAGTCAGTAGCCCTCCTATACATAAACGGTAATGAAGCTGAGAAAGAAATCAGAGAAACATAACCTTCACAATAACCACAACATAAAATATCTAGTGGTAACACTAATCAAGGAAGTAAAAGATCTATTTGACAAGAACTTTAAGTCTTTGAAGAAAGAAACTGAAGAAGGTATCAGAAAATGGAAAGCTTTTCCATGTTCTTGGATGGGTAGCATCAACATAATAAAAACTGCAATCCAACAAAAAGCAATCTATAGATTCAATGCAATCCCCATCAAAATCCCAACACAATTCTTCACAAACCTTGAAAGAACAATAATCAACTTCATATGGAAAAAAAACAGAAGAGCCAAAACAATCCTCTGCAATAAAGGAACTTCCAGAGGCATCACCATTCCTGACATAGAGCTCTATTACAGAACTACAGTAATGAAAACAGCTTGGTATTGGCATAAAAACAGAGAGTTTGATCAATAGAATAGAATCGAAGACCCAGATATTAATCCATACACCTATGAAAACCTGATTTTTGACAAAGAAGCTAAAATTATACAATGGAAAAAAGAAAGCATCTTCAACAAATGGTGATGGCATAACTGGATGGCAGCATGTAGAATGCAAATAGATCCATATCTAGCCCCACACAAAAAAAAATCTAAGTCCAAATGGATTAAAGACCACATTATAAATCCAACCACACTGAACCTGATAGAGGAGAAAGTGGGAAGTAGCCTTCAATGCATGCGCACAGGAGACCACCTCCTAAATATAACCCCAGTAGCACAGACAATAAGAGCAACAATGAATAAATGGGACCTCCTGAAACTGAGAAGCTTCTGTAAAGGAAAGAACATGGTCAATAAGACAAAAAGGCAGCTTACTTAATGGAAAAGATCTCCACCAACCCCACATCAGACAGAGTACTGATCTACAAAATATATAAAGAACTCAAGAAAATAGATGTCAAAATTCCAAATAATCCAATTAAAAATGGGATATAGAACTAAACAGAGAATTCTCAACAGAAAAATCTCAAATGGCTGAAAAACACTTAAGGAAATGAACAACATCCTTAGCCATCAGGGAAATGCAAATCAAAATGACTCTGAGATATCATCTTACATCTGTCAGAACAGCTAAAATCAAAAACATCAAGGACAGCTTATGCTGGAGAGAATGTGGAGTAAGGTGAACACCTCTCCATTGTTGGTAGGAATGTAAACTTGTACAAACACTTTGGAAATCAGTATGGGGGTTTCTCAGAAAATTGGGAGTCAACCTATATCAGGACCCAGCACTTGGGCATATACCCAAAGGATGTTCAATCATACTACAAGGACATTTATTTGTTCAACTAAGTTCATAGCAGCATTATTTGTAATAGCTAGAATCTGGAAATAATCTAGATGCCCCTCAACTGAAGATTGAATGAAGAAAATGTGGTACATTTACAAAATGGAGTATTACTCAGAGGTAAAAAAAAAAAATGGCATTTTGAAATTTGCATAAAAATGGATAGAACTAGAGAAAAACATCCTGAGTGAGGTAACCCAAACTCAGAAAGATGAACATGGTATGTATTCACTCACAAGTGGATACTAGTTGTAAAGCAAAGGATATTGAGCCTAGAGTCCATGATCCTAGAGAAGCTAAGTAACAAGGTGAACCCTAAAACAAAACATACATAGATCCACCTGGAAAGGTAAGATAAAAAAGATCACCTTTCAAAATTGGGAGCATGGGAGTGGGAAGAAAACAGATGATGGAAGGGGTAGAAGGAGGGGAGAAGCAGGAAGAAGAACTTGAGGGAACAGGATAGTGGATATGGAGGAAGGACAGAGATGTGAGCAAGGAAAGAGATATTTTGGTTGAGAGAGCCATTATAGGGCTAGCAAGAAACTTGGCACTAGAAAAATTTCCAGGAATCCATCAAAGATGACCCCAGCTACAACCCTAAGCAATAGTGGAGAGGGTACCTGAACTGCCCTTGCCCTATAGTCAGATTGATGAATATCTTAAATGTCACCATAGAACCTTCATCCAACAACTGATGGAAACAGAGGCAGAGAGAGACCTGTAGCACAACACTGGGATGAGTTATCAAAGTCCAGTTGAAGAGTGGGAGGAGTGATAATGTGAGCAAAGAGGTCAAGACCATGATGGGAACACCCACTGAAACAGTTTGCCTGAGCTAAGGGGAGCTCACCAACTCCAGGCAGACAGGGAAGGAACCAGCATAGGACCAAACTAGGCCCTCAAAACATGCGTGACAGTTGTATGGCTGGGTCAGACTGTGGGGCCACTGAAAGTAGCACCAAGATTTTTATCCCTACTGCTTGTACTGGCTTTTTGGTAACCCATTCTCTTTGGATGGATATCTTGCTCAGCCTAGATATAATAGGGAGGACCTTGGACCTTCCCCAAAGCAATGTCCCTTACCCTCTCTGACTCTCTGAGGAGTGGATGGCAGTTTGGGTGGGAGAGAAGTTGGAGGAAATGGGAAGAGGGAAGGAAGCAGGAACTGGAATGGATATGCAAAATGAAAAAGATAGTTTGCTTTTTTAAAAAAATAAAATTATAATGACAAAAAGTCACTGGTTATATGCACCATGATATCCCCAGCAAATCTGGGCCATCTTTAGAAGTAAGTGATCCTTTTGTAAAGTGAACACTATTATATAAAATTTAGACAGACATAATAAATTCTGAAGGTTTCATTTTATAAATTATAATATCTCCACTCTAGATTAGTGGAGATCTAATAGGAGATCAGACTAGTAAGACCCTTACCTGCATTTTAACTATTTCTACATCCTATTTTATTTTTACCTGAACTTCATTAGTTTTCCATTTTATTCTTTAGGCTAAAACACTGTTCCCATTCAGATAGTCATGGCTGTCTTCCTATTAAGTACTCTGAGTGCCGGTGAGGCGTACAGAGTTCATTCCTATATGGAACTTATGATTCAAAGTGTGTGAGTCCCAAGGCACCAAAACAAAGAGCAAGTGACTTCTCACTCACGGTGACCCTCAAAGTCTCACTTTCTGAAATGTAACTAAGATCTAAGCAGTCACCCTCAGGAGAATCATAATCATGTCTGTTCTCGGAGATTTTTATTTTAGGATCTGGACACATTTCAATTACCGGATAGAGAACAAAAAAAAGCTTTATAAAAATAAATAAAAGCTGCAATCCTTAAGAACTCTCAGCATAAAGGCCCCTCTTTATTCTCTAAATCTATCACTTTTGGATATGATTTTATAATGCACTGCCCCTTTGCAAAAGCATAATTGATCCTAGATAGGACATAAAGCTTGTGCTGGGAAAAGGATGTATTTACTGTTGAAGTTTGTCCATAAATAGAAAAAAAAAAGCAGCTGATGCGCAAGTAAGGAAATGCAGATTTACTGGGTCACCAAATAAATACATAAGAAAACATAACTTACTCAGAATTCCCTTTAAAATAACCTTTAGAAACACCATTTATAATAAATTCTCAAATTTTTCTGCTTTTATTACTGCATATATTTTAATAAAATCTACTTAAGAGTTAGGTGTGAGATTCACTTATACAAATAGGACAAGCTTAACTCCATAATATATAGGTTTGTTCTTTTTTTAATTTCTTGAAGAAATTGTGAAGAGAACCATTTTGATGTTTAGGAACACACTGATTGTGGAGCTTTGTATCAATTTAGGTAGGATGGTAATATGCATCGAATTCACTACTCACAAGTTGAAAGGAGGGTCAGGAGACCAAGGCTACCTTTTTCTAGATATATAGTGAGCTTTAGTTCGCCTGGACTGCATGAAAGCCTGTCTAAATAAAACAAAAGGTGGGGCATGTATCACAGTTTTTTTTAATATCTTTGACTGCTCCACATTCATTATTTGTTTGGGTCAATAATCTCTTAATCACAAACAATGGAAATGGACTCCATTTACTTCAGTAAAAAGATGCTGTGTTGAGATGATGCTGAGATAACTCACAGGTTTTGAGGAAGAGTTCAGTAAAAAAAAAAAAAAAAAAAAAAAAAACACTGGTCCTGTAATAGGTAAAAGGTAGAAATAAGCTATGGAATACCATCAATACCACTGCATACTGCAAACCAACCACTCAGTTTTGTGTTTCCACATTCAAAATCTAAAATTCTAGTGTGTATTGACCTCTTCCAGCATGTTTGCATTAAAAATAAAGATTTCTGTTTCACAGAAACGTTACATCTAAAATTAACAGAGATAAGGGTAAGATGTTTGCAGTATACAAAACCAGCATGGTATTTATAGCTAGCATCTAATGGGAATTTTAAAAAATTAACTAGGAAAACAGAAATCCCAATAGAAAACAGTGTAATAAATCAACAAATAATTCTAAAAGAGAGAACTCCACAGTGGTTGGTGAAGCTTAAGAAGAAAGTCTATGGCTTTCCAGTAATCAAAGAAATGTAAATTAGGTACAAGGCTAGTAGCCTGGAAAGATCTGTCACCAACCACATACCTCACGTGTCACTGAAAGGCTGAGTGACTGACGGGTGGGAGACACAGGCTCAGAACTAAGCAAGATTTCAGAGGTCACTTTCCAGAATCATGGATTCTGAGGGCTGCTTAGGAATCTGTCACAGGAGCTGAGAGGGTAGTAAGCAGCCACGTGAACCCAAAGAAACTTATATCTTTGTCTGATTCCAGAGATACTGTCCTGGGAGAAGCCTCCAGACCATCGGTGCCAAAAATTTTGCTTATAGTGCTGGTTTCAGAGTGGTATACAGAGGCAACTTAACCTGGTGGAGGCCCCTCGGTTCAGGGCAGAACTGGGCCTAAAAGCGGTAGGATGGATTGCATCTCCTGTTTTTGTAGACTTGTTCCCACTGCCCGACTCATCTACACAAATTCCACCACAGTGCACAGTAACCTTCACAGATGAAGAATCAGTTCACCTAGTCTCGGGGTATCTGGTTGGAAACACAGTTTCCATTTTTGCCGGGTTTGGAATGGATTGACTCTCAGGCCTTAGCCCAATCAGGTGGGCTTAGCAGGTTAGAACCATATCTGTCTGGGTTAATCTTGATAATATTGTATGAACATCTACGCCAGGACACAGAGACCACCTCTAACAGTAGTTAGTGGAAGTGGAGTCTGTTTCTGTGGGGTTCTTATTGGGAACAGAGACCTTATTCAGAAAATACTGCCCTGGACTGCAGACTCCCGGGGTCTTTGCTGTGTGTGCTTTGCAGGACCAGCGAAGAGGGGAGAGATCAGACCCTCCTGGTTGCCTCCCTTGGTGCTAGAAGAGGGAAGGTGAGAGAGAAGGGTCCTCGCAGCTCATAGAGCTTCACATGCGGGAAGCAAGCGGACCACCACATGTCAAAGCTGACTTTCACAGCACAGGCTGGGGCGATGTCCTGAGAATGTTCTAAGAGAATTGGTGGTATTTGGAAAGAAAGAAACAAATTAAACTAAACTAAACTAAACTAAACCAAGAACAGATCTTAGCAGCCAAAGAATGAAGAGATAGTACCATGCTGAACAAAATTAGAAAGCACATGGACTGGAGAAGAGTCACACGCTAAATAAGAGCACCGGAGCCCCAACATTTTTGCCTCCATGAAACCTGTCCTTACTGATCCAGGATTTAAGCAGTAGATCTGACCCTGCCCACTTCCCAGTTGTCAGCCTACCTCTATTGAGCACTCAGGAAGCCAGATCAGAAGGAGTGAGAGTTTGAGGACGTCCTGGAAATCAAAGTAAGACCCGTCTCGAAACACCACAAACAGAACTGCAGATGGAGCTCCTCTGGGAATGTACTTCTCTAGCAAGCACAAAGAAGTGAGGGTTTTGTTTTATTTTGTTTTGTTTTTAATTTAGCAGGGGTTTTTTGAGACTCTAACTACAAGATTTCTCCCTTCCCTTTCCTCCCTCCAAACCCTCCACATATCTCTTCCCACTCTCCTGCAGATGCATGGCCTCGCATTTTCACTAATTGTTATTTATGCGCATGCATATATGTCTATGCATATATGTTCCAACCTATCACCTGTTCAGTCTGTATTCTGTTCCTTGTACACATGTTGTCGGGGCTGGCTGACTGCACTGGAGTACCAACTGATGAGCTGAGTTTGATCCACGGCACTGTGTTAATGGATGTGGTGGCAAATGCCTACAGTCCTATCACTCAGGATTGGAGTCAGGAGGGTCAGGAGTTCAGTGACATCTTGGTTACATAGGGAATTGAGGGCCAGTGTGTGTTTCAAACCCTAACAAATAGAAACAAAATTTCAGGAGACTGCATCTGAGATTTCAATATTTCTAAAGCTACATTCAGTCTCTTTTGTGCATCCAGAGATGTAAACCAGTGATGAGTTTGAATATTATGACATCATCTAAAAATGAAATAAATATGAATGAATAGAAACAACATGAATGAAGTCACAATAAGAAGTTGCTTTAAATCTTGTTAGTCAAACCCAAACTAGAAAGGCAGAGAATGCTAAGTGCTAGCAGGGGCATGACCTATAAGAACCATACCCACTGTAGTTGGAAGCAGAATGAGGTAAGATTTTCTCAGAAATAATGTGACTCTACCCAGTTAATATAATATGTGTATTAAATCCTACATTAAATGTACATCCCAAAGATATTTAACAAAAATGCTAAAGACAAAGCATGCATGTTACCTTCAGTGTTACCATGGAAGAAAGCTCAGATGCCCATCATTGGTAAAGAAAAAAATATTGAATGCCTACACACAATAGATTGTACTCTGCAATCATCAACAGATTAGATATTCCCATAGTTCTCTGGGAAACAGTGGCATTGATGAGACTCTATCTGACCCTTTGACATTGACACAAGGCAATGCCATCTACAAAATTCAAACTTAAAAACCACACAATCCAGTTCTAAGCAACTACAAAAGAAAACAAAAACTCATAATGTTACAATGTTTTAGGTATTTTATGATTTTATGTAGGCCATACCCGTAGCTATCTGCCAGCACATAGTGGCCTTTGAGTCAGAGTTGGATATGCTAGCTCAAAGTGAAAACTAAAGACAGCATAAAATACATTATTCAGTGTCACTCATGTTTACCAAAATTGCACACCTTCATAATAATAGTAATATACATTTCATATAAGTAAAAACACAAATAGGGATGGTTTGTATATTAGAAAGCATGCACATGTTGTGAATTGGATGTGGAAATAAAATGAACTGCTAAGTAGCTGAAATAAAGCAGCAGTCTTGAATGGATTAGAATTGATACTATATTATGACATAAGAGACATTCGCGCAGTCTTCTTATGCATATTCATATATCTTCTAATCCCTTTTAATTTCTGAGAAATGTTGCTCTTACTTTTTTATTGTTGTCTATTCGCCTAATTGTTTCTCTTCCCTTAGGTATATGCACATCTTCTCCCGTGTTGAAAAAAACTTTTGCACTGAAATCGTTCACCCCACAACATCTTCTCCCAGGCATTTTTAGGATACCTCACATGTGCCTTAAATGATGTACTTTAGGTCCAGGGCATCTTGCACTAGAATTTAATTTTTGCTGCTTAAGTCAATCTCCTAACCTTACCTATTACAACGCCACTCTCTCACACATGAAAATACATATAACTGATTCTTTAGACAGAAGTAAATTTCTTTCTCACAATGTTAAAAAATAATTGTGTTCATTTTGGATATACCCTTCCCAAGGGCAAAGGCTCAGAAATATAATTATTTATAAAATTTGCTCAAGTAATTTTCATATCTTCTTAAATGGATTTCAAATGTCCACTTCCCTTTATATCAACCTTTAATTCTTCAGAAACAATAGCAAGTTCATTTATCCACTGTCTAGAATCTAAAGTGTCTCTCTTCAGCATGGAAAATAGGGCTTCAGCATAGCATATAAATTTGTTACAAAAATATGCTCCCCAAGTCTTCTTAGAATTTTGTTTCCTGCCAGAATCCTTCTTTCCCAACTTGTGCTCTTAGTTTTATGCTTCTATGACCAGTGGTTATAGAAGATGCAATTTAGAGCTGAAACTATGTTAAGTCACAGCATCAAGAGGTATCAGTCCATCATAGCACAGAAAGGAGGTAGGTATCAGTCCATCATAGCACAGAAAGGAGGTATCAGTCCATCATAGCACAAAAAGGTGTGGCAGCAGACAGGAAGCAGACCAGCAGCAGCCACCCCCAATGGAGCTGGCCCACCAGTCATATCTTGCATCTCAGAAGTTCAAAAACATCCCACAACAGTGGCACCAGTGGGGGACCAAAAGTTTCAAACACATGAGTCTATTGTGTCATTTCAGATTCAATTCATAACACATGTGTTTTATGTCCTGATCATAGGAAACTCTTTTCATTTCCCAAGAGTAACTCCCTGACTTCTTGCTATACTGTATCTTCTACATTGCTCACTACTTGTATTCCCCATTATAACTCTCTATCAGATAAATTTTTGCTCAGTCTGAAACTCCTGGTCAAATATGATCTTCCACACAGGCATTAATACAAACTCATTTTCTATTATGTTCTCATGATCTGCCATTAACATTCTATATTTCTATTAAATAACATCCATCATACTTTATAATCAGAACCTAAGGAATATGGTTGTTTGTTTTTCTTTCTGCAAACAGATAGGAACAATTACCTTGTTCAGCAACATCTAAGCCACTTCTTGTTATAAAAACAACTTTTTCACATGTAAAAATAGATTAATTGGATTGGCTTACAAGATAGGGGTGGCCTCATCCAACAGCAGCTGCCTGTGTACTGGAAAGGCATGGAAACACATAGCTATTCAGTCCAAGAAGCTGAAAATTAAAATTCCCTGTTTAACACTGAAGAGCTCTTGCTGGTGTTAGTTTTATGATAAAAGGCAGAAACAGCTGAAATTGGTGGGTGATGAAGGCGGCAATAGATGCACTCATTCAGGATGGATGGAGCTTGTCCATGGATGTTATCTAGCTTCCTCTTCCAACTTCTTCCACCTGTGCTTTCAGCCAATGAAGAACACTACCCACGCTCAGAGCATGTCTCACTCACTGTTCCTCTTCCACACATAAGTCCTTATTGAAATTACTATGACAGACACACTCAGAGTTGCTGTCCACTAGCTTCAGACAACTCTCAATCTGGTTAAATTGATGCCTGCCTCCAACCACCTCTCTTGCTGCTACATGGTTGAAGAAGGATTTAAGCATAGGCTATCTGCTTTACAATATTATCTTAACTATTATGCTATACCGTAAATGGAGACTTCTGTCCTGCCTGACCCCGTAGCAGTTCAGTCCTAAAAAATCACATAGAAACTACATTAATTACAATACTGTTTGGTCAATGACTCGGCATATTCCTAGCAAGCTCTTACCTCTTAAATTAACACATTTTTATTATTTTATATGTAACCATGAGGTTTATGGTTTTCCAGTAAGATCTGGCGTCTTTCTTCTTTGGCAGCTACATGGTGGCATGTAGCTCCCAGACACTGCTTTCTTTCTCCCTGTGTTCAGGTTTCCCACCTACCTATATTCTTTCCTGCCATTGGCTCAAGAAGCTTCTTTATTGATCAATGTTAATAAAACATATTCACAGACTACAGAAGGGAAACCCGCATCACTATACTGTCCCTTGATATCATTATATGGCAAACTTTTTCTGCCTAAGAAAATTCTTGGCAATACATTAAAACAAAAAGTCTTAAAGATGAATGAATAAAGAGAAAAATATGTGCGTGAATTAGTTGTATTCATTTTCCAGTATCTTCCACTTCATCCAGCCCTGAAATTATCCCACAGCAATATGTAATGCTCAATAAATTGTTCTTTGGTATATAAATAGTCAATAAAATCTTCCACATTCCATACTCTTATTTTTATAAAAGCCACTCCTTATCAATTCGAATTTGTTATTAGCAATTATAATTAAAAACAGATTGACTAGACATCTATTAATTTTATGGGTCTCCTTAATGTTCAAATATTTGTCAAGCACTGTTTAAATAAATTTACAAATATGCTCTGTAATGGATTTTTTATTATTAAACATTCATTTTTAAAATTTTTAGGTATTATTATGAAAGTCAGAGAGACTTCAAACTCTGATCTCTCAGCCTCAGCCTCCCAAGTACTAGTAGAATCTCTTTTGCTTTGTTTTGCTTTCTTATTCTTGTATTTTACTTTATTTTTTACATTTTCTTTTTTATTGAAAATGGATTATTTTCTCTTACAATATATCTTACCCTCTCTGAGGAGTGCATGGTGGGTAAAGGGGAGATTGCAGGAGCAGAAGGAGGAAAGGGAGTGGGAAATGGATTTGGCATGTAAAATGAGAAAAAGAAAATTTTTTTTTAAAAAAAGTAAATTTAAAAAATGCAAAAAATATCAAATTTATTGGTCATTAATAAGCCTTATTTTTCCATCTTTACATCTCTGTTCATTTACTAAACAGATTTCTGTGAACTCATCAAACCACCAATGAAAAAAAATTAGCAATAATGTATGTGTTGTTCCATGCCTCCTGTTCAAAAGTGACTGCTATGCCAAATTTATTTGGCATGCTTTTGTTAGTTTCTTGTCATTATATGTCAAAATAGAGATGCTTTTGAACTGTAGAAAAAGTGATATACTGTGTATTATTCTACTGAGAACACCTTGTCCCCTGAGCATTATAGAAAAAAGAATCAGCCAATGTCTGTTTTTGTTTAGGGTTTTTGTATTTGTTTGTTTTGTCTTTTTTTTCTAGAACTATAATGTCTTCTAGAATGGTTAAGATCTATTGTGTTGTAGTGATATTATTTCAAGAGACAGTCACCTCCTCTCTGAGTAGTCTTAATCTTTTCGAATTACCAAACACTCATACAATGAAAAAAATAGTATATTTTTAGATTTAAACACTTTTAAATGGATTTAGCTAAACTCTAAGTGCATTATCTATTGATTTATTTTTAATAAGGCATAAAATTTCATACATGTGAGTTCTCAGCTAACTACTCAAATACATGAGAAATTACTCTGTGGCTCACTTATAGTCTTCCAGTTTCTTCTTGGCTAGACAGCTTCTTCAATAAGCACTATTTTAATATACCTACTATGTATATGGCAACAATTAAAATCGTAGATATCTCCTTTGTTTGATCATTTTCAAGATCTTTTAATAACCAATCACAGAGGGAATGAACTCTGCTTATTCAGACCACAAAACATTGGATAACATCTAATTCATCAACAAACAATAGAATATGACTTTAGCATAAGACACAAATAGACAGAGCAGAGGTAACAGTGCACTGAAGTGGAGCGGCAATGTTTGCAAAGCAAAAAGGAGATAACAGAGTAGCAATGAATGTAACAAACTTTGGTTATTGGCTTGGTCCTTTTCTGAGTGTTCTCAAAGCAAATTAGTTAAGATCCCTGAACCTGCTTATTCATCTGTTTACTGGGACTAACAATTCCACCTACTTCACAGCGTTGCGATGAAGACTAAATGATTTTATATTTATAAAGCTATTAGAAAATGTCTGTCACATAGTACAAGCAAATATTGGTATTTGATAGATAAGTGGTTTTGCTAGTATTTTATGTCATATTTCCTTACTTTTAACTTTATTTTCCTTCTGATTTATTATGAAAATTATAATAATCTGTGGACATTGGTTTTGTGAGAACATATTCTGTTGGAAACTATGAATATGACAATTATAACAGAAGACTTCTCTTAAAAATTGTAGTCTGTAATTTCATTCTGCATCTGTCTTAGCTACTTTTCGGCTGCTGTGATAAGACACCAGGATGAAGGAAACTTTTTAAAGGAATCATGTAATTTGAGCTCACAGTGTCAGAGTATAATAGAATACATGGTCATCATGGCAGAATTCTAGCACACATGGTACTGGGAAAACAGCTGAGAGGTTACATGTTGAGATAACAGTTGTGAGGTTTAAAAAAAAAAAACAGCTGGAAGGGCCTACACCTCTGAAATCTCAAAGCCCACCCCCAAGCTACATTATTTTCCAAACAGTTTCACCAACTGGAGAAGAAGCTTGCCAACACATAAGCCCACGGCAGCCATTTTCTTTCAAACCACCACGGCGCACATGCAAATGTCAAGTGTGGCTATGGCTCTGACCTACTTCATTCTGCAGTGAATATTTGCTGATCTTTTACTTTAGGCAAAGAACCACATAAGAGCTTTAGAGAATTTAAAACTAAATCAGACATGAAACGATTTTGAGCCACTTACAGAGAAGAGAAAATAAACTGTGGTGGATGGGGTCAATGAAACATGAAGCGGTTACCATTGCTGTGGACCATGATGAAAAAGGAGAACATGCGGAAGAAAACAGCTCCGCCTGAGGGAAACAGAGGACTATGACGATGGGAAGGAAGTTAGTGAAGTTTGGCATTAGGGAAGCTAAGGACTGATAATAACGGCCAATCATAATTGATCATGTGTTATGTTTTAAGGACCATACTAGTTTGTATAAAAATAGAAGCATATTATTATTCAGGATAGCTCTGGGAAGATATTGATATCACCCCATTTTACAGATAAACGTACTGGAGATCAAAGAAGTTAGGCATGATTTCCACATTCCCACACTAGTTGCAGAGACCCTAAAATCTGAGTTGAAACCTATACTGATTCTACTTGAAATTGACTTAGAATTGGGAATAATTTAAGATATCCCATTTTAGTTCTTTTTCTTTGGTTTTAAAAGGGAAGCATAAGTAAAGATTTGACTCCTAAATAAATGTTGAAATTCATGTTGCATAGAAAGATGCTGTCTGAAGAAGGCCCTGGCTCATGCAAAAAGTTTAGAGTTATTATTTAACTGCTTTAACTCCTTAGAGACCGAGAACAGTTTCATAAAAGGCATCCTCATAGAGACTGTTTGTTTGTATCAATGCTCATAGAAAGAAATAAGGTTAAGAATCATCAGTCTAAAATACTTTCCTACACTAAAGTGTCAGCAAAGCCCTCAGTCTACCTCATTGGGAGCCCTGCCACTGTAATTGCTCCTTAGAGACCTCCCAGCAAAGGTGAGGGCTCCAGCCTTGACAGCAGCAACAGCATGTTCATAAATCACTAGAAGAAAGACAAGACTGGATGATGATGGCCTTAGACGAATGCAGACTGTTCAGTCTAGCCATCCCCAAGGGTGGTTGAAAACCAGAGGGTTCTCTGCTGACTGCTCTCCTGAAAATCAGTTCTTCACTTTAATGAATGACCTTCATAGGTAAGGCTTATCACACATTCTAATAATGCAGTAAGACTAAACCTTCAGACTTACTCTAAGTTTATTTATTCCAGGTATAAATTGGTGCTGGCCATCCAGTGTTGCTTTACCTTCTGATCCCTTCAAGAAAAAAAAAAATGTCCTTGTCACTGAGGCTTTAACATTCTTTTCATTAATGCACAGATGGGGAAAGAAATGGTAAAGAACCACACAGGGACTTCCTAAGTAAGGACTCAACTGGGAGATATTACTCTTATCCCTGTTTCGGGGGAAGACTTCAGTCACGTGAAAATACTAACTAGAAGGAAAAGAGGAAAAAATAGTGAGCCTTGAAATTCAGAAAGACAGACAAGCGTAGTTAGGGCTTTTTCTATATGCAATGTGTTCCCTAATCCTTTAACAAGAAATGTGTCAACTCCATTTGCATGAGTGACATCTCCAAGATGAGGCAGACACAATAGCTGATGTAGACAAATGTACAAAATTTGTAGATACAGAAAAATAGGGTCAAAATGATTGACAAAATCCTCATTTTTGATTTTTTTTAACTTGTCATTCTCTTTTCTTTTCCCGACTATTCCTTTTTAAAAGTTACACTTTAAGCCATTTTACCTGCTTACATTAATATTCTTTTGCAAAGGATGGTCCTATTTTTTTCTTGCTACTTTGTTTAGACTCCTTGGCCTTTGAGGCAAGCGGCTAAAGGAAGACTCGGGTGATCTTGCTGTTGAAAACACTGCTTTATCTGTTTCAGAGAGTTTTTCACTATCAAAAGAATAGAGATGGATTTTATGGCAAGAATACCATAATCTTATGTTCTTAAAATTCAAGATTTAAACATTTACTCTGAACCTAACATTTGTAAAAGGAATACAACATCTCTTTTGGCTTGAGTCTAGAGCAGATGGGGTTGCATACAACAACATACCATGCTGGCATGCTGATTTTCTCATCCTTCTATCTCTAAACATCACTTTACCTGGATAGATGTCTATGCTCTATAAAATAGAAGGAAGCCATTTTACTTCTTTATCCTTTATTTTTATCAGGGTGATAAAATTCATTACAAAGAGGGGTTGGGGATTATTAGTCATTGGCACATATGTGGCTGGTGCTTGCTTTCGGAATTTGTTCATTTAATTCCTATATATTAAACCTTCATGGTATGAGAATAGTTGTCCCTGCCTCCCATTTTATAGATTAAAAGAGGAATTTATAAAAAACATTAAATACATCAAAATATCATAATGATAGCATTATGACAAAAGGTAGAATCTTTTTTCTGGCTAGTTTCATGTCAGTTTGACACAAGCTAGAGTTATCTAAAAGGAGGGAGCATCAATTAAGAAAATGCCTCCATAAGATCCAGCTGTAAGGCATGAGATTTTCTTAATTAGTGATTATGGTGGAGGTCCCACCCCATTGCATGTGGTGAAACCATCCCTAGACTGGTGGCTCTTGGTTCTATAAGAAAGCAGGCTGAAATCAGGTGGTGGTGGCATATGCCTTTAATCCCAGCACTGGGGAGGCAGAGGCAGGCAGATCTCTGTGAGTTTGGAGCCAGAGATCTGGCTAGATCCAAAAGCTAGATCCCAGAGAGGCACCAAAGCTACAGAGAAATTTTGTCTTGAAAACACACACACATACACACAAAAAAAAAAAAGCAGGCTGAGCAAGTCATGAGGAACAAACCAGTAAGTACCATTCCTCCATCCATAGCTTTTGTAACAGTTTCTGCCTCCAAGTTCCTGCCGTATTTGAGTTCCTTCCCTGATTTCTCCCTGAAACTGTAAGCAAAATAAACCTGGTCCTCCCCAAATCTATAGAATGAGATAGCCCTGTGGCTGATAAGAGATTTCCGTTTCTTCTCCGTGGGCTAGAAACAAGGTTTAAAGAATGGCCCAATGCACCCATCTGCCATGGCCAACACATGACCTGGCACACAGAGTGAACTGGAAGCATGTTTCCATCAATTTGTGCTTCCTTTAAGCTAATGGAAAGGTTTGCCAGTAAGGGATCAGGAACCAAAAGAGTCCTTTTGGAGACAGTGTGCTGTGCACAGTAATCTTCCGCTCCCTCATTAGTCCACAGTGCTGTGCATGGCAATATGCCCCCACCCAACACATTTGTTCAGTGAGCTACTCATAACAAAAGCATCTTGACACAGGGAAAGAGTTGTAGGCTCTGGTTCCAATTGACTCGGAACTTGTCACATGATGAGAGTTTAGCAAACATTTGCTTTTGTTGATATCTTCAATTATTGTCAACAACAGCACATCAAAAAATTAACGCTTTTTCAGTAAGAGAAACATTTGATCATTTTCATTCAAGTAGACATATTTGCGGTTAATTAATTACAGAAAATGGGCAATTGTCCCTAGGCCACTTCACTATTTAGCAGCTTACTATTGTCCAAATTGCCTGTATTCTCACAGGTGGACAATGGGTCCTGTCTTAACAACATAGAATGAAGATGAATTCAGATGATGATTTTACAGTCTTCATTCACTTGGAACAGATGTTGATATATTTAAATAGACGTAACATGTCGTCCCTGACCAATGTGTAGTGTTTATTACTAAGCATTTTTTTTCTACTCTCTCTACCCTCCTCTTACTCTCCATGTCCTTATGCAAATGGAATATGCATTTCTTTCCATTCCAGTGCCAGATATGTCCAGATGTTATCAGTTCCATTATGGAAGGAGCCTAGGCATAGGCTAATACTACCTCCCCCCAAATGTAAATAGACAGTAAGAAATCAGATAGATATTATCAATTAGTACATGTCCAATAATGAACAGGTTCATTCACTTCCAAATAGTCCAACATCACCTAAAGAAGCCATGACGCTTGTCTAAATCTCATCACTAATTTCCTGCTAATGATAGATACTGTATTTTTTTTCATGCCCCAGCTGTGAATTTTTAATCCAATACACATTTGTTAGGATTGAAATAGTGAAAATGAACCCAGTACTTATGAAGCAGACAATGGTGAGGAGGATACAATGGTGAGGAGGATACAGATGCACTTGTCACGTAGAAGGAAAAGAAAGGCATGTGTACAAACACATCATAAAAATTGTTATAAAGGAGACAGAAACATGAGAACATTTCTCACTAAGAACTGATATGAGAAAACACAGTCAGAAACTGGTATTGCTTCAGAAATGAGATCAGAAATGGCTCCACATAGCTTTCTGGCTGCTTCTTAAAGGACGGATAGGATTTCAACAGGATGAAATGTCCACTCCGTGATGAAATTAAATAATAAGGAGAATGGCTTGTTAGGAAATAGCCAGAGGTATAGTTGACTGAAGTCCAGGATTGTGACTAAGAGTTGTGAGCGCTGAAGCTAGAATTAGAAGAACCTGAAAATCTATCAAGGTTCATCCACGTCCACTGCATCACACACGAGGAAACTGAAACACACAGATTAAATACCCAGCGCATTCCCCACAGCTAATGGCTGAGCCAAGTTGCCCTGAGCTCCCCAACTTTCCAGGCTGAATCATTTTACATTACCTAATATCTGGGCATAGATAATGGAGGAAATTGGATGCGGCACTAAGATTCTTGGTTCTTCTCTCTAAGAAGTGATTTGACACTGAAAACTTTGAGCCCAGAGGATGGTGGTGAGGGATACAGACATCTGTTTCTCAAAGCACTGTGGAAGGGAGCTGAGGAAGGATAGCACTTATGAGGGACCAACAGGGTTGTGACAACCCTGCTTGAAAGCAGGGGACGCTTTGATGCCTGGATAGGACAAAGAGAAAGATCACCAAGATGAGGACTAGAGACAAGAGCTGAAGGGCAAAAAGTGAAAGAGGACCCAAGAGGATTCTGTATATGTCTATTCAGAGCCTTGTCTGCACATAATACTGAAAGGAGATAGTATTAATCCTACACTCCATTATACTATGCCCCATCACACTGATGGCATCACCGTTTTCCTTGAAAAAAAAAAGAAAACAGAATACAAGAGAAAGAGCACTGGTTTGTCCAGCTATGCATCAGACTTCTTCATAGCATTTACTGAGCCATATCTCCAATTTCTCTTTGTTCCATAATATAACTAACTCGGGACCCTGGCATGAACAATGTCTAAGGTCCTTCCTAGCGCTTTCAACAGTGGTTGTAAATTAGAGGTGTAAGAGGGACCACAGAGGCCAAAGACTGTCATGTACAAAGAAGCCTTGACCTGATACAGGATAATTTTCATAGCTTCAGAACTGAGATGTTCTCCCATCTGAGCTCAAAGAGAAACCTGCCTGACTGTTCTTCCCCAAACACTGAAGATAAGCACATTGCCTTCGAAAGTACTAAAAAAGGTTCCGCAGAGATGTGACTTAGCAATAAACTTCCATGTAGCCAGGTCCAGAAATAGCATACCCAAGACAGGAGACTGCTGTAATGCATGTCCTTGGCAACGTGCTCAGCAAGTCACTGAGGAGTCAGCTGCTATAGGTTACATGGCAGGAAGTCAATCAGGGGATTGCCTCCCGTCCATAAGTACCTCATCGACTTGATGCTCTCTGCGAAGGCATTTTCCTTTTTATCCCATCATCAGAGCTTCATGGCAGAAATCTGTGGGTAATCAAGGCTGTACAACAGCCCTCACATACTCCTTTCCTCAGTGGGCTGAGTCACCAGCGAGAGTTCCAAACATAAAATCTTCTAAGTATTTTTTTGTTGTTGTTGTTTCTTTGTTTCATTTTTGAGCCAGTGCAATGCAGCATGGAACAATATGATGACTATGTCTTTCAGCATCAAATAATCAATTATGCAGAATGCTTCATTAACAATAACTACTGGAGTCAGTGGCCAGGGTCATCACGATGCAGCTCATCTGAGCTTGAATGCACTGACCCTGCCCACTCTCCTTGTCAAGCGATATCAAGGAACAGATTCATCAGTAGTAATGGCCAGATGTTTGCTTGTTAACAGTCCTTCCAGAATCACAAATGTGATGATCACGGAGCATTTAATCTTGTCAAATTTTGTGACAGAAAACATGCTTAATTTATCATAAGCTTTGCATAAATCAGAGCTCTTGTTTCAACAAATCAAGCCAGAAAATAGAATAATAACTTTAAATGTGGTCTATTTGCACAGTGAGTCAAACATGATCTTTGTAGAGCTGGGCGAATGGTTTCTGTTTTTCACATCCCTATAATCCAGTAATGAGGACTTGAGCATCTCCCAGGCTACACTCAAGTTCTAAGATGAACTAAGAAATAAAGACAAGTGAACCATAATAGGATATGTCTTCAGTCTTTCAGTCTGGCCTTGAGGTCCTCCACTCAATGTCTGTCTTACCCACTTGTCTACTGGCTTTACCACTTTGCATTTAGTTATGGTCCTTGGCACCTTAAATGCTCTAGACCATGGGACATTAAAGTGATATGGGGTAAGTATGCAAGGCTGCATGGCTGTGTATCTGTGTGTCTCTATGCATCTCTTTACAGGGTATTCCTAGACAACACAAGCAATGATAGCCTATTCTTCTCTATGATGTGCCTTGGGTCTACATCATACACAACTGTGATGCATACAGCTTGTCTTCTGATGTCTTCTGGTTCCTATCTGCCTAACCAAGTCAGGCAGGATAAATGGGTCAGCTATGTTGTATTGTTCCCAACTGATCACAGTGAAAATATGAAAAATCCTCAGAGAGGTGACAGCAAATTCAGAAAAGAATCTGAACCTTCTATCCTGGTTCAGGATTATAATTCATCTTCCACATGCTATGTGACTAAAGCAAAGTATTTAACCTCTTTGGGACTCAGGTTCTTTTTATATTAAATTAAGTTCTTATAATGAGCAAGAAAATAGTGTGTCAAGAAAGGGTTCTATACTTTACCTGGCATGTAGTAATGGCTTAATAAATATTTTTTTGAATTGTTTAGCAAAAACAGGAAATCACAGAATCTCCTTCCCGTATCCTCCTTGTTTCTCTTTCTGTGTCTGTTTCCGTCTTTGGTTTTCTGCTATCTGACTTTCATATGCATACACACATGAGTATGATGCCCAGAAACTGAAATATAAAACTGAAATAAAGTACTGAATCCATGAAACAATATAAGAAGCCTATATCTGAGCTGAGGAAAGTTCTTGCTTTAACATTATCAGAACTGCATTGTTCTAGGAAACATGTGGACATGAAAGTGTTGCCCTGTTGTTACTCCTAACTATATATCCCACTCATTATGTTCCACAGATCTGAAAATACTGTATATTTATTTTAAATAGTAAAATGTTCCGTCTTATTTATTAATATTACTAACTGTATTTTGTTAGCACAATTATATCAGAAGACATGTCTATAAACCATAATTTATGCTAAAACTCAAAAAGTCAAAGTTTTACCTATGGAGTCAAATTAGGAGGAGACTGTTTTCATTGTATTTGAAAATAAAGTTTGTTTCAAAAACTTTAATAGTGGCATCACGGAGAAGAGGAGACACTAAAATTAACTGCAAGAATATACGGTTCCATATTTCCCCTGTTTAAAGTTAAAAATACCTGCGAATGATCATCACCAAGAACACTGAACTGAAGCAAGAGATCAACTCATCATCTGTCTGCACATTTGCCTCCGAGTCTGAGATTAGAGCTGAGCGCAGAGTCCCAGCACTTCTCTCCTTCTACAGAAATAATCATTCTCCAACTGTCCTAGCCTGACAAAGTCAATATGTGGGCACTGCTTCTTCTGCTAACTTTATGTGTCAGGACCCGGTGCTGTTGACAGCCTAATGTTTCAGGATCCTCCAAGTCACTGATTGGCCTTGCTAATGGCTGTTGTTCTGAAAGCATAGTACTAATACATTGTAAAAGGTTGGGGGAGAGAAGATAAATACAGAAAAGAGGAAGACAGAAAAAATCTTAAGTGACAGAAACTATTCATATGCATAAAATTATCAAAAACACAGAGATTGCAGCAGGGATGTGTACTTCGGATCCTTTTCTTTGGCCAGTTGCGGCAAAATGTCATTATGGAATTTGTGACTGTGCATTCTTAAATTTAAACTTACAATGCTGACACTAAATAACACTATCCTATTTATATAATCAAACAGCAATCCCTAATGGAGTCCTACAAATTTCATCTTCCACAGTGCTATTAACTGGATTGGATCATCAGAAATTGGCACCTGTGTCTACACAAGGGCTCAAGCCAAGCCATTGGTGAGTCAGCTTCTTGAGTGCTGCCCTGCCCTTCCTTGGTTTCAGTCACGGTGGTTCATCAATAGCCTCTCCAAACAGAACTGGAATTCACTCAGCCTTCCCGGAACTCTGCAACCCTCTTTTCCTCAGCTCTGGCATCTTCACTCTCTGCCCCTCGGGGCCCAGCCCATGGGTCAAACTGACTATTTTGGATCCTTCTGGCTCTGGCTTTTGTGTGTCCTTCTCAGGGCAAACATCCTGACCTGTGTCTGGTTTTGGGTCCCAGTTATATTCTTTCATGATATCATTATATTGACTTTGGGGTACTTGTAAATTTCTATCCTGCAGCTTTTTCTGTAATTAATAACCTGCGCTTTCTTCACCACCCAACTCTAAGCAACATGAAGGCAGTAAATACTGTTTCCTTGCCATTATTTCCACAAAACTGCTTTAATATTCAGCACAAATATCAATGTTTCGTAGAAATAATTCATTGGCAAATTCTACTAGTTCTCCTAGTAGAAATATTTCCATATAACTGTACCTCTTTGCTAATCAATGACTTTTTAAATCACTTATTGTATTCCAGGCTTTGTGACAAACATTTCACATACCTGATCCTTATGGTAACCTTACCATGTATTAGAGTTATAATCACTGCCCCATTTTACAAATAAGGGCACTAAGCATCTGGTGATGCAGTTTGGTTGACAGAGTACTTGCCAAGCATACATAAAGTCCTGGATTCATTCCCCAGTCCCACAGAAACATGACATGGCAGATCGTACCTGTAATCCCAGCACTGAGGAAGGAAAGGTAGAAAAATCAGAAGTTCAAAGTCATCATCAACCTCATGGGGAGTTTGAGGCTATTTTGGGCTACATGAGACACTGTCTAAACAAGCAGACAGACAAAGGACATTGAGCCACTAATGATGACATTTAGTGAAACTGAAATCCAAGGTAAGTCTTCCACGAGTCTTGAAAAGCTCCCTATGCTGCCCACATAAGAGGTGGATGGAACTGCATAGGTTTTGGGCAGGAGAGAATGACGCATATGTGTTCTGCTAACTCCATCGCATTAGCGGTCCATGAGTTCTGGTTTAGCCCAGTGAAGCAGGTTCTCTCTGATTTATCCTTTCTAAGGGCTGTTTGTCTTTCTGCACCATGTAGAAAAGGAGGACAGAGCCAGTGCATGTAGCAAGAGCCACAGGCAAGGATGAATTTCAGTCTAGAGCTGTTTGAGTTTGTTTGTTTGCCTTTAATGGGAACACAGATTTCTCTTTCTCTGTCTTTAAAACTAGATTCCTTTCTTGGCAACCTTGCATGCTAGCAGTTTTGGATGACAGAAACATCTGTGTGTGTGTGTGTGTGTGTGTGTGTGTGTGTGTGTGTGTGTGTCAGGATTCACACCAGAGAATAGGAAACAGTGAAGTTTCCAGGGGAAATTAAATACACTCTGCTTTGGCTTGAATTCAAATGGTGAATGGTGTTTAATTACATTTTTAAAGGGCAACCAACTCTCCAGCCATAGAATTGGCTCAATCTGGAACCTCACCTCTTTAGAATCCTGCCACAGCCAGCCTCTCTGTCTTATAAATACACCTGCAGGCCTTTGCTCCTCCAAAACTGTTCCCTTGGTGACAAGTCTGTTCTCTGAGAGACAACTGCATTTCTTCCTCACGTCATTCATGTCACTGACTTTAATCAGAAGCAAAGCTTCCACTCCCCCGGTGGTATAAAATACAGGACACAATCGTAGCTTTCTTTGTTGAAAAACAGATCTATTTTGAAAGTGAGGCAAAGCTCTGCTTGATACTAAAATGATGAAAATGTAAGCAGGTTGCTGTGGAAGCATGGCTCCATGTCTCCATGCCCTTGTCCATTTGGGCTGGTTGTACCCTATGTTTAGACTCTGATCGCAGAATAGTGAAATGAATACAGAACACAGAAATGCCACTAATGCCTACAATGTATGTAGCCACACCTCTTTCCTTAGGGAACAGTGTTTCACAGTTCTAGGGAAAACCTTAACATTATGTTTTCTGTTTCATCCGTTTATGGAAGCAAGACTTCTTTTTTTATATTAATCTACTTATGTAGAATGGTTGAATTACAATCTGTAATACCCTTTGGTATTTATTGTTTATTTATTTGAAATAGTCTCTGGCTCTGGGTTTTTATGCTTATTAAGTAACAGGCAATTCAAGAGGCAAAAATAGCAATTAGAAATTTTAAAGTTACCAAAATCATTTTTATAATACAGTTATTCTTTCTTAGCTTTCCTACAGATAATAAAATAATCTGGTCCACGGAATCTGGGAGTCAAAATTGATTTCTAGATAAAACTATATAATTTTTTAACTGGAATTATTAGAAAGGAAAGAACCATTTTAGCCCACTTTATACATATTCTGAGAACTGTGCATTCCTTTACAGATCATTTTAGGTAGGCACCTGGGACACATGTCAGCTTTCTAAATTAATCATGCTTTCCCAACATCACAGATGATGATCCATTTTAATTTTAACAGTCCATTTTGATGCCTTGATATAGCTCGTTTCAATCACCGAAGCCACTGAAACACAGAACTTTTCAAACTCCATGTAGACCATATAAGAGCAACTCATTTGAGTTCCTGAAAACCTGATAAACTTAATTCCTCCGGGTGCTGCCTGGGAGTATCTCCAGGCTTCCGTTTTCATTTGAAGATCAAACATGCATAGTCATCAGCTCTTGTCCAAACTCCTGTCATGAGTACTCACCTGTGAGATTTTCCTTCATGTCTTCTACGTGAATATTTCAGGGGGGATGGAGAATGAGACATTGCAACATAATGGGACTTGGGAACCCAAGAGGAAAAGCAAGCATAGAAGCCTTCATCCAGAATCTAATTCTTATTTTGAGGTACTAGGAACTGAATCCAGGTTCTCTAGCATGAAAGACAAGTACACCATCCCTGAGCTATGCCACTGGCCACTTTATCCGGTTATATTGAGCCCTTGGGACCTATTCTTCACAAATTGTGTCCTATCATCTAGTGCAGCATCCCTTCCTGATCCTCTGGAGTAGTAAACCTAATGCAGCACTTGACTATCCCATGGTGAAGTCAGTGACTTAGATACCATGCTATGATCATTTTATCTTGTGGGGAAAAAAAGTGTCATCTGGATTTTCATGCTATAGCTATCACCCAAAGTCACAACAGTTGTTAATATTCAAGAGTAATGTGATCAAAAGCAATTTATGGACAGAAATATTTTGACCATTTTTTGTCTAAAATTGTTATCCTTATTTGTTGACCATCTCAATGGATGTGAAAGAGATACGTAAATGTGAAAATAAAATTTACTCCAGTATCTTCCATCTCAGGACAGATTAGCTTAAACTCTCTCTAGAATTTTTCAAACATATTGATAAGTCATTTAGTCAGAGGGGGAACATAAACATACACACACACACATACACACACAAATGCACACACAAGGTTAAATAACATAGATAAAACTGCCTGCATAGTTAATTACAGAATTGTCTGTTTTTGAGAAGATTGGCAAGTCGGTGGGTTTCCAGGGAGAGAAAGAGAGACATGCTCAGCAAAGCATGAAGACAGATACCCTCCAGGGTCAGCCTCTGAGAACAACCCAGAAACTAAGAATGAAGTAAAATTAATATGTTTGCCTCTGGGTTACCCTGTAAGCCAATGTAAATGATGATCATAGAGTGTGAATCGCAGACCATGTAACACAAGGGACTCAGACTGTTGTCTGGTTGTAGGAAGTCCCTACAAAACACATTTATGGCGATAAGAGAATTCACAACTGGGTAAATTCAACAAAAACAGAAACCCAATTAAAAGAAATGGGGACCATTTGAGTCACCCTCTAGAAACAAGATGGACTTTAAAAGGCCAGGGTACTCAGATGTAATTTATACTACCAACCATAAAGGCAATATGAACTCCTTTTCAGTTCAGTATGTTTCTTCTGAATACTGGTTATTTTGAGTCACGTGGATCACACACATGAAGAGCAAATGTCAATCACAGAATATTTTGTTGGCTGTGCTCATATCTGGGGGTTGTCTACTGTCTTTTGTTTTGCGTAGTAATTCAAGACTTTGTGTTTGCATGATAGTAAAGTCACTGTGGTTTCTTTGAAATCAGTAGACTTGTGTGCATCCATTTTAAAGACATAAAAACATGGGCTGAAAATCAACTGAGGAGTCACATCATGATTAAGACCTGAAGTTGGGTCCTTGCCTTCCTGGTTCTGTAGCATCAAGTTTTTATGACTTTTATGGCTGGGCAGGAATGACAGTAGAATACGATTCTTCTCATCATCTGCTAACATGGAATCCTCACTCAAGAAGCAGAAAAAAACAAATGCTAGTGCTTGGGTCATTTTCTCTCTTCTCATCTATCCAAGACTCCCATCTACAAAGAATAGAAGTTAAGGGTGGGTATTCTTACATCAACTAAAAGACTCCAGATGATTCCTCATAGGCACATCCAGAACCTTGTGTCTGAAGTGATTCTACATCTTACCAAGTAGATAGTCAATGTTGTCCAATCACAGAAAGAGAATTTCACAACATTAATATCCTCTTGCTTTATGTATGTGATGACCAAAGACAAAATGGAGCAGGTGACTCAAATCACAACTACTTGATAAGCAGAGTAATGGAAGCATCCTAAGAACCAGAAACATATGAAGAGACATTTTCTTTTGAGAGTTCTTTGTAATTCTCAGGAAATCACAGCAAAATCCATGCTAATTAATAAAATAAATTAATTAATGTTGCCATATAGGTCATGGAAAGGATAAGAAAATGTTATTTATTCTCTATCCAACTGATGAAGGCACTTAACAGAAAAAAAAAACAAAAGTAACAAGAACACTGCTGGCTTCTAGGTGTGTTTAGCTAATTGGAACAACACTGAATATTGAATAGATAGCTCTGTCTGCCAAGGGCTATATTTTGACACCTAGGAATATAGCTGCTAATGTGAATTCAGGCAGGGAGCTAAGACTTATTCCAGTACCTTGGAAAAAAGACATAGAGTGTGAGGAAGGTCCAGTCTATCTTTTTGATGGACAGGTTTTGATAGAATCCTTCAAAGGGTTAAGCAACAGTGACAAGTTGAAAAGAATGAAAAAAAAAACAAGAAATAATTAATTTTCACTGCTGTATGGTACTTCCAAAAGGTGGCTGCTGTAATGGAATTAGGATGTCACTTTATTACTGCAGTGGAAGTAATTTTATTTACTTTTTCAGTTAACACATGCACACAGGGTGGTGAGAGCAATCAGCCGCTGCACTTGTTAACTCACTGATTAAATGTGTTGTCACCTAACTCTGAACTAATTAAAGGGAATTGAAGTTGTGTGTGCATTAGCCAGTGCGGTATTAACTCTGTTAACTGAGGTTTGGGGCTCGCTTACTTTTTTCTCTGCTGCATATTTTTTAAATTACTTTCCTTTTCCTTCGCAACTTTGCCCAGTGTTACAACATCCTGTTAGGAACCATCTTTAGATCTTTGGGGTGTGTTATTTATATTGGAAGCCATTTGCATTTCTCGCCATTTGACTGTGGAATAGAACCATTGAAGGAAGCACTAGGAATCGGGAGAAGCCAGAAATGTAAAATTAAATCATATAAATTTTAATTGATTTTAGCTACAAGTTGTTCCTATCTGTGAGTGTGCCGCTCTGTGTAGTAAATTAAAAATGGAATAATCCAGAAAGCACTGTCATCACCTCCTGTTAGGAAGTATCTTGGCTGATGCATTGCCACTGCCTATATCACTAAATCTGCACCTCATAACCAACTCCCTGGGTATTACAAACTGAGTAAGCAGAATTGTTTGCCTCCACAAACAATAGGGAGGGAAGGACCAAAAAATGGAGGGAGAGATGGAGGAAGGGAGGAAGTCCTAGAACAAAGATTGAACAGCCTTTCTGTTCAAGTTTATTTCACCAAAGTAATATTTTCCCAAATGATACAATCATTTCCTGAAAATAAAACAATGACAAAAATCAATCCTTTGTACTGTGCAGTGTTCTTGATGCTTTCAGTATTTCTTTGACATCCAGGAGCTGGTTTTTATAAAAGGAAGGTCATAAGGAATTCTAGCATGCTTCTAGGACCTCCAAGTGAAAAGAGCTTTGCTGTGGTATATTTGTTCACTGTGGGAAGGTATATTGCTGTGATTGGTATAATAAAAAGCTGAACGGCCAATAACTAGGAAGGAGATGTAGGTGGGATTCTGGGGAGAGAAAGAGAGAAGAGGAGCAATCTATATGTAGTAAATTATAAATGATATAATCCAGAAAACATTGCCACAAAGGAAACAGGAGGTACAAGATGAAAGAGATGCAATGCAATGTGATAGAACACAGATTGATATAAAGGGGTTAATTTAAGTTATAAGAGCTAGTTAGGAACAAGCCTACGCTATAAGCTGGGCTTTTACAATTAATAAGAAGTCTCCATGTCATTATTTGTGGGCTGGTAGCACCCCCCCCAAAAAAAAAATTCCTACTGAAACATCTTTCAGTTCAGAAAAAGGATAAGCGCATAAAAACCTCAGATAGACCCATGCAGATTATCAGGAATTGGGGTGGGGAAACTTGTACACTGAATGGTTGGAAATTCAGGTATTTAAAAGAACTGGCTGTACAAGGATGGACTACATACAGCTACTGTTAGTCAAAACATATTTAGTTTTTCACAGCACCAACCAGCCAAATAATTTTTTGCAACTCCACTGCTCATATTGACTTTAACTCATCTGATGTTTAAAAATTACAGGTGCTTCAAACAAACATCCTTGACTAAAAAATGGGCTTAATTCTGATGGATTATAAAACACACACACACACACACACACACACAAAGAAAACCACTAAAAACTTGCACTGTGGCAAACAGACTCATGGCATTGGCACTGGCTTTTTTGGGGTTTTAGCTTTTTTTACTGGAACATAATATTTGTACATTTTTACTGGGTAATTCTGTAATTTGATTGATGTACAAATGCAATGTGTGATAATCGCATCAGAATAACAAGCATAGCTACCCAATCAAGAAGTAATTATTTTGTACTGCAAATCTTGTATGCTTCATTTCTAATTCTTTTGAAATACTGATTCATTTTAATTATTTTCCATGATTTTAAAAAGAAGCAGAATTATGCATGCTCTGTATTTTTGTTGTTGTTATTGTTGTTAAATTCTGTTATTGTTATTGTTGTTGCTGTTTTTATAGGGCTGGTCTTCTTGGTGAAGCTAAGCAAATACTCTTCCACTGAGCTACATTGCAGCCTTTCCATCACTTCCACCTTGCTCTTCCCAGTCTGTAGACAATCGCCACTATTACATCTTGTTTATCTATGAGACATTCAGTGAGTTTGAGGACAGTCAGAGCCACATAGTGAGACCCTGACTGAAAATTTAGGGTATTTCAAAATTTAGTATATCACTCAATGTTACATAGTCAGAAAGGGCCAGAGGTAATATTCAAAGGTACATCTTGCTATAAAGCTCATTCTGCAATACCAGGTGATCATTCAACATCCTTCCCTGTATTATACATTACATAGTGCATTCCAAGTCTTTAACACACACACACAACACAACACACAAATAAAAAGGCATAAGGAAAAGTGCAGTGGATTAAAGGCAAGAATTGTTTACCATAAGAGACCTAAAGAATTCAATGAAATACATCAACTACAATGTAGCCTTAAGACCATTGCTAAAAGTTTTTGGTAAGCATCGCTATCATGCATATTCCATTTTGTCGTATCTCTTGGAAAATGCAAAAGATACTTGAAAATTGTATAGTTATTTTAAGGGAAAGAACTTAGGGGGAATAGACAGAGGGAGGAAAAGGAAAGGACAAGAGAGTGGAGGCGAAATGGGTGGAAGAAACAACATCCACAGTAAGTAAACCAAATGGAATTAGGAGACATTCGGCTGCTCACTACTGTCCAAACACAAGGGCAGAAGAATAAAATCAGAGAAAGCAAAAACTCTTTCTTAAAAGTCTTGGGGGTCTTGCTTTAGAAGTACTGCTAATAGTGTAACTTTGAGTGAAACTTCTTTAAAATCCCTCTCAACATGAGTAGATTCTTACTTCTGGAAAGAACATCTTGAAAATTTAGTTTACTGACATCTCCAACTCCAGAAACATGTCCTTGTTTTCACTTCCATTGTTCCTCCTCAACAGAAAACAAGATGATACACTATACCTTCAAAAAGGAAACAGATGCTTCTCCAAGGTCATCAAAGCCAGTTTCATGCTTTGATAAAATATAAGATGTCTTGAAATTTTCCATAAGTTTCCAGACCCAATCCCCACACACGCTGGTGATTGGCCCTTGTTATCTACCAACTTAATCCATCAAGATCTTAAACTGAAAGCCCTAGAGAGCTGAGGCAGCCAAAGGCATTGGACTCTCCCAGCAACAGCACAACGGAGGAGACATCCCCTCAATAGCTGTGGAGCCATGGCCCAGATTGCTTTTTCACTAAAAGGATGTAATTGCTAATGTAGTTATTGACTTGATGGATCTGTCCCAGCTTCACTTATTTCATTACAGCTGTGCCCTCAGCCATTTTAGGATAAAATTTCCTAGGTATCAAACTGCAAAGAAAATGTCTGTCTTCCTTTTCTCCCTTTCCTCCCCCCCGACATGTCATTATAATTGATTTATGTTTTTCAAGGGTTCACAGTGTCCCAAGTACTCTAGAGCACGGAGCTGCAATTTCTCAGCAGTTTCTATTCTGAATAGGCTCTACTGGTGGATACAAAACAGCCTCCATCTCTGAGATCCCTAAGATGCCTGTGGAAAGCTTTGCTGCCTTCATGAGTCAGTTATTTTCAGCCACTTATGGTTCATTGATCCTCTTAAACAGTTGCTTCATCATTTCCTTGTTCATCAAAATATGGACAAGGTTGCCAAAGAGGCGGTTCGAGCCAGAAGTCTTGGGTTTCCCTGCTGTAGCAGATGAAGCTCTCAGTCATTTCTCAGTTTCAAATGAGGAGCACCCCTCTCCCACTTTAATCTATCAGCCAAACACAAATTCCCACAAAATCCGTCCTTAGATGCATCTCACACACTCAGGTCTGGAGAGTTTGTCAAAGGGGCCTGGGAAAAATAGGGTTGTTCGCAGTTGGCAGATGGTTTTGATCTCAACCTGAGGAATAAAAGTATTTGCTGTAAGACCAAACAGACTATTTTTTGGAAGGGGAAAAGAAATTTAAGTACAACAAAACCATGTGCAAATTCAATGACTTTGAGGTAAACATTTTCAGAATTGAGCTACCATGTCAGCAACCAAAGCTCGACATGAATGAGACGTTAACCCATGCCTATGGCCACAGCCCTCACCACACTGTAATTACAGTGGTGTCAGCCTTCCTCTGGTAACCACTGGTGTGATTTTTAGAGGTTTACGACTCAACCATAAAATAGAATCACTCAAGGCTGAAAACTGGCACAAGGCGATGAAACTGGAGACCACGCTTTTTATGGAACAAAATCATTTCAGCTTTTGTAAGATTATAGAAAGTTTTTTTTCTTTTCATGCTCACAATGAAAATAAATCTGCTTTATATATACAAATTTTCTATGACTGTATTGAATTTCAATAATCTGTGATGTTTGAAGATCTGAAGTATTATTTTTGTATTCCTCACTGCTTTTGAATAAATACCTTTGATGCAGCAGGCTGGGACGCTGGTAAATTTAGACTATAATAAACCAAAGGAGAAACTCTTTTCTTTAATTTCTTTTTTCTTCTCTCTCTCTCTCTCTCTCTCTCTCTCTCTCTCTCTCTCTCTCTCTGTGTGTGTGTGTGTGTGTGTTTGTGTGTGTGTGTGTGTGTGTGTGTGTGTGTGTGTCTTCATTTGGGGACATAAGCTAGGGCTTCCCACATGTTAGGCAGGTGCTCTACCACTGAGTTATATCTCTAGTTCATGCTAGGTTGTTGTATTTATTTATTTATTTATTCTGTGTCGAGGCCTCACTAAATTGTTCATGCTGGCCTTCAATGCACTAAATAGACCGGGCCAGCTCTTGATGGAAACAGATGCAGACCCACAGCCAAACATTAGGTAGAGTTTGGAGAATCCTGCAAAAGAGGGGGAGAAAGGATTGTAGAAGTCAGAGGGGTCAAGGACGCCACAAGAAAACTCACAAAATCAACTAACCTAGGTTCATAGGGGCTCACAGAGATTGACCCAACAATAAAGGAATCTGCATGAGATTGACCTAGGCACTCTGCATATGTGTTACAGTTGTGTAGCCTGGTCCTCTGCGGGCCTCCTAAAAGTGGGGACAAGGGGCTGTCTGCAAATATTTTACTGGCCTTTGGGACCATAATCTTCATAGTGCCATAGTGCATTGCCTTGCCCAACCTTAATAGATGGGGAGGTACTTAGTCTTACTGCAATTTGATATGCCATGTTCTGTTGATCTTCATGGGGTGGGAACACAGGGGGATTAGGAGTGACTAGGAGGAGAGGAGGGAGGGAAAACTGCAATCAGGATGTAAAATAAATAAATAAAAAATTATCAATGAAGCAATTTTGATTAAGTTATTTTTCCAAATGAGAAGCAGAAGGAGGAAGAACATGAGCAAGGAAGTCAGGACCGTGAGGGGTGCACCCACCCACTGAGACGGTGGAACTGATCTAATGGGAGCTCACCAAGGCCAGCTGGACTGGGACTGAAAAAGTATGGGATAAAACCAGACTCTCTGAATGTGGCTGTCAATGAGGGCTGACTGAGAAGCCAAGGACAATGGCACTGGGTTTTGATTCTACTGCATGGACTGGCTTTGTGGGAGCCTAGTCTGTTTGGATGCTCACCTTCCTAGACCTGGATGGAGGGGGAAGGACCTTGGACTTCCCATGTGTCAGGGAACCCTGACTGCTCTTAGGACTGGAGAGGGAGAGGGAAGGAGAGGAGGGAGGGGGAGGAATGTGGGAGGTGGGGAGGAGGGGAAATTTTTAATGAATAAAAAAGAGTTATTTTTCTATCTATGCTGGCTAGATTTATGCCATTTTTATAGAAATTAGAGTCATTTTAGAAGATATCAAGTGAGAAAATTCCCCTACCAGACCGGCCTGTAGACAAGTCCATGGTGCCGTTTCCTTGACTATTGATGTGAGAGAGCCTATTCCACTGTGGGTAGTATCATCCCGGAACTGCTGGTAGACCCTAGGTGCCATAACACAATAGGTTGAGCAAGCAAGCCATGAGGAGTAAGACAGTAAGCAGAGATACTCCATGGCCTCTGCTTCAGTGCCTTGCCTTTGTAATGGACTGTGGTTGGCACATGGAAACTGAAATAAACCCTTTCCTTTCCAGGTTGCTTTTGTTCATGGTGTTTTATCACAGCAATAGAAACTCTTACTAGAACACTATCCTGATAACAACTGTACCAAAAAATCCAAACCAAATTTTCTCTCTGATAAATTTTAGAACTTTCCTTAACAAGAAATCTACGTAGTATTTGACTTTTATTGGAGAGACTGAACTCGGAGCTGTATACAAGCAAGTGATTAAGAATGCTACTTTAACTCACTAATTTAAAATAAGGAGAAAAGTAAAAGCCAGAATATGGGTACCATTAAGAGAAAAAGATCTTATTATTTTAAAAGACAAATGAATCAGAAGATGTAAAATAAATAATACATAATCAACATCTTTACAAGTCAAGATGCTTTATAAGCAATTTATATTCATGTCCTCCACTTAAGGAAAATTTTCCAGTTGAATCTCATGTCCCAAGAAGTTGTATTATGGTAGGAGAAAAGTAAAGGGGAAAAAATCCTATATTAGAGTAAACTCATTATTGCCTATGAAGAAATACCCTTGCCTATTTTGTGAGTACACAGATGTGTGCACCATATCCACAGGCAGAGGGCCTCCAATGGCCCTCCTAGGAAAGTGCATGGGGAAATGGACCATTTGCTGAGTCCAGCAAGCCATAACGTTGCAGTGATTTATAGCCCCCGAGGAGTGTTGCCTCAATGACGGAAAGTGCTCTCACAGCTGGCTCCCTGTTGAAGTCCAGCATCTTCAGATGGCACGGCTCCATCTGGTTGCCCATTTAAAAGAAGAATGGAATATTCCAGGTGATCAGAAGCAGAACTAGAAGACACTGAAGGAGATTTGGCTTGTGTTACAGCAGGCAAGAAAAATGTTTCCAATGACCCAATTTAAAGGACCATAACCTTGCAGGGTACAGCAGCCTGTAGGACAGGAGGAGTTCTGTGATCAGAGGTGAAGCAATTCAGTGTGACATGGCTCTGACTTTGAGGCCAGGACCACCTACGGAGCCTGCCTGGCAGCCTGCACTTAGAATCCTTGCTCAAAGGACACTGCATTGGAAATGAGAGGACAGAAACTGCTGATTGGCCACTGGGAATTTCAGCCTCATCTGCACACACAGGAAGGAACACTGTCAACCCGTCCACCTCTAAATGCAATGGGCAGGGACAAAAAGTGAATATTCTTAGTAAAAAAAAAAATTCCCGTTCAAATATAAAAATATATTTCTTGAGATTAGACTTTGGCCTCTTTTTGGTATTTTTTAATGCATTCACGTGGATTATCAGTGAATGTACAGACTTTGTGACTTCCTTTTAATATTATTTTGCTAAGACATAAAAGAACATAGCCACAAACTCTGTCTTGAAAACTTTCTGGATTAATTTCAATCTAAGCATTCGCAGCAATAATAAAAAAGAGAAAAAGATCATGCATCTGGCCTCCATACAAGATAGATATGATACCTACATTTTTGTGTGTATTGAAGAAATAAGTAAAACATTATACACATCATTTTAGTTCTTTACTCGAAAAAATGCAGATTGGAGTGTACAATTTATAGTTTGATGTTTTTAGCATAATTAAGAAAGCTGTAGATAGATCCTGAAGAAATATTGAGCAACTCATGAGTCACAGCACGGGAAAACAACCTTATCTAATTATTTAAACCTGGAACTGCTCAGTCCTTTCTTCCTAAAAGATAAGCCTAGATTCATTAGCCATTTACTAACTGAACTCCCTAAGCCTAACCCTTCTCCATCTTTGGATTCAACATCGAAGAGGCAGGGGGATGAGTGTGCAGTTAATGTAATACTTCCCTCTAGCTTCTTAATGTGTGTTATTCATGGTCTGGACTGAGCTTTGAACCTGCAAACCTCTTTCGCATCAAAGATAACACGACCCCACACTTTACTCAGCTCCAACAAGATCCTGAGGTTTTTATACCTTACATTTATTTCTCTTATTTTATAGATATGAGCGTTTTGCCTTCAAGTATGTAAGAGTAGCACATATGTGCCTCATGCCCCTTCTGGCAAGAAGGGGATCAAATCTCCATATGTATGCTGGGAATCGAACCTGTGTCCTCTGCAGGAGCAACACATTCTCTAAAGCGCTGAACTATCTCTCCAGTGCCTCCAACGTGGTTCTTTTTCTTTAAGATTTATTATGTGTACAGACTTCTGTCTGCATGATTGCCTGCAGGTCAGGAGAGGTTGTCAGATCTTACTACAGATGGTTGTGAGCCACCATGTGGTTGCTGGGAATTGAACTCAGGACCTCTGGATGAGCAAGCAGTGCTCTCAACCACTGAGCTATCTCTCCAGCCCCTCCAACTTGGTTCTTTACCTTGATTTCCTTTGACAGCCTTTATTGAAAAGCATTCCTCAAGCTATCACGTTAGAAAAGGCTGATCGTGTAAACAGCAGCGTGGTTTAAGTTTGCCCTTTGTGACTCTAACTAAATGACATCTCAAATGAGCATGGTCTGAAACTTCTCATCTACAAATATCAATAACCCTTGGAGGTAGATTATCATCCTTATAAATACTTTTTCATTGTCCTCTCACTAGGTTTGGTTTAAATAAAAGTTTGTCTTATTCCTAAATCTTTCCAGTACTCCTTATTCCTCATTCCCATAGAAGACAATTCCTGAGATAGAATGAGCAAATTCCTTTCAGATCTGTTGTTTGAATTGTTTCAACCATGAATTACTAGGTTAATTTATTGTCTCTTAATTTTTCTTCTCTGCTGCTAAAACATCTTCTTTACGTAAGCTCCAGAGAATAAAGATAAAGACACTATGTCATGTCTCTCTACTGATATAACTCTCTCGTGTTTTTCAGTACACTTAGAATAAGGCCCCCATTCCTTGCAATGGCTAGCAAGACCTTCTGTGCTAAGCTGACAAATTTCTTTATTTCTCCAAGTCAGATCATCTTTTACCAACTCAAGTTCCTGTGTTGGAAACTTATCCATTCGATACATATGTTAATGGGAAACGGAGGATGGGCCCTAGGATTAGATGGTGTCTAGACTCATATGACTTTATTAGGAAGTCCAGAGCTAGCAAGCTTACTATATCATCTCACAGTGTGATAATCTGCATGTTATTACATAGCATAGATACAAGCACCTTGCTAGACACAAGCACCACCAGCTTAGATTTTTCTACCACCACAATTATGAAATTGGTTCCTATTCTTTATAAATCGCCCACTCTTTAGTACTTAGTTATAGAACAGGAATTGGACTAAGGCATAAGCTGGTCTCTGACTATGACTTCTGTAGGAAAGCCATATCTAACATTTTAGAAATGAGAAATCATCCTTTGATTGTAAAGGTAAAAATTAATCATGTTTTTATGAAGTATAAGCAATTAAATATCCATGTTAATCATGTAAGTAAATAATGTTATTTTGTTTACTTATATGATTTTCATAAACAATATAAATTTAAGCACTGCAAGATATGGATGTTATGGGTGTGATTTATTTCATATAAATATTGCCCAAAGATCAGCCATTCCTTTTTACATTATTTATAGTATAGGACAGATTTTAAGTAATGAAGGTTACTAAAGAACAGTGAGGCTGCTGTGTGCAGAATAGTCAGGCACCAAATCCAGATAAAGAAAAGCACTCAGGAAAAATCTCTCAAGCAAGAGCTGATTAAGGCAGGATCCAAAATATAAGTAGAAGTAAAATCAAGCATGAGCTGGACCATGAGGTCACACAGCAGGTGCGGGATATAAGAAAGATGCTTGAGTCTAGAAACACATTAACTCCACACTCCTTGCTTGGCAAGCCCTCACTCTCTAGTCTGTTATCCGCTTGCCCTCATAGAATTTTCCACCATTCCCAAATACAACATCCTTTTGTTTTTTTATAATCCGTCTCCAAACAATTAAAATAAAAGGTTCCCTTAGGTCAAGGACATCATTGGTCTTGCAGACCACTCTATCCAAGCTTTTAGAATAACGGTTATTATTTGAGAAGTGATTCACAATTAACCCTAAAACAAATCTGGGAGGCTCTTTAAGAAGTAACCATTTTAGCATTTATAAAGGCTACCAAACCTTTGGGTTTTGTTAAACTGTGACTAGATCATCCAAAGCCAATCACACTCACAGGTCAGACTAAATACAGATTGCACATGATCTCTATTTTTAAGCTACTGCCTCTCATTGCTACAGCAAGTACTGACACCATTTTTTAAAATATCAACTCCATATTTTTTCTGTTATCCATATTATACTTCAGTAATTTTAGACAAGCAGTTACCTGAATACAATGTACACAAATTAGTGATAGGAACTGTCATGGTTGCTTTTCTAAGTAACCAATGAGTAGGCTCATAAAGCACGCGGCTGTATGCTGGAATCAACTATCAAATCATACTCCTTCTGTACTGATAACACATACTGCATGTATACAAACATAAACAACTTTAGCAGCTGTGATGGTTAATCTCAATCTTGGTGAGTTCTGGAGTCACTCAAGTGACTAGCCTCTGGGCGTTCCTTCAAGGAATCATTTTGATTCAATTAATTGCAGTAGGTAGCCCCAGTCACAGTGGGTGCCATCATTCCTGGGATAGAATCTAGGACTCTCTTCATATGAGAACGTGAGCTGAGCACAAATATTCATTACAGGCTGCTTCTTCACTGTGGATACAATATAGGCCACAGGATCAAGTTCCTGTTGCTGAGACTTGTAGTTGGAATTTTCTTTGGGCTGCTGACCAACTCCCAAATAAAGACAACAAGATTTACTATTAATGATGAATGTTGGCCTTAGTTTAGGTTGTCCCACGAGGTCTTTTAACTTAATTTAATTTGTTTCTGTTCATCTACGTTTTGTCTCAGGGATATTCACCTTTCTTTCACTTCATAAGTCCTACTTTCCTGCTTCCCCTGTTTCTGGTTGGCTGAGGTCTTTCTGTCACCTCCTTTTCTTTCTGCTCTGATAAATTCCTCCTCCTACTTACTCTCCCTGGCCAGAATTTCTGCCTATACATCTTTCCTTGCTATTGGCTCTTCACCTTTTTATTAGAGCAACCAGGTACCTGAGGCAGGCAAGGGAAAACAAAAATACATTTTTAACTCATTCAACAAATGCAATACATCTTTACATAGTTAAACATATATTCCACAACATAAGCAAATACTACATATATTTACATAATTAAGTGAATGCAACACATCTTTACATAGTGAAACAAATGCAACATACCTTTGCATAGTTAGACAAACATTTCACACCAGAGACTTCCCTACTGTGCTGGACAAGAACTTTGAATTATATCTGAAGTAAGCCCTTTCTCCCTTAAGTTGCTTTTGTTGGTGTGTTTTACTACAACGATTATAAAATAAATAAGACACGGTGTAAAGGACACTAAATCTTAAAGAGAGATAGAAATAGAGTCCAGTATGTTTACAAACATACATACATGCATACGTAAGAATGAAGTCAAATGAAAACTAGCACACAGACTACTGCTTCCTAAACCTCATTCAGGGTATCTGTGCCCCAAAGTGGTGTTCTGAACTTCATGAGCTGGAACGGCAGCATCTGACTGTCTCTAGAATCCTGCTCTTCCCTTACCCCAGTGTGCACAGTTAGCAGATTCACTTTTGCAGTTTACTGTAAACCATTTCTGATGTAATCTTGGATGTATTCATGGTTTGTAGCCTTCCGCAATCTCCACTGCTGCAGTTAACAGATGGAATCCTTCCCCAAATTATCTATATTGTCTTTATTTACCCATACAATAATGGTGCTAAATATAAAGAACCCGGGATAGACAATTAAAGGATTGATACTGCAAGTCAACGTCTATACAAAATTTGAAAATAAGGCTGACATCTGTTACGGAGAAGGATTAATTAGGTATTACTTTAAATGATGATTCCTGGCTCCATTTCCCATGAGAACAGTTGGTAAATGTGCTGTTCTAATTAAGGATTTGACTCAAAATATCATTTTATTATAATCAGGAAGCCTATTAAGATTTTTATTAATATTATCAGTTTTACTATGTACATCACACATGTCACACGACAAACTAAAGCACTATTCCTCTGGTGAGAAGAATATCTTAATAGGGGTATCATGTTTACAATGGAGGCTATTATTTTAGGGTGCAATTTCTGCATTCTAATTTCATCGGTTTTTATCCTATGTGTATTGGTAGCAACTTGTCTCATTGCTGTAGCAAAACACCTGGCAAAATCAACATAAGAAAGGTTTGCTTTGACCTACAGTCCCTGATGGTAGGGAAGGGAATGTGGCAGGAGCAAGAGGGCTGGTCACATTGCTTCCACAGTCTGGCATGAGAAAACAGGGTGTAGTAATAAGAGCGGCGGGGCTCCGTTCCCAGCACCCCAGCCGCCTGCTCGGCTAGCTTATGCCCCGAAATAACAACACACAAACTGTATTCATTTAATCACTGCTTGGCCCATTTCTCTTCTAGGCTAATTCTCACATATTAATTTAGCCCATTTCTAATCATCTGTGTATGGCACCCCAAGGTGCGCTTACCAGGAAGATTCTAGCCTATGTCCATCCTGGGTCGGAGCTTCATCCCGGGAGCGGGGCATGGCGTCTCTCTCTGAGGCATCTGCTCCCGAGAGAGCTGTGGAGTCTCTGAGCTCACTTCCTCTTCCTCCCAGCATTCTGTTCTGTTTACTCCTCCCACCTACCCTCTAACCAATAAAATGGGCCAGGGCAGTTCCTTTATTAGCCAATGACCTTCCTCCATCAACAGGGTAGGCTGCAGCTCAGCGCCTTCCCTCCCCCTGATCCTGTCCTTGGCACACACATGGAATAGAGCTTCCCACATACACGATGGGTCTTGTAGCCTAGGTTAATTTAATCTAAAAGAAATCCCTCACAGAAACATCCAGAGGTTTGTTTCCATGGTGATTCTAAATCCCATTAACTTGACAACCAAGATCAACCATCAAAAACAGCTTTCTTCATGATGTGCTATGAATGATATTATATTAAAAATCTCATTCCAAAATTTCTATGAGGAACAGCAAAAGCAGGGACCCACCGAGAGGATGGCAGTCACATTTTAAATCACAGTGCTGTGTTCTGTACAAAAGACCAGGTCTTCCAAAGCTGTTTTCAAAACACCTACCAGTATCCCCAGTTTTTAACTTCTGTTTCCCCATTTCCACTTCAAGCCACTGTTTTAACTTGCCAACTATGCTTTGCTCTACTTGGAAAGGAAGAGCAAAAGCCAATTTGAATGGGGTCCTGGGTTAACAGCCTGCTGTTTGACTTACTTCTGTCTCCGTACTGAGCTAGCAGGTTTGCATGAAGGCAGATTTCGGAAGAAATTTTTAAAAGATGTTTACTGGGACAGTGAGATGTAGTTTAGGTCAGTGACCTAAGTGATTTCTAGAACATATGGGGTAGAAGGAGAGAACCTACTCCCATAAGTTGTCCTCAGACCTCCATATAAACACGTCCCATAGTACATATGCATGTCAGAGACAGATGACACACACCCAGCACAATAAAGAATGTAATTAAAAATATATCAGGCAGGGTTTAGAAGTCAAACTGAAATTAAACTTTATATAGGCTTAAGTATATTTATTCTTACAACTTATATTTGTTAAATGAAAGAAGGTCAATTAGAAAAAGTGGCTGTACATTTTTTATTATTAATTTATTTTTTAAAAGACAATCTTTTCTTATTTTACATACCAATACCAGTTCCCATTCCCTCCCCTCCTCCTGCTCCATCGCCTTCTCCTGTCCACACTACCCTCATCCACTCCTCAGAGAGGGAAAGGCTTCCCATGGGAAGTCAACAAAGTCTAGCACATCACTTTGATACAGGACCACGGCCCTCCCCACTATATAGGCTGAGCAAGGTATCTCTTCAACGAGAATGGACTCCAAAAAGCCAGTTCAAGCAGTAGAGATAAATTCTGGTCCTGCTGCCAGTGGCCCCACAGAGTGCCCTAGCCATACAACTGTCACAGTATCTTATTAATTCTTTGAGATTTTATACAATGTTATCTTGATGTATTCACCCTCCATCCCTCCTCCAAACTCCTCCCAGATCCAGCCCTGCCCCCTTAACCTTCATCACTTTATGTCCTATTTTTCTTTTTAGATGGCACTATCTTACAGCAGATGTCCCATATCTTAGAATTTTTCTGCCACCTTTTTTGTGGTGTTCCCTGAGTATAGGGGTTGTATTATATATTTATTACCTTTTGGTGGGGATCTTAAGGTTAATTGAACTCTATATTTTGACCAGTTATGGTTTCTGCAATGATCTCTGTCTGTTGTTCTACATCTATCAAAATGTTGACTCCCGTGCCAGGTGGTGGTGGTGCATGCCTTTAATCCCAGCACTTGGGAGGCAGAGGCAGACAGATCTCTGTGAGTACGAGGCCAGCCTGGTCTACAAGAGCTAGTTCCAGGACAGGCTCCAAAGCTACAAAGAAACCCTGTCTCGATAAACCACACACACACACAAAAATGTTCACTCCCAAACACTCTTCAAATACAGCAAGAAAATAACAGAGAATGAACTCTTATAGGTTTAGTGTGATGTATTTCACAATTATATGTAATTCTTTTTGTTTTCTTGCAAGGATGGCTCACCATTAGCAACGTATTGAGCCAAGAAGATACACTTATAGCTCTGTCTTAAGTTGGATTACCATTGTTGTGATGAAATACCATGGTCAAAAGCAGCCTGGTGAGGAACAGTTTTGTTTGGCTTATATATTCTCAGGTTACACTCCACTGAGAGAAACAAAAGTAGGAAATGAAATCGTGCAAGCATCTGGAGTTGGGAGCTGATTCAGATGCCATGGAGGAGTGCTGCTTACTGGCTTGCTCATCATGGCTTGTTCAGTCTGCTTTTCTTATAGATCAGGACCACAAGCCCAGGGCTCCTTGTCCTCCATCAATCACCAATTAAGAAAATGCCCTAAAAGCATGCCTGCAGGCAGATCTTTTGGAAGCATTTTCTCAGGTGAAGTTCCCTCCTTTCAGATGACTCTAGTTTGTATCAAGTTGACATAAAACTAGCCAGCACAAGCACCTAGCAGCAATGCAGACTGATGAGATCCTGATGAGGAACTTCACACTCCTGAGTCGCTGCCATCAGGCTCACTAACTACCTGTCAGCTACCCAGAATCGCCAGTCTCCAGTCCTAATTCTCAGACTGTGTGATAGCGTGATGGCCAGTGTATGAAGGGAAGGATGACACGACACTTCATTTTTAGATTCACTCTACTTCAGATTGGTTTCAACTAAAGAAAGTCTACCTAAACAGCCTATATACTAGTCTGTCTTGAAAGTTAGAAAGATGAAATTATGCCATCATTTGAATCTTTATATATCATGAGAAGAAAGAAAGTTAGATGATCTGGAAGCCACTTAATTCTTTGCTCAAATGCTTGGCCTTTGAAAGCAATGATTAAACTATGAAGGTAAGGCCACTTGCCGCTAACATTTCATCCTCAGAGGCTATGAATGTCTGTGCTACCTTGGTCTTAGCCACTGTGGAGGAAAGAAGAGACACCTTAAGCCACCATTCAAAGAATAAACCAATCTGAACAAATGTACCTAATTTGCTTATGTGATTGTTTTTAACTCATACCATTTTAGCTTATGTCTTTATAAAAATTAGGCTGTAGCTTTTAATTTGCTGTATGAAGAAAACCCAGTTTCCAGTATTAAGTTTATGGGCAGAGGAAGGGAAATTTGCAAAATACACAGAAATCACAACAAAATTGAAAATGAGCATTTCAGTACCCAAGTAGAACAGATTTTCAAGTTCTTGATATGCTTGGCCTCTATCCCATAATGCTAATTACTTCTCAGCTCAAATGGGCAAAATCATTAGCGATTTACTTTGAAATAGGCGAACAGATATGTCTCTTTCTTTTCCCTGTAGAACACAGTCTGCACCATACTGCAATGTTGAGAAAGTTTATTCTTAGCACAGCACGTCTCCCCAGACGGTTTACAGCAGCATGGGGAATATTAAATATATGATTAATAAATAATCACAACTCTGTGTCCAATCGCCAAGTCACATTCAAAAGAAGTTGTGATTATATAAGACATTTCAGAGAAATTCTGAGAAGAATGCATTTATACATTTTAATTTAGATTTATTCAAGAGTTAATGTGCAAATATTTACATATTCCATGCATAATTACATATGGAATTATTTTAACCATTATCAATATATAACTACCTCCAGGGAGTAATGCAATAAAGAACTAAGCAGCCAGAAAACACAGTGAACAACAATTTAGAACAGAAGGTAAAGAAGATCATAAACAAAGAGAATCTGAAATTAGAGAAGGAATTTTTAATTAGGCAGAATTTGATCACTCAGCTGGAATTTGTGTTACTGAAACTAGAGCGTTTTGTTGATGTGGAAACTGCTTTCAGACATTTCATTAACAAACCAAGTAGAAAATTTCATTTCAGCCTTCCACATTGCTTTATCTCTCTCTGCCTAAAGAGTGTAATGCAATGTGAACTAGCGTATTCGTCATTGTACAGAGAGAATGGCATGGTTACTTGCTTAAGTGGAGTATGGTCATGCTGAACCTAGGCTCTGAATTTTCTGAGGAAGTCCAAAATTCCTGCTTAATCAATGTGATGTTAAGTTGCAAAGTTACGATTGCTGTGACTGCGAACAGCAACAACAACAACAACAAATACTGTGCGTGGGTAAGAGAGCATGTCTAACTCCAGATGTGCCAATCTGAGTATGCCAAGAGATGTCTGAGAAGCCTGTGGTGGCAGTCCCTAGTCCTCTTTATGCAAATCGTGAGCTAAAATGCCAGACAGCCCTCTCATTCCCTGGCTTAACTAGGATTAAGCAGAATGGCATAGCAATTAAAAACACGGGCTGGTATCAGTGCGCTTGGATTTGATTCCAGCTCTGCTAATCCCAGCTTTGTGCGACCCTGGGCAAGCAATTTAACCACTCTGTGCCCCACTTCTTCTATAAAACAAGCTTGATAAGAATGGTAATTTTTCATACATTTGTTACTTGAGTGTGTGTATGTGTGTGTGTGTGTGTGTGTGTGTGTGCATTTATGAGTGTGTGTGAGTGTGTGTGTGTGTGTGTAAAATCAACTAAAATAACACAGAACAGGAAATGTGATCCATATATTTCTTAAATAAATGTATATTAGATAAGGCAGTTCATGAGTTATAATTTCTGATAAGAATTTGGTTTTTCTGCTCTCCTCATTTGTTCTTTTCACTTTACGTTATAATAATAATTATGGACATGACTATAGAAAAAATTCTCATCAAGTAACTCCCACTGTTTATTTTATTTTCTTCTACATCTGTTTTCAGATCTGTGGTTTATGGATGCCAATTCTCTGAAATCAAGGTTGATCTTTCAGTTTTGTTATTACCCAACCCTCAAACCTCTAATTCATTAATACATATTTGTTAAAATATGTAATAATCCCAATTTTTAACCAAAAACGATTGGAAATGGATCCCATGTTTATTATTATTATTATTATTATTATTATTATTATTATTATTATTATTTTATTATTATTATTATTTTCACCCGACAAAGAGTCAGTGAAAGAATCAGACTATCTGTGGTCTGTGGTCTTAGCATCAGCAATAGCACCATCTGACTAACCAGGGCTCAATCATTTCATGCCTCAGTTGTATCTTCCACAAATAAGCATAATAGCATCTAACTCAAACAATTATGTAAGTGTTAAATCAATTGATAAAAATGCAGCATTGGGTTCCATAAAAATATTCTTGTATATTATCATTGCTACTGCTGTTGTTAATGGTGATGATGATGGTACCTAGGAGGTTAGGAGAAAGATTAAAAGAGAAATATGTAATGGTTCTACAGTGATATAATCGTGATCCTACAATATTGATAAATGTATTGGCAGTTTTCTTTCAAATGTAGTCACTCTTCTTAACTATAGGAAGTCAATATTCTCCCACAGAAATTACCACTTTAGTGTCTAGAATTCTGGACATTGATCTCACAAGAAGAAACATTTAAATTTCTCAGGTTGGAGATGTAGACAAGTGTAGATTAAACATACGTAACTAGGGTGTGGAGAGATGGCTCAGCGGTTAAGAGCACTGACTGTTCTTCCAGAGAACCCGGGTTCAATTTCCAGCACCCACATGGCAGCTAACACCTGTCTATAACTCCAGTTCCAGGGAATCTGATACCTTTATATCAAAAACACATAAAATAAAGTTAAACAAAATTTAAAAAAAAACATAACTAACAGTAAGTAAAACTACTTAGTGGAAGCCATGTCTTCAATCGAAATCAGTCATTGAAATGCCAGTGCCTGGGCTGGCAAGGCAGTTCAGATAGAAGAATGTTTGCTGCTTTTTTTTTTTTTTTCAGAGTTCCTCGTAGCTACACAAAAAAGTTCCCAACTCCCTGTAACTCTAGCTCCAGAGGACTCAACACTGTGTCCTGGCCTCCTCTGGTACCTGCATATATATATAGCATACACTCACACAGATGCATGCACATACATAACAGTTGTTCCTAATAATTAATATTTGAGTAAGTACATCAAAAAAATGAAAGTGAATGAAGTAGTCCTGGACAACATGGATGTATGAGATCAGTGTTACAAGCAGCAATTCTCTGGAACACAAGCATACCCTTGAGTGGTCCTGGTCAAAGCCTTCAAAAAGCAATGACTGAAGAGGGAAAAAAAATAATTCCCAAACCTATATAGCCTTCAAAGTTTCCTGTATGTTTGTAAACCATAAAGAACTCACAGTATAGAATGCAGTGTTGGTTGATTTTTGTATTCATAAATAGAATCCTAAATAAAAGCATCCCTTCAGGTATTGTAGAGGAGAATTATTGATTGAACTGACTAGACCCAATTCAGCCATTGGATTTGAGATTCTGGTACTGAAGTCCTTAAAGCATCCCTTCTTTCAAAGGCTTATTTGGGGGTGGGTGCTGGGGAGTCTCTCCTTGAGTTTTTCTTGGTAGAGCTTTTGCTGGCCATTCGCTTTCCCTTTGTTTTCAGCAGTGGGAAGAACTTGAACAGATTTGTTGAGAAACTGAGTGGCTGGGTCACTAAGAGGATTGTAGGTTTTAATAGACTCCTTTCTGTCCAGCCCACACAGCTAGCTATTTCCTAAAGCCCTAAGAATGAAGGGTTTGAAACAGAACTTTAAATATTACAGAGCTGAATCATCAAAGGCTTTTAAACCTTCCACTGGGTTAATGAAGGACAAAAAGAAAGGACCATCTGATCTGGTGTCATGAATCCTTAGCTGTTACGACGGTTCCCCTGGAGCGGAACAGAGGGAAACAGTAAAGGAAACACTTAATTGAACCAAAATGGGTTGCTATGACATACATGAAAATCAAAGCTTTCAAATGACAAATTAAAACCAAGAATAAAGAAAGTGAAGGTGATTTTTTAAACTTTCTTTCCTGGAAGCTTCTACCTTATCTAGGGCAATAGCAACTGATGCTGGAAAAAGCATTGGTCCAGTCACATTTAATAGTCCCCTGCATAGTGAGAGCAAAGTGACGACTTTTTACATTAAGCTTAATTTATTCAATTTAAAGAAATATTCTTTATACTGGTAGTGTAATGTGTCTGCATATTTTTCTTAAAATATCCTCTCTTCTTAGGAAATGGTGATGATATATGATCCTTCTTTATTGCTTTTTATTTGTGGTTCCTTACTTTTACTGATCGCATTAAAAGCCAGCAATTCCACACTGTCCCCCACACAGAAAAGAAAAATGCTCCGTCCTCTTAAAAACAAAAGTCTGAGATTCAGCAATTTGTCAGTTCTCTTCCAGGGGGTTGAAGCAATTGCAAGATAAATGCTGCCTCTACTCTTCATTGTGAACTCTCAAGAAGAAATACAGAGAGAAATAATGGAGATGTATATGTTAAAACAAGAATCTCCTGTGGGTCTTAATTGACAGCTGCTGTTCAAAGAGAACGGTCAACCATCTTTATGAGACCCAGATCTGTTTTTCTTTTATATTTTTCTTGAATTTATTCACCTTTATGGACAGGAGAGAAGTAGTTTATAATGGATTTTCCAAAATAAGATGAATAATATTTCAGGAGAAAAGTTTCTATGTTCCACATAAAAAGATCTTTGAAGGAGAAACTTCAAGCAAATGACAGTTCTTTTCATGAAGAAATCATAATATTCAGTCTCTAGGGATATAACAAATATATTCTTGACTACAGTGCAAAGCTAAATAAAATCCTTTAGCTAATTTTAATAGAAAAGTTTCTATACACAAACCAAGCAAGTAGGCATAATCTATAAATATATACTCTTGAGCTCTCAAAAGCTATGTGGAGAAATGCAAAAACCAATACTCAGACTATATGAAATGGATAAAGATATAAAAGCAAATCCAGTCCTCTTTAAAATGTTTAAGATACTGGCGTGAGGAAGCAGGTGGTCCAATTGGTAAAGTGCATGTCACTCAATCCTGAGAATTTGTGCTTAAAATCCCCAGCACCACATAATAAAATAGAAATTATCACACATGTCTGAAAAACTAGTACAAGGGAGCATATATTCCTAAGGTCCTAAGCTCACTAGCAGGCAGTCAAGCAGATGAACTAACATCAAGTTCAATGTTGAGAAACGTTGTCCCAAAAGATTAGGAGCAATCCAGGAAGACAGGAAACATAAATCCCTGGCGTCATGCAAACGCGTGTGCACACATGTACCCTCCCCACACACACATATCCTACTTAAAATATGGAGTTTCTTTCTACTTTTGTAGAGATTAAAATCGCTTTTTCTCCAACTAAGGTGATTTCCTAACTATGTATAGGTGTGTGTGTATATGTGTGTGTTACTTAGCAACAGTCTTCCATGAAAAGCTTTGTTTCCTTATAATAACATCATTTTGACTAATAGTTCATCCACCCCCCTTTGCTCCCCATGCCTCTTCACCCACACGTGAGAACAACTCTTCCTATACAAATCCTACTCACTCTTCAATGCCTAATGAGTTTTTACAAACACTAAACACGAAGCGTGTGCCAGGCACTTGGTCGGCCCAAAATGCCTCAGAAAGCAATCATGGGTTTTAAGTAGATTTGTGCTTTAGAATTGAGACAATAGCATGAAATATGGCTTGGAAAAAATCCCAAACTGAATCAGGCAGACCCATTAGATGGCTCTGGGAATAAGCGAGGAGAATGATCATCAAAGTGTGGTCCTCAAATCAACGAAATCCGACTCATTTGGACACTTGTCTGAAACGCAAAATTCTGAGGTACCTTTTCAGACCTACTAAATCACAAACTGTAGGCTCTACCAAAATGGTTTTCATTTCAGCGGTCTTCCTACATGATAGCTATGGCCCATGATTGTCTACAACACAGTGACTTAGAAGACCACTGGTGTGTGACAAGGAGAGCAGCCGTGGATTTCCAGAGCAGGAAGCATTTCCAGGTGTTCTGGAAGCAGGAGAGATGACAACGGCTTCCACGACAAAGGATAAGTAAAACATAATTTGAAGTTTTATGATGGTGAGAATCATGCCTACTACAGCATTTCAGAGATATAAAGATACAAACTGTATCAGGTAAGGGTGACTGGAGAAAATATGTGTTAATTTCACATAGAAATGTGTTCAATGCGCAATTAGTGGTGTCCATAATAATAGTTGAATAGAGGCATCACAACAGAAGAAAAAAGTTATAGTATTCTATAATAAAATTGATGGACAATGTACACGAATAGAGGATGGAAGATTTATTAGCAGAATCAGTTCACATGGTTATTGCAGCTTAAAAGTTTGATACTGTGTCACTTTAAGGCTAGTGGTACTGACTTTGAGATGTCAGGACCATAGTTGCGTTTCAGTATGAACACCTCAGAGGCCATGGAAGCTAGAAGGGCAAAATCCAGTCCAAGGAAGAAACCTAGAGAGCAAGTCACTGCTCCATGTCCTGGAATCTAAAGACCAGAAGGCCTGGAATTCTAAGGTTCATGGTAGATCATGGTAAACTCTAGATGTCAGAGAGATAGAAACTGACCAGTATTTATTGTCTCAGGATCTCAGCCACTGGGATGGTGTGAGCATGCATAGAAAGCTGGCCTTCCCCACCCAGCATACTCAGATGTGTGGGATTGCATCTGGAAGTAACCTCACAGACACATCCACAATAGAGTTTTCACAGATTTTACAGTTCTGTGCATTTTGTGCATTCTTAATCCAACCAAGTTAATGCTTAAAATCAATCAACACAAGATAAAAGTGGTTTTGTATATTGTCAAAGTATTCATTTTGTTTTTCCTTGTTTCTTTTTGTTTGTTCATATGTTTTTTTCTAGACAGGGTTTCTCTGTAGTTTAGGAGCCTGTCCTGGAACCAACTCTTTTTTTTTTTAATTGAGAAAAGGACTTCTTTGCTCATGTTCTCCCTCCTTCTGCTCCTCATTGGGACCTTGGGGGCTCAGTCCAGTGCTCCAGTGTGGGTCTCTGTCTTTATCTCCAACCATCACCAGATGAAGGTTCTATGATGATATGCAAGATATTTTTCACTATTGCTATAGGATAGGGTCATTTCAGGTTCCCTATCCTCAGCTGCCCAAGGAACTAACTGGGGACCTTGGCTTGGGCATCTGGGAGCCACTCTAGGTTCAAGTCTCTTGCCAACTCTAAGGTGGCTCCTAAGGGAGTTAAGACTAAGAATTGTGCTTCCGTGCTCCCCTATTCATCCTTCCTTTATCACAATCCTCCTTTTTCCCCAAGTTCCCCCCATTCTCCCCTTCTCCCTTTTCTCTCCCCATCTCCCCTTACCCCCCATCCCACCCCACCCCCAAGAAAAAAAAAGTTTCCCCCTCCTCCCATTCCCCTCACCCTCCTACCATTCACCTCCCCCTCCTCCCACTTTTCTCCCCCTCCACCCACACCTCTCCCCCTTCCTCTCCATTCCAAAGAGCAGTCAGGGTTCCCTGCCCTGCGGAAAGTCCAAGGTCCTCCCCCCACCGACCATGTCTAGGAAGGTGAACATCCAAACTGGCTAGGCTCCCACAAAGCCAGAACATGAAGTAGGATCAAGACCCAGTGACATTGTCCTTGGCTTCTCAGCAGCCCTCATTGTCTGCCATGTTCAGAGAGTCCAGTTTTATCCCATGCTTTTTCAGTCACAGACCAGCTGGCCTTGGTGAGCTCCCAATAGATCAGCCCCACTGTCTCGTGGGTGGGTGCACCCCTTGTGGTCCTGAATTCTTTGTTCATGTTCTCCCTCGTTCCGCTCCTCGTTGGCACCTTGGGAGCTCAGTCCAGTGCTCCAGTGTGGGTCTCTGTCTCTATCTCCATCCATCGCCAGATGAAGGTTCTAAGGTGATATGCAAGATATTCATCAGTATGGCTATAGGATCAGGTCATTTCAGGTTCCCTATCCTCAGCTGCCCCAGGAACTAACTGGGGACATAGCCCTGGGCACCTGGGAGCCCCTCTAGGTTCAAGTCTCTTGCCAGCCCTAAGGTGGCTCCCTTAACTAAGAATTGTGGTTCCGTGCTCCCCTATCCAGCCTTCCTTTATCCCAATATCTTGTTTTCCCAAGTTGCCCCCATCCTCCCCTTCCCACTTTTCTCTCCCCATCTCTCCTTACCCCCAACCCACCCCACCCCCAAGATCCCACTTTCCACCCCGGGAATTTTGTCTACTTCCCATAGGCAAGAGGATAACTATGTTTTTCCTTGGGTTCACCTTCTTAGTTAGTTTCTTTAGGTTCACCAATTGTAGACTCCGTGACCCTTATTTATGGCTAGAAACCAATTATGAGTGAGTACATCCCATGTTCATCTTTTTGGGTCTGGGTTACCTCACTCAGGATAGTGTTTACTATTTCCATCCATTTGCATGCAAAATTCGAGAAGTCATTGTTTTTACCGCAGCGCAGTACTCTAATGTGTAGATATTCCACACTTTCTTCATCCATTCTTCCATTGAAGGGCATCTAGGTTGTTTCCAGGATCTGGCTATTACAAATAATACTGCTATGAACATAGTTGAACAAATGTTTTTGTCATATGATAGGGCATCTCTTGGGTATATTCCGAAGAGTGGTATGGCTGGGTCCAGGGGTAGGTTGATCCCGAATTTACTGAGAAACCGAAACACATTTTCCAAAGTGGTTGCACAAGATTGCATTCCCACCAGTAATGGATAAGTGTTACCCCTTCCTCCACAGCCTCTCCAGCAAGGCTATCATTGGTGTTTTTGATGTTAGCCATTCTGACAGGTGTAAGATGATATTTCAAAGTTGTTTTGATTTGCATTTCCCTGATTGCTAAGGAGGTTGAGCATAACCTTAAGTATCTTTTAGCCATTTGAACTTCTTCTGTTGAGAATTCTCTGTTCAGTTCAGTGCCCCATTTTTTAATTGGGTTAATTAGCATTTTAAAGTCTAGTTTCTTGAGTTCTCTATATATTTTGGAGATCAGACCTTTGTCTGTTGCGGGGTTGGTAAAGATCTTCTCCCAGTCAGTAGGTTGCCTTTTTGTCTTAGTGACAGTGTCTTTTGCTTTACAGAAGCTTCTCAGTTTTAGTAGGTCCCATTTATTCAATGTTGCCCTTAATGTCTGTGCTTCTGGGGTTATACGTAGGAAGCAATCTCCTGTGCCCATCTGTTGTAGGGTACTTCCCACTTTCTCTTCTATCAGGTTCAGTGTGTTCAGATTGATATGGAGGTCTTTAATCCATTTGGACTTGAGTTTTGTGCATGGTGATAGATATGGGTCTATTTTCATTCTTCTACAGGTTGACATCCAGTTGTGCCAGCACCATTTGTTAAAGATGCTCTCTTTCTTCCATTGTATACTTTTAGCTCCTTTATTGAGAATGAGGTGTTCATAGGTTTGTGGGTTAAAATCCGGGTCTTCTATACAAATCCATTGGTCCACTTCTCTGTTTTTATGCCAGTACCATGCTGTTTTCATTACTGTAGCTCTGTAATAGAGTTTGAAGTCAGGGATGGTAATGCCTCCAGAAGATCCTTTATTGTATAGCATTGTTTTGGCTATCCTGGGTTTTTTGTTTTTGCATATAAAGTTGATTTTTGTCCTCTCAAGTTCTGTGAAGAATTTTGATGGGACCTTGATGGGGATTGCATAGAATCTATAAATTGCCTTTGGTAGAATTGCCATTTTTACTATGTTGATCCTCCCAGTCTAAGAGCAGGGGAGGTCCTTCCATTTTCTGGTATCCTCTTCAATTTCTTTCTTCAATGCCTTAAAGTTCTTGTCAAACAGATCTTTTACTTCCTTGGTTAGAGTTACCCCAAGATATTTTATGCTGTTTGTGGCTATCGTGAAATGTGAAGCTTCTCTGATTTCCCTCTCTGCTTCCATATCCTTTGTGTATAAGAGGGCGACTGATTTTTTTGGAGTTGATCTTGTATCCTGCCACATTACTAAAGCTGTTTATCAGCTGTAAAAGTTCTTTGGTGCTTATGTACACTATCATATCATCTGCAAATAACGAAAGTTTCACTTCTTCCTTTCCAATTCGAATCCCCTTGATCCCATTATGTTGTCTTATTGCTATAGCTAGAACTTCAAGCACTATATTGAAGAGGTATGGCGAGAGTGGACAGCCTTGTCGTGTTCCTGAGTTAATCGGGATGGCTTTGAGTTTCTCTCCATTTAATTTGATGTTAGCTGTCGGCTTGCTGTATATTGCTTTTATTATATTTAGGTATGATCCTTGTATCCCTAATCTCTCCAATACTTTTATCATAAAGGGATGTTGGATATTTTCAAATGCTTTTTCAGCATCTAATGAGATGATCATATGGTTTTTTTCTTTCAGTTTATTTATATGATGGATTACATTGATAGATTTTCGTAAGTTGAACCAGCCCTGCATCTCTGGGATGAAGCCTACTTGATCATAATGGATAATTTTCCTAATGTGTTCTTGGATACAGTTTGCCAGTATTTTGTTGAGGATTTTTGCGTCGATATTCATGAGTGAGATTGGCCTGTAATTCTTTTTCTTGGTTGAGTCTTTGTGCGATTTTGGTATCAGAGTGACCGTAGCTTCATAAAAGGAATTTGGCAATGACTCTTCTGTTTCTATATTGTTAAATACATTAAGGAGTATAGGTATTAGGTCTTCTTGGAAGTTCTGGTAGAATTCCACATTGAAACCATCTGGTCCTGGGCTCTTTTTGGTAGGGAGGTTTTTGATAACAGCTTCTAATTCTTCGCGACTAACAGGTCTATTTAGGTCGGTCACCTGGTCCTGGTTTAACTTTGGTATATGGTATTTATCTAAAAAAGTGTCCATTTCTTTTACATTTTCCAGTTTTGTGGCATACAGGCTTTTGTAGTAAGATCTAACGATTCTCTGAATTTCCTCTTTGTCTGTGATTATGTCCTCCTTTTCTTCTGATCCTATTTGCATATTCTCTCTCTGCCGTTTGATTAGTTTTGATAGGGGTTTATTAATCTTGTTAATTTTCTCCAGGAACCAGCTTTTTGTTTCATTGATTCTTTGGATTGTTTTCTGTGTTTCTATTTTGTTGATTTCAGCCCTCAATTTGATTATTTCCAGTCTTCTACTCCTCCTAGGTGAGTCTGCTTCTTTTTTTTCTAGAGCTTTCAGGTGGGCTGTTAAGTCTCCAATGTGTGCTTTTTCTGTTTTCTTTAAGTGGGCACTTAGTGCTATGAACTTTCCTCTCAGGACTGCTTTCATAGTGTCCCATAAGTTTGAGTAGGTTGTTTCTTTATATTCATTGAATTCGAGGAAGACTTTAATTTCTTTATTTATTTCTTCCTTGATCCAGTTGTGGTTCAGTAGTTGACTGTTCAGTTTCCATGAGTTTGTAGGCTTTCTGGGGGTAGCATTGTTGTTGAATTCTAACTTTAATCCATGGTGATCTGATAAGACACAGGAGGTTACGAATATTTTTTTGTAACTGTGGAAGTTTGCTTTGTTACCCAGTATGTGGTCAATTTTCAAGAAGGTTCCATGAGCTGCAGAGAAGAACGTATATTCTTTCCTATTTGGGTGGAAAGTTCTATAGATGTCTGTTAAGTCCATTTGATTCATTACCTCCATTAATTCTCTTATTTCTCTGTTAGGTTTCTGTCTGATTGACCTGTCCATTGCTGAGAGAGGAGTGTTGAAGTCTCCTACTATTAGTGTGTGCAGTTTGATGGCAGCCTTGAGTTTTAGTAATGTTTTTTTTTTTTACATATGTGGGTGCTTTTATATTAGGGGCATAGATATTCAGGATTGAGACTTCTTCCTGATGAATTGTTCCTGTTATGAGTATAAAATGTCCCTCTCCATCTCTTCTGATTGATTTGAGTTTGAAGTCAACTTTGTTAGAAATTAATATAGCCACACCTGCTTGTTTCTTAGGTCCATTTGCTTGATAAACCTTTTTCCATCCCTTTACTCTGAGTAGGTGCCTGTCTTTGTGGTTAAGGTGTGTTTCTTGTAAACAGCAGAATGTTGGATCTTGTTTTCATATCCAGTCTCTTAGCCTGTGCCTTTTTATAGGTGAGTTGAGCCCATTGACATTAAGTGATATTAATGACCAGTGGTTGTTAATTCCGGTCACTTTTTCAATAGAAGAGTTTGTGTGTTTCCTTTCTTTGAGTTGTGCTGGTGAAGGGTCTCTAGATGTTTGAGTTATTGTGGTTATTGTTGGACTCCTTGGTTTGTGATTTTCCTTCTATTACTTTCTGTAAGGCTGGATTTGTGGCTACGTATTGTTTAAATTTGTTTTTATCCTGGAAAATTTTGTTTTCTCCATTTATAGTGAACAAAAGCTTGGCTGGGTATAGTAGTCTGGGCTTGCATCCATGGTCTCTTAGTTTCTGCAGTACATCTATCCAGGACCTTCTGGCTTTCATTGTTTCCATAGAGAAATCAGGTGTAAGTCTGATAGGTTTACCTTTATAAGGGACTTGGCCTTTTTTCCTTTGCAGCTCTTAATATTCTTTCTTTATTCTGTATGTTTTGTGTTTTGATTATTATATGGCGAGGAGATGGTTTTTTTTTTTTTTTTTTTTTTTGGTCCAGTCTATTCGGTGTTCTGTATGCTTCTTGAACCTTCAAAGGAATATCCTTCTTTAGGTTGGGAAAGTTTTCTTCTATAATTTTATTAAATATATTTTCTGGACCGTTGAGCTATACTTCTTCTCCTTCTTCTATCCCAATTATTCTTAGGTTTGGTCTTTTTATTGTGTCCCTGATTTCCTGAATGTTTTGTGATGAAAATTTGTTGGCTTTGCTGTTTTCTTTGATTAGTGTGCTTATTTTCTCTATGGTATCTTCAGTGTCTGAAATTCTTTCTTCTATCTCTTGTAATCTGTTGGTATTACTTGTCTCTGTATTTCCTGTTCATTTACCCAGTTTTTCCATCTCCATCCTTCCCTCAGTTTGTGTTTCTTCATTACTTCCATTTCATTCTTCATGTCTTGAACCACTTCCCTTACCTGTTTGATTGCTTTTTCTTGTTTCTCTTGGTTTTCTTGGGTATCTTTGAGCGCTTTATTCATTAACTCTACCTTTTTGTTTGTGATCTCTAGTTGTTTATGGCAGTTTTTCACCTCCTGTTTAAGGTCTTCTATTATTTTCATATAATTCACTTTTGAGTCGATTTCTTCTAATTCTTCTAGAGTAGGGTGTACAATTCTTCTTATTTCCGGATCTCTGGATTCTGGTGATGTCATGTTGCCTTTCAGGTTGTTGGAGGAATTCTTGCCTTGGCGCCTTCCCATCTCTTCCTTCAAATGGAGCCAGGAGAGACCTGGTGTCTTGGTCCAGTCTGTGCTGTGACTGACTCTCTGAGTGTATCTCTTCAGTGTAGAAGCAGGAACCGTTCCCTTCCAGATGGAACTTCTCAGCACCAAAACATGGACGCCTGGTAGTCCAATGACCCGAGGACAAAAGGGGGAACTTGGGTGGTAGGGTGGGAATGAGTAGAACACAGGACACCCTGCTGCACAAGCTGAAGGTGTGCGTGCTCCCTTTCGGGAGGGGGGGTCCTTGAGGCCTGCCCGGTAGGCAGGCACTCACCTCTCTGGTTGGGTAGCCTTAGTATAGGAGCAGAAAACTTTTCCTGAGCAAAGGTCCTAGCAGATAATGCAGGCTTGTGGGGGGGGAGGGAGGCCGGGTGTAAGAAAGACAGCCCTGTAGAAGGAGCTGGGGGAGGGGGGCCTGTGTTCTCTTCCGGGGCAGTCCGCCCCGGGAAAGCACACACTCACCCATCCAGATGGAACTCCTCAGTACCTAAACAGGGCCGCCTGGTAGCCCGATGATCCGGGGACAAAAGAAAAAAAAAAAAAAACCAGGCAGTCTGGACGAGATCCAGGAGTGCACAGGGACCCCTGGAGCACAAGCTGAAGGTGCCCGGGCTCCCTTTTGGGGGTCCTTGAGGCTTGCCCGGTAGGCAGGCACTAACTGCTCTGGGTGGGTCGCCTTAGTATAGGAGCAGAAAAACAGGAACCAACTCTTGTAGACAAGGCTGGCCTTGAACTCACAGAGATCCTCCTGCCATTTTAGGATTGCCATTTTTACTCTGTTGATCCTACCTATCTAAGAGCATGGGGGATCTTTCCATTTTCTGGTATCTTCCTCAATTGTTTTTCTTCAAAGACTTAAAGTTGTTGTCAAATAGGTCTTTCACTTCTTTGGTTAATGTTACCCCAAGATATTTTATCTTATTTGTGGCTATTGTGAAAGATGATGTTTCTCTGATTTCCCTCTCAGCTTCTTTATCATTTGTGTATAGGAGGGCTACTGATTTTTTTTTTAGTTGATCTTGTATCTTGCCACATCACTGAAAGTATTTATCAGCTGTAGGAGTTCTCTGATAGAGTTTTGGGGTCACTTATATTTACTGTCATATCATCTGCAAATAATGAAAGTTTGACTTCTTCCTTTCCAATTTTAATCCCCTTGATCTCCTTTTGTTATTTTATTGCTATTGCCAAAACTTCAAGAACTATATTGAAGAGACATGGAGAGAGTGAATAGCCTTGTCTTATTCCTGATTTTAGTGGAATCTCTTTGAGTTTCTCTCCATTTAATTTGATGTTGGCTGTCGGCTTGCTGTATATTACCTTTTAAGGTGGATTGCAAGTTAAATGTGGAAGGGTTGCAGCTGCAGGCTAGAAGAGACCTTAAATGCTGTAAGCAGAACTTAATGGACCATTCTGTCGGAATCTGGAAAGATTGGATATTTAAAAGATAACTTGAGGTAGTCCCGGGGCCGTTCTCTAAAGCTCAGACAATGGCTGAGGTAAGGCAATATTTATCAGAAACCTAAGAAGCCACAACATAAAGCTGTGGAAATGAAGCCTAAGTGGCAGTGGGAGCACCAGGAAGCTTAGGATGCCAGACCATGGGATAGCCACTGAAAAGCACTACAGTAATAGAATGAAGATAGACTTTAGAGAGGGTATATTGTTCCAGTCAATGAAACAGAGGAGATGAATTACTCAAACCCTCTAGAGCCCAGACGATTTGACCAGGAGATCCAGATGCCAGACATAAAACTAGGCTATTTGGTGTGTGTCTTCATGGCTTCTAGTCTCACTTTACCCCCAGCAGTTCTCTCCTATCCACTTATTTCTCTTTAGAAATGGAAATGTTTGCCATATGACATTGCATATTAGAACTGTGTCACCTTATTTTTATTTCATAGGAGATAACAGTTAAAAGAATACTTTGAGTCTCAGAAGAAACAGCTTCAGAACATTAACACAACATTGGAATTGTTAGACTATGGGGACTTTCAAAGATGAGTTGAATTCATTTTCATAAAGAGACAGAATGTTAAGGTTTAAAAAGCATATGTGATTATCAACTTGATGAGAAATAGTGTGATGCTTCAATTCCAATTGTCAACTTGAAGGGATTTGGAATAACCATGGAAATGAAGTTTATCTCTAAGTGAGTTTCTAATTTAGGTTTTATTGGAGTAGAAAGGTCTCCTCTGCCTGTGGATGGTATCATTCTGTGGACAGATATCTCGGACTGAGTAAAAACAGAACATGAGCTGAGTACCAACATTGGCGTCCTTTTGCTTCATGGTGGCGGATGCAGTATGACCAACTGCCTCCATCTCTGACTGTCATGACTTCACCCACAATGATGCACTGAACTCTGAAACTGTGAACCAAAATAAACTCTTCTTTCTTTATGTTGCTTTTATCACAGTAACACGGCTTCAGAGGAAGGCCTCGAGGATAATATACATACTTTATAACAAAGGTACAGTCCTCGGTTCCCCACTTCTCTCTTTCAGGCCACACTCAGAAACTGGGCTCCCTAACATCTTTATATGTTCTACAGACCTCTTACCACGCCTAATCTTTCTAGGACCCAGGAGTAATGCGCTCTTGCTGTTCTATAAATTTTGGATTTTTTTCCTCAATTGACTGACACATCCTTTCCTTAAGTCAGGGCTTATTAACAACATTCCCAAAAGAAACACAATACTGAAAGCAATCTCAACGAGAAAGAGGAACATAAGATATTATGCTATCCTTATAATTTTTTTCTAAAAACCTAAAATTATTCTAAATTCTTTAAGAAACATACAAAAGTTGATGACAGTAGAGAGGAATTTGTCAGAGCAGGACCAAGGAAGGACATTTTACACTGTAGACTCAACTGTCAAAACAGTCCGGTCATCATAAGGAGTGATGCAAGGACCAAAGCAAACCTCAGTATCTCTAAGATTTGTTTATGAGTGGGTGAGACAGAACATGTCCACAATATATCATCCCAAGTAGGTTTATAGCTGGCAGGAGCAAGAATAAATGCTCAAACCTAAGTCCCTAGTGACTTCATTCCTTAAGACTCAGGAAATGTCCCCAAAGTATGGGGATTCACATCTCGTGACTGTCATTGCACCACAGTTGGAAAGCACTGCCCTCTGGGTTTATATATTCTGGGTACACCGTGACGAGCTAAGCACAGGCATTGCAGGACTATATGTTCTCACAAATAAAAAGACATAGCCTAGGTTATTCAAAACACATTCTTCTGTCTCGATATTCCCAGTACATTCTGCAGTTATTCATTCCAAGAACGACAAGGGAAAGAGGAAAGGCAGGTTTGTACAATGCCATCTGGGGGACTGTCCTGCTACACAGGACTGTTCCGCAACAAATCAGACAAGCTCAGGGGAGACATCAGCTTGAACTAGCCAGGGTTCTCAAAGGAAGATGGAAAAGTCAACTGTCAGAGACTTCAAAGGGGATTTTGAGAAGAGAGCTTAAGAGAGGTGAGGAGCACAGGAGGTAGCAGAAGACATGCAATAAAAAAGCAGAAGTCAGGCCTTATTCGTGATTCAGTGGGAAAATCACATGCTGCAGAGTTGTGTCAATTTAGGTTCAAATCCCCAGAATTCAAGTAGAGCCTTACCCAGTAGCCCATACCTGTAATCCCAGAACCCTGACTATAAAATGAGAAGTGGAGACAGAGGAATCTTCAGCTTGCAGGCCAACAGCAGTGAGCAACAGAGACCCTGTCCCAAGGAAGATAGCAGGTGAGGACAAATATCCATGGTCATCTTCTAACCTCCACACTCATGCTATGGCATGCATGTGCCTGCAAACACACACATGTACACACACACACACACACACACACGAGGGGGGAGATTTTTTCAATTAAAAGAAAAATATGGAAGGTGGGGCTAACAGAGAATGAATAAAGCAAGCAGGATGGGAAGAGAAGGTAATGAAAAGGAGCAAAAACAGAAAATGTATGAAGTCTACATATGAAAACATCCTATGAAGCTAGTTACTCTTCATGCTAATCTAAAATATTGATAGATAAATAAATGGGTCCTCACACAGTTGGTGTCTACCTGAGTAGCTTGGGCTGCTCCAGAACCAGGGATTGTCTTTCGGTTGCTGGGATAATAATCTTGCCTGGCTAGAGTTGAGTCTAAAGAGGTACTGGACCCCCAGTCAATTCCTATCTCAAGATTTCCAGCACACCCCTGTGAGGTGTGTGGTATAATTCCTGAATCTTCTCCCAAAGGTTGTCCTGTGTCAGGACACCCTGTGGCATTGACAGAGCCACTTCCAGTCTCCCTGAGAGAAAATAGTTCTTGTGACCTGGAAGTATCTACGTGGGTGTTATATCCACTCAGAACACATCCTGACATCCAGTTTGGAAGGCATGGCCTGATCTAGCAGTATCTACAACCCAGACATTTCTCATCTCCTGGTCTGAGGGCACAGCTAAGGTGGACACAGCTGTCAAATGAACACCACCAGCACAAATCTGAGGGCTCAAATGGAGTGTGAGATGTGTCCTTTGTGGATAGGAACAAGTCCTAAAAAATGTCTCCTGGTGGTGCACGCCTTTGATCCCAGCACTCAGGAGGCAGAGACAGGTGGATCTCTGTAAGTTTAAGGACAGCCTGATCTACAGAGAAAATTATAGAACAGGCTCCAATGTTACTGTAATTAAAATTTCATTCCTTCCTTCTTCCTTTATTTCTTGTGTGTGTGTGTGTGTGTGTGTGTGTGTGTGTGTGGATCTCACTATACACTATCTTACGAGGTCTCTTTGTTTTGTTTAGTACCAAACACTAATAAAGTAGTTGGTTTACCAAATATACATGTATTTGGTATTTACTGTTAAAAATGCATTCTTCACTCAGGATAGTGTTTTCTATTTCCATCCATTTGCATGCAAAATTCGAGAAGTCATTGTTTTTTACTGCAGCGTAGTACTCTAATGTGTAGATATTCCACACTTTCTTCATCCATGCTTCCATTGAAGGGCATCTAGGTTGTTTCCAGGTTCTGGCTATTACAAATAATACTGCTATAAACATAGTTGAACAAATGCTCTTGTCATATGATAGGGCATCTCTTGGGTATATTCCAGGAGTGGTATTGCTGGGTCCAGGGGTAGGTTGATCCCGAATTTTCTGAGAAACCGAAACACAGATTTCCAAAGTGGTTGCACAAGATTGCATTCCCACCAGCAATGGATGAGGGTACCCCTTCCTCCACAGCCTCTCCAGCAAGGCTATCATTGGAGTTTTTGATTTTAGCCATTCTGACAGGTGTAAGATGATATCTCAAAGGTATTTTGATTTGCATTTCCCTGATTGCTAAGGAGGTTGAGCATGACCTTAAGTGTCTTTTGGCCATTTGAACTTCCTCTGTTGAGAATTCTCTGTTCAGTTCAGTGCCCCATTTTTTAATTGGGTTAATTAGCATTTTAAAGTCTAGTTTCCTGAGTTCTCTATATATTTTGGAGATCAGACCTTTGTCTGTTGCGGGGTTGGTGAAGATCTTCCCCAAGTCAGTAGGTTGCCTTTTTGTCTTGGTGACAGTGTCCTTTGCTTTACAGAAGCTTCTCAGTTTTAGTAGGTCCCATTTATTCAATGTTGCCCTTAATGTCTGTGCTGTTGGGGTTATACATAGGAAGCGATCTCCTGTGCCCATCTGTTGTAGGGTACTTCCCACTTTCTCTTCTATCAGGTTCAATGTGTTCTGACTGATAGTGAGGTAACCCAGACCCAAAAAGATGAATATGGGATGTACTCACTCATAATTGGTTTCTAGCCATAAATAAGGGTCACGGAGTCTACAATTGGTGATCCTAAAGAAGCTAAGTAAGAAGGTGAACCAAAGGAAAAACATATAGTTGTCCTCTTGGCTATGGGAAGTATACAAAATTGCCGGGGAGAAAATTGGGATCTTGGGGGTGGGGTGGGATGGGGGTAGGGGGAGATGGGGAGAGAAAAGGGAAAAGGGAAGGATGGGGGGAACTTGGGGAAAAAGGAGGATTGGGATAAAGGAAGATTGGATAGGGGAGCACGGAAGCACAATTCTTAGTTAAGGGAGCCACCTTAGGGTTGGCTAGAGACTTGAACCTAGAGTGGCTCCCAGGTGCCCAAGCCGAGGTCCCCAGTTAGTTCCTTGGGCAGCTGAGGATAGGAAACCTGAAATGACCCTATCCTGTAGCAATACTGACGAATATCTTGCATATCATCATAGAACCTTCATCTGGTGATGGATAGAGATAGAGACAGAGACTCACACTGGAGCACTGGACTGAGCTCCCAAGGTCCCAATGAGGAGCAGAAGGAGGGAGAACATGAGCAAAGAAGTCGGGACCACGAGGGGTGCATCCACCCACTGAGACAGTGGAGCTGATCTATTGGGAGCTCACCAAGGCCAGCTGGACTGTGACTGAAAAAGCATGGGATAAAACTGGACTCTCTGAGCATGGCGAACAATGAGGGCTGATGAGAAGCCAAGGACAATGGCACGGGGTTTTTTATCCTACTTCATGTCCTGGCTTTGTGGGAGCCTAGCCAGTTTGGATGTTCACCTTCCTAGATATGGACTGAGGGGGGAGGACCTAGGACTTACCACAGGGCAGGGAACCCTGACTGCTCCTTGGACTGGAGAGGGAGGGGGAGAGGAATGGGGGAAGGGGAGAAGTGTGGGAGGAGGGAAATGGGAGGCTGGGAGGAGGTGGAAACTTGTTTTTTTTCTCCTTTTCTCAATAAAAAAAAAGAGAGAGAAAGTAAAAAAATGCATTCTTTTTGAAAGATACTATGCAGGATTAATACTAAAGTTCTGTTGCAATCTTAGCTAGTCACCATGTACCAAGATAGTTCTAAATAGTATGTGTGTATGTATTTACTTTTTAGCTGAATCTTGACAATGTCGCCTTTACTGCAGCAAAACATGGAAAACTGATGAAAGCAATCAAAGAAATAAATAAATTTAGAGACATACCATGTTCAACAATGTATGACAAGACCCAGTGTGGTCAGGATGCTGTGGTCTTGTAACTTGGGTAATATAGAGGCTCTAAATGAATGAAGTGGAACACTTTAGCAACCAGATCTCAGGATGGATTGTAGGAAAGAGTCCTCTGTGTTTTTAATAGTTGACCACAGATATCATTCTTTCAAGCTCTACCACTTTTCTGGTCTATAGTGCCCACATTTAGGGAATAACCACAACCCAACCGATCTACTATTGACTTTTTAACTTCCCATATTTATCACTGGAGCCGCGTTGAAAATACTTCCTAGAGCTCATTTGGTGGCATCATTGGGAACCAACCATTTTTGGGTATCTGAAGAACAGATCTTGAGTATCTTTGATGATTTCGCAAGCATCTTATACTCTATGAGATACTTCTCTGTTTAAAATAGATTGGGAGCAGGATTTTTGTTTTGTTTTGCTTGTTTTGATTTTACTCCTGAACCCTGAAGAGCTCATGTTTGTAGAAGCACATTTAAGGAGACTATTACACATATACATAAACAACATGTTCTAGAATTCTCACACAGTGGTGGAACTATCAGCAAACATAACTGAATAGGTTTGTAAGACATTTAATCATACTCTCTTTACAAGTTAAAAGTAATAATAAAACACATTTACATGATACATAATACCTGTCTTTGCTTAGCTTAAGCTACTTCTCACAATAATCACCAAGTTCTGTAGCTGTAGTTCCTGTATCAAGAAATGACAGCTCTGAACAACTGTGTTCTCTTCCTTGCTCCCCATGAACCAAGTTAAGAAAATTGTCTTTTCCATTGCTGTCCCTACTAGCCACAGGAAAGCAATATGATATCTGTGCCTGTAGTATTCTGTCATGTGCTCACATGTTTCTGGTTGACAGAGCTCATTTGCTGCCAGAGTTGTAAATTCACGGAAGTTAGGGGATTTTTTTTTTAACTTTTAAGCATTAATGCACCAGGATATCACAGAAACAAATAAGAAAATTCATGGTCAGTCCTCTTCTTCATATGCACCATGCTTCTTAGACTTGACAATATTATATAAAATAGATGCTTAAGAAGGATTTACCAATATAGCTCTTGGTTGCTAATGTATGAGAAATCCCATTGCCCATAACCTTACAATTTCCTCCATTTCTATAAATCTAATATGTTAAAAGTTATATGGTATTTTGTTTTGAAATTGCATTTTGATAGCCAATTAAGATGAAATAATTTTCATTTGATTTTTTGGTGTTTTATGTCCCTTGAGTTTTTAATCTTTATAATAGTACTTTTTAAGTCTTCTTTTAAATACCATATTCTAATCTCCTGTTTATGCAATAAATTGATCTACTAGTCTACTACAGCTTTTACCTTCCTATTGTTGTACATAGAAATAAGTCTCTTTAACACATATTTTGATATTTGTATTTAATCAAATAATATTATCAGGTTAATTATTTGGTTTTTATCCTAATTTTATATTCTCCCTTTAAATACATTAAAAGAGATTTCCAACTTTAAAATTTCTAAAAGTCCTAAAATGTTATTTTGCATATTAGGTTTAGTAACCTTCCTGATATTAACTTTAGAGTAGGAAAAAGGGAAGGATCAACTATTTGTACATTTAAGTGTGTATTGTATTCACTATTTTTAAAAAATGTATTTTATTTTGTCTTCTATGTATGGATATTTTTGTCTACATGTACGTAAGTGGACCATGTGCATTCATGGCTCACAGAGGCCAGAAGAGGAAGGGCACTGGATTCCATGAAACTAGAGTGATGGATGATAGTGAGTCAAGATGTGGGACCTGAGAACCAAACCCCAGTCCTCTGGAAAAGCAGCAAGTGCTTTTACCTGCTGAGCCATCTCTGCTGCCCTATAGTTTTTGCTATTACTTGTAATACTTTTTCATATACTGCAGAGATAAAAATAAAGATTAATACATATAACTTTTAAAAACATATTCTTTCGCATAAAATATCTAGAGTATTTGGTTAATAAAGAGTCCATTTACTGAATATACTGTTGGTTTAATTTTCTTTTATGTTTTAATGTGATTATACATGCTTCTATGTATATGCGCATGTGCACATGGAGAATAGGGATTAATGTCAAATGCTGCTGTAGTATCATGGTTTTAATGGTCTTGTACTCTGTAAAGATTTATCATTTGTACTGTTTTAATAAAATGATGTTGGCCAGTAGCCATGCAGGAAGTACAGGCAGGGTGACCAGAATAAAAGAATTCTACAGTAGTTACCCAGACACAGAGGACACAAGATGAGAATACCTCACTGATAAAAGATACCAAGTCATGTGACTAACACAGACAAGAATTATGGGTTTGTGTAAGATATAAGAGTTTTAAGAAGCCTGAGCTAATAGGTCACACAGCTTATAATTTAAAAAAGGTAAGAACCAAATATATAGTCTATCTTTTATAAGTGAACTACTATTGGGCATTGTGGTAGCTTGAATGTAATTGGCCCCCATAAGCTCATAGAATGGCCCTATTAGGAGTTGTGGCCTTGTTGAAGAAGGTGTAAGGAAGAGACCTTGGTTGTCTTCCTCATCAGCTTAGACCATGAAACCCAATATGGACAAGATCAACAGAACCACCATATATGGGCTGCCCATGCATGCTTCAGCAATGGCAGGGCTAAAATTTGAAGTAGGTGTAGCCTTGTTGGAGGAAGTGTGTCACTGTAGAGATGGGCTTTGAGGTTTCTTTTGTTCAAGCTTCCCTCCATATAACTTTTAGATAATTTCCTGTTGTCTGCACAACTCTCAGCTACTTCTCCCAGAACCATGCCTGCCTGAACATCACTATGTTCCCCACCATGATGATAATAACTGAACCTCTGAACTGTAAGTGAGTTGCCCCAATAAAATGTTTTCCTTTATAAGAGTTGCTGAGGTTATGATGTCTCTTCATAGAAATAGAAACCCTAAGACAAGCATCATCTTTAAAAGTGACCAACTACATTAAAAAAAAGACTAACTCTGTTATTTATCAAGTTACCAATTCTGATTCCAAGATTTCTATTCTGTTTCCTTTACTTCCACACAAAGAATTCTCAGTAATATAGCATTATTATTCATATTTTGTTTCAAAATATGTTGTGTCTGATGAGAACAAAGGCTGGCAATTGCATATAGGAAGAAAATCCCTATGGAGATTTCTCAAAAAAAAAAAAAACTAAAAAATATAGCCTTCTATGATGGTGCACACCTTTAATCTCAGCACATGGAAGGAGAGGAAGGCATATTTCTGAGTTCTCAGCCAATCTTGTGTACATTATGAGTTCCAGGCCCATCATAGCTGTATGTAGTAGATGATAGATAGTGTTGTGCTTTCCTGTTGCTTTAAGGGACAAGCCACGCCCACTCCCATTATCTCTGACCGACCTGCCTGCTGCCATCTTGGGCCCTTTTCTGCTTCCTTGACCTGCGTACTTTTTATTATAAGGAAGACCTGGGAATGTTATGGTTTGGGTCCCTTTAAGAGACAAGACACACCCATTCCCCTCCTCATCTGCTGAGGCAGGCTGATCTTCAGCTTCCGGCCTGAGCTCACTCTCTTTTCCATCTTCCTCTCCGAGAGGCAGCTTCGCTTCTGCCTCTCTCCCCACTTCTCTGCTTCCCCCTTCTCTGTCTCTTTCTCCTCCTCTCTCTCTCTCTCTCTCTCTCTCCTCCTCTCTCTCTCTCTCTCTCTCTCTCTCTCTCTCTTCCTCTCTCTCTGTCCCCCCCTTCACCCTTCCTCCTCCATAACCCCCTGAATAAACAACCTCACCCTGCATGTCATGTCTATCCATGTTTCTGTCTTCTGCCCGCCCGCCATGTGTCCCCTGCCTGGTACCAGCCATTGCTCGGGGACTAGCACCCGTCTCTGCCTGGGGCCCACTGCCTGCTGCCACATGGCCCGCCACCACTGCTCTGGGACCAGCAGCTGTCTCTGCCTGGGACTGGCTGCTCCCAGGGCCTGCTGTCTGCCGCCACATGGCCGGCTGCCACCATTTGGGACCTACAGCATTTTTGCTGCCTACTGCCACGGGGATCTTAGAGCATTTTTAAAAAAGAACAACAGATAGATAGATAGATAGATAGATAGATAGATAGATAGATAGAAGATAGATAGATAGATATAACTATATATAGTGAGACTCTCAAAACAACAAAAACCCTAAAAATATAGTGGCCATATGATCTAGCTATGCTCTTAAACATATAGCCCAAAGACTCTAATTCAACATATCACAGAGATACTTGGACATGTTTATGGTTACACTATCTTCAATAGTCAGGAAGTGCAACCAATCTTAATTGGTTGCAGATTTAGGGGTAAAAAAAAATGTGATACATATACATGATGAAATTTTATGTAACTGTGAAGAAAGATAAAATCAGGACATTTGCACAAAGAACAAAAAACGTAGTATACTTGTATTATATAAAATAAGCCAGATTGGAAAAAAACAATGCCTCATTTTCTTTCACTTATAAAACCTACATTGAAAATGTGTTGAAAATATGTGTGTGTGTGTGTTCATGAAACTAGAAATGGATTATGAGAAAGAACTAGCAGATCTCAATCAGGGAAAGAGGATAATGGATCGCATGTTTCACCAAAGAAAGAGAGAATTATCTGGATGAAGGAAGAGTATAGAGGACACAAGTGTTCATAGATTAGCACTAGAGAAACCAAAACTGTTAACCATGCAGAGTTTTCTCCTTGCTGAAAGAAATGTATACCTGAAGCCTGGGTGTGGATGTTAAGTAACCTTTGCTATCTGTAGGGTCAGGCTTCACCCAAATCCTACAGAATGTTTATTTCAGACCTTCCCTAGACATTCAATTTTAGCTTTGTTTCTCAGTCAATAGAACCTGTCCTTGAGGGAAATGTCATATATACTGTATAGCCTGCTGACTTCTACTCATCTCAATCAGAGATCACATGTGATCTTGGACCCTTAAGCTATAAAACCCATCTTCATGGTAGAGGTTACAGTACTTTGCAAAACAGTTTTGATATAGTCACACCTTAAGCTTTACTGCACACATGGATTAGTATAATAGTTATCAGTAAACTCTTTTCCAAAACTGTACTTGCTTCAATATGGCCGGAATAAACTGGCCTCACGCCAGAAGTTTGCACAAGTCTGGCTAAGTTGTGCTGAACCAAGTTTCCTTCTTCTCATGGTTCATTTGTTTGCTGGCCAGAGTGTTTGCGGGGGACCCCCACAGAAAAGAACCAGCCAGATGGTTGCTTTAGGGAGAATCAATATTTACCTGTCTAGTGTACCAAGGATACAACAAAGGAGAGGGAGGTGGCTCAGAAGATAAGACAGTGTGATAGCCAAAATTTTAAGTTTTAATCATTATGCCTTAGAGATCCATGAAACAAAGACACCTGAGATCTGCAAGCTTCTTGCCCAAGGACTGATAGATAGTTCCTGAAATGCCGAAGGCTGTTGTTTATGGGAGATAACAACCATTTTGTTTTTACTCCCCTAAACAAGTTTGTTTAACCCAGCTGCACCAAATGTGCTTGATCACATGTGGGCAGGAGGTTCACAGGCAGGAAATACATCAGAATGTATGCTTGCTCCTGATTGGACCTAATAGGAAATACTTGCAGGAACACTTGATTTGGAGCCAACTTCTGGAAACCCAGTGATGGACTGGCCAGAGCTCATCCACCTGGGCAGTATGTAAAGCTTGCTTCAAATTTGGCTTTAGCTGTGGTAGTGGGATTAAGACATGTTGCTGCCAGATGATGCAAGCCTGATGACTGGAGTTTGATCACCAGAACCCATGTGAAGGTAGAAGGAAAAAACAAACTCCACAAAGTTGTCCTCTGCTCTCTGCACCTGGGTCATGGCATAGTACCTGAGCGTGCCTAGGTGCATAGACATGCACGTGCGCGCGCACACACACACACACACACACACACACACATGAGCATATAAATATTTTCAAACTCAACATCTAATTAAACACTGGAATTAAACACCTAATACTAAATGTAAAGGTAAAATGTATCACAAATAATAAAAATGCAGAGACTGATATTGGTGTTCAACTTGAAGACCAAAAAAGCAAAGCAGTCAAGCAACTAGAGAGTTCTTACCAATAAGAAATCTTCAGACTGAAAAAAGGTGAGTTTTTATCTCATCCTGCCTTATCTTCCTCTCTAGTGCTGGGATTAAAAGTGTGCACCACTACCACCCAACCTCTTTGGCTAACTAGTATGGCTACTGGGATTAAAGGTGTGTGCACCAACTGCCTGGCTGTACACGTGTCTTACACTGACCTTAGGGCATATTTATTTATTAAATGAAATATCACCACAGTAAAAATAAGATATATCTTATATTCTGGAGCATTACCTCATTCCTTGTTGCTTTTCTCTTTGTCCTATTAAGATTCAGAAGCTTAAATATCCATTGTTACACAGATAAAAATAATGAGGTTGTGTACTTCCTCATCTATTCATCATAGCTCTGTCTAGGTGCCAGTGAGTACCCAAAAGCATTGCCTCCCATCATCTGCCCAAGACTCTCTCAAGCTTCCTGCCTTGCATTCAGTCCTTATTTTGCCTTTCTACTGTAATGGTAAAAGTAAAATGCTGCAGGATGCCCATGGCTGCAGTGGCAGTCCACTAGCTAGCTGGGGTAGGCAGCAGGCTCCAGAGCAGCCAGCCCCAGACAGGGAGACACACAGTGGCAGATGAGAGACAGAGACATGGATAGGCATGCCATGCAGATGGGGTTGGATATTTATTTAGTGGGTTATAAAGGGGAAAGGAAGAAGGGGAGAAGAACAGAGAAATAGGCAGAGAGAGAGAGAGAGACAGAAGGGGGAAGGGGAGAAGTAGGGAGAATAGAGTGAGACAGAAGCTGCATTTTGGGGGAGAGACAGAAAAAGGTAAAGAGTCAGGCTACAAGCAGGAAGGAAGATCTGCCTGCCTCAGTAGTTAGGGAGGGGACTGGGCATGGCTTGTCTCTTGAAGGGAAAAGACAGATCATTACATCTACTCTTTGACTCCTTAGTTTCAAAAGACATCTTAGAAATTACCAAAACCATATTTTTTGTTTTATTTTGCTTTGCATTGCTTCATTAGATAGTGTTTCATATATTTCAGGCTGGCAAGCAAACCCACTGTGTAGCTGAAGTTGACCTTAAAACTTCTGATTCTTCATTCTCTGTCCCTCAAGTCCTCACATTACAGGAAAGTGCTCCTACTACAGTTTAGGTGGTGTTAAAGAATGAAGACATTATTCTCACTAGACAATCACTATACCTATTGAGTTAAATCATCAGTACCACAGTCCCTAGCCAATGTATCCAACACTAATGAGGTTATAGTCAGGAAAGGTGTTATAGGCAATGCTCTATAATGGGATATGTTGGCATTTTAATTACTTGCATAAATGTGGATTACAAGATATCAAATACAGTAAAGGATAAATTATTTGAATTAGCAATAGTTCTCCAGAGAAATTGAACCAATAAGATGGATGAAAGGAACTTTTTGCTTGTGTCTATATTGATTCATCTGAACCCATAGATGCTTCTAAGACTCACCATGCTACCTGCAAGCTGGAGAACCAGGAAATCCAGTGGTATAAACCCTTGTGTGTTTCAAAGTATGAGTACCAGGAAGACCCCTATGGCAAGTTAGAGAGTCCTGAGTCAGGGAACCAACAGCTCCATGGTCCAATGATAGGAGAAGATGGATGTCCAACCTTCAGAGGAAGAAATTTCATCTTTTCTCTGTCATTTTGTTGCATTCCAGTCTTAGAAAGATTGGATAGTAACTGTATATGGTAGTGCATGCTTGTGTACAGACCTTGATTATTCAAACGATAGTCTTTTCCAGAGATATTCTTTTTTTAAAATATTTTTTATTATGGATACAATATTCTGTTTACATATATGCCTGCAGGCTAGAAGAAGACACCAGACCTCATTACAGATGGCTGTGAGCCACCATGTGGTTGCTGGGAATCGAACTCAGGTTCTTTAGAAGAGCACGTAATGCTCTTAACCACTGAGCCATCTCTCCAGCCCCCTCCAGAGATATTCTTATGGACACACTCAGAAGTAATGTTTCACCAGTTAACTAGATACTATTACTTTATGCAAATTTTACATGTGAAAATAGCTACCATGATTCCAAAGGAGGTATATTTCTTAAACTGTTAATGGTCTTATTTCCATGTTATATAGGAAGAATATCAAAGGAGATATAAACTTTTACAAATTGAAGATGGATCCTGGGTGTCAGAAGTGAGTCCATGCAGAGGTACAGGAGGATGCTGCATGGTCACCAGCCAGCTACCATCACTACCAAAGCTCTGTTTCCTCTTCTTATAGGTTCTTTCCTGGTGTCTGAAGCTCAACTGACATTTGCTGAAGTCTAAAGCTTCCCCTAAGCCTTGGCTCAATTTTAGTGTGAAATCAAGCTTTCCAAATCATGTGTGAATCTAGGCTGGATTCCAGAGTCAAACCTATCTCTTCCCACCGCTCAAGAATCCTCCTCGCTTCTCCTGGCTCCTTAATGGGGAAACCCTTTGGCTTGACTTATCCCTTTTTGTCTGGTGTACAAAAGCCAGGTGGCCCTCTTCCCAGACACAATTCATTTGCCAGTTCTCCCCAACATCATTTGACAAGGACAAAAAAAGGGAATCCCTCTTCCTGTCACTGTAGAAATGTAAATATTTTGTTTTGTTTTGTTTAAGATGAAAGATTTGAATCTCTAAATTTCTGCCAAATTTTTATTGTCTCTGTAATTATTTAGGGTCAGTTACCTTAAGAGCAATCAATTCTGTGGTAAAGTACTTCACAAAATGAGCTATCAGTTTACCAATTGCCTATGTTTACCTGAGATTTAAATGCAACAATGAAGTCTGGAAAGAGCTCCAACTAAGAATTTATATGAGCAAAAAAAAAAGCACAATTTTGTTCTCCTCACAGAAATCATAGACAAACAACAGTCATATTTTATTTGTTCAGAGTAAACATTGTTTATATGTCCTTGCAAATCTGGTTTTTTTTTTTTTTTTGAGACAGGGTTTCTCTGTAGCTTTGGTGCCTGTCCTGGAACTAGCTCTTGTAGACCAGGCTGGCCTCGAACTCACAGAGATCCGCCTGCCTCTGCCTCCCGAGTGCTGGGATTAAAGGCGTGCGCCACCACCGCCCGGCTTGTCCTTGCAAATCTGAAATTGAACCAATTGCATCTCTTCTCCCCAACACTTGTCTATGTCTCAATTCACACTTTTCCCTCCTTTGTCAGTCATTTAAAGTTAGTTGTCTTGGACTTATGGTAAACCCTGACATATTAGCATAGCTTTATTAAGCTTTAGGTCAGGAGTGGCAGAGTTCTTCATGTGGTGATTCAGATACCCATGTTGTTCTATCATGTCATGTCAACTAGAACAGGTTCTGAAGCCACTATGATACGAAAAGCTATGTGGGGAAGCCTAGTGGTGCTGAAATAACTTCTTCAACCTGTAGTGGGCACATCTAGATTCTGTTATTAGAACTATAACCTAGAAGGGACCTGGAGAGTGCAGAAGAACACGCGGGTCTTTGATGAGCACGCTCCTCCTCCATGCAAGCATCCAAGTGTTCATATTTCCTCTCTAGGAATTTTCTCATGCTACAGATATGTTTAGCATTAAAGAACAAGTTTTGCCATTTTTTTGGTTTTGTTTTTCGTTTTTTCTGACATAGTGTGTGCTGGCTATTTTATGCCAGCTTGACACAGCTAGAGTTATCTGAAAAGACAGAGCCTCAATTGAGAAAAATGCCTCCATAAAATCCAGCTGTAAACCATTTTCTGTAAACCTATGATGGGTGGTTCAATCCCTGTACTAATGGTCCTAGTTCTTTAAGAAATTAGACTAAGCAAGCCATGATGAGTAAGCCAGTGAGCAGCAACCTTCCATGACTACTGCATCAGCTCCTGCCTCCAGGTTCCTGTCCCGTTTGAGTTTCTATCCTGACTTCCTTAAATCAGCAATGTGGAAGTGTAATACAAACAAACCCTTCCTCTCAAAAGTAATATTTGCTCATGGTGTTTCAGTCCAGCAATAGAAATGATAGGCATGGCATAGTATTTCATAAAATCTAGGCTGGGTTCAAATTCATTATTTAGCCAAAGACTGGATTACCTCGAACCTCTGATCTTCCTACCTCTACATTCCTCCTAGAATTACAAGAATGTACTATAATGCCCAGAATCAATGAAGTCATTTTGAAGCCTTACTGCAATATTAGCAGTTCCTGCTCTAGGAGTATATTGTGTCTCCCAGAAACTAGGTAACACAATTTTTCATAAATATTCACTCTTCAACAGTCTTTAAGTTAAGCTGAAGATAGAGAGATAATAGTCAGTGAAAGGCTAACTACCACTTTTTACCAAGGAAAATGGAAAGGAGATTGGGGACCAGTCCTAGGTGGATGTCTCTTAATTTTTCTAAAAATTTGTCACATAATTCTATTTCCGTGCAGACACAAAAGCAAAGAAGACAAAGTTCTGATGTGTTTGTTTGAAATGTAACAGTGTAAATCCACTGAATGCTGTTACTTGCACATGTGTATTCCTTATGTTTTAACAAACCGCAAAAAAGCATCTATAGAATAATTCACTTGGAAAAAGTAAAAATGAGTTATGATGCTCTTTCAAAGAATGAATTCTCATCAGGCCGCCTAGTGACCAATTTCGGCAAAAGTGAACTAGCAACTGTCAAATCAGCACAGGAAAAAAATGTATGTTACTGCATTTAAAAATGTCTCTTTATCATTCACATTGCACAAAGATCCACCAGTGAATGATAATAAGGCAGAATAACAAATACATGCTAGCTGAGAATAGAGAGGTGCAAAGGCACAGGATCAACCCAGCAACTGACTACAATGTGAAACCAAGATATTCTTCAAGCAGATGAGGTTAAATAACTTACATACATAGATCGTCATCCTGCAAGTTTGGGTCCACATCAAAAGTGAGCAAAGTGATAAAGAATATGATCAGCTAAGATCCTCTTGGTGACATAGGCGGAAAAAGTCATACAGCCACAAAACACCAGGAACTGTAGGAAGAAACAACTGTGAAAAATATTTTAAAATATCATGGTTTAGAGATAGGGAGTTCAGTTAAATGTTAAAATTTATGATGGTGTTCAAGATGACAGCATATTTAAACAAACATACACACACCTTAGCCAGCAGTCCTCAAAAAGGAGTAATTTTTTTTCTTTTTTTCCTCTAAGAAATACTTTTCAATTGCTGGAGAATTTTTTTTTTTTTGTAAAACGTTATGATTTCTTTTGGCATCTAGTAAGTCGAGGCTAGAGATGCTACTGGGCAACCTTCAACACACAAGATACTGCCTTCCAATCATTTGTACAACAAAAAGTTTTCACCCCTGATCCAAACCATGATAGCAATTGAGAATTAGTACTGCTGTGGTTTGAATGCAAAATCTGCCCTCAAGGACCCGAATGTGATGTGTTGTGACAGATTATTTCTGGCTTGAGTCACAGTTCTGGAGGTTGGAGAGCTTTTAGGAGGTAAAGTCTTGCTGGAGGACAGGCTCTGCTAGAGGTGAGCCTTCAGGTTCTGTAGCCCAGCCCCTTTCTGTGACCTCACAGCCTCCTGACTGTAAATGCAGTGTAAGCAGCTGCCTTGTGCTCCCATCCCTGAGCCTTCCTCACCACCATGGACTTAAAGAGTGATGTGAGACTCCTCTCTGTATGCTGTGAATACCATTAGTTAATAAAGAATCTGTTTTAGGCCTGGCGGGGCAGAAGAGAGGTAGGCAGGGAAAATTAAACTGTTAAACTGTAAGTCACAATGCACCCCTCCTCCCTTAAGTTGTTAATTGTCAAGTGATGATCACAACGCCAGGAAGAACAACCTGTAGAATGCTCTTATATATTCTGTATGTTTTATCAAAAGCTAAAACATTTACTCAATATTCGTTAAGTATTGTTCAATGTCTGGCTCAAGCCTGGATCATATTTTTCGCCCAGGCTGCTTCACACTTGTGGTCATTAATATCCCTTTCAGACTCCAAAATGCTAGGAAAATAGGTGTGATCCAATACATTCAGCCAAAGTAGGTATTTGTTTTGTTTTGTTAACCAAGAGTAAGACAAATTCTTTTTTTTTAATTTACTTATTTATTAAAGATTTCTGTCTCTTCCCCGCCACCGCCTCCCATTTCCCTCCCCCTACCCCAATCAAGTCCCCCTCCCTCATCAGCCCAAAGAGCAATCAGGGTTCCCTGCCCTGTGGGAAGTCCAAGGACCACCCACCTCCATCCAGGTCTAGTAAGGTGAGCATCCAAACTGCTTAGGCTCCCACAAAGCCAGTACGTGCAATAGGATCAAAAATCCATTGCCATTGTTCTTGAGTTCTCAGTAGGAGTAAGACAAATTCTAGCTGATGAAAAAAGTACCTATTTTTCCTCACTTGAATAGATTTAAATTAAGAATTGGAACTCTCATCAAACAATACTGGAAAGTGTATTACATAGATTAAGTGGTAGTTTCTACCATGTTATCTCCCTTTGCCAATGAATTACGTGATGTACACCATTACACCTTCTCAAAATTTCACTGTTGTAAGATAAAAATGAATGTCTTGCTTTTCATTCCCACAGTAGAACCAACACCTGCAATGGGTCCTGGCTTCTAGTTGTAACTGGACTGACAGATCAGAACCTGGAGAAGATGGTTTCATATTATCCCACACCATCCCAAAGGTGGTTCTGTGTATTTTCCTGCTTCCATTGACCCATTGCTAAGCAAACTCTCTCATTTACTCTTACAGCGATGAAAAAATACCAAAATACATTTTCAAACACCCATCTTATAGCAGCTATACAAACCCTAGCCAAGAATCACTTAGCAAGATGGCCTTTTGCTAACCTTATGACTCTTTAATCTTCAATACTGATCCCTCACCCCAAAGAAGAAAAGAAAGTGAAAAGGAAGAAAAAAGAACTCTCTTTTATTTTTCTCAAACAGAGACATCAAAACTCCAGGATATCAAATGTGGAAGGGATGTCATTTTATAAGTAACTTACGTTTTGATAAACCAAGCAAATTTAAAAACCAGAACAATAGACGATAACAAAGCTCAGGGTGCAGCCAGGGGACTGAATGTTTATTAATAATTGTTGACTTAGTGTGAAGAACATTTTCAGAGATTTGACAGTTCTCTCTCGGGTTACTATCTTCAATTTCTGCTTGATTGCTTCTAATCTCTGGGTTCTGATGTAAATATTATGAATATCCAAAATCCCCTATCCAAATATCCAAAATATCCTTGTCTTCATGAAATACGTTCACACATTTGGTCAGGTGTATTGCCCAGAGTTGCCTTTGGAGACATTAGTGTATAATAAGAACTAAGTGTTTGTCCTGCTTAAAATTCTTTCCATGTACATCCTTTTATTCATATGTCACATGACATGGAGAAAAGTTGTCAAAGAGCAAAGGAAATTTGGGCACCTAGAGAAAGATACCACAGGTACATGAGCTTGAAATTAGGAGAAGATTTATTTATTTGTATGTTCGTTGGCTTGCTTGCTTGCTTATTTACTTATTTTTATTTTACATTCGAACTTGTTTCCACCCCCTTCTCTCCTCCTAGTCTGTCCTGACCTTATTCCCCCTCTGTCCCCACCCCCCAATCCACTCCTCCTCAGTTTCAGTTCAGGAAAGGGTAGGGCTTCCATAGACAAATCAAAAAGAAAAAGAAAAACATGGCATGTGTTGACCCAGTATTGGGAATAGGATCCAAAAGCCAGCAGAAAAGTCAGAGACAGTCCCTGCTCCACTGTTATGAGTCCTACAAAAAGAACAAGTTGCACAACTGTTAACATATATGCAGAATGATGTGAGACTCCCCTGTGTATACTGTGAATACCATTGATTAAGAAAGAATCTGTCTTAGGCCAGGCAGGGCAGAATAAATGTAGGTGGGGAAAACTAACCTGAATGTTGGGAGAAAGAAGGCAGAGTCAGCAAAAGCCATGTAGCCCTCCAGGAGACAATTGAGGATGGAACCTTACCCAGTAAGCCACAGCCACATGGCGATACACACATTAATAGAGATGGGTTAGTTCAGGATATGAGTTCGCCAGAAATACGCTTAAGCTATTGGCAAAACAGTATTGCAATTAATACAGTTTCTGTGTGGTTATTTCGGGGCTGAGCAGCTGGGAACCAAACAAGCAGCCTCTCACAACAGCAGAGTGCCTAGGTTAGCCTCATGCAGGTTTCCTGGTTGTTGGTTCAGTTTCTGTGAGCCCAGATTAGGGGATTCTGTAGAATTTCTTGTGATGTCCTTGAACCCTCTGGCTCCTACAGTCCTTTCTTTCCCTCTTCTGCAGGACACCGCTGGAGGGGAAAAAAAGTCATTGTAATCATGCTTCCTGGTATTCTTCTGTACTCATCAATTGGTGCCTAGCCCAATTGTCATCAGAGAGGCTTCATCTAGAAACTGATGGAAACAGATGTAGACCCACAGCCAAACATTAGGAAGAAGATTATCTTAAGATAAAATTATAAGCATTAAAAAAAGAAAACTTTAAAAGTAGTCTGTTAAACTATTTGCTGGCTAGTGAAGCCAATAGCGACAACATCCTCCATTATAGGAAAATTAATGTGGTTTTTAATTCTAAAAAGACTTACAATGTTTTGACTTAATTCCACAGCTTTCTTGGCCACCTATAATTTAAATCCCCCTGAAGACAAAGTGTGATGGAATGCAATTGAAGTTTAAGGAAAATCTTTGATCTTCAGATTTAAAATTGTGTAATGAATGGTAGAATGGCTCTTTAAAATCCTTTTAATTAGAGGAAATTTCAAGTATCTACAATAGCATGTATGTGGGATAAAGTCACATGTGGTCATTATGTAATTTCACAGGGCCTATTGTGCTTTGCCCTTTGACAACATTTGAATCTTGACAAATGTTTATCTGACTGCTTGAATATAACAGCAGCTTCCCTATAAAGTCTAAACACAGGGTGGCTAACCCCAGGATGGCCTTCTTTGGTCTCTGAAGAATAAATTGGGGAAGATTAAGATATCCAACAGAGCTATCGGGCTGTACATATCTCGTTACTTTCTCTTCTCCAAACACCTCACCAAAACAATGACTAGTAAATTTTTTTGGCTTTCATTCCACAGTGATGAGGAGTTGGCAAGGAAGGGCACAGCAAATAGGCTTGAAAATTGGAACAAGACATAATTATATAACAGTCATAAATGGAACAGGCAGATCCACAAAACAGTCATTTTTGCAGTGTTTAAGGATGAAAACCTATTTGACTATATTCCTAACAAGTCTACATCATCTCCATAATGTGACTGGGGCATCTTTCTCTGTAGGATGTAACTAGCCCAAGATAAAAGCCATGAAGACAGAGTAGAACAGATTTTGTTTGTGTTATAACAAAAAAGCTTGCCTGAAGATCGGAGTGTGCAGCTAGTCTCACGAGTTAGCCATAGAGGCCAGGCAGTGGTGACACACATCTTTAGACTCAGCACTCAGGAGACAGAGGTAGACAGATCTTTGTAAATTCAAGGCCACCCTGGGCTACACAAGATTGGATAAGTCCTAAAGAGAAACAGAGCTCACACCTTTAAGTCCAGCACTTGGAATCACATGCCTTTAAACTCAGGACTAGGGAGGTAGAGACAACAGTGATATGGCTGGGCAGAGAAAGGAATATAAGGTAGGATAAAACAGGCACTCAAGAGAGCATTCAGTCTAGGCATTCAGTTTGAGGATTCCTAGAGACGGGATCACCCGTTTGGCCTGAGGATTCCGTAGACACAAAAGGTCTCTCTAGTGACTAGCTATGTTACTTCTCTGGTCTTTCACATTTACCCCAATAGCTAATTCTGGGTTTGTATTATTAATATCAAGTAGAATTCATGCTACAATTGAGTTTCCCTATTCTAATCACTGGCAGGTTGTCTCACAGTGAAGCTCACAGAGGAATTCCCCTCAAGGTGCCTCTGTTCTTGTCAGAGTTTCTTTCCCAAGTTTTGAATATGAGACAAATGAGTAATCCCTGACATCTAAGGAAAATATCTAACATAAACTGAGATTAAAACCATTAAACAAGGAGAGAAATCTAGTGGCCAAATGGAATGAAAAGAACATTTAAAAATACTGTACCTTTAAAAATGTACACTTTTCTTGCTTACTGAGAATTCAAGAACAATTGCAGTGGGTTTTTGATCCTACTGCACGTACTGGCTTTGTGGGAGCCTAGGCAGTTTGAATGCTCACCTTATGAGACCTGGATAGAGGTGGGCAGTCCTTGGGCTTCCCACAGGTCAGGGAACCCTGATTGCTCTTCGAGCAGATGAGGGGGGGGGGACTTGATCGGGGGAGGGGGAGGGAAATGGGAAGCGGTTGTGGGGACGAGGCAGAAATCCTTAATAAATAAATAAATTAAGAAAAAAAAAGGAAAAAAATGTACGCTTTTATCTGTAGGGTATGCAAAAATTAAATAAAATCATGAAGTAAAAGTATTATGTCCCTAGAAAGACAAAGAGATCTATTTTATCTATGAAAGAAGAATTGAACTTTTTAGAAACAGTTTTGGAACAACAGTAACCAAAAATGAGAAAAATCTCCTTTTTAAAGTTAAAAAGAGAAAATACACTAAAACAAATTGGTAACACTGAGATCATGTACCAGACATGGGAGAGAAAAATGAGCAATGGCAAACAGGAACAAAAATAAAAATAAATATTTTTTAAAAAGGAAGAAATAGATGATCGAATCTCCAAGGTCCAGCCATAGTAGAGAACATCATCATTCCAGCATTTTCAAACGCCAAGAACCAAAATACTGAAGCTTGATGAGAAATGGAGAGAGGAGACTCATAAATGGGAAACCAAGTGATAAAGTGATGCTGGGCCTCTCACCAGCATCCTTCTAACAATTCAGTGTCCCATACAGCACAGCCCTGAATACAATTCTGAAGTCTTAAGTATACTCATAGAAGGCTGTTAAGTAGGAGTATGTATGTGTGTGTGCGCACGCGCCCCTATGCGCACACACGCATGTTGATCATAGGAACTAAAGAAGACAGAGATAAATTATTATTCTCTTTAGAAGGGGGTATAAATATAGTGCTTCAAACTGAAAAAAAACCAAAATCTGAAAAATCTAAAAATTCTATTTCCCAAAGAAAGACATATAAATGACCAGGGAGCATATGAAAAAGAAAAATCATTATCATTATGAATAATTAGAGCAATCAAAGCTGTAGTAAGATAATAGTTTACTCCAGTAAGGAATAGCTACTATCAAAAAACAAAATATAACAAGCTCTTGTATGTATGCTGAGAAAAGAGGATCCCTGCAAACTGTTTAGTGGGAATGTACTTTTGGTCTAGCTATTGCGGAAACGAGTGTGGAGGATCCTTGACTTAGCTTCTTCTGCTATTGTGTTCATACCCAGACAAAAGCAACATAAGGGAGAAAAATAATTCTGGTTTATAGGTCAGGGTGATCATGGCAGAGAAGTCAAGGCATCAGGAGCTTGAGGTAGGTAGCCACATTGTATCCACAGAGAAGAAACAGTGATGAGTGCTTCTGACACACAGCTACCTTTCTCTACTTTAGTACAGTCTATCCAGAGTCAAGATGAGTTTTCCCATCTTAAATCAGGTGATCCAGGTAAATTCCTCCACAGGTATAGCCAAAAGATTTCTCCCAGATGATTCTAGATTCTGTCACACTGACAACACCAGCCATCACAATCTTCAAACTGTAAAGAAATAACTACCATTGATTACATGTACTGCTGTGTGTATGTCCAAAAGAAGAGAAATTGTTATGATAGAGGGACATCTGTACTTTTTATTAATTGCAGCCAGAAGTAAGAACAACTCAAGTGTTTCTCAAGGATGAATAAAGAAAATATGTTCTACTTACAGCAAAAAAAAAAAAGTTCCTCCGCCATAGCAAAGAATGAAATGGTTTGTGACAATATGGATGGAACCATGTGAAATAAAATCAGCCAGACACAGAAAGGTAAGTACCACATGAGAACACTCAAAAATAGAATCTGAGAATTGAGTATGGTTAGGAGTCTGGAGTGAGTAAAGCAAAGAGTTGGGCGGAGAAAGGCTAGGTAACAAGCTGTAGTTAAATATGAATTAGAAATTCTGAGGTACTCGTGTGCAGTGGGATGACTATAGATAAGGATGATGGGCTGCATATTTCAAAGAGCCAAAAGAATGGATTTTAGATGTTTTCATAATATACAAGTAAAGATGTTCAGAGAATTAAATATTTATAACTTGATTTAAATATTATATAATGTATATTTATAACAAAATATCTCAGCACATCATAAGCATGGACAATTTTGGCTTTCATATCTCAACTAAAAATAAAATCCATTTTAAGTAAACTTATAAATAATAGTAAACTTATTATTTAGAATCATGGTAAATACAATACATAGTACCCATTCAGCAACAAACTTGAAAGAGCAATTGATTGCTAGATGATGTATAGATTAGAAGAATAGTTAGATGATAAATGTTTAAGAGAGATGAAAGGGTTTTTTCTGAAAAGAGAAAAATAAATAAAACAATAAACAGACATATGCATGCATTTTATACTTATATAAAAATGCCCTTAAAAGCCAGGCGATGGTGGCGCACGCCTTTAATCCCAGCACTTGGGAGGCAGAGGCAAGAGGATCTCTGTGAGTTCGAGACCAGCCTGGTCTACAAGAGCTAGTTCCAGGACAGGCTCCAAAGCTACAGAGAAGCCCTGTCTCGAAAAACCAAAAAACAAAAAAAAAAATGCCCTTAAGAAGTACAGTATCATGTCATGGCAAGGAACAACAAAAAAAGGAAGGGAAGGAAAATTATTGCTTTATCATACAAGTTTTGAGCTTAGTTGATTTCTTTTTAATGCTTTTAATTGAGATAGAATCATAGTCCACTCTCTGCTCCATTTCCTCCCTCCAATCCCTCCCCATTACCATCCCCTGAACCCTTCCTTTGCCACCCTCGGCTCTCAAGTTGATTAAGATTTAGCAATCTTAAAAATTACTTGATTCTTAAAAACCTGGTATGCTCACAAACAATGTCAAATATCTTTGGGAACTTTAACCAAGCAAGTGAAAGACCTGTGTAATAAGAACTTGATATCTTTGAAGAAAGAAATTGAATGATATCAGAAGATAGAAAAATCTCCATGTTCATGGATCAATAGGATTAACATAGTAAAAATGGCCATCTTACCAAATGAAATCTACAGATTCAATGCAATCCCCATTAAAATTCCAACACAATTCTTTATAGAAGTTGAAGAAACAATGCTCAATATAATATGGGGGGAAACTCCATGATAACTAAAACTATCCTGTATAATATAGAGGTTTCACAACACCTCATCTTACTACAAAGCTATAGTAAAAAAAAAATAAACAAATAAATAAAAATAAAAAATTTTAAAAACTGCATGGTACTGGCATAAAAGCAGACAGATGGAGCAATGGAATTCATCTTATTGAAGATACAGACATAAATCCACACACCTATGGACTCTTGATTTTCAACAATGATGCTAAAACTATACAATGGAGAAAAGAAACCATCTTCAGCAAATGGTGTTGGCATAACTGAATATCGCCATGTAGAAGAATGCAAATAGTTCCGTATCTATCACCCTCCTCAAAACTCAAGTCCAAGTGGATTACAGACCTCAATATAAACCCAGTTACACTGAACCTGACAGAAAAAAAAATGGAGAACAGACTTGAACACATTGGCATAGGAAACAACTTCCTTAATAGAATACCAATAGCACAGACACTAAGATCAACAAATAATAACTGGTAACACATGAAATTGAAAAGCTTCTGTAAGACAAAGGACACTGTCAATAGGACAAAAGGGCAGCCTCCAAAATGCAAAGAGCTCTTCACCACCCCACATCCGACAAAGGGGTTGATCTCTAAAATTCATAAAGAACTCAAAAAAACTAGGTATCAAAAAAACTAATAATCCAATTTAAATATGAGGTACTGAGGTAAACAGAGAATTATCAGGAGAATAATCTCAAATGGAGAGAAACACTGAAAGAAATATTCATCATCCTTGGTCATATGGGAAATGCAAATCAAAATGACTGAGATACCATCTCACATCTGTCAGAAAGGCTAAGATCAAAACCACAAATGACAGGTTATGCTAGAGAGGATGCGGAGCAAGGGAAACACTCCTATATTGCTGGTAGGGGTAAAAACTTGTTCAGTCACTTTGGAATCAATATGGCAGTTTCTGGGAAAATTGGGAATCAATCTACCTCAAGACCCAGTAACACAACTCTTGGGCAAATACCCAAAAGATATTCACTCATATCACAAGGATACTTGCTCAACAATATTCATAGAAGCTTTGTTTATAATAGCCAGAACATGGAAACAACCTAGATATCCCTCAACTGAAGAATAGAGAAAGAAAATATACTCAATCAAGTATCACTCAGCTGTTAAAAACAAGGACATCAGGAAATTTGAAGGCAAATGGACGGAACTAGAATAAACCATCCCAAGTGAAGTAACTCAGATCCTTAAAGACAAACATGGTATGTACTCACTCATAAGTGGAAATTAACTGTAAAGGATACTGATGCTACAATCCTCAGACCCAGAGATTCTAGGTAACAAGGAGCATCCAAGGGGGGTGCATAGATTTTCCTGGGAAGGGGAGATAGAGGAGATCTCCTAGGTGGACTGGGGATGGATGGGCATGGGAACTTGAGGGATCAGGTTGGGAGTGTGCAGAGGGGGATAGTGCTCGGACAAATGACTGGAAAGGAAGCTTTATGGAGTCATGTGGAAACCTGATGCAAGGGAAACTTCCATAAGTCTACAAGGATAGCCCCAGCTAAGGCTCCTGGCAGCAGTGGATGCATAGCCTGAACTGGCCATTCCCTGTGATCAGATTGGAGACTACCACTGTTGTCATTGAAGAGTCTTCATCCAGTGACTGAAGGAGGCAGATTCAGAGACCCATGGCTGATCTCCCTGGAGTCTGCTGAGGAGAGGTGTTGTGATAAGGGCTGTGGGGCTGTGTTCCTGGCACCCGGCCGCCCGCACGGCTAGCTCAGTCGGTACTTTTTTGTTTAAACAGAAAAAGGGGAAATGATGAAGGAGGGTCATCTTTCTAATCTGTTGCTTTCATTGGTTAATTAATAAAAAAAAAACTGCCTAGTCCCATATGATAGGCCAACCCTTAGGTGGGTAGAGTAAACAAAACAGAATGCTGGGAGAAAGAAGCCGAGTCAGTGAGTCGCCATGATTCTCCCACTCCAGACAGATGCAGGTTAAGATCTTCCCTGGTAAGCCAGCTCATGGGCTACACAAAATATTAGAAATGGGTTAGATCAATATGTAAGAGCTAGCCAAGAGCCGGGCGGTGGTGGCGCACGCCTTTAATCCCAGCACTCGGGAGGCAGAGGCAGACGGATCTCTGTGAGTTCGAGACCAGCCTGGTCTATGGAGCTAGTTCCAGGACAGGCTCCAAAGCCACAGAGAAACCCTGTCTCGAAAAACAAAACAAAACAAAAAAAAAAAAACACACAAAAAAAACAAAAACAAAAAAACAACAACAAAAAAAAAGAGCTAGCCAATAAGAGGTGAAAACTAATGGGCCAAACAGTGTTTAAAAGAATACAGATTCCATGTAATTATTTCGGGGCATAAGCTAGCCAGGCAGCTGGAAGCCCGGCAGGAACGCGGCCCACAGCTCCTTCAACAGAGAGGGAGGAGGGGTTGTAGAAGGAGGGGGTGTCAGGTACATTGCCGGAAAACCCACAGAAACCACTAGCCTGGCTCATGGGAACTCACAGAGTAGAAACCAACAACCAGGAAGCCAGAATGGGAAAGACCTACACCCTCTGCATATATGTGACAGTTATGTATCTTAGTCTGTTTCTGGGACTCCTGGCAAAGGAAGCAGGGGGCTGTCCCTGGTGCTTTGACTGGCTCTTGAGAACATATTCCTCATGCTGGATCAATTTGCCCAGCCTGAATACATAGGGAGGTGCTTAGCCTTATAACAGCTTGATATGCCATGCTTTGCAGAAGCTCATGGGAAGCCTGACCCTTTCTGAGAGATTAAGAGAGAAGGGTAGATTTGGGTGGGAGGAGGCATAGGGAAAGAGGGGGAGAGAGTGGGAAGAACAGAGAGTAGAGAAGCTGCGGTCAGGATGTAAAATAAATAAATTAGCTTTTAAAAATCTGACATTTCTATACATTTGGTAAAAAAATTAAAACTTCAGCATTGAATTAATAAAAATAAAGCCATATTCAGTGTTCTGTGTTACTTTTGAATTGATATTTGTGTTAATTGCCTTTAGCTACTCACATCTTTGAGCAGCACACCCCACGTTCTCACTTTCGAGTCGCCGGCAGTCCTCTGTGTATATGAGAAAGCTGCTACATGCTGATTAGAGAACGGGCCATGACAAAAAGTTATGAATGTGAGACAGAAAACAACTGACCCACACACTGTTTAATACGTCGACTAGGCACACAAACATTTAATTAGCCGAGATGTGTTGATAGAGTAAGACCCTCCTGATGGCTCAACAGTTTTTCACCAGAGGAATATGCTCCACAGTGCTGGCAGAGAGAGTGACATCATTGGACTGCTTGCTGTCAGGTTCTATCGCATCCATATGCTCTGTCTCAGAGGCTCGAAGAGCCATGAGGAGCTCCCATGGTCATTAGTCGGCCTTCATAAGATGACAGTTTCCAGCTGATAGAGACTTTGAAAGATAGTCCTGATATGGGCACAGGCTTGTGCTGATGAGGCATATGTTATCTAAGCAAACTTCATGACATACTGCCTTAATTTACTCTGCCCAACTGTTTTCATTGTCAACACTTTGGTAATAGATGCAAATGTCTCCATGTGCATCAAGTCACAGGTTCTCATATTCCATAGCCACTACCACAACCACCACAGTCACAGTAAAATACCAAAAATATAGGGCTTAGGATGAGCCAACGGACCTAACCCATAAAGAAAATACACTGTACCCATGAAAACTATCCCCCCCCCATTGGATCTGTTGTTTTGGGATATGTCTGAGTAAATATGAGAACTCTGTGTCATTTTTTAAAATAGATTAATATTTTAATATTAAAAGGGGACTTATGAGTACTCTAAAATCTATATAATTAATCACAGAAATGTCCTCATAATTCAACAAAATGTGAATTTGCCTAAACTGGGTTTAAAATTAGCACAAAAATAAAAGTAGAATTAAATACTTTTTTGTTCATGATTTCTGTCACCAGACCTGCAAATCGTTAATATACCAAAAATATTAATCATCATCATACACTTATGGGTGTCTTACCTAGGGTTTCTATTGTTGTGAAGAGACACCATGACACCAGTTACTCTTACAAAGTAAATCATTTAACTGGGGTGACTCTCTTCCAGTTCAGAGGTTCAGTTCATTATCATCAGGGTAGAACATGGTGGCATGCAGGCAGGCACGGTACTGAAGAAATAGCTAAGAATCCTATACCTTGCAGGCAACAGGAAGTGGTCTCCATGTCACACTGAGGGAAACGAACAAAAGAGACTTCAAAGCCCACCCACACAGTGATGCAGTCCTCCAAGAAGGCCACACCTACTTCCACAATGCCATACCTTCTAATAGTGTCACTCCATATGAGCATATGGGGGCCAATTACATTTAAATATTACACAGGACTTCAAAAATCTTGTATTTGTATCTTTAAGTTAGCATATCTAAAAATAGGGAAATAATTCCAAAACAACATAAGAGTTTGCATAGTCATCTTGATTTATTGTGTTTGGCCATTTAGACCATGGCAAGTTGTATCTAATCAATGGGACAATGAAATGAAGTTATTTTCAAATGAACTTCTTAATTGTTTGATTGATTTGGGTTTTGATTTACAGGATGAAGTGTTAAAATTTAACCCAGAACCTGGTGTACAAGAAACTTGCCAATTGCCAGGGAACTACACTGTGATGTGGGAGTCCCCTATGTGTGTTACTTGTATTGATTAATGAATAAAGAAAATGCTTTGGCTGGATAGGGCAGAATTTGGGTAGGCAGAGAAAGCAGTACTGAATTCTGGGAGGAAGAAAGCAGAGTCAGGGAGAGCTTCCTTGGATCCACCAGAGTCAGACATGTTGAATCTTTCCCAGTAAGCCACTGCCATGTAGCAATATACAGATTAATAGAAATGGATTAAATCAAGACATAAGACTTAGGCAATAAGAGGCTAGAGCAAATGGGCCAAACAGTGTTTAAATTAATATAATTTCTGTGTGGTTAGTTTGGGGCTAAGCTAGCTGGGCGGCCAGAATGAATAAACAGCCTCTCACTATAACAACACTGCACACTTTTCAGTTCTTTTGTTTTGTTTGTTTGTTTTATATTTAATCTCACCCATCTAATTAATACTCAAGCTGCAATTCTGCTGTAAAAGTTTTCAAAGACAAGTAAAAATACTAAGTATATATAATTATCATAGCATCATTTAGAAACTTTAACAGCCAGAGACTTGACCACCATAACTGAATTGTCTGACTTTGTATAGAGAGAGAACCTTTTTGTTTAGTTTTTAACATTGTATAGTTGCAGATATACTAGGAAAAGTTAAAGACCTCTTAAAGACTCTATATGACTTCAATTTTATTTTATTTGAGATTTATTTTTATTTATATGCTTATATGTCTATGTGAGTGAATGCTATATGTGTACCAGGCATCAGATATCTTGGAACTGGAGTCACTGGCTTAAAAGCCTCTTACTGTGGGTTCTAGGAACTGAAATCAGGACCTAAAAGCAGCAGCTGCTCTTAATTAGTGAGCCATCTCTCTAGCCCTTTATTTTTAAAACATTCGCAAATTATTATTTTATATTTCATATTAGAACCTTGTCTAATTATGTTAAAGGAACTTTGGTTCCTGAATAAGATATATTTGTTTCTATTTAAAGTATTCTACCTAGTCTTGCATATTTATGACAGTTTAATAATATCATTCTAAACTTTCATCTTTCTTATAATACAGATTGCCTGAATCAAGATATTTCAGTAGTTTAGACTGCTAAAGACCATAGAGGCTGCACAGAGTACACTTTACAAAACCAAGGGGCTATGGACATTCTACAGGAACTCTTGCCAGTCATCAGTTGAAGGTTCAACCTCAAGAGGCCAACCGGTGAAGACATCTGACCTGTCCCTGGGAGAAGACTATTTCCTCAAGAGTTTTTTTCAGTCATCCTTCACTGATAACTGGTATTCTAATTAAATATAAAGATACTATTTTTTCACAGAAAAGGAAGAAGCAATATTAATTCTGGTTTTGTTTGTTTTTGCATTGGTTAACATATATTTCTTGTATCTTTGTCTTATATTTTTTATTTTCCAAAAATAGCCATGTCTTATACTATAGCATGCTAACTCTACTGCTTTACAGTGTCGGATAAAAGGCAAGGATCTTGGTTTTATCAATCATAAAATAAAGATGGTAGCATTGTCTGTTTCACAGTTTGCAAAGGTTGTGGATTAAAATGTGTACAATGCTTATGAAAATTAAGATAACACAAGAGTATTAGTTGTTATGCTATTCTTCAATAATGCTTTCTCTGGAAATGTATATATAAATAAATATATATGTATATAAGAGAAACAGGGGAGACAGATAGACAGACAAACTCTCATGTAGCTGAAACTGCCTTCAAATTCATTATGCGGTTGAGGTTGCCCTTGAAAATCTGATCTTCTTCTGTCTCCACCTCCTATATTTTTGGACCACAGACATCCACTACTATGCCTTATGTATTGAATCCAAGCTTTGCATATGCTAAATAAAACAAGCTATCATCTAAGCTACATATTTAGCCCCTCGTTTAGTTTTTTTTTAATTCTTTAATTTATTTATTTATTAAAGAGTTCTGTCTCTTCCCCGCCACCGCCTCCCATTTCCCTCCCCCTCCCCCAATTAAGTCCCCCCCCCCCCTCAGCCCGAAAAGCAATCAGGGTTCCCTGTCCTGTGGGAAGTCCAAGGAACCCCCACCTCCATCCAGGTCTAGTAAGTTGAGCATCCAAACTGCCTAGGCTCCCACAAAGTCAGTGTGTGCAGTAGGATCAGAAACCCATTGCCATTGTTCTTGAGTTCTCAGTAGTCCTCATTGTCTGCTATGTTCAGAGAGTCTGGTTTTATCCCAGGCTTTTCCAGACCCAGGCCAGCTGGTCTTGGTGAGTTCCCAGTAGAACATCCCCATTGTCTAATGGATGAAGAAAGTATGGAATATATACATATTAGAGTACTACTCAGCAGTAAGAAACAAGGACTTCTTGAATTTTGCATACAAATGGATGGAAATAGAAAACACTATCCTAAGTGTGGTAAGCCAGACCCAAAAAGAGGAACATGGGATGTACTCACTCATATTTGGTTTCTAGCCATAAACAAGGACATTGAGCTTATAATTCGAGATCCTAGAGAAGCTAAATAAGGAGAACCCAAAGAAAAACATATAGGCATCCTCCTGAATATTAACCTTCAGCAAGCGATGAAAGGAGACAGAGACAGAGACCCACATTGGAGCACAGGACTGAAATCTCAAGGTCCAAATCAGGAGCAGAAGGAGAGAGAGCACGAGCAAGGAACTCAGGACCGTGAGGGGTGCACCCACACACTCGTTTAGTTTTTTTTTTTTTAATTTATCTTATTAATCAAAATTTTTCCTAGAAATTTGCTCCTTTCTTCTCTCCACTTTACAATAGTGTTCTTGTCACCAACACTGTTAATATTGTGGGTTATCTGTGCACGGCAATTAATAGTGTCCTAGAACTTTTAGAAATAGCATTGACTTCTATAATATAGTCCAGTAATACCATCATCTCAAATTGCGCTAGCTAAAAATTACCAGACCTTTTTAAATATTTACTTAGTGTGGAGTTATGATGAAGAGAAAAAAAATAGCATATATATATATATATATATATATATATATATCAAATATATTATATATAATTATAATTATATGGAGAAAAGAAAGAACTCACTGAAGAAGGATGAGGAAAGGGTAGAAAGAAAGGGATAGGGAGGGAAAGAAAGCAGTTAAAGGAGGAAAGATGAAAAAGGAAATAGCACCTTGCCTGAAACAAATACCAAACAATTGCACTGCATACAATATTAAACTAAACAGCCTCAGTGGGAGGTAGTCTGATTTCCTCCATCTCTAACATCATATAATGCCATCTCTGCCACGCGGTTCAAGTATATTTGACCTATGGACTTGATGTAAGTAAGAAGATTTCTGCATTCTTCACTTTGTACTGAATGCTCTTCAATCTGCCTTATCCTTCGGGGTTCTTGCGGTAAATAAGCACCTTCTTGACAAATGCCAATAACTGGATTCTGTTAGAACTGTTTTCAAGCAAGGTATATCTTGCTGTTCCAACACAGTAGCTGGTAGACTTAATATGAGAATATATATGATGGTTTAGTAATAATTCAAATTGATTTCCTGTTGAAGTAGAATATGGGATATACTGTTCAACAAAATATGTTGTCAGTACAAATTAACTTGTTTCTATTGGAGTAACATACATCCAGCCAAAGTGCAAATTTGAGAGATCCAAACCACAGAGTGCACCCATCACTTATAATACCAAACACAGAGAGACACATCAACTACAAAGTTGAAGGGAATCACCCTCCCTTCAAGCACAAATGGAAAACTCAGGGACCTTTAGTTATGCTAATTCTCTTGGAGACTCATGGGAACTCAGTGAAGGCTATTAACTTGGGAGTTGCAATTTATCACAAATGTACAATTTGCTATCAGCCAATGCAAAAATACTATGAGGTCGAATTTTTTTGAAGTTCCCAAATGCAAAACATTTATTGTCTTCAGGACATGTTACATTATCAGCATCAGTGTGTGAGAACACATACAGTATTGCCAACTGTGACATAATACCTAAATTTCAATTTCCAAAATTTTTAAGGGAGGGAATGTCTTCATTATATAAGGATGACCAATCTGCTGATTTCACATGAACAAGGTTGGATTCAGTCTCTGATATCACCATTAACTGATTTTATGTTACCCAACTTCCTAGCCTCAGTTCCACAGTTAGTCACCGCAGTACAGAAGCTTCTTAAAATATATAGATATATGAAAGGATCCTAAATGGGATCACCAAGTAACAAAGGACAAAGATGAAACCTGATCTCTCTTGCAACCAGGTGAAACCTCTAGTACAAGAAATGGGTTATATCTAATTGAGTCGTTAACCAAATGGTCCCCATGGAAACCCCAAAACAACTCAGACTATTGCACAGACTATTGATTGCTCTCTACAAACTGATTATAAAGCCCTATTGCTGCAGACAATACCTACATATGTCGTTGAACACGAAGACGTCAATCTGGTGACCACCTAGAGCCTTGCCCCTGCTGACTAGTGTTCACAGTTCTTGGGAAGTACTCTGTATGCTACAAATATTGTAGCTCACAGACTTTGTAAACTAATTAGTGAACTCTCTGAAAGATATCCTGGTTCAATAGCAGCACAAAAGTTGTCAGAGTAACGAACCATTATCTGATTGGATTGAAGACCCACTCTGTGAGATGGAACCCATGGCCTGCCTGAAACTACTGGGGTAGCCCAGAACATGAAAGAAGATAGGACAGGGGAAACCCATATGCTGTTGTTCTGCTAAATGAACATAGCAATAAAATGACACCTAATGACATTCTGCTATACCCACCTAGCCCTCATCAGAGAAGGTAGACCTGCAGTTGATGGTACCTAATGCAGAGATCCACAACTGGACAGTGTGTAGAAGATGAAAGACCTTGGAACACTCAGCACTAAATAAGTGCTCTTCATCTGATCTCTCCTTTCATGGATCAGAAGCTATACATAAGAGGAGGCAAAAGAGCCAGGCAAGGCCAGCCTAATCTACAGAGCAAATTCCAAGACAGGCCCCAAAGCTACATAGAATCCCTGTCTCAAAACACACACACACACACACACACACACACACACACACACACAAAAAGGAGGTAAAAGTATTTTAAGAGCCGGGGGGATAGAAGACACCAAGGAAATAATGCCTTCTATATACAACTACACTTCTGCCTCCCAAGTGCTGGGATTAAAGGTGCATGCTGCACCACCTGACCTCTATGTTTAATTAGTGGCTATCACCGCCCTCTGATCTTCAGGCAAGTTTTAGTTGTTAGAGCACAAACAAAATACCACCACATACAGCAGGACTGACACACACATGAATTCACAGATACTGGGAAAGCATATATAAGAACTGCACAGGTCCAGGTCAAACTGGGTTCCATCACATAGAGGATAAGCAGACACAAATCCCCATCTCTAAACCAGAAGCTATCTCCAACTGACAAACACATCCAAAGGAAAAATATTTCTCCACTGGAGTCTCACTGAGTATACAAACCACATTAAAGGAGGCTCCATGTCCAGCAGGATATGGGTAGCACAAAAAGAACACTAAAGAATATTCTGATGTGTTTTGTCTCATAGGGCTTAGTTTGGGCATTTTGACCTTATTTGTCTTTTATTTGCTTTTAATGACTTCTGTTTTGTGTTTTTATGGGTTTTGTGTGTGCATGCTCGTATTTCTTCATGTGTATATTTCATGTAGTTCTTCTTAGGTTTTGTTTTTTTCTCTATTTTATTCTGATTTACTTATTTTGATTGGCCTGTTTACTTTCTAAAGAAATAGAGAAAGGAGAAAAAAGTATATAGAGTAAGAAGGCATGGAGTTGGATAGGTTAAGAGGATCTGCAAGGAGATGAGGGTGGAACAGAGTGTGATCAGAATATACTGCATAAAAAATATTTTCAATGAAAAATAACACAATTCAGTGAGAAAGACAATCTGAATACAGACAAGAATGGAAGTGCTTAGTACACAAAAATGGAATCCATGGAGAATTTATGTCACATTTTTAAACTATTTTCAAATAAAATAATTGTTCCTTTTAATAAGACCTCCATTAAAAAAAAACACCCTCTTTCAAGAAATATGTGCAACAACTGGGTAAAAGGAACTCAGTACTTGCTATGCCTTTGCAAGTAGAAGGCATGAAGCTTTGAGCTTTTGAGGTTCAAACAGGCCATTAATTTTGTTTAATTTCCTTATACACCACTTCATTCTGTCATGGGACATATGCCAATTAAAGCGTGCACACTTCCATATGAACACATTAAATGGGGATGACAATCACTAAGGCAATACCAAAGCAAATAAGTTGTTCTGCTGTGATGAGCTCTGGAGGTGAACAGTGCACCAGAATCTGCAGCCCCCAGCAGTTCTCTTGATAGCTTCCATCCCCAGCAAAAGCGCTGTTAGACTCTAATAGACAACCACATATGCTGTTCAGTGCCCTTCCTTCATGCTTCTGCTGCCCTGGCTGACTTTGCACATCTGCTGCAATTTCGTAAATAATATTAAATCTATTTTATACAATGCATGATACTGTAAATCACACACAATTAAAACATCACTGGACAGCCTAGATTGAGGGGAGGGAAGAAATGGCATTGTCATGGATTGTAGATATCAAACTAGGGTATAAGAAACCAGAATCCTGGTCTACTATAATACTTCTGCTCCTGAATGCTCTTGGGAGAATTTCAATCATTCTTCTAGGTGGAGAAAATAGCTGCTTCCATTGTAGCTTTTCTGTTGAGTGATTTTAAACATTGATTAAGAAATTGTCATGCACAAGAAAAGAGACTCTCGGAAATTCACATAGACATTTTCCCTAAGGTTTCATTGCCCTCTACCTAATTTTTCCATGTTTTTTAAATGCCAGGGCTTCCAATAGGGCCACACAATAATCAGTGTCTTTCAGAGCATAGATTTGACATTCCTATTACCAGTTAGAAAGCCTCCAGTTGTCTTTCGAAACACAAGTCAAAATGTTTTGATCACCCATCAAAAGGTACTAAGGCAGCAGTTAAGAAACGTCCCAGTTTTACAGACTAGACAAGAAAACCTCAGAGATTCAACTACAGTTGAAGATTACAAATGATCTCACAGAACTTTTTCTCTTTCCATCTTCTTGCCAACAGGTGGCTTTTGTTCTCCCTGAGTGACTGAAACATGCAATGACAAACAGCTATATTACCACAGAGTGGTAAAACAGCCATCTTCTACCATTATTCTGTGCCCGTGAAAATGTTTTCTGCCATTAACTCACTGCAAATTAACTCAACAGTGCTAAAATTAATCACCCATACTCTTTATCTCTATTTGGGAAAATGGGAACTCCTTAGCTTTCTGTCGTCAGTACTCGGAGAAACCCCATACAACTTTTGCATCATTTATAGTGCCCTGTAATTGCCTTAATAGGCTTAATTAGTATACAGGATTTTGTTTTCCAAGAGCTTGCAAATTTTTAATGGGTTTGCTCTCTTGTTAAATGGTCTAAATGACTTTTCAGGAGGACCATATCCCAGTAGAGGCAGGCTGCATATCAATAAAAAAAAAAAAAACACTCTCAGGATGCTTCACCCCTTGATTCTAGTATAAATATTTAGTGATGAGTTCTTATCAATTGCAATCAAATTGTCTATATTAACTGTATAGTTTCAAATGCCTTAAGAATGTCAATTTTCATGATTTTAGTTTGAATAGTTAACAGAGAATGTGCATCACTAAAAATAAAGATAAATTGTCTATTGCTGGTTTTCAGAGACATTTTATAAGTAATGCTAGCTAAAATATTATGTGAATATAATATCTCATACATGAAAAGTATTATAAGTATTACATAGAGCTATTGATATTAACACATGTTCAGTACTCCAATAACATCATAGGATACATATGAAACAATATTTTCCTTATGGCTTTTAATGAATGTTTTTGAACACTTTTACAAATTAAGTAGAGAATAAAGATAAGGTGAGAATTTGGACAATTTATATAAAAGATATCATTGATTACACAGGTTGTTATAAAAAACAAAATCAATATCAAGATAGATAGTAATGAAGATAGGTAGGTAGATAGATAGATAGATAGATAGATAGATAGATAGATAGATAGATAGATGATAGTAGAGGGATAATAGATGTACTGGATTTATTACCTACAAAATGGTCTTTTGCTTCAAAAATATCCTAGTTCTCCACTTACTGTGTGACAGTAGCAACTTCCTCAACTTCCTTGAGCCTTACCATGATCTTCTATAAAACTAACACAATAATTTCTTACTGTTTTGATGCATATATGATAAAAATTTTGATAAAAAAGATTTTGATAAAAATCTTGGTCATATCAACAGGCATTTGGTAAGATGCAGAAAATGAACAATTGCTTAGTTAATACAGTTTTGTCATCATCGTTGTTACTACTTACAATATCACACCTCCAGTTATTGGCAGCAGCATGTCCTGTGGCAGCCTATGCCCAGTTGAAATGAGAAGATTGACAGTGACAGGATTCACCGGCCACTTTAGAGAAGATGAGCTAACCTTGCACTATTAACTTACCTTAGAGCAGATGGCAATTTGAGATAGTGTTACTCCTGGGAGTTACACCATGTAGCTGCGTGTTTGATGGGGGAAGCCACGCTAGCACTGAACAAACCGTAACTAACAACTACAGAATTACTTCCAGACAACATCCTCTATGCTGGAGGACACACAGGTATTAAGAACTCCAGGAACCCCAGGTAACTGGAACCCCCGAGACGATGCCAGTTCCTAGAACCTGAAAATCTCAGAAACAAAGTAAGTACCCAAAACCCCAGAGGCCAAGTAGGCCACCAAAACCCAAGTAGAGACATTCTACTGAACATGAACGCATTCTGGTCACCAAAACCACAGACCAGTAAGGCCAGAAAATCAGAGAGAAAATAGAAAGCCAGGGGCAAATATCTGGAAAGCAACCATATAATAAAGATAAACTCGGAAATATGCACCTGAGCTGATAATAACCCCAAACTCAGATAACTAGAGACCAGCATAAGAACACAATATAGGAACACAATATTATCCAGGGCAATATGGCACCACCAGAGTCCACCTATCCTACTACAGGAAGCCCAGTACAGCAGAAGCACATGAAAATTACCTTACATCCAATCTTGTGAAAATGACACAGGCTCTTAAAGAGGGTATGAACCAATCCTTTAAAGAAATCCAGGGGGAAAAAACAAACAAACAGGTGAAGGAAATGAATTAAATCATCCAAGACCTGAAAGTGGAAATAGGAGCAAGAAAGAAAACACAAACTGAGGGAATCCTGGAGATGGAAGCTATAGGTAAGTGAACAGGAACTACAGATGCAAGTATCACCAACAGAATATAATAGATGGAAAAGAGAGCAGGGCGATGGTGGCACATGCCTTTAATCCCAGCACTCGGCAGGCAGAGGCAGGCGGATCTCTGTGAGTTCAAGACCAGCCTGGTCTACAGAGCTAGTTCCAGGACAGACTCCAAAGCCACAGAGAAATCTTGTCTCGAAAAACCAAAAAAAAAAAAAATAAATAAATAAAAAATAAATAAATAAATAAATAAATGGAAAAGAATGTAGAAGGAAGTTTCTGTTCCACCTGGTTCCCCAGTCATTCAGGCCCAAAGAAACACACAAAGACTTATATGAATTAATTAAAAACTGTTTGGCCTATTACCTCAAGCTTATTACTAACTACCTCTTACTACTTAAATTAACAGATAATTCTTATCTATGCTTAGCCACATGACTTGGTATCTTTTACCAGTGAGGCATTCTCATCTTGCTTCTTCTGCAACTGGCTAGTAATTGCATCTGAGCCATTCCTCTTCCCAGAATTGTCTTAGTTTGGTTGCCCCACCTCTACTTCCTGGTCAACTACTGACCAATCAGTGTTTCATTAAGCCAGTGAGTGATAAATCTTTACAGTGTACAAAAGCATTATCCCACAGCAAGAGAGAATTTCAGAGGTAGAAGATATGATAGAAGAAATTGATACAGTGGTCAAAGAAAACACTAAATCTAAAAGTTTCTTGTATAAAACACCCTGGAAATCTGGGACACTATGAAAACAGCAAACCTGAGAATAATAGGAATAAGGAGAAGGAGAAGAATCTCAGCTCAAAGGTCCAGAAAATATCTTCAACAAAATCACAAAAGAAAAGTTTCCTAACCTAAAGAAGGAGATACCTATAAAGGTACAAGAAGCTTACAGAACACCAAATAGATTGGTCCAGAAAAGAAAGTTTCCTCACCACATAATAATCAAAACACCAAACGCACAGGATGACAAAAGAATATTAAAAGCTATAAGGGAAACTCCCAAGAATCTATGAGAGTGACCCTAGCTAAGATCTTAGCAATGGGCGATACAAAACCTGAACTGGCCATCTCCTGTAACCAGGCAAGGCTTCCAGTGGAGGGACTGGAAGAACAAATCAGTCACATAAGCTTCTACCTGAGGTTTGTACTGCCTACAATATGAACCAATAACCAGCCTAAATGGGACTGACCTGGGCCCTCTGCATATGTATTACAGTTGGGTTTCTTAGTCTTCTTGTGGGACTCCTAACAGTGGGAACTGAGTCTGTCCCTGACTCCTTTGCTGGCTTTTGGAATCATATTCCTCATACTGTGTTGCCTTGTCCAGCCTAAATATGAGGAGAGGTTGTTTAATGTGCCATGTTTTGTTATATCCATGAAAGACCTGCCCTTTTCTGAATAGAGATAAAGGAGAGAATAGGGGGAACAGAGGAGAAGTGGGGGGGGGGGAGGCTGGGAGGAGAGGAGGGAAAGGAAACCAGTCAGAATGTAATAAATAAATAAATAAATAAATACAGAGGGGGGAGAGAATTTTTAAAAATAGAGAAACACGAAACTTTGCCATTTTTATTCAGGGAAGTTTTGCTAAAGGGGGATGTGAACTGGAGAAAATGTATTACTCTCATTTACTGGATACCAAATGGTCTGCAAACCTGTGAGGATTCCAAAGGAAACAAGGCAAAAAGCCCTATTAGCATCAAAAACAACCAGTGACAGTAAGCACTGTCACTTTCAGAATGAGTAAACAGATGTAGAGGTACTTTAACCGTCATTTCCACATAATAGGAGCAAATAGATCTGTGAAAAGGAAGTCTTCCTGCTGAGACCAAAAGCAAAAGGACCGCACAGCAGAAACACAGCACCATTGTTGAAATAACAATCAAGATAGCAGGTGACAGAAACAGAAAGGAAATGGGAACAGCCTGGAAAACCTACTTACAGTTAGTGTCTGAAGATTTCTTTTCAGAAACAGTTCAAGGCCAGCACCTCCAGTGTTCCCACCTTTAAAAGGGAGTGAATAGGGACAGCATTTAGAGACAATCACAGTGGTCCAACATTTGACATTCTATCCTATGTTCTTCTGCAATGCAATCCTAACAAAACTCGACTGTTCTTAACCACCAATAATAGAATCGTATGCCTGTATATCCATACACCAACATCTGTATGTGGTATGTACCCAAGCTGGCTTCAAGGAGTTCATGCTGTGATACCTAATCCTTATGAGATTATCTAAAATGAAAACTCTTGTCAGTGGGGGCTGTGGTGTTTCTGCAAGCTCCGGAATATGTCCATGACGGTACCCAATGTGAGTTTCTTACTGAAAAGCAGAAAGCCATTGTGAAAGTATTGAAGGAGAAAGTCCAGATTCAGAAAGCACAGCATTGCCTGCTCTTCCAAAGGTCCTGAGTTCAATTCCCAGCTACCACATGGTGGCTCACAACCATCTGTAATGAGGTCTGGTACCCTCTTCTGGCCTGCAGGCACACACGCAGACAGAATATTGTATACATAATAAATAAATATTTTTTTTAAAAAAAAGAAAGCACAACAAAATGTGAACTATTTTTAGAATTGCTGTAAAATGATGCAACAGAAACACATTTCTCCACTGTGTATCTGCAGCAGACACTTGTCTAAATTTAAGAGCAAGAAAAGGTAACTTAATAAGCTGAAAATAGAAGGATATAAGACTAAATGGACTCAGAGATGGCTTCCCTAAAAGAGTGTGATAAGAAAAATAATGGCTTGAGTGAGAATCAACAAGAACAAATGTCATTTGATTATCATCCTGTCCAGGCTTTAGAAAACCGAACACAAACGCTATCTCTGTGGAGTTTGGAAAATAGGACTTATACGTTACAATAAAGGTTATAGTCTGGTCCTGTTCACTTTGAGGTATATCAAATAAAAAAATGTGTTCAAAGTATACCATACTATATGAATATTAAGACTATGGGGCAAGCCTGCATGTCCATCTTAACTCTAAAGTAGGACAGGAAGCTTTGCAGAGTGCAGAGAGGCACCTGTGCTCATGTATCAATAAGATGATTCTGCAACGAAGAAAAGGAAAGAACCGGGTGAGAAGAACTAATGCATGTTTTGTGGTCTATGTTAGGAGCAAAACGAAAGCACAATATGGAGGTGCATTTTCAGGGCAAGGACCTGTAACATAGTTCCACAAAATGACTTGCTCATACCATTCACATAATTCAAAGACCAGGTTATGAGCACCATCTCTGCCTTGCCTACAGCTGACTGAATCCTCCCATGGAAGGATGATTTCACCTCTACCCCGCCTCCTCTCTTTCCTCTTCCTCCCTCCCTCCATCTCCCTTTCCTTTTCTCGCTCTCATTTTTCTCACACAGATCCTAGTTCGACCAGGAGAACTGCACTTTTTCAGCACAACCCCTGTCTAATGAGGTCCCTATCACACTGGGGTTCAGGACTTCATCATATAAATCCGAGGGAAGCACAAACGTTCCCTCTATAACAAGCAGCTTTGTTAAACTGCTGGCTGGGATTTACATATTAATGAACGTCTTGTTAGAAGAGATGTGGTTTTTTTTTCAATTATTTCATATTGCTCTTATATTTTAAGTTCGGTGTAGTTAATAACCTTTTGGCCACTCATTCTTAACCCTCAGCTTTACAAATACTAATTCTCCCCCAGATATCTTACTTTACCCTGTCTTATCGTATTTATTGCTTTATGTAAACAACTAATTTTGTGAAATCAATTCCACAAACTACGTAAGAAAATTGAGCATGGTAATTTACACTTAATTTGTTTAGAAAATAATATTTTAGGAAGTACAGATTTAGAACTGGCCAAGAACAAAATTAGATTATTTAGTCATTCAGTGTACACTTGGCTATTTTCCCAAATCTTATATTAATGTTAGTTACCTATGAGCCTTCCTTGACAAGGTGGAAGCATGTTCCCTGTTTTGCAAAAAGGCTGTCAAAGTTTTAAAATGCGCTGCTAAAAGTCTGCTTTTGCCCATAAATGTTACCATATTTACCACTTAATTTTTCTCTATTTTAGTACCTTCCTTTGTAAGCAGGTGGCTCACATTTTAAAATTAACAAAATACCAAAAATAGATCAAAATGCAAGTGTTTTAGGATCCTAAAAGAAGGACTTTATATCACAATACAGCCCAATCCAGGCAGAGCTTGCAAGTCCTGATCTGCAGACCATGCTGCAGGGATCAAACTCCATGGAGAGTTTTCCTTTTATTTCCACCCACTGTGAAAATCACCAAGGTTAGTTTCCAGGCAATACTGGCTGTGATGAATGCAGAGAAACAGATAATGTATTTTCATATCATCATTAACCCCATAAACCTCAAACCCTATGTGAGCCAGCCTACAGATTCTGAAGCTAAAATCTAAGCACTTCAGCTCTTGGGCCAGCGACCTATTTGAAATTCATTCATCTGAAAGATAATACAATGATAATAACGCCTGAAGCCTAGAGTCCTTATGAATTCATCTCTTGGCACAGTGTCCTGCAACAGTGTAGACTTGAGTTGCAGGCAAAATAGATGACTTGATACAAGCATTCATTTTCTCTCCTTGAAACCATTCCATGTAGGGCTTACTTTATTTAGTTTGATTCATCTTTTGTTTCAAGGTGTAAAGTCACAAGAACAAAGAGAACAGAGAGTAGAGAGAAACAAGCACAATTTGCAAATGAGAAGGCAAATGACAACTGACTGATGTTAACTGGCAGCAGCCACACAAAGGCAATATGCAAATCGGGTATTGTGGTAGCCAATAAGCAATCCTACTTGGAGTGTGTAACTGCTCTCCTCCCAGTGTATGGATGAAATAAAGCCATTGTGGGAAGATCTGGAGAAATGTTAAAGAATGAGTGGTCCTACCACAGTGTCAGCAGATGAGCTAGATGGTTCTCCCCATTAAGCATTTAGTTCCTACCTTCTTATCCCATGCACTCAACTGAGCTTGAAAACTCAGCCTGTATCCCTCAGAAAAGAAATGGGAAGGATGTTTAGTTTAATGTCTACCTTGAAAAGTGGAGAGGAAAGTAAAAAATAAAAGCTTCTCAACAGAAATAGAAACTATACAAACAGAACAGATCTTCAAAATCACACTATTTGATTTGAAAATACAATAGCAGATGCTTGATGGGTCTGGCAACCTGCCTGTAATTCCAGCCTCAGAAGGTGGAAATGAGTGAACATGGAGCACCTATGTAGCGGTTGATGGAGAGAAAGTACCCCAGTGAATCAAGTTCAAGAGCCGTGGAAGATGATTCCCTAAAAGTAGTATTGGGCCTCTCTAGATGATAGATAGATGGGTAGATGATAGATAGATAGATAGATAGATAGATAGATAGATAGATAGATAAATAGATAGATAGTAGATACATAGATACATAGATAGTAGATAGGTAGGTAGTAGATAGATAGATGATAGATGATAGATAGATAGATAGATAGATAGATAGATAGATAGATAGATGATAGATAGAAGATAGATAGATAGATAGATAGATAGATAGATAGAGGATTAGATGTGTATACAGATGTGCATTAAAAACCCACACACATACAATATGCACAAACACATGCCTCTCTCCCTCTCTGTCGGTCTCTATCTCTCTCTCACACACACACACTCACAGAAAAAGAAAATACAGTAAAGAGTGGTGCATTTATGAAAATATGTGACTCTCTGTGTGACGCACAGAGAAGGGGGGATGTTCTCCTCTGGGTTTATTTGGCAATGGCCACACATGAGTGTCTTCTATTTCTGACATAGTGGCTTCCTATTTGCTACATTCATCTTTCCTGACTCGCTGTTCTTATTTGAACGCTTTCATCCATGTGCCGCCCACACATACTACATTGTTTTTGTTTATTTGTCTGTATCCCATGTTAGTGTGTAAAGTTGCTCAGAAAACAGGCTATGCATCATAAACACACAGCATCGCGCCTGATTTATTAGTAGGAACTGAAAATTGTGGACTGACTAAACTGGATGCATATATGAATGCTGACATACTAATTTGGTGTGTTCCCAGAACAGGTAACCCTGAAGCCCACTATCAGCATTCTGAACCTCCTGCTTACACAACTTCACCAGAGAGGGGAAAAAACAGAAATAGAAGTTTTTGTAGGTCAGAAATAAAAGGATAGAATCACCCTTTAGTAAATAAAGCCATTTAAAACAATAAAATGTATTTATTTAAAAGAAAAACAGGTTTTCAAAGTAACTATGAAATTCTTTGTCCAATTTGTTAAGTAGAATAATATAAGACTATGACTAAGTTTAATTTAATATTTTTTAAATTAATAATGGTTATATCTGAACTCACTTCATTTTCACTTCTATGGTTTTGTGTTTTTATTATAAAGCAAGGGTGGTATTTAGGAAACTAAAAATTATTATTAGTATGAAACAGTATGAATTGAAATTAATTTTGAAACAAACTGAATTTTTGAAGGAGATGTAGGCAGACTTTTCTTTCCTGCCTTCCAGTTCCCAACTGACATAGAGACTCAATATTAATAATAAATAATCAGCCAATAGCTCAGGCTTTTTACTAGCTAACTCTTTTATTTCAATTAACCCATATTTCTTGTCTATGCTTTACCACGTGGCTTAGTACCTTTTCTCAGTATGGCATGCCCATCTTGTTTCTGATACTCCTGACTCTGCCCTTCTTCTTCCCAACATTTCAGTTTGGTTCTTTCCCCTAACCTTATCCTGTTCAGCTATTGGCCAAACACCTTCTTTATTAAGCCAATTACAGCAGCATATATTCACACAGTGCATCCACAGGCAGATACCCGCGCCTATACATGAAAGGCATTTTGAATTGTCAATGGTATAAAGTTCTCAAATTTCTTTATTCATCATAATCACTGGCTGATGTGACCACAACGCTTCCCATAGCTATAGACTCAATGTCAGCAAGAGAGAGTCCCAGGCTTGCTCTCAAGCTCCTTGTCTCTCAAGCTGCTTGAGCATCTAGTCATGCCTGATAGTCACCATGTAAAACGCACATGAAGTCTCACCCCTGAGCTATTATCTTAGTTCACAAGAAAGGGCTCTGCCCAATACTTCCACTTAGGGACTCTGTTATCGTGTGACAGATGGGGAAGTAATCAATCAAAAGTCTTGTGAGAAGAGGGGTGAAGAAAACTACAGACAGATTAAACCTTCTCAGGGTGACAGCTGAACACGCTTTTATTCAGATCTGAGGTATGTATTAAACTGAAGGCAATGAATAAAATAGGATTTCTCAGGCTCACTTCAAGTTTATCTTGCTTTTCTACATTTTTAACTGCTAAGGAGTAATTTCTTAAGGGATTACCTCCATTAAAAGCTACCCTCTTATCCCTCTTGCCAGAAATTCTTTCCAAAGCCTATAAAAGCTCATTTTACAACTTAAAGCTGGTTAATCAAATAGATATTCAGGTTCACCTGCCTTTGCTAAGAGTTGACACAGAAATAAGGGCCTATAGGATATGCTTTGCGCTGTTAACCTGCCTTCTAGCCATTTTCCGTCTTTTGACTTAAAGGCTAAAATTCTGTTAGCCTGCCATGTTACTTTTGTTCATTATATAGCACTTAAACAGTATCACTTTTATGTTAGTAGAACGAACCATTTCTCGAGCTGCGTATGGAGACTATCAATTTACACTCCTGCAGTTATTAATTTCAGGGTGTCCATTGTTTTTTTAAATGTAGTGGAATAGTAAATAATATGCCACAAAAGCTTTAACCCAATTCCAAAGCCTACGACAAAGATATAAAGCTAGTGGTGTATTCACTTTAAAAAAAAAATACATCAATCTTATCCTGTAAAAAGAAGATTAAAAGATAGTTCTGTCAGTAAAAACACCCATACCCGAGGCTATAAACCACAGTTTAGAGTATAAGGAGGCAGAGGTGTCAAATTGTCTTCCCATTCTTTTTTTTGTTTTGTTTTGTTTTGTTTTGTTTTGTCTTTGTTTTTCGAGACAGGGTTTCTCTGTAGCTTTGGAGCCTCTCCTGGAACTCACTCTTTAGATTAGGCTGGCCTCGAACTCAGAGAGATTCACTTGCCTCTGCCTCCCAAGAGCTAGAATCAAAGGTGTGAGCCACCACCACCCCGTTTGTCTTCCCATTCTCTGTGCGTGACTCTGTAAGTGAGAGATAACAGTGCAGGGGATTCAGTCATCCAGGTATCTTCTCATATTGCCTATACTGACAAAAGATAAACCCCAAATGACAATAATAATTGTACTGTCATATCATAACACTTTACAATGGGTTTATATGCATGAAACTGAAAATTAATCGAACTCTTAATTATGGTCATTACACTATCCAATAATACCCTAAGGCCCATCATTAGAAAACTAAATAGAAACATAACAGTGCTCATTGGAAAACTAACAGTATTTCTTCAGAGCAGCTACAAAATCCAATATGCACTAAATATCTGCAAGACTGAATGAGAAGGTATTTTCATAGTACAAGAATTGTCAGAGAGCAACTTCGACAAAGATGCCACTAACCAGGGTAGGGGCAAGAAGATTAGAAAAATAAGTAAAGAGAATAAAGACACAAGTGAAAATAATAAAACAGAAACACCGGATACAATTGGGAGGGAGTTCCAGGGAATACTGAAATTGCACACATTTACCTTTTTATTTGCTTAAATACCCCAACCCCAAAAGATAGAAGTAAGATTTTAAAAAACTGCATTAACATGATACAAGGAAATGAACAGACCAGTTGAAGGAATGTGAGCTACGTTCTTAAATATTCTGTTGCCAAAACAAGACAAGTTAACGCTCACACCCTAGACCAAAACATTCTGTAGGGAAACCACTGCCTGGCTGGAATCCATAGTTGTCTTCCTCAGGGAGTAGAAACCTAGTTGGATTCTTAGACTTTTGTTTGACTGTAGAAACAGATCTACTTCTTAATTCCTGAAATACCAAGTCTGGATATAAGCCACACCTGTCGACAATAACCTTGATGGAGCTTGACTCTCTGGTCTAAATCAAGGTGGGACTTTTGTTTGTGGTAGAAACAGACTATAACCTTGAAGGAACAAAAGTAAGTTCCAACTCTAAGACCTTTAGTCAAGACAGAATGAACCCCCGTCTATGGGCCCTGTCAAAGAATTATCCTCAATTTCCAGAGAAATACTTACTACTTGCTTGTTTTCTCAGCTTTGTTTCTTCACTCAAACACAGTTCAGGACTGACTACCCAGGGAAAGTCAATGTCACTTCCTACAGCAATTAACTAAACTAATCCCTCACAGATTGCTCAATCCCTGTAGACAGAAATGTTCTTTCTTGGACAGGAATGTTGTTATCAGGGAAAGCAAGAATGACCCCACTGATCCAGAAGTTAAGAACTGCTATCTCACCACAGTGCCCCTGAGCCACAGGGAAAAGGAGCACAGCACTTTGGGGTGGCACACTCATAGGAAATCACCATGGAAATCGGACTCCTGTGCCACCAAGAATCGCAGATTTATGAAGGTATCGCTCAAGATTAACACGCTCTGTGATTGTAGTCCGTCAATGAAATCATAACAGTTCAGTTCAGGCGGGGTTATGAATAGCTCAGACCCCTGTAGGCACCAAACATGGGGGTCACTGCACTAAATAAATTGTCGAAATAACTGAGATGCTTTTGGAAGGCGAGTGGAGTACAAAATGGGTACTCAGAAAAGCCTTGGGAGAGGATTTAGGTGTGAACTTAGCTGCATTAAGATGTACCCAGAGAGCTAGAAATGCATTATTTATGGTTGTGTCCCTGATAACGTCTCCCAGAGGATTGGCTTTGTGAGTTAGTGGACTTGGTGAGATAGATCACCCACAGCATGGGCAGATGTCATCCAATCATCCGGGGACACAGACAGAATCAAAGAGAGAAGTGATTTGTTTTCTCTCTCCTGGAGCTGGGACCCATTATTCCTCTTGTCTTTGGGCAACAGATCCTAAATTCTCTGACCTCAGGACTCCAGGGCTTATGTTATCAATTCCCTCAGTTCTCAACCTTTTATTTCAAACAGAATGAAACTATCAACTTGCTTGGTTTGTGAACCTACTGTTTCTCAATTCTTGGGACTAACTTGTGATAGGACTTCTCAGCATCTATAATCATGTGAGTCAAATGTCCTTTATGTTCAGATTCTCTTTTGACCAAAACTAAGGTTATATCCTAGGAAAATCCATAAGTGGAAAGCATCATAATCCAAACAAGCCTTTAAAATATTTAAGATACTGACCAGCACAGCTTTTGAACATTTTACAACAGAGAGTTGCTGTTTACTTTTGTGATCATGTGGTCCACTAAGAGCTAAAGATAACTGCCATGACTCAGCATCTCAGGAGAGCATCATACTGTACATTACAGCCCAGAAAAAGAGCAAAATCCAGAGTTTTAGTACAGTTTCTATTGAGGAGTTATTTAGTACATTATCACTATCCTGAAGTTGAAAACCAGTAATTAAACCATAGCAAGCTAGATCCATGCATATACTTAACTAGTTCTATATTTGAAAATAACTCTGATTAGATCAAGATTATTCCTGTAGTGGTTTAAATGAGAAATGCCCCCATAGACATGGTTTTGAACTCTTGAGCCCAGTTGGTTGTGCTTTCTGAGCTTGGGGAACCTGTAGATGGTGCAGCCTTGCTGGAAAAAAAATATAACATTGGGTTAGACTTTAATAGTTTTTAGTCTAAGGTCACACCTTTCTCACATTCTGCCAGCTTCCTGCTCTGTTGGAGACTAGCTTCGACAAGGCTATCACTTCCCATGGTAGGGGCAGGGGAATTAGAAAAATCAGTGAAGAGAACAAAGATGTGAGTGAAAATAATAAAACAGAACCATAAGATAGTACCGCAGGAGTTCCAGTGAATACTGAAGTTGCCCACGTTTAATTTTCCATACACGTTTTACCCCAATACAACAGGGGGAAGAAGACAAAAGGCTGCTTTAGGCTGATACAAAGGACAACTACAACAGTTATTTGTTTCAATACTTTAGACATCAGGTGATTCATTCCTAAGAAAAACATTCTGTTGTTTTGGCAGTAAATTCACCCTAGACCAAGGATTCTGAGGGAAACCACTCCTTAGGTCAAACCTAAATTTAAAAGAAGAAGCAGAAGTGTGCTTGAATGCTCTGACCTTTGGTCAGGGTGGAGTGGATCTACCTGTATGGTCCATTTTAATGGACAAAACACCAAGTAACCACATCCTAGGTCAGGGTCTGTAGCCACACTTCTTTTTTTTTTTCTTTTTTTTTTCGAGACAGGGTTTCTCTGTAGCTTTTGGTTCCTTTCCTGGAACTAGCTCTTGTAGACCAGGCTGGCCTCGAACTCACAGAAATACACCTGCCTCTGCCTCCGGAGTGCTGGGATTAAAGGCGTGCGCCACCACCACCCGGCTGTAGCCACACTTCTTGTCAACAATTTTGAGCAAGTTAAAACTCTCTGACCTTCAGACAAGGTACAAATAGGCTCACATTTTTTTTTGGGGGGGGGGGCTCCTCACTGCTCTTCGTGTTCCTATGTCTTCCCCACCAGAGTGAACTTTTCCTCTAGAGCTGCCTACAAGTTGCCTTGCTCATGGTCTTCCATTACAGCAAGAGAAGTTACTGATAGAATTCTCAGAAAATACCAGCTCGGGCTGGAGAGATGGCTCAGTGGTTAAGAGCATTGCCTGCTCTTCCAAAGGTCCTGAGTTCAATTCCCAGCAACCACATGGTGGCTCATAACCATCTGTAATGAGGTCTGGTGCCCTCTTCTGGCCTGCAGAGATACACACAGACAGAATATGTATACATAATAATTAAATAAATAAATATTAAAAAAAAAAGAAAATACCAGCTCCATAGGAGAAGGGATTTTTATCCATCATGTCAACTCTTCTTCTTTTGAAGGCTACATAGTATCAGGTATTCAGTGAATACTTGGGAGTGAATTTTGTACATAAAAAAAAAATGCAATGCTTCACAGACAGAGAATACACAACATATAGTATGATGACAGAATTAAGTTTTTTACAAATATATTAACAAATGTTTAAAGTTAAAAGAACTATACAGTAAAAAAAAAAAATACCAAAAAGAAAAGAAATTCCTGCCGGGCGGTGGTGGTGCACGCCTTTAATCCCAGCACTCAGGAGGCAGAGGCAGGTGGATCTCTGTGAGTTCGAGACCAGCCTGGTCTACAGAGCTAGTTCCAGGACAGGCTCCAAAGCGACAGAGAAACCCTGTCTCAAAAAACCAAAAAAAAAAAAAAAAAAAAAAAAAGAAAGAAAGAAAAGAAAAGAAATTCCTGGCAGGAACAATTGCTCCCAACTAAGAGAATCTGTACAGCAGAAACACAGTTAATTAAGCTGGCGTTTTCACACTGTATAATAAAACAAAGTACTATAAGTGGAAGTTATTACTTTACATAATCACATGGATAAACCACACAATTATAATGTTGAGAAAAAGAAACGGGACCCAGGGGAACACACTATCTATGTAAAGTTCATAAACCAGGTCGCTGATTCTTTTGTGCTAGTCTTGAGGTGCTTACCTCCGGAAAAAAATGAAGAGATTAGGACAGAAAAAAACAAAGACACTGATGCTGGTAATGTTTTGTCTGGATGTGATCATGGCTCTCTAATAATTCATTGTGCATGTGGCCTTGCATTAATCAGCTTTGTTTTTGCTATGGTAACCTCCTCAACATCTCTGTGCTCAAGCAATGACCAGTTTTCTGCTCCTTTCTTCTATTACACGAGAGGTTTGGCCTGTTTTGTTCTCCTGGGTTAATTTAGCCTTCACTCAGTCTTCATTCCAGGAATCTTCTCTTCTGCGATTCAATCTGAAAAAGTAGTCCCTACTGAGGAAATGCTTTCCACATGAACAGGGTTTTGAAACTCAAAGATGAGAGAGGAACCTGAGCATTTAGTTGCATGATAATTTTATGGGACCAAAGTACTGCATAACTTGTTCAAAACTTAGTTTGATTTTCATGTATTTTATTGAGTCATTTCCACATGCCATGAGCTACATTCAAACTTCTCCAACATACATATTGTGTGTTGTGTTTATCACCTTCAATGGAAACAAACCTTCAGTCCTTTTAACCTGAGCCATTTTCTCCAGATAAACCTTTATTTTACATATATAATTAAAGTCCTAACTCAGTTGCTTTTGAATTCCTCAAAAGTGAAATTATCCCTAGTTAGGGTGAGGCCAACTTGAACTAGAACTTTCTCCTGAGATCAATAAGTCTCTCTAGAGTGACCTCGAAAATATAAGCTAGTCATTCTGCAAAAGCCTGGTAGAGTATCACAGGATAAGAAAGTCACAGCAGAACACTGATTATGAAAGATGTCCCCATCTGACATTAAAAATGAAAGGGAAGCCAGATGGTGGCAGCGCACACCTTTAATCCCAGCATTCGGGAGGTGGAGGCAGGCGGATCTCTGTGAGTTCGAGGCTAGCCTGGTCTACAAGAGCTAGTTTCAGGACAGGCTCCAAAGCTACAGAGAAATCCTGTCTCAAAAAACAAAACAAGAAAAAAAATGAAAGGGGACCCTCAGATACACAACTTCAAAGAACTAAACTCTTAGGAGGAAATTAACTGCTACAGAAATCATTTGATTACAATCTTCCAGAGGAGCACAACTGTTCTGTGTCTCAACTCTTACCTCTATGTATGGTTTTGGCATTGCAGTTGGTGATGGCAGTGGTGGCTGCTAAATTTGTAGTAAACTGCCACACAGTGCCACTTCTGGTCCTGTTCAAATTGGTTAGGTAGTGGTTCTCAAAGTTGAATTTGTATTACACCACCTGAGATGTGTGTTGACTGACGAATCCGATTCCTGAGACTCTAAGCCAAAAGCAAGTGTGTGGCGCCACTGCTGCTGATCTAGAGATGATAGACTATATATTGAGAACCACTGTTTCATCCTTGCTACACTTTCCATTTCTTTTCTCTCCAGGGCTGTGGGTAGAATTCTGCCTTGTTTTTCATACGCAAGCAATCTATCACTGTATCCCATCTGAACCATTACTTTAAACGCACTCAGCCACAAACTATAATACAGTAAGAACATATACATCAGCCGGGCGGTGGTGGCGCACGCCTTTAATCCCAGCACTTGGGAGGCAGAGGCAGGCGGATCTCTGTGAATTCGAGGCCAGCCTGGTCTACAAGAGCTAGTTCCAGGACAGGACATATACATCTGATAAAAGGGAACGACTATTTTCTTTCAGAGTAAAGATTTTCATAAGAAAGAGTGAGATCTCATTAAGTGATATTTATTAGTCCTAAGACCTGATTTTCATTAAGCTGCCTCATCCTTATTATACCTAGGGCTCTTGAGTACATTGCTCATTTCATGCAGGCAGAAGCACATTGCTGCTCCCCATGTTGCAAAGCACACCCCCATGATCCTACTGTGCTCATTTTGCTGGTCTGATTTGCAATAGAAACGGTAAGAATATCTTATCCAATGTAGATACTTGAAATTGATAAGATGCTGTACTCTACATTCTAAGAGATCAATAAATTGAAACTGAACTGATAATGTGGGGAAAGTCTGTAATATCCCTATTTCAGCTACCTAAATAAAATTTATTTTTTTTAAGAAATGAATCACATCCACTCATAAAACATCATGGAATGTGGTCATTCATCTCTTTAGTATTGAGTTTAAAAGCTGGGCCAAAACACCATGGCTCTAAAAGACATTATATACACCAAGAATACAACATATACTTAGGTTTTTATGTTTGACATTCCTATTCAAACACAAAAATCACCACCTTTTATTGTTATTTCTACAAAGGATTTTCTTTTTCTTGACAGAAGTGCCTCTTTTGATGCTGGCAGCTTTGTAGTAACTGCAGAGTGGCAGGAACTACATCACTGAATGAATATTCATAACAAATTGATGTTTATAACATTCTTCATGTCAGTGCTCTTTAACCCTTCTTTAGCACACACTCTGAGAATTACAATGAATTTTTGAAATACTGGAAAAAAATATCTCCAACCTCTAGTAGGTTCTAAAATACATTTTAAATTATAGATCCTTATAGGGGAGAAATAAGGAATACTCATTAGTATGGGAGAGACAGCTGACAGGCAAGTGGCATGCTAATTTGCATATGAACATTCAGAATAGAATACAAGCTCCTCCAGCAGAGATAAGGGTTTCTCTCTTTCTGTTTATTGGGATGTTTTCTGATTTTAGAATAATATTTAATGCAGAATAGACACCCAGGATGACTGAACAAACCCATTCATTGTGTGATGTCAAAGATCAATCAAGACTTTGATTGTCACATTAAAAAAAAAGAAAACACAGTAATGATCCTGTGATTCCAGAATCAACAATCTGAACTGTGGGATTGGCTGGGATTCCCAATGTATTAAGTTCCTCAACATAAAAGTGAAAATGCAAAATCTTGATATCCAGATGGCTACAATATGACATGGGAAAAAACATGCAAATCATTCTGCTGTGTTATGGAAAACACTCCAGAACTTCAGAACAATTGAACACCCTACAAAAGCATAATGTTTGAGTATCATCTACTACTTTGGAGGGTGTTTCAAGACAGGTTTCTCTGTGTATCTCTGGCTGTCCTAGAACTCACTCTGTAGACCAGGCTGGCCTCGAACTCACAGATATATCTGCTTGCCTTTGCCTCCCTGAGTGCTGGGATTATAGGCATGTGCTACCACTGTCCAGTTAACTAAAACTATTAAGGTGGAAATAACTGAATAGCAACACGTATTAGTCAGGGTTCTCTAAAGGAAGATAACTGATAGAATTCTCTCTCTCTCCCACACACACACACAGAGAGAAAGAGAGAGAGAGAGAGAGAGAGATGCAGTCATGCACAAAGACACAAAATTTCTTAGAGTGGCCCAAGGCTACGGTCTGGCTAGTTCAACAATTGCCATCTCCCTGAAATGCCAAGAATCCAGCAGTTGTTCAGGCCACAAGGCAGGATGTCTCAACTTGTTTTGGGTCTATGTAGAATAGAATCCCTAGAGAAGTAAATTCTAATGTCAATGAATGGATGCTTTAGCAACAGGATAGATGAACTTGCTATCCAGACTGAGAACACATACGCAAACAGCAAAACATTCTATTTTCCATGCCCTTTATGTGGGCTGCCACCATGTGTGGCCTGGATTTTAGGGTGGGTTTTCCAAATTTAAATGGTCCAGATTAAGGGTAAGTCTTCTCAACAATCCAATTTAGAAATAACCCTCATGGGTGTGCTCAGATGCTTGCGTTTTGATCAATTCCAGATATAGTCAAGTTGATAACCAAGATTAGTCCTCACACAACCCCAAAGAGTAAATGTGGCCATATTAAATTTCAAAGGTCAGGGACAACGGTAAACTGTGAATATTAAAGTCTTTAACTTTAATATAAAATAAGGAATACATTATCATATACTCAACTAAAGCCAGTTTTATGAAATAATAGCTAGCTTTTATCATTTCATAGTTTTAATATTTTCTCATCTATTTTATCTATATTTAATTGCTAGTCAAAATGCATTGCTTCAAGGTCCATTTGTCTGATAAACATTCATTGGGTTTTGTCACTAGATGGATGTGAGAGTATCCCGCTACAAAGGAAACCCTGTCTAGATGAGGAGTAGTGTAAGAGTTCCTACTGACCTTCATCTCAGTGCTGAGGCAGTGTGATCTGGATCCCCTTCCCACTCCAAACTACTCCTTGTGGTAGATTAAGCAATGAATTCCCTCTCTATGGTAAGCCAAGATGTAGTAAAGGAAATGTCACAGGTCTTTTCCTCCCTATGCTTTGTATTTGTGGCCTTATCATCATTCTACCTACAAGAGAAGGGGAAATGAAACTATTGTCATTTCTGAGAAGATCTTGAATTTAATCTATGCTGAATTTTTCTGAGTGTTCCAACGGGACATTGTCATACTTAACAAAACTTGGGTTCTTCGACTAGATGAAGATATGATTGTTCATCCACAACAGACCAGTCAAGATCACTCACTGAATCATTCCCAGGTGTCCTTGTTCTCTGCTAGAAATGGCAACAGAAGTCCAAATCATACAGAATTTATCTTGCTTAGAAAACAAGTTAATTAATTATAAATAGTTAAAACAAAAGCTACGAAGGTAAACATCAGCATCTTAGATTGGAAAATATTAGACAAAGAAGGCCATTGCAGTCAGGCCACTGATGTGAAGTGATAAAGAGGGATTCTTTTCTAGACTTTGGCCACACCTAAGTGCATATGTGATTCAGGAGAGAACTGTGTGAGAGCTGTCTCCTTCCATTTTTTTTTTTCAATACTTTCTAGCTCTGGGATTAAAGGTGTGCACTGCCCGGTTTCTGTGGCAAACTAGTGTGACTACTGGGATTAAAGGTATTTTCACCATTGCCTGATCTGTATGGCTGACCAATGGGGCTGTTTTACTCTCAGATCTTCAGGCAAGCTTTGTTTATTAAAATACAAACAAAATGCCACTGCATCCCTCAAGTGATGTGATCTCGGATTATTGTAAAACTCATTTGTGCAAGCTATGTGAAGAATGGTTTAGTTAGGGGTGTGGCAAGCTACAATGGAATTCCTTCAGAGACTGATTGCCAGGCTAGAATCTTCATCTTCAGTGATGAAGATGAATTCCTCATCTTCAGTGGAATTGGATTTTTCTAAATAGAAAAGAAAATGGAGAAAAGAAAATGAACCAACAAACTTTTGTTTAGAATATTTTTGCAAGAAATCACAAACACACGAATTAAAACTTGGGTTAATAATAAACACATTCTGAGTCAGGGAGATGGTTCAGTAGGAAAAATTCTTAGAGCCAAACCTGGAGACTGGACAAGCAACACATGGTAAGGAAAGCGCCAACTTCTCAGCTGTTTTTGGCCTCCACAAGCATACCACGGCATTTATGTGTGTGCACACATACATAAACTCCATGTATTTAATTAATTAAATAACCTTTTTTTTGTTTTGGTTTTTCAAGACAGGGTTTGTAGCTTTTGGAGCCTGTCCTGGAACTAGCTCTGTAGACCATGTTGGCCTCGAACTCACAGAGATCCACCTGCCTCTGCCTCCTGAGTGCTGGGATTAAAGGCATGCACCACCACCGCCAGGCTTAAATAACTTTTATAAAAACAAACACTTAACACATGCAAAAGGGGAAAAGATAACTTGAGAACAGCGTGGGAGAAGTATACGCTAAGTGAGAGCCTCACGTGTGCTACGAAAGTCTCACGTTTATAACTAAGCTCATGTCCTATTCTGGGCATTATCTGTTCAAATAAGGCAAGGGAAAAAGGAAGAATACATGCTTTAAGGATTTTCCGTTGTAAGTTGCTGAGCCCTGACTATTGAAAATAATATATAAGATTTAACTAAGATAATTAAATCAAAAATGGCAATAATTACTAGGTTTCACATTAGGATTGCCTGGGGAGCTTTAAAAACTAGATGCCCCCATTCCCCTGAGTGATTCTCACATAATTGGTCGAGGTAGACCCTGCTATAGGTGTTTCTATAGAGTTCCTTGGGGGATTCTAATGAGCCACCAGGACTGAGAGTTTAGAAGAACAGCTGAGGATTTCACATCAATAAACCTATTTCATTAATTACATTCATAGAGAGAAAGGGTGAAGGAATTCTATCACCACAAAGTTTAGTGTGGGTACAAAAGTTTTTTAACACAGGAAAGTAAAAGCCCATTTTCTTTTGTGGGATCAGTTTTTAAACTTGGAAAAATATTATTCTTGTTAAGGAAGGATTTAGTCATTTAAAATCTTTTAACTTATGAATTTTACAGGTATGGGTATTTTGTCTGCATGTTTGTGTACCACATACCTACTTGGAGCTCCTGGAGGACAGAAGAGAGCAACAGGTCCCCTGGGACTGGGGTTAAAGCCACTTGGTTACACGTAGTCTATCCCGGATCTTCAGGAAGAGCAGCCAGTGATCTAAACTACTGAGCCATCTCTCCAGCTCCCGAAAGCACACATTTTTAAATTATCGTATTTCTGTTATGGACAATGAAAAGAGATTAATAACTCCTGCTTGATTGACAGGAAAAAATTAAAATAACTTACAAGGAGACATATCAGCATTTAAAAAGTGAATTGCAGCCAGTCCATGGTGGCACACGCCTTTAATCCCAGCACTCCGGAGGCAGCAGCAGGCGGAACTCTGTGAGTTCAAGGCCAACCCAACCTTGCTACAAGAGCTAGTTCCAGGACAGGTTCCAAAGCCACAGAGAAACCCTGTCTCGAAAAACAAACAAATAAAAAAGTGAATTGCATTGGAAGGGTAGCTACAATATAATTCCCTCATTTCTCCAAGAAAATATTTATTCATACATACATAGATTTATGTGTGTCTGTAAGTGTTTATATATACTGATAACCTGATGCACTCAATGGTAAGGATTTGAGTTTAGTATGACTGATGTTAATTGCTCTTTAGTTTGGACCATATAATTTTCAGAATAGAACTTAAGTCAAAGAAGCTATTTTCCAGAAACACAATGGTGGGTGATTGGGCATTTTATTGCCACAGCACTACTACTTGGCCAGGATATTTCAGCCCATTGGGGATCATTTTGGACTCAGAGCCGAGGTCTGGTATTGTTAGGTTTTCACTTTGCGCCGCTTACACATTCTTTGTATCCTTACTCCAGTTAGAGCAGAGAGCTTGATGAGTTACAAGAGTCAGGGAAGGGATGTGAATTGTGCCACCCTAATTCAGTAGTGGTGGGGATCCGATGCGGGAAGCAGAGACACATAGTTTTAAGTGGGTGTGTCTGCTTCAAGAATAGTTAAAATCGAAAGAGACTGGGAGACAAAAGGAAAGAGCAAGAACTGAAAGAATCCTGGAATAACAGAGTGGACATAGAGAGTCTGTAAAGGGGTCAGAGCAGTAGACTCCCCGCAGTCCAACGAGACTCTCGGCGAGCCTCCGCCCCGCAAGAGGCGGGATGACTAGCGGGGACTACAAATCCCAGCAGACCCGGGGACTCCGATCCGCTCGCCCCCACCGCGCAATGCCTGCTGGGGGCCGGCTACCGCGGCCAAGATGTCGCTGATCAAGAAAAGAAAGCTTGAGTCGGGGGGCGGCGGCGCCGGAGGGGAGGGAGCTGAGGAGGAAGATGGCGGGGAGCAGGAGGCAGCCCCGCCACGACCCCGGAGGACTAAGCGCGAGCGAGACCAGCTGTACTACGAGTGCTACTCCGACGTCTCGGTCCACGAGGAGATGATCGCCGACCGCGTCCGCACCGACGCCTACCGCCTGGGCATCCTGCGGAACTGGGCCTCGCTGCGAGGCAAGACCGTGCTGGACGTGGGAGCGGGCACCGGCATTCTGAGCATCTTCTGTGCCCAGGCCGGTGCCCGGCGCGTGTACGCGGTGGAGGCCAGCGCCATCTGGCAACAGGCCCGGGAGGTAGTGCGGCTCAACGGGTTGGAAGACCGCGTGCACGTCCTGCCGGGCCCCGTGGAGACGGTGGAGCTGCCGGAGCAGGTGGACGCCATCGTGAGCGAATGGATGGGCTACGGACTTCTGCACGAGTCCATGCTGAGCTCCGTGCTCCACGCGCGGACCAAATGGCTGAAGGAGGGCGGTCTCCTCCTGCCAGCTTCCGCGGAGCTTTTCGTGGCCCCGATTAGCGACCAGATGCTGGAATGGCGTCTGGGGTTCTGGAGCCAGGTGAAGCAGCACTACGGCGTGGACATGAGCTGCCTGGAAAGCTTCGCCACGCGCTGCCTGATGGGCCACTCGGAGATCGTGGTACAGGGGCTGTCCGGCGAGGACGTGCTGGCCCGGCCGCAGCGCTTTGCCCAGCTCGATCTGGCCCGCGCCGGCCTGGAGCTGGAGCTGGAGACCGGTGTGGGCGGGCGCTTCCGCTGCAGCTGCTACGGCTCGGCGCCTCTGCACGGTTTTGCCATCTGGTTCCAGGTGACCTTCCCTGGAGGGGACTCGGAGAAGCCCCTGGTGCTGTCTACCTCGCCTTTTCACCCAGCCACTCACTGGAAGCAGGCGCTCCTCTATCTGAATGAGCCGGTGCCGGTGGAACAAGACACGGACATTTCAGGCGAGATCACCCTGCTGCCCTCCCGGGACAACCCCCGACGTCTGCGAGTGCTTCTGCGCTACAAAGTGGGGGACCAGGAGGAAAAGACCAAAGACTTTGCTATGGAGGACTGAGCGCTGCCTTTTCTCCCATCCACCTTTTTCGGAAGGTCGGAAGAGAAAAGGAGATCTCTTTTGCAAGTAGGGGACATATTTGCCCCCTTTACCTCACCGTTTCCGGGGAAGGGAGAGTGACTTCAGTCTTCATTTGAGGACATTCTTCTGACAGTGTTTATTTAAAAAGTGAGCCTCCCGGACCAAGGACTGGTGCAGTGTGCCTATTAATGAGCTTTTAAGCCTGGAAAGCATGTAGTATCAAACTTGTATTTCTGTTCCTTTTGTTTCACGGCGGGGGCGGGGCGGGAGGGGGGGAGATAAAATGTGATTTTTATCCACGCGCTAATCTGACACTTCATCTCTCAATATGAAACTGGGAAAAAGGACAAAATAGTTCGATTAGATTTCAGAAATTTCAAGTATGATTTTTAGAGCTTTTTTTAAAAGTCTCTGAATTCTCTCAAGTCCTAGGTGCCTGTGTTTATTTTCTAAGTGAAAGTGATCTGTTAGTAAGGATCTGGGGCACGCTGGAACTACTTTTAATAACCCTATTCTCATTGCTCTAAATCCAGGGGTACTAAATTTGATGAACACAATAATCTTAGTAAAATGACTAATTTGTACAGCAATTCTAAAGTAACAAGAGAAAAAGACTGAAAGTGAAATAGTATGGCTTGAATATCCTTATTTTTACATTTAAGACTGAGCCAGGAAAATTTCATATATATTTTATAAGGAATATGATTTTTGTAAAACAGGCTGACAGAGAGGATTGCTGAACCTAGCCCAGGGGCGTATTCTTTACTTCTTGTGCGTTGTTTAAACTCACTGGGAAGGAACATAAGTGCCCTACTTACAGGCTCCTTTCTTCAGTTCTTTTTAGTTCAGCCAAATGTGAACGTTGTGAATCTGGGGAAATCGCTTATCAGGAAGTGTGAGTCATGTTATCCAATTTATTTCACTGACGTTTCTCCCCTCATTTCTGTGGTAAATAAAGTGGCATTCTCACTTTCTATAGTTGAGGTCTTCAGACGTTTTGTGTACCCCTGTGAGTTTGTGATGATGCTCTTCAATTACTGCTGTCAGTTCTTACCTGACAGTTCGTGCAGAACACAGCTTAAGGACATTCCAGATTAGGACCAGCGTGCTTTTGAGGTCTAGCTTTGGTAGGTTTGACAGAAAACAGCTCTGAAAACTGGTCATCTTGAGTACTCTGGAATTTTAATTTTTATAACTGTGCTTCTGTTTTTGGCTTTTTTATTCGCTGTGTATTAAATTGCTGAAGTATGAAAGCTAATTTTCTGAGCTCTGTTTTGAAGGGAAACGTACAAATTCAAAACTCAGTTTTATGAAACAGTCAAGCACCCCAGTAAAATCTCCACATTTTGATGTTAGAATACTTAGCATCTTAGGAGGGCTCGGTTTAGAGCTTTACAAATGAATTCCTTTGGGGTCTTCTATGTTTGTAATCAAGCTTTCACCCAGAGTGATTGCTGGTGGTTTTGTTTGACCTTTCCATAACAATTTCCTTCATATTTAAAAGTCTTATGTGGAATTTCTCTTTTCTGCATACTTTGTAAATACAAACACTATATTCAACAACAACAAAAAAAAAAAGGAAAAAAAGGACAAACAGAAAAATCCAGTTGAAACTTGGGAGGGTGAGAGAAAAGACTAGCTAGACTTTCCTGACTGGGCGAAGTAAGTTTCAAAATTCTAGTTACATTTTTTCAAAAGAAAAACAAATTAGACAAACTCAGGAGCTGAAGCAGACACTAAAGATAGGAAGGAAGCTCAGTGGAGTGCTTAAGAACCACTTAGCTGAAACCAGAAAATCCTGCACACTCTGTGTCTTCAGGCACTTCCCCCACTCCGCCCCCTACGTCCATTCCACAGCAAACACTGGCGTTTTCCTTTCAAAGCCCTCCTGCAAACTAGAGATAACAATAGTACCTACTCCACAAACAAGTGAGTATCCGAGTAATTAATATAGGTAGCCTAGACCTAGGCTCTCAGCACCATGGTGCTGAGTTGTGTAAAAGGCAAACTTGGAGCAGTCTGAGGCTGCATACAAAACATGCTGCAGAATAAACCTCATTTTCTTTTTCTTTTTCTTTTCCAGGCACTGTGATGCTATGTATCAGCATGGCTATACCAGAGGAACAGTGTATGCCACTGAGTACCAAAGGGTCCAACCGAGCACGGCCTTTAGGATGAGCACCCTTGGGAGGGCTGAAAGCCTGAGTTGTGTGACACCACCAGGCACTGTGTGGTGTGTTCTGCCGATTGGGACTGGTAACGTGGGGAGCCCTTAGGGCTCCAGGCCTGGAATACCAGACCCAAGAGAGAGCATCACGGTCAAGGTCCCCTCCCTCCCTCACAGCTTGCAGTTATTTAGCCCTGTAGTTTTTTTTTTCATCAAGCCAATGAACATAGTTGCTAAAAGTACAATAACCACTGCCCTCTAATAGATCTCCACCACTAGAGAAACTAAAAGCCATGATAGGATGGTTGGAGTGTCAGGAAGGATGAATGTTGTTTACACATTAAGTAAAAAGGTTTCTTAGATACAGATTTGCCTAAAGTTACATATATATCATTCTTTTTTTGTTTGCTTTGTGAGACGGGATCACGTGTGCACTGTCCTGGAACTCACTAAGTAGCTAGAATGACCTCGGAATTCTGATGATCCTGCCTCCACCTTGCAGATACTGGAGTTAACAACTCTGTGCCGCTGTGCCCAGCACACACCTAATTTTTGGCTGTTAGATCTTGGCACAATTCTTCGACTTCCTGGACATAAACAAAATTTAACTTTCATTATGTTAATCCTGCATACTTCAGTTGAGAACAGAACACTACAGACCACCTGAAGGATACCAAAGGTTTGATTATTGATGATAAGAAAAAAAAAAGTGTTTAGTACTAGGGAGTCTCACAGGTGACCGACCCTAGATCTGCCTGGAAAAACCATCTTCAGTGTATATCTCCCTCAGTTTGACAGTAGGACTCATTGGAAAGCCCCTATTTCTACTTCCCAAATAGTTAATCAAAGGTGACAACGCTCTGGGGTCTTCAGAAAACTGAATCCATGACAGTGGCAAAGGCAAGTGAACTTGTCATTTTGGCAGCGGTGCAGCTGATAGATCTAAAGGAGATACAAAAAATGGCATAAGAGTTCACAAGGAGGCAGATGTGAAAGGTCTGCTTCGAACAGCTGCCAGCCCACAGTTTACACTACCCAGGACATAGGAGGGATGGCTCCTAGGGGGCATTTACAGCACAGGCCCCACGCCATCCACCTGCTCATCTATGTATGTTTCTCTTTATTATTAACAACTACATAGTACTTAAGCACCGTAATAAATAAGTATATCCTCCTCTCAAAGATCTAGGATGCGTTGGGGACAATAGAGTAACATCAGCTTTTTGCATGCCTCCATAAGCCTAGGAAGCTTGTCTAACTCCGAACTCTGCTGAGTGAACTTGGAAAGGCAGCCCCTCTCATCCTTTAAGTCTCCCCAAGGACTGAGAAATCCTCTCTTTATCAACAGGTAGCTTGTGAACGCCTGGAAAACTTTCCCATCTGATACTCTCAAATTAGGCAGTATTTTCCAAAATATTAGTCTGTTCCATGACAGACAAAGTATATTAAATATGTGATCCTTCTTAGCTACTAATCAAAAAATCTCAACCAAATCTGTATCTAACCATGTGTGTCTGTGTATCTTAATTTATGTAACCTGGTCTGTTCTTTGAGGCTTTAAAATACTATTGGAAGACTAGAGTGACTATGGTTGAATACTTGACTAGCCCAGGCTAACCCCAGAATTTGATACCCAACACTGCAGAAAACAACAGACTTTCTGGAGTAACTGGATGCAGCGCTTTTAAGAGGCCCCTGCCACAAAACACTTAGGTGGTGTTTATGGCTAACCAACAACATGTTTCTTGTTGGTGGCAAGGACCTTAAAACTGCATGAGTTGTGGCAATAAACACGGCTCCTGCCAGTACCTCCACCTTGAAGCTAGACTCTCAGAAAGCTAAGGAATGGGGTGGGTCCAGCTGTCGAAGCCTCGGCTTTAATTCTAGCCATATTTCTTAGCAAATTAAAGACTCCTGTGGTCAAAAAAGAGAGATATACAGAAAAGATAGATTCAGATGAAGAAAACCTCTAAACAGATTACAGTATGTTTAAAAATATATGTGAACTTGGGAGAAAAAAGAAAAACAGGATCAAGAAAGGAAGGAAGAGTAGTTGGGTGTGGTGGCACACACCTTTAATCTCAGCACGTGGGAGGCAGAATCAGGCGGATCTCTGTGAGTTCAAGGAGAGCCTGGTCAACAGAGTGAGTTCCAGTACAGCCAAGGATACACAGAGAAACCCAAACCTGTCTCAAAAAAAAAAAAAAAATAAGCCGGGCAGTGGTGGCGCCGCCTTTAATCCCAGCACTCGGGAGGCAGAGGCAGGCAGATCTCTGTGAGTTCGAGACCAGCCTGGTCTACAAGAGCTAGTTCCAGGACAGGCTCCAAAGCTGCAGAGAAACCCTGTCTCAAAAAAAAAAAAAAATCTAAAATAAAGCAATGTAAAGATGGAAAATACACAGAGAATCTGGAGCTATTGTGTTGTCTTTGAATAGTTTGATGGCTGAGGAAGAAGCAACAGTTGCTAAAAGACATTTGATTATAAATGTTGCTGTATTAATCTAATATATGTATTTTGAAAATGCCTTGACTTCAAAATTTAAGTCAAAAGATATGTTACTTTGGAGAAGAGGTTTAGCTTTAGTTTCCACAGGAAATAAGAGGCTGTGGATTCATTCTGGTTTAAGAAAAATCTGGTTTGACCAAGGAAGACCAAGGAAATCTCTGATAGGAGCAGATAGCCCAGATGATCCAACATTTCAGAGGACCTCTGAGTTCTACACCCAGAACAGCCTCAAGACTGCTGACTGAGACTTTAAGCATTACACATTTGTTTCCAATCAAACGTGATTGTCTGAGGTTTTTCCATTTGGAGGGGTGGCTGGTTTCAAACCATCCTTTTAGCCAGTTTTACAGATGTTGACATTTTAAAGAATTAAAATTTCTGAAGATGTGGAAAATGTTGGACTGTTTTTCCTAAGCCTAGACCAGACCTGATAACAGGTACAGATTCCTAAACATTTTCTAAAATGCATCAAAATAGATTTATGGGAAGAAAGAATGTGCTATAATAGACTACATCACTATATATCTAATATATATTTATTATATTATATATAATAAATATAATATATATTTGTGGGAAAAATATTGGGGGGTTAATTTAATTCAACACAAAATGTATTTTATATTAGCACATGACCAGTAACAGAACTGTAAAATTTTAGAACCTTTTATATTTAAATTCTTCATCATAAAAACTGTAGGAAACCCAGAATCTGTTTTGCAGAAGACCTAGAATTAATTCCTGGTACCCACATTTTTTTTCACAGCCATCTGTTACTTTTTTCACAGGAGATCTGCAACAATATGATAAGCAATAGATACTGAAACCTATTGAACTTGGACACTGAGTACATTAACAAAACCACAAGTCCCCCACCCCCAAAAAAATAGTTTAAAAGACAAATTCCTAACAAATGCTAAAGTAAATACAAGCAAACAGAGCTTGAGAAGAAAAATTAAGAAAGACTTTAAGAACAAAATACACAAAGATGGGGAAAAAATTAATACGCAGTTCTAAGATGAGAATGTGGCCAAAGAGACCCAATGGAAAGAATCTATAGATTTATCATGTGGTAGCTTCCTCTAAGGTTTGATGCATTCACCTGTATCAGTGGTTGTCACCTTTTAACATCAAATTATTAAAAATGGTGATTTTGACGGTTTGAAAGAAAATGCCCCCAAAGGGAGCATCACTATTAGGAGTTATGGACTTGCTGGAGTAGGTGCAGTGTTGGAGGAAGTGTGTCACTGTAGAGGCAGGCTTTGAGGTCTCATTATACTTAAGCCACACCCACTGAGAAGTTTCCTTTCAACCAAGATGTAGATTTTTTAAAATATTTATTTATTTATTATGTACACAGTATATAATATTCTGTCTGTGTATGTCTGCAGACCAGAAGAGGCCAGCAGACCTCATTATAGATGAGCCACCATGTGGTTGCCGGGAATTGAACTCATGACCCCCATAAGAGCAGGCAACGTTCCCAACCACCAAGCCATCTCTCCAGCCCCCAAAATGTAGATTTCTCCAGCACCATATCTTCCTGCACACTGCCATATTCCCAACCTCCATGCTTCCCCTTGTGATGATGATGAACTAAACCACTGAAAGCATAAGCCACCAGCTCAACTAAATGTTTTCCTTTATAAGAGTTGCTGTGGTCCCACAGACACTGAGTGAAACAATTAATAAATGGGACCTCCTGAAACTGAAAATCTTCTGTAAAGCAAAGGGCATGGTCAACAAGACAAAACAACAGCCTACAGAATGGGAAAAGATATTCACTAACCCCACATCAGACAGAGGTCTCCAAAATAGACAAAGAACTCAAGAAATTGGACACCAAAAGATCACATAATCCAATTTTTTTAAAAAAATGGAGTACAGACTTAAACAGAAAACTCTCAATAGAGGAATCTAAAATGACTGAAAGACACTTAAGGATATGTTCAACATCCTTAGTCATCAGAGAAATGCAAATCAAAACAACTTTGATATTTCATCTTACACCTATAAGAATCGCCAAGATCAAAAACACTGATGACAACTTACACTAGAGAGGTTGTGGGGAAAAGGGAATACTTCTGCATTGCTGGTGGGAATGCAAGCTGGTACAACCCCTTTGGATGTCAGTGTGGCAATTTCTCAGAAAATTAGGAAACAACCTTCCTCAAGACCCAGCAATACCACTTTTGCGTATATATCCAAAGGATGCTCAATCGTGCCACAAAGTCATGTGCTCAACTATGTTCATAGCAGCTTTGTTTGTCATAGCCAGAACCTGTAAACAACCTAAATGCCCCTCGACGGAAGAATGGATAAGGAAAATATGGTACATTTACACAATGGAGTACTACACAGCACAAAAAATAACAGCAGCTTGAATTTTTCAGGAAAATGGATGAAGCTAGAAAAACATTATTTTGAGTGAGGTAACCCAGACACAGAAAGACAATTATCACATGTACTCACGCATAGGTGGTTTTTAAACATAAAGCAAAGAAAGCCAGCCTACAAACCATAATCCCAGAGAATTTAGACAACAATGAGGACACTAAGAGAGACTTACATAGATATAATCTACATGGGAAGTAGAAAGTAGAAAAAGACAAGATCTCCTGAGTAAATTGGGAGCATGGGGACCTTGGGGGAGGGCTGAAAGGATGGGGGGAGAGGCAGGGAGGGGAGCAGAGAAAAACATAGAGCTCTATAAAAAAATGTATATAAAAAAAAGGGTTGCTGTTATCATAATGTCTTTTCACAACAATAGAAACCCTAAGACAAGGATGCTCACACCTGAATCAAACAGCTCCCACATTATCTGCTGATGTCTCTAATGACCAACAAATTTTAGCTTATTTATTTTTATATAAATATACATTGTACCAAAATATTCTAGATTTTGTCAATTTTCAGAAATTAAAGTTTCTTGAAATTATATTGGGTTTGTGTAGCTAGCTTTTCAGTGCCAAGTCTCTTGAAGGGCAGTAGAGTGGAAAGCCAGCTACGGGTGTCTATAACGTCATACGCTGCCGTGTGAATTCATTTGCTTCAACGTGTTCCAGAAAAGAGAACAAGGAAGGAGGAAAACAACTTCTGAGCGATGCAACAAATGGCTGAGTACAGACGCCTGAATTTAGGGGCAGGTGGATAGAGGACAACAGCAATTTTCCAATGACATGAAAACATCTTGGGGCCAGCGAAGCTTAAAGCTAAGATTAGTATCCCCATTACACACCTTCCCCCCCATTACTAATACCTTAGGATTTTTCTGAAAATATCTATTTATAGAATAGCTGTGCTTAGATTTGTGGCCTATTGTATATATATATATATATATATATATATATATATATATATATATCTCAATCTGTCATAAATAAATTCAAATTTATTTTATTTGAATTCCGATCTCATTACACTATGTAGTCCAAACTGGCCTAGAAGTTGTAAGCCCTCTTTTTTAGCTTATTTTCTAGGTCTGTTTGAGGACTCCTGTTTATCAGAAATACTCGGTCTTGTCAATGAAACTTTTCAAGTTCTATGTGCAAATTAACAATGGGGGATACAGAGTAGTGTAATTACTAAGCTTTAATTTAAACACAAGATTTATCCTAGATTATACACATTGTAATAATATATATTAGCATAGTAATTATAATATTATAAGAACAAGTTATAAATATTTTACTTCAAGTTATACATGTTGATGGAGAAAGGTTTAAGATCCACAAATGGTTAAAAAGAAACTGTTGCTGTATATGTATTAACGGTAGACTTTTCATCAAAAATTTTATAAAACTATCAATCTGCCTATTTTAGTGGGAACTTTTTTAGTTTACCATAAAGTCTATCTTTTAGTAAAAGATAGAATTTTAAAATAAGGATTTGGGAAATCCTAAGATTAAACACACAGTCCATGCTTAATTGAGAATTTTCTCTAGTCAGAATAATTAGAGGAAAACAAGGAGGGAATGACAGCAATTACAACAAAGGGATTTGAATACAAGGTGGAATTAGAAACCACCACGATATGTGCTGTTTGTAATAGAATTAAATCGTCAGCTGTCTTTCCTTGGATCCTCAGCCAAGGTGATTTTACAGTCTGAGCATTCTGATAAATTCATTCCATGGTACTAGGTCTAAGAAAAACATGGTAAGTTCTCATACAGATAAAACTGTTGAATTCTGTTCAACAAAGTAAAATTGGCCCAACAAATATATTAGAACTCTACCATCCCAGCAAACAGTACTTTCAGGATGTTAAACTGACATTATTCAGAAATAATGTATGTGCTATCATTGTTAATGGAACATCATTTTTTTAAGCTTTGATTCATTCTCACTATTTATACCAAATTTTGTCTGTGCTAAGTTTTGTTATATATTTAATTTTTAATCTAATTTTGAATGCATGTATGGTGTGCATTGTGTGCACATATGTGTGCTCACACTTCCATGCATGTGTTTGTGGAGAGCTCAAAAATGATGTCGTTTTTTCTTCATTAACTCTCCATTTTATTTTATTCAGGCAGAAGTCTCTTCCTGAACCTCAAACTAGCAATTCAGGCTATTCAAGCTAGCCAACTTGCTCCAAGGACCCTCCGTCTCCCATATAGGCAGTTGTTATACCTTTCCATATGGTGTCTGAAGACACAGTCTCAGGACCCCATACTTGTACAACATTATCTACTGCATGTTTCTATGTTTTTTTCACTGAACCTTCTCCCCAGAATAGCATATGATTTTTTGAAGCTACAGTAATAAAGTAAAATATATTTAAAAATTTAGAAGAAAAACATTTATAATCCTCTATTATATATAATTCCGAGTTTTTCTTCTACTATATGTGTGTATATATAGATATTATATTCAAGTAAAGATACTTATACTAAATATCAAAAACCATCCAGAAATGTACATGCTTATTCTAACTGAAAGAAATATGGCAATTGATAATATGCATATTAAATTATGTTTCTATTGGTAGATATTTGTGATCCTTGCTATAACAAATTACATTTGCCTTCCTTTTTCTATCTTCCCCTAGAGCATCTTATGGAGTCCTATAACTTTATTTCTTGTTTTTGTTCTGTTGTGTTTTGTTTTGGGACTAAGGCTTACTGTGTCGCTCTGGCTAGCTTGGAAATATGTGGACCAGGCTGGCTTTGAACTCACAGAGATCCTCCTGCCTCTGCCTCCACAAGTGCTAAGTCTGGAGATATGCATCACCATACCCAACTTTGTGCTGTAATTTTATTAGTGTACTGTTAAATGCTGATGGTTCTCAGACTTATATTATTATCTTGACAATCCTACTATGATAGTAAGATGTCAAATGTCATCACCATTTGAATGTAATATAGATTTCAGTCTTGACATAAAGAATCTATGAATTTGGACTTTAACTGTCTATATTATACTAATAGAAATATGTGTAATTATATATAAAATGTACCATATACTTAATATTTTTAGAGTTTATTTCTGAATTTTATAAAACAATGTGCTACCATGTTCTCCAACTCCAAATTTACTTACCATATCACCATTTCTCTTTTTTAAGTAACAAGAACTATTATCTCTTGAAATTAGTTCATTTCTTTATTTGAAATTGACTCTCTTCAAATATAGAGAACACAGTCCTCTTTTTCATTCAGGAAATTAGTTAGTGAACACATGTTGCTGTTAACTCATTAGTAAGTTAGCTAGGGCTACTATTGCTGTGAAGAGACACCAAGATCAAGTCAATCCAGAAAGAAATCATTTTTGCTAAGGGGTTTGCTTAGAGTGTAAGAAGATTAGTCCATCATCACCATGGCAGGGAGCATGGCAGCAGGCAGTCAGGAAGGCGGACAGAGATAGTGTCCTGGAAAAGGAGCAGGCAGAGAGAGACATTGGGCTTGGCATGGACTTTTGAAACCTCAAATCCCACCCTCAGTGATGTTCCTCCTCCAACAGGGACATACTTTCTCCACCAAGACCACACCTCCTAACCGTTGCCATCAGTCCACAAACTCGGAACCAAATGTTTAAACAGATGCGGCTGTGGAAGCCATTTTTCTTCAAACCACCCCATCTCATGCACTATTGAGGTTCCGGATCACTAAGCTAGCTTTTCCTAAGCATTTGCTCACCTTTAACTTTTGTGAATCCTGGCTGTTTGCTTTCTAAAAAGCTCCAAGAAATCATATTCCCTTTAATTATACTCAAGAGAGTTTGTTTTCCAATGTCATTGCTGCGGTTGTGATGAGAAGGACCCGATAGGCTCATATGTTTGAGTATTTCTTCCCCAGCTGGTGGACCTGTTTGGGAAGGATTAGGAGTTGCGAGCTTGTTTGAAGAGGTATGTCATTGGGGGTGGGCTTTGAGGTTTCAGCACATTCTTGACACATCCAGTGTGTATTCTGCTTCCATCCGTAGATCAGATTATAAGCTTTGACTCCAGCATCATGGCTGCCTGCCTGCTGCCATGCTCCTACTATAACAATGTTCTTTGTTGTTGTTGTTGTTTTTGTTTTTCAAGGCAGGGTTTCTCTGTAGCTTTGTAGTCTGTCCTGGATGGACAGCTCTTAGAAAAAGAAAGAAACCTTCTAGGAGCTGTCCGTCATCTCTGCTATATGATCTTCACTTAATTTTAATATTTTGTGTTATTTTTGGTCATTCAGAAAGAACATATTTTTATTACGCACAATGTTTTAATCTATTTTTTTTAATTTCTTTTATGATTAGGTTTGTATTTCCCACAAGCCTGTATCCCTGAGGAGCTATGACACTGATGTCTTCTGGTGAGAGGGACCTCAAGGAAGCCAACCAGTAGATGGCCCAATATCCAGGAGTATAACACAACAGCAGCCAAGCAACACAAACTTGACTCACTGCCTTACTAAAAAGAGCGTGGGTGAGTGTAAGAGTTGAATTGTATGTGTATCTGTTAGGGCTAGGTGCCCCACTGTCAGCTTCTCTGGGCACACTGACCAGTTGTGACCTTCTGCAATCATCTTCATCTATGGCAAAAAGGCTTTCTTTAGGGTGTGAGTTATTTGTGAGCATAAGGATAAGTATTTAGAATATAGTTCAACATTATACTGGTAAGTTATATTTTAATTAAAAATAGAATAAGGGCAATAAAAGAGGGAGCCTAAGTCTGGGAAGAGGTGAAAAACAGAGGTGAAAAAGAGGAGTCAAGAGTGAATATGATTAAAATACATTGTAATTAATTCTTGAAGAATTAATAAAAATAATTTTAAAAACACCCTTGTCAAGTATAAGAGCAATATTCTCAAATTATCTTTTACTCCATAATTTAGGACTGAAATAGTAAATATACCTGAAAAACAATAACACTTTGAAGTAAAGAGTCTTTTGTTTTCAATATGAAACTATAAAATGTATTTATTGACCACCATCAGGTTTCCCTTTTTATTATAAGTTGAATCATGTTCTTTACAAAATATCTCAGCATTTCAGAAACATAAGTTTTAATAACCAATAAAAAGGAGAAAGCAGAATGCTGCACGTGGGAGAAGTCAGGGAGACGTGAGCAAGACGGTTCAGCAGGTAAAAGCATTTGCTTTTCAAGACTGACTATCAGAGTCTGATCCCTGGAACCACAGAGGAAGGAGAAAACAACTTCCCAAAGCTGTCCTTAGACCTCCACATACACACTGGCGTTTACCCCCTCACCCTAGCCCTCATCCCAGTCTCTCTCTGACACACCACACACACTCATGTACCACACACACGATACACTCACACAACAACAACACACACAAACACCAAACACTAAACACACATAAACACACAGTGTAGGCGGAGCTGCTCATTCATTTTCTGACCACCCAGGGCTGAAATAAACACACAGAAATCTGTGTTAATTATAATACTGCTTGACCAATCATCTAAGCGTATTGCTAGCTAACTCTTCGCAGCTTCTTTGTTCATAAACCAATAAAAACAACACATGTACAAAAGAACAACCCACATCATCACAACACACAAGACACCACACACATGTACCACACACACACATACATCAGACTCACATATTGTACACACTACAATAATAATAATAATAATTTTTAAAAACAATTTTCAGAGGAATTATATATGTGGGACTGGCAAATGCCTCAGCAGATGAAGAGCTCACCACACAAACTTAAAGAAAAGTGCTAGGATTCCCTGGAACCCATGTAAGCCGGGCATGATCTTAGAGACTGTTTCTGGCTACAGTTGTATATGGAGGTTTCCTTCAATCTGATTATAATCAAGAATGAATTAACCCAAATAAGAGGAGAGAGACAATTTGTATAAAAAGTCACTTAGCTTATATTACCAGTGCAGCACTTGTTTTTAAGATTACATTTTTATTGCCAGTTGCTTTGCTTATGATATTAGACTGAAATGCTTTTATCACTACAGAGAAGCATCTATGAACAATTCCTCCCAACAGGGATGTTGCATCCTTGAGCTCAATTCACTTAATGAGGAGCCAATTCAGGAGAGTTTGCCTTACAACCAACTAATTTAACTCTATTAGTCAAATATGCACGTGCGTAAAAGGTGCACATACACACACAGCATGTACTCTTCTAAGGAACACTTGAGAAAGGCCCAGACAGTGTCATCTGTAGAGCAAACTGTGACTCAATTCCTAAACACGATGATGATGTCACCGCAATAAATGTCACGCAATTCCCTGTTTCCTTGCTGTGTAAATGCCGCCTTCTCTAGTCTGGCTACATTACCATCTGCTTTTCTTCTCCTCTGTGTACAACATGGGAGATCTTGCTTAATGCCACCTTTCACAGTCTCGAACTCCCCCATATCTCCTCTAATCCTGGGTCTTGTGTGCTCCTATCTTCTTAGGTTTTATCATCTGTTCAAGGAAAAGCACATTTCTCTTTTTTTGAATTGTTTTATTAATTTTTTTTTAATTTATTTTACTTACCAGTTTTCCCTCTCTCCTCTCCTCTCCCCCTACCTCCTTTCTATACCCCTACCCCTTCCACCTTCTTCATTCAGAAAGGGGCAAGCCTTTCACGGGAGTCAACATAGCATGCCACATCAAGTTGAGAGAGGACCAAACTGCTCCCCATGCATCAAGGCTGGGTAAGGCAATCCAGTTTTGGGACCGAGTTCCCAAAAGTCAGCTCAAGTACCAGGGACCGGTCCTGCTCTCACTGCTAGAAGCACCACAAACAGACCAAGCTACACAACTGTCACACACAAGCAGAGGGCCTAGGTAAGCCCCAGCAGTCCCTAACTGTTGGTCCAGAGTGAGTGAGCTCCCAGCGCTTAGGTCAGCCTTCTTTGTGGGTTCCCCTGTCATGACCTTGATGCTGCTGGCTCATACAATCCCTCCTCCTTTCTTTAGCCGGATTCCTGGTTGTAGATCTCTACATCTGCTTCCACCAGTTACTGGATAAAGAGAAGAGCACATTTCTTATTCATCCGTGCATCCCCCATTTTCGCTGGCATGAAATACCCGATTGTTTTTATTCTGTAGCAATTTCCGTGTTTCTCCGTGTTCCTCACAAGGGAAGAGGGTGTTTTTGTAACTTTAGTCAGATTTCCTGGCTGCATTAGTCAGCTTCTGTTCATAGGAGAAAGAACTGAGATAATCAACTTACCACAAGGAAGGACTGATTTTGACTCAAGGTTGAGAATTTGGTCCATGACCATTTGTCCCTCTTGCTTTGGGGCGCTTTGCTATATCATGGCAACAGCTTATGGCAAAGCAATTTTTCTTAACTCGTGACTGGGATGTGAAAAAATAACTAAAAAAAGGAAAAGGAAGGGTCTGATTTTCCATCTAACCTTCAAGATCATGCTCTCAATGACCTAAACACCTCCCTGTGGGAGGAGGTCACCTCTCCTCTTAAGAGTTTTATAGTAGGACTGGAGAAATGGTTCAGCAATTAAGAGCACTTGCTACTCTGACAGAGGACCCTGGTTTAACTCCCAGAACCTACAGGGCAGCTCACAACTGTATGTGAATCAACTCCTAGGAAATCTGACACCCTCTTCTGGCCTTAGCATCCCCATGGTGCACAGATTTACAAGAAAACAAAAGGCCTATGTGCATAAAATAAATTTAAAAGAAAGAAATTTCTACAGTCTCCCAACAGCACCATTCTAGGCAGCAGGATCTTATCATACAGACCTTTGGATAAAACCTGAGGGTCAAATTATAGCACTATCTAAATTGATTTTATTGAACACCGTACATGAATTTGGCACTCACATATTGACCAATTAATTCTATTACCAAAAGGAAACATGGTGCTGCAGGCCTGTCATCTCAATGCTTGGTAGGTACAGGCAGGGAGAAGAGAAGATCAGGGTCATGTGCAGATACGTAGGGAGGTAAAGGCCAGCCTGGGCTACATGAGACCTTGTCTCAAAGGAAATCAAAGTATTGCATGCCAAGCTCAGGGTATTTTATTATTAATTGAACAACAATAATGTTGAAGTTGAATTTTGTCCAGTAAAGTCATAAAATATCTGTCTGTAAAGTGATATTGAACATGTTATTATTTCTCACAAATGTAACCAATTTATAGAAGGTTTTATGGGTAAGAAATTCATCCAAAACAGCGATGTGTATTTCAAGTTTCATGAACTATTAACGATGCAGCCCAGAGCTTGTGATTCCTCATGTCTAGTCTGCACATGAACTGGTACATTGTTATCAGTGTAATTGTTTTCAGAAACTTTAAAAGAAATTAAACATTTGTCTCACCATATATTATCTAAAAGGAACTAATAAACCATGTTTATTTTTTCACAATGTATTCAGAAAAATTAGGCAATACTTAGCTAGATCTTGACAAAAATGCATTAAATCTATTTTTTTAAAAAATGTTTTATTTCCTGCAAGTTTCAATGTGAAGTAATTTTAAAATAGCCAAGTTATAAGCCCCTGAAAATTGGAGTTTATAATGGGAAAGCCGACAGACCTCTAGCTTTGCGAAGAATGGATATGCTGCTGTAATAACATTTGCTGGTGCCTCAGCAGTCACTGCTGCAGCTCGACCACGGGTCTACACACGGTATTTCAGACATAATCCCGATGGAGATGCGCTGAAACATCATCCTGTACTTCTAAGTTTCTGTGCTTTGCAAACTCTTTTTTCTCTCTCACACAGTGTTGTGGAGAACACGACAATCCCTCCTTCTTTCTTTTTTTTCCTAACCACTTTTCCTCCATCTCTCCCTCCTTCCTTTCTTTCTCCTTCTCCTGCTGCTCTCCCAGCCGTCCTGTGTGCTCTCTCTTAATTGTTTTTTCCACAGTGCTTTCCTGTCTGAACAGATCCTTGTTTTGCTCCTTTGTTCAAGCCAGAAAACCAAATGTCAGTCTTAATTCCCAGCATTACTCCTTCCTTCACAGAGGATCCACTGTAAATACTGAGAGCTTTTCTTCCAAAACATATTTTGAAGTCACCATGCTTCTTCAGCGTCGTTGCTGTCACTGCAGTCTATACCGCCATGACCTCTGGTCAAGCCCATCACAATAGCTTCCTAGATTGAAGCAAAAATTCTGCCTCCACTTGCTGATCTATGAGACCTTATTCTTCTGTCAGTATCCTCAGGTCCTCTCCCATCATTCCTCTTCAGCTCAGCACTTTTAGAACACTGAAGCCGTGAAGGTCTGGCAGAGGTACCGAGAATACAGTACTCTTTGGGTGCCTGTATTTTCACTTAAAACACTCTGACTCCATTCATTTGATCCAGGTTTCAGTAATATTTTTGCAGACACTATTCCATCCACCTAAATGTGTGTACTTCCTCCAAGCCCATACATTTATTTAATTTATATGATTTCATATCAAGCATTTCACATTTTCCCCTCTTACAAAACTCTGTACTTCACAAGGAGAGAAACAATGCTTATTTTCTTCACAATGTATTTCTTTTTGTCTAGCAAAGTGTTTGATAAACACTCACTTATTACAAGGATGATTTCATAAAACAATGATTAATGATGACACTGTTTGCTGTGTGCCCATTACCATTGTATATGCTTCTGGTCTAAATTCTTGAATCTTTACTATCTTATGTTATAGACTAGGAGTCTTTAGTAATGAACTCTCTAGAGTCTCTCATCTATCTATCTATCTATCTATCTATCTATCTATCATCTATCTATCTATCTATCTATCTATCTCTGCTTCTGAGAGGTCTGACTATGTAGCTGTCTATGAATTTGAGAGTAGTCTGTTCTACATTGAGAGTATCAGGTCTGTCAGGAACATATAGTGAGAGTCTAGCTCCAAAACCAAAAGGTGGGGAAAATGGTTAGGCAAAAGGAGAAGCCTTCACTGTTGAAGAATCCTGCAATTAAGGTTGCAGTGATATTGTCCAAGAATCTGGAATAATCCACCACAAAACACAAAAGACCAGGTTCAAGCAAGCCAAAAATGTATTTAAAAAAAAAAAACAACCAAAAAACTGATATCAGGGAGGCTGCATGGTTCAGGCTCCAAACCTCATCCCTGAGGCAGGGGCAGCAGCCAATTTTAAAGGTGAAAACCACAAAGAGACAGCTCCAGAGCCCCATCCAATCATAACGTAATACAGGGAGAAGCAGTTAGAGACTTTCCATGGTCACACATTTTTCAGGAGTTCTGGGGTTTGGTGGTTTGAACCAGCTCTGGGCCAACCAATCATTAGGGGTGAAATACTTTTGGTTTACATCTGTGTAAGAGATTGGGGGTCTGCAGCTTAGCCTCAGGAAATTATAGGTAGCAGCTCCGAGCAGAATGCAGACTGGGACAAAATGAGTTTTCTGCTGCTGACTAGAATAAAAAACACCCCCACCATGTCCGGAGACCTCTTTGAGCTCCTAGCAAAATGGAGGACTCCCTTTCTCAGCAGGGCTTGCTCTTCTCTGTTTGTTATGACCAATCAGCCCTTCCCACAGATAATCCTAAGGGTTCTGGAACAATAAAATGAGCTGTCTCTCTGAAGCTGACTGGTGGAAGTTCTATCCATCATGCTCATGGTTCTCTGAACACTGTTTGCTGCTGCTTCCCCCTTTCTGCCCTTGTGGGCTGATGGCCAACCACCCTGAGGAAAAGGAGACCCACACTTCACCTGTGACTAGATGTGTCTGAGGGACCAATTGCATATGAATGACATCTGGAACATATTTCCAAGCAATAGCTAAATGATGATGGGAACAAAGGTTCCCTTGGCTGAAATTAAACATACAGTCTTATTTAAACATTTTTTTGTTTATTGAGACAGTCTCATGTAATTCATGCAGTTGAGTCTACCCTTGAACTAATTAATGATGCTCCTGACTCTCTATCACATAAATACTCTTGTGTAAATGAACTGGTAAGTAGGCTTAAAAGCACATAAAAACAATAGAAGAGCTGTACTCCTGCATTGGATTTTTGACTCTAAACATCAGCACCCCTGCCTTGTAAGATAGCTGCCCCTCATGAAGACAATGTCTATCTTCCACAATCTTGATTTGCACACTGCACAGCCTTGTGCCCATTCTCTCTGAAGCTAAATCCCAATCTCGAAAGCACAGGACTGCAGCTGTTCATATTCTTCTCTGCCTCTCTGAGTATCAGCAAGGAGAGACTAGTACTGGTTCAGAGGTAAGATGTTTTTTACTGCCATCCTGAGAATCAGGGGTTTGGGACTGCAAGTGCCTACAATGAAGAGTCAGGAATGTAAGCCTCTGGGAGTATCTCTTAATGTGCAGCCCAAGGGACAGAACATTTTCTCCTAGAAAGAATGTGTGTGTCCAGTGAATTTATTTGGCAGTAAGAGGTATGAATAGTTATTTTATAAAGGATAAAAAAAAAAACTGAGTTCACTGGGAATGCACAGAGCAATTGTCCAGCGAAATGTAAACATTCAGGTCATAGGTTTTTCAAGGAACGTTTTCAATTACATTCCCAGACATAATTTGGGCTCTAGTTTTAATCCAGGAAATAACTTGATCCAAGAGGGTTAGTAAAATACCCTCTAACGCATACTGAGGATTATATCAAGAAGTAATTAATATCATCACCTGCAGGTTGGTTTTTTTTACTAATTTTGTTTTAATTGGATAATACCTGATTGTGTCTCTACATTCCTGATATTCTCTATTGTGATTGTCTGTGTACCACAAGTAATAGCACTAAATGTTTCACTTTCAAATGATGCAAAACACTTTTTAAAGAAGTTATTCTTATAACTTCTTTGTTAGAAGAAATAAATGTAATGATTTGAATGAAAAGTAAATTAAAGCGCAGGAATTAAGAAGTACTGTTGAAGTTGGGATGGTTGTGCATACCTTTAATCCCAAAACCTGGCAGGTGGAGATCTTAGGATCTCTGCCTTTTTGAGGTCAACCTGGTCTGCTTACCAAACTCCAAGTCAACCAGGGTTACACAGAAGACCCTGTTCAAGAAAAAACGTGGCTGGAACTAGATTACCAAGCAGTTATTAGACCCCTGGTGTGAATGCTGGCAACTCAGCCCTGATCCTCTGCAGGAACAGTAAGCATTTCTAAAGCTTGAACAATCCTCCTAGTCTGTGGCCCCAGGTCATTTTGGAAATACAAAGTTACTAATTTTGAAGAATATTGTTGCTCACAGCAGTTAATGAAGTGCCGATGGAGAATTGAAGAATGATACTAAGTCACAGGATTGCTTGGATCTGGAGGATGTGTTCTTGAAGTAATAAGGGCAGCGGCGGGGCTGCATCCCCAACACCCCAGCCGCCTGCCCGGCTAGCTTATGCCCCGAAATAATTACACGGACACTGTATTCTTTTAAACACCGCTTGGCCCATTTCTATCTAACCTCTTCTAGGCTAATTCTCACATATTAATTTAGCCCATTTCTAATCATCTGTGTGTAGCACCCCAAGGTGCGCTTACCGGGAAATTCTAGCCTATGTCCATCCTGGGTCGGAGCTTCATCCCGGGAGCGGGGCATGGCGTCTCTCTCAGGCGTCTCCTCCCAAGATGAGAGCTGTGGAGTCTCTGAGCTCACTTCCTCTTCCTCCCAGCGTCCTGTTCTGCCTACTCCTCCCACCTATCTTTCAACCAATAAAATGGGCCAGGGCAGTTCCTTTATTAGCCAATGACCTTCCTCCATCATGTTCTTATAAATGTGAATTGTGAATGTCCCTTTGGGTTGATAATAGCATGGTATTTTCTTTTTCTTTTTAATTTATCTTTTATATTTCTCTCTCTGTCTTTCTCTATCTCTGTCTCTCTCTCTCTCTCTCTCTCTCTCTCTCTCTCTCTCTGTGTGTGTGTGTGTGTGTGTGTGGTGCCCTATGTCTGTTGGGGAGGTCAGAAGAGAGTAATGAGACCCCCTGGAGCTGGAGCTATAGGCTGCTCTGTGCCTCCCCACCTGGGAGCAGTACTTCTCTTAACTGCTGAGCTTTAAATAATGAAAATCATTCAAGGTTTAGTAGAAAGGTATTCAGTATAGATTTTAGGTAACCAAGACAAAGGAAATTCCTTATTATATCATAAACTTTAAAGGTAAGGACATCAGAGCTTAGAGGGAGGTGTTAACAGCTTGGGGACTGTTATTAAGCTATACTTTAGCATATTAGGCTATACTTTAGGAAGCCAGTCCTATTATCCCTCCCTACCTTGGGGTTGTTGCCTAGATTTAGCAGTTTAAGGAAGGTACTGGGTAGGCTATTCAGTTTGACTGGTGCCCTTGGCTGTGCAACAGGGCCCCAGGGATCATGGATGCTTTTCTAGCACTTGTTTGCTTCCAGTTTTGATGACTCTTACTTTCATTCCCTGGTCCATAGTATTTAAGACTCTGAACCTCTTTCCTCTTCAAATTGCCCAGTATTGGATCCCAACTATTCCCAGAGCTTCACAATACAGTAAAATGGTAAGAGAAGACATTAATGTCTTTCTTGCCATCATAAAGATATTCTGACCCAATAATAACAGTGATAATAATAATATGCTTGCATCTATCAAGTAATTTCTTATACTATATTTTGTTGGGGTCTGAGAGAAGCCCCCAATGAAAGACCAACAGCCACATGGGCAATTACAGGAGTGCTTTATTAATTTCAGCATCGGGGTGGCACATGGTAATCCCCAAGAAGGTCACAAGTTCCTTTAAAGTGGAGTTAGGGGAAATTCCAGGGAGGAGGGATTAAAGATTACCCTGGGACTGATTGGTGGAAGAAAGATTAGTTTTGGGGGCTGATTGGCGGGAAGTACTAGTGGTTAGGGACCTTCCAACAATAGGGGAGTGAAAGCTATCTTTAGTTATCAGGAGACTGGGGGCAAGGAGGGGTGTCTACTGCTCCTAAGTTGTGGTTTTTCTGAGTATTGTCTGTTTAGCTCTGTTCCATTTTAGTCAACCAAAACTAAGGCCTGGTCTCTGCCAGGCTACGAGGAGGACCTGTCTTGGCTATGGTCTGCTCCCCACAGCCCTTTCAGAGTTTCTCTGTAACGCTATCAAATTTGTATTATAAATATGAAACTATAAAACAGGTGAAGCATTTTGAAGGGCACAGAAATGAAATTCTATTTCTTCCTGCTTTGTCTCCTAATTTGCCTCCCATAGCATAATCATCATAGACTAGAAATACATTATCTAGAATAAATAAGGCATCTAGAATTTTGTTAGGATGAGAAGAAAATTCACTCAATGACCCATTTGAAAGAGTAGTCCAAAGTAATATTTTCATTGAATGAGTCATTTCTTTTTCCAGTATTGAAAATGACAGGACATGCTTTTCCTGATGCTGTTCATCTTAACTGTTTTCGTTGCTGCTCCTGCTGTAGTTTTGTGAACACAATTAAGACTGATTTATAGTTTACTAATTTTTCATGCAACTGGTGGACTTGTTCAAATTTCCTGTCCAATCCAAGCAAGCCCAACAGCATAAAAACGGAAGCAATTTAGACTGCAAACTTTACATTTCACCATGAGAAGGGCAATCATCACCCATCATCCCAGTGGGTAGCCTATTTCCTATGTCACTTGATAACTACTTCTGTTTGCATGTGTGAACAAAACTCCTGGGAAGAAGCTGTGTCTGCAAAGACTGGTCGGCTGATTAGAATTTCAACAGTGTGCAGAGACTAGAATGTTGCAGATCCAAAGGCTGGTTAGCTTATCTTGGGTGAGGTGTAGTCATCAGAACAGCCATCCCTTGCCCACCTCTATGTTGGAATATTCTATGCCTAACAGATTAAAAAAATTTTGGAATCTATTAACGTAGCAGCCCAGTTGCTTCCATGAAACCAAAAGATCATATAGCATCTTGGGGCTATAGAAAATCTTCCCCCATCTCTCTCTACTTGTCTTTCTTGTGTACCTACGAATGTATTGCAAACCCACCTACCTTTATGACATTCTTTGTTCTAAAAAACTAGAAAAACTTCATGAAACTGCTTCCATGTTGGAACATGGAATTTGGGGTAACCTAAATCTGTGTTTCCAAGTCATGGTCACTCAAAATGGCTCCAAAATAAGCTATCTCTTATCTCTTTTTATGATGGAAGCTGTATTTTTTTTCATTGACACATGGTAAATTAATAGTGGGAAATTACAGATTAGTGAATATTCTCTCCTTTCTTAAGTCCCTCATTCTTACTTCTTAGATTACTAAGTGCCCAATAAATATCAATTACTTAGAAGTTATTTCATTCTAACATTTCTAAGTTAAATAAGAATTATGTAAGAGGCAAGAATTTTGAAGGTTGAGTGGGCAATCAAACCGTTTAACAAACCAATAGAGAACTGTAGAGGTGGCTAAGTGGGTAAACGCCTGCTTGACAAACTTGAGAACTTGACTCTGATTGTTAGTATTCACAAAATTGCTAGGTGTGACTGTGTGTAGCTGGTAAGGGACAGTAGCCAAACCAGTGAGACCCAGATTCAACAAAAGACTTGGTCTCAAAAATTAAAGTGAAAGACACCTCACCTATGCCAGTCTCCGACCTCCACAAGCATGGGTTCATACATGCACTAGAACCCACACATACATGCTCACAGTACACACACAGGCATACATAAAAGAGCAACTGCACGCAGGAAGTGATTTTAAGGGCAAGATAATCAGAGAAAAAAGAAGAAACAGACCAACTGGATGCTTTCAGAGAAAACAGCCTTGCCATATCAGAGTGGGCTGTTTATTTAAGTTCATCTGGAATGCAAACTTTACTAGGAAAACTAATGCCTCTCGAAAGTCAAAGGAATGAAAGTCATTGACTGAATAACTCGTCGGATAGTGACACTGAAGGCAAGATGACAATCCAATGACAGCCCAGTTCTCCAAGTCATTCCAGTGATGCCAGCAGGGAGCCCAGGAAAGATCTAAGACTGAGCCCCCTCTCCAAGACAAGGAGAAAGTTATATAGTATCATTTATATATTTTTAATGTCTGTGCTGCCCCCAAATACTAAGTTTATGTAAAACTGAGGTAATAATTTTAAGGCCTGAGAAATTTTTGTTTTTATTAGCTGAGTATACATTTGCACACAACAATTTTAATATAAATCTTGGTAAGGACACTCAATGGTTTTTCATGGTCATTATGTTTCTACTGAGTGTGTGCAAGGTGCTTTGCCTGATATAATATTAAATATAGTAGTCATACTTTGTTTTCTCCCACATCACAACAACCATCAGCACAGCAGAGGCATCTGGTTTACTAATAACAGTTACACATAACATTCCTTAACTAAATATGTATTGAGTGAATGCATGAATAAATAAAAATGGAACTGTTTTGTTACTTGTCATCATTGTATTCTACTTTATAAATAAAAGCCTTATTTAATTCTGTTTATTTGTCTAATTTCTTAAGATAATATTTACAAAAGAAAACTATCAAGCTTGTACAGTTTTAATGACCATTGATAGAATCCCAAGGGTTTATTCGGAATGGAAACTCAAATTTACATTCCTCTTAGGAAATAAGAATGTAAATTTTCTTATTTTAATTTTATATATCTCCCATAAAAGTCATAAATATTGATATTTTTATTAATTTATGGGAGGAAGAATATTTGCAGTGTTTTATTATGAATTTCATAATTAAAGTACACCAAGTAACATTATCCTATTTTCATGGTGTTGCTATTTATTGTGTCAATTGTCAGTATAATTTAGCTTATCCCAATATGTTTTGAGAAACCTGGCAGCATTCACTGAGACTAAATTGGGGTCTTCTCTCCTTCTTATTCTGCTAGAATATTCAGATGATCACCCTCATGCTGTATTTGGGTCTACCATATGTCATTCTTCAAATATTTTCTTTTACGATGTAGATAGTTCTAAATTCAAATAGTTAAGAACCAAAAAATCTCACTGAAAATGTGACATTTTAATTTATCTTAAAACATGGCTGACCTGGCAGAACTGGCCTAGATTTCCCCATGACAGCAGTCGGGTGGAAATAAGCAACAGGCATCTCCATCTGTAAGCAAAACCTCCTTTATTAGGATATAGATCTCATTCCCAACAGTTTACTGGCATTAGAAACTGAGTTTTTTTTCTATCTTCTTTTGCGAAGAAAAAGTTACTTTGCCCCAAATGGGAGAGTTGTCTTTCTAGAATATAAACATTAAATCCCACATGTTACAAGTCTTAATGAAAAGGCTGGTTTTTAACCAATTTTTAACTTACTCCTTGACACCTTTCTGAAATGGGAAACCTTGCTGAAGGTTTTGTAAACTGCTTTGGTGAATTCATAAACCACTGAATGGCTGTCCTTAGGAAAACAAGTCAATGAAAACTGTCGTGTTTAATTTCAATTTTGTTCTGTTTGAACTGTTCCTAAGGATGCTGTATAAAGTTTCTGGTCGAGGTTTGGAATTATCCCCTAGCTTCAAATGTCTTCCCTGTATTGAGATACTTTAGTGAGGAACAAATTATTAAATCTCATTTCATTCCTGAAAACACCATCGCTTAATGATTGCTATGCATAGTATACAACCTACATGGCTCATTAAATATCTTAATACAACATTGCTATAACAGGGATATTTTTTAACCTTAAGATAGTTTCATTTCAAGGAAAAAGGGCATGCATAACATGTTGACATTCAATGAAATGAACTATATATGGGAATTAACTCAAGTCAGACGCAGTCCCAGTATAGAAGAGGGGAATAGGCAGAAGGATCCCATTCCTATCTGAGGAACTATTGGAGATTGATAGCTACCGGGAGAAGAACTTAATTTCCTTTAACGCTGTGGCCTCTGGTAAGTTGACCATACATACCAGAGTTTATAGACATCACTTTTAATTTGTCACACCGGTAAAAGGAAAATAGGAGGCCCAACCCTCCTTGATCACAGGTGCCATAGGAAATCCTACAGCCAGTAAGTAGCCATTAAGTTACCTGGGCATGGGCTTTTATATTATAAATGCAGATGTAAAGCACACATTCGCTCTCTCTTCTGGCTGCAGGATTCAGTTGCTGTTCCCCATTTGAGCAGAGGACTGTGATCTGTGAGTCTACCCCTAAATAAATAATCCTTTATTATACTCAATTCTGAGCTAGTGTGGGATTTCTTTTTAGCGTCCATCTTCACACAGGTACGTGAATTTCCTATTAGGTCTTCAACAAGGTTTCAGGAAATGTTGGTTTTACAGAATTAACTAAAAATGATACATTCCTTTTACTTTTGAAGGGAAGTTTGAGAATAATTTGTATTGCTTCTACAACTGTTGGTAGAATGGGTTTAGGGGAAAAAGACATTAAATAAAGATATAGGAATGGGGAGTGTATCTAGGAGGAGTTGGGGATGGGGGTAACATGACAGAAATAAAATGTATAAAATTCTTAAAGAATTACTAAAAATATAAAATCACAATTTATAGATGTGCTTGTTGTATGGACGCTTGACTGATGTTCATTATAACTAAGCTTATGTTATGTTTTCCATTTTCTTCCCCCCTAACTTAAAAATTCAGTAAGTCAGGCACTTTTAAAATTGTGTTAGCTGGACATGGTAGTGCATGCCTTTAATTCTAGCACCTAAAGAGACAGAGGGAGAAGATGTTCTGTGATTTTTGAGATGAGCCTAGTCTACACAATCATGGCTTCAAATTGAGACTCTGTTTCCAAAAATAAAAATAAAATGAAGCATAAAATTGTAGTCATCTCGAACATTTTATTAATTCTCACAATTATTTTCAAATAGGTAGACTGACATTTGTTAGATAAGTTTTTCTTTAAAAAAAAAAAAACTGCCTTGATTAGTTTGAACTGTTTACTTGATACAACCTAAGGATCTTTCGGGAAGGCAATCTCAGTTTATAAATTGCTAGATCAGATTGGCCTCTGGGCATGGCTACATGTGTGAGTATGTGTGTGTCTAGATTGTTAATTGATATAGGAGGACCCATGCCAATGTGGACAAACCATTCATTAGCCAGATGGTCATGAACTGTGTAAGACAGCTAGCTAAACATAAGTCTGCCTGCCTGCCAGCCAATCAATACAGTGTCTTCCACAGATTCTGTTACGTTTCCTTGGCTGTGAAGTGAGTTCCGTAGTCAGAGGTAATGCTTGTAGAATAGAAAGCAGGCCTGCCTCCAAGTTCCTGCCTTAGTTTCCCTCAGTGATGGACTGTAGCTTCTCACTGTATGCCAAATAAACTCTCTCCCTGCAAAGTTGCTTTTGATCAGTGTATCTGTAACAGCAACAGAAATAAAAATAGAATAAACACGATCACATGTATTAATGTACATGGGTGGCATTACAGTCTGGGCAATTCTAAAGGGACAGAATGATATAATAAACACATCACACACAGTCATTAATTCTGGGGTCTCAGTGGTCCAACAGTGGCTGTCTCCCAGTGGAACGATCAATAATCTGGTAGGTGTTCAGCCCACCAAACTGGATGACTCAGCAGTTCCAAACTGATGCTCAGGTCCAAAGGATTTCTAGAGAGCTGCTTGTCTTTTTTCTATGCTGGAATCCTGAAGCCATTGGTTCAAAGATTGGCAGAGAAATGTCTTCACAGCAGGATAATAATAAATGAATAAATGAAATAGCCAGTCAGAATGAGGGAAGGCAAGCAAAAAACCAGAAGCTTCCTTTTTCCATGTCCTTCTGTGTGGGCTGCCACCAGAAGATGTGGCCCAGTTTGAAGGTGGATCTTGCCACCTCAAATGATTGAGACACAAAATCCCTCACAGGTGTCCCCAGTTGCTCTGAGTCAGTTGATTCCAAATGTAGTCAAGAACTGTGACTGACCATCACAGGTGGTATGTTGGTCTGCCATGTAACTCTTTTAATGTGAATTCAATACATTGTTGAATTAAATGTACTTATATTTTGTCAGAAATTCTTACATCCTTATCAACAAGGAATATTGATAATTGGATTTCTTTTCACCTTTTCACTTTTTCTTTCTTTCTTCCTTCCTTTTTTTAAAAATATTTATTTATTTATTTATTTATTATGTATACAATATTCTGTCTGTGTGTATGCCTGCAGGCCAGGAGAGGGCACCAGACCTCATTACAGATGGTTGTGAGCCACCATGTGGTTGCTGGGAATTGAACTCAGGACCTTTGGAAGAGCAGGCAATGCTCTTAACCTCTGAGCCATCTCTCCAGCCCCCTTCCTTCCTTTATTTTATTTGGCTTAGGAGAAATAACATTTTGTCTTGGTGTCCAAAGAGAAAGACAGGTGAGATTTTTAATTATCAATTAAGTGGGTTTAAAATTGATAAGTTTGAATACTTTCAGGGATTTGATATTTGACCCTCATGTAATAAGGACCAGTAAATTGTAGTCAAGAATATAAGAATCTGATGAAGGAATTGCTGGTGTATTGGCTCTCTTCTTGCATTCAATGTACTTCATCTACTGTCTCTATGAATTGGTTAGCACGTGTGGGCCAGCAAGATATTCAGTGCTGAGGCCATAGAAGTCAGAATGCGAAGTGTCATTACTAAAGTATGAATACCAGTTCTTCCCAACAGCCCTTTAAAGGGAAGAGAGAGCCTCCAGCACCTTGATTTTGGTTTTGTGAGACGCAGAGCAGAGAATGCAGCAGGCAGTTTCATGACGGAAGTTTCAATGAAACAATGAGAGAATAACAGGCCTTGTGAAAGCCAGGCCGTCACTCTTAATTCGTTGAGCCAGAAAAAAGAAAGTGGTACACAGGCCAAACCCCCCCAGATCTCAGGTACATGAACTTCCTAGTCTGTCTTCCACAAGGTTTCAGGAAAAGCTTGGTTTTACAGAAGTAACTAAAACTGATAACATTCCTTTTTAATTTTGGAGGGCAGTTTGAGAATAATTTGTATTGCTTCTACAAGTGTTGGTAGAATTTACCATTCATTGTAATTATCAAAGTACGGGACTCTTTCTTGCTAAAAGATACTTTTGTTTTGCTTTTTAAATAAAAGTCATTTGGAAAAGTGATTAAATATTCTAGGCCTATTCAGATTTTTCCTTTGTCATTTGGTCTTCATAGACTGCGTCTAGACATTTGTACATTGTATATACGTTATAAAATATATTGGGGTATAATTATCCAACTTTTCATTTTCCTCTCAGAGTTACTTTTTTCCTATAAAATTGATATATTTTTTTTAAGTTTCATTACCAACTTCAGTAATTTTGGGTATTCTCTCTCTCTTTTTTTCATAGCCCATTTAGTTAAAAGTCTTTTACTGTTGTTTTGTATCAATTTATATTTTTCTAAACTTATTTCTTTTTCCTTTACTCTAAACTATATTATGTTCTGCCTTGTATTAACTTTGGTTTAATTTGAAGTTTTTCAGTTATTATTTTTAATGTATTTCTATTTGTGAATATTTCTGCTGCGCCTATATTTTTGGTATGTAGTATTTTCAACTTTACTCATCCATAAGCATTTTCTAGATATTTTTTAAATTTTCTTCTCATTGTCTAAGTTTAGTTTTCTCAGAGCTGTGAATGTTTTAGTTTTGTTTCTGTTTCAAGAGCAGCAGTTAGCTATCAGAGCATAGCTGCCCAGTATTTGGCAGCCAGATCCATTTCCTCAACCTGAGGTCTCACAGCCCCTGATCAAGCTGCTCAGAAAATGTGTGCTCAGAACACCTGTAAGTTAAGGACTTGCAGCTTCTGCATCTGGCAAGTTCTACTCTCCGATGCGGAAGCAGAATAAGGTAGAAAAGGGCAATTATTAGATACTGATTTATTTACTGATTGACTTAAAGCACTGTTTGTACTGCCCATTTGTCAAGCATGGTTTCTCTCGCTGCCTGGAACAGAATGACTTAGAGAAACCGCTGAAACAATTGGTCATTGCCCTCAACAACCTGCTGACTGCCCCCTGCTTATGTAAAATCTTGCTTGCTTGCCCACCCCACCTTGTGGTTTTAAATTAGAAAATGAGAATGCAACCTGCCCTCAATGGTAAAGCCTTTCAGGCACTATCCTCGCTTTGGTCCTCACGTGATATCTCTTCTCACACGCTCTCATTGGTGTCAGAGTGCTGACTCCAGAAGATGGCACCATGTTGTAACAGTCTCTCGATGGGATAGAAAAATCTGTGTCCTCTCATGGAAGAAGGTAGGTGAGGAAACAGTCAAATTTTGTGTGAAATTTTCTTTATGAAAGCCCTGACTCCCATTCACAAGTGAGAAGTCGTCATGATCATATCACGTTACAACGGCCTTATCTCTGAATCTCATCACATTGGCTACTATTTCAACATTGCATTATAGAGGAATGTATTCAAACCATGATATCCTAGATATCTGTTCTGTTCATTTTACCTCCTAATCCCACTTTTGGTTCTCACCAAGTTCACTTAACTAGATCTTATTGGTAGTTTACTATCTGCCCAATCCGCTTTCTAATCATGCTACTCTTAATTTGAGAGTTAAACACTTTCCCTCCGAGTGTTAAACCTTGATGGTGTCCAGCACTTTAGGCTATTCTCCATACCTTTTCCACATAGTTCTAGTGCTGTTGTCTCTAAAATAAAACCCCAGCTTCTGCATCACACAGGGAAATTCACATTCAGGCTCAGCCCTTATGCTTTTTGTCCAGCCTTTTTGCTCTTCAAATTTTGCTTGTATGCTAAACTTTCAGTTTTCTTTTACTAGAACTCAAATTCCTCATTTTCATAAAATATTATTTACTTTGATCCTGCTAAGAATGGAATGGATGGTGAATAAAATTTTACTAGATAAGTACTCACTGGGAAGGACAAATGTCTGCATTCTCTCTCTCTCTCTCTCTCTCTCTCTCTCTCTCTCCATTTCTCTCTTTTTCTCTTTCTTTCTATGTGTACGACTTATATTTATCGACCAAATTTTAAGTCAACAATCTTTTTGAAACTCTACAATATTCAAGGAAGAGGAAAGTTACTTTTAAAAGTTTCCTCTAACCAAGAGATATTCTATAAATATTTAGTAACCAACCATATATTTTTGCTAGAAAATTAATTATATGTGTGGAGTTTGCTATTATAATTTAATTTGGGACACACATTCTCAACATTGACACTATGGGCATTGTCTAGGTATTCATTTTTTCTAAACAAAAACAAAAATGGGATCTCGCCAGGCAGCGGTGGTGCATGCCTTTAATCCCAACACTCAGGAGGCAGAGACAAGTGCTAGATCTCTGTGAGTTTAAGAGCAGCCTGGTCTACGGAGCGAGTTCCAGTACAGGCTCCAAAGCTACAAAGAAACCCTGTCTCAAAAAAAAAAAAAAAAAAAAACTCAAACCAAATAAAACAAAACAAAAACAAACAAACAACAAACAAACAAAATCAAAAATGAGGGTCTCATCATACAGACCAAGCTAGCCTCAGACTCACAGAGATTCACCTGCCTCTGCCTTCTGAGTACTGGGATTATAAGTATACTGCCATATTGGTTTAGTCTAGTTATTTCCTTTATGCAGAGGAGGGCTGTGTGTACCACAGGCTACTCAGGAGAGCTTCTACACACTTACTCCCAGTTTCAGCTCACAAATTCAGGTTTATAATCAACAGTATCTCCAGACATTGCCAGATGTTGGGGGTGGCATAGGGAAAATGAAATGCCCCCTGTTTGAGAGAATGAGTGCCCCCAATATTTAGAAAGGATGTGCACAAAGCTCTCAATTGCTTATAAATTAGTAGGAAAATGCGTTCCAGCAACATAAAAAATGTACACAGTGAGGAAATTTTTAGTTTTTTTTTTTTTTAGTTTTTTTCCACAGTGAGGAAATTTAAGCAAACCTGTTTGCAAAATATTTATATTGTCAAATGAGGTATTTGTTCTGTAGAGCAAAGACAATAAAATATATGATGTTCCAAAAATCACGCCGTGGCCCACACCATGTTCCATATTGACTGCTATACCACATAGTCCATATTACCTGGAACTGCCTTCCTTTGGTCCATAGAAGAGATTTATACCTCCCCCTTAAAAAAATTAAAATACATTTATAAAAATGTATGAGAGGGGGTTCATTTTATTATTGGAAGACTATTTTCTCCGGCAACTGGTAATTTAGTATTTTTATTCCACAGTTAAATTATTTATTGTCACACAAATAATTGTTTGTGTGTTTAGTTGGCTGATCTTTTCCAGAAGGTTAATTCCAAAATGATTTCAGCAATCTAAGTTTGCACAAGAATTGTCACCATATTGTCTAACATCTCTTCATATTTTGAGTAAGTCTTTTAAATTGCGGAGGTATTATGCTCTAGGAAATGACTTGAGTTTTGTGCAATAACAGCTTTTCATTTGTATTATGAGTCTTAACATCCATTTAGAATATCAACTCTCATAGTGCCAAGTATGCTATTATGAGCCATTTGGAATTGTGAAGGCATTCATAAGTGAATGCATCCTAGAATAGTTCAAATTGGTTGGCTCTATGAGACACACTGAAAAATTAAAACAAATAGTATCAAATGCATATGCACTTTGGTTAAATGAAATAAGTATATTTTGGGTCATTCAAATGTATTTCTCATTATATCAAGTGAGCCTTTTGGAAAAGTTGTTTTTGCATTTTATTATGAGCAGAAAAAAATAGTACTTTGACAATATCCATGTCAGGAACTGTAGAAATATTCTCCAATGAGTAGAGAATGTTACTTTATTACGTCTATGAGGAGTGCAGAATCTGAAACCTATAGCCATTTGGTTCTCAAGAATCTTCATTTATTTAAAACATCAAAACAAATTATGTAAATTAATAAGGAGATTTGTTACCCTGTATTCATTATGCGTTGTGTTTATAATCAAGTCATATTACACACATTGAAAATTGAACAATAAGCATTATATTTTCAGTTCCTTATATTTTAGACCTTTCTTTTAAAAATGGCAAACACTCTTACTTTGGCATATCAAAAAATTTTCATGCACCCCTACTTCCATAATTCCATCCACCTCACTCCAGAGCCCAAGTGTGTAGGAACTACTCTATTGCTTTGCCACTTCTGAATTGTGTGGGTTTATCAGGTCATTCACAAGTTTTACTGCTGAGCATAGTAATCTTTGTCCAGAATATTAGCTTCCAAAGTAGGTCTATGAGCAACTATTACTACTTAAGTTTACACCTGGTCTTAACATGCTGGTGCAAATGGAAAATATAATATTTCTGTTGGCCCAGCAATATTTAAGTTTTTCTAGGCTAAAAGGCCACATCCATCATTTCAGATAATCCATTTTATTTCTGCCCTTCCCTGTACACTCTCATCTCCCTTCCTAACAAAAGTTTTAAGGCAATTTCAGGTAGATCTTTAAAATGATTATTAGTCATCATCATTGACACAAAAAAGCAAGATCAAAGATAATCAGCCTCCTCTTCTATTCGTTCTATTAATTCAAGGCAGTGAGTAAGATTAACCATTTTAGTAGGCCTTTAACTACATGTTCCCTGTCCTCACAGAAGTCCTGAAGTGTGAGTCGTTTTGAAGTTGCACAATGACACTGAGAAAGACTAGCTTTCTTTGCCAAAGCTAGAAAACTATGTAACGGCATAAACGAATGCAGACAGATTGTAAATATATATATATATTACAGCTTTAATGGCGAAATAGACTTACAGAACCACCGTTCCCGCGGAGACCAGGAAAGCAGAAGGAGTGGCTAGGAGCATGCTCACCAAATTTATAGGCAAACATTAGCCCGAGGCAAACACGCCCCCTAAGGGGCGGGACTTATCCCTACAAAACTACAAGATGTAAATTTTGTTCTGAAGTTTATTCTCATATGATTTCAACTCTAAATATTTTACATGAGGTAGATGGGACTATGAATGACAATGTGTTATTGACATGACTATAGAGGTATACTTTCAACTGTAGTATGTATTGTCTCTGTTAGAAAGAATAAGAATTCCATAAAGAAGCCCGAACCCCACTTTCTTGAACCTGTGATATATTTGGTTACATCAAAAAAGAAAATTAGATGTCAATACAAGTAAGATTGCTGACTTGCAATGAGATCATTCTGGACGATGTGAACAGACTCAGTATATTCATAATGGTTCTGAACATGGCAGAGTGGGCCAAGAAAGTGAGTCCATGGTGGTTTTACTTAGGGTAGAGTAAAATAGTTATTGTAGGCTACAAAGATAGGGCTTGGGGTACAAATAAATGGTCTTGGGCATACTCTGGTAACAAGAAAAAGTAACAGGCAGACAGAAACTCCCTCCAGTTAGCTAGAAAGAATATTACCCTAATGGTATCATAATTTTGATCCATTGAGACTCATCCTTTACTTTAGAACTAGGCAGACAGAAGATGATAAATACATGTCAGTTTTAGACATTTCATTTGTGGTAATTGCCTATATGTAGTTTTTTTCATACAGAGGTGATACAATGTTAGTGTCAATTTTATGTCTTCAAAACATTCTAAACACAATAACACATAATGCCCCAGAAAATATTAATTTTCTATTGTCATCAGGAAAGTCTTAGCCCTGAACTATATTAACCATATAAATGCTTCCACTTTTTATTTCTCTATATTTACTCAAACATTTTGCAAGTGTAAGAACAATTAATAACAATTTGATAACCTGTTATAGTGTTATGTTGAGAAGTTTTTGGGAGGCAAAATAGCCAACAGCAATTCTGGCCTCCAAAGACATGATCTGAAAAACTACACAACCCAATTCATCGGAAGTTTGCTGTGAACTTGCTTCATATCTGAATCAGTGACGAAGAGTAGAAGTGACATCATGTCATCTGGGTGCTTAATTCAGCAACGGAGAGACAGGTTTGGGTTCACAGTCTCTGCAGCTCACTTAGTTTTGTAGAGAACACATGTGGTCTTCTCTTTTCCAAGAACCTCCCCTTCCTTAAGACTAGCTTTGAAATGATTTGACCTTAAGAATACTTTCTCTCATTCAGTTTTCCTTTTTGTACTTTTACTGCTAATCACAGACTAATAGATAATTAGAACACTGTCACAATCAAGAACTAGAAGTGAATTTGAAAAGCCTTGTTGGTTTTATTATAATGTGGATATGAATGGTTTTCTTTGTGAGTGTGTGTCTGTGTGTGTGTGTGTGTGTGTGTGTGTGTGTGTCTGTGTGTGTGTGTGTACACATCCATGTGGGAACAAGAGTACCATCTCAGGTATCATTCTTCAGGCATTGTCTATTTTATATTTTATTTTAAAAGACAGAATTTCTCATCCAGTCTAGAACTTATCAAATAGGCTAATCTGCATGGCCAGTGAGCCCCAGAGATCGGCTTGTGCCTCCTTTCCAGTGCTGGGATTGCATGCATATGCCACCATGTCCAGTTTCTTACATTTGTGCTGCGGAACCAACTCAGGCCCTCCTACTTGCAAGTACTTGATTGCTGATCTATGTCCTACACTGGCTCAGGTTGTTTTAATATAACCTATACCACCCTTCTGATGGTTCTTAGAAGATAACATGCACATTTGTTACCCTTAGAGACAGCAACTCTAGGTAGAACAAATGCCACCCATTTGATCTCAAGGGGAAACTGCATCTCAGAGAAAGATGTCAGTTAAAGATGATGCCTAGTTTACCAGGGTTTTCAGTATTAAGGATCAAAACAATCATTTAAAGAACTATCCTAGAAGGTTAAAGTAGCAAGGCTTTTCTTTTAAAAAATTATTTATTCTTAAATTTCCTATGTTATACAATATATTTTGATGATATTCATCCATCCATCATTACCTCTTTTTAGCTCTCCCTAGTGTCCCCTAACACAACTCCCTTTCAACTTCATGTTGTTTGTGTGTGTGTGTTATTTATTAACGTCAAAGTCTAATTAGTGCTGTGTGTATGTATTTATTAATTTCTGAGTCCAAGTAATGCTGCCTGTATGTACATGGATGTCAGGCCATCCACTAAGGCATGGGTTAACTGTTAGTAGTCATAAGCCCAAAGGACAATCACTCTCACCGCAATAATAACTCCTCCAACAAGGGCGAAGTTTCTGCGGCCCCTTTCTCATTTGCATTCAAATTCTGACTGCCTTGATATTGTGCAGGTCTTGTGCATATTGCCAAAGTTTCTGTGAGTTGATGTACAACAACTGCCATGCCCCAAAGTCAGCATTTCCTAATTATGCTCCTCGTCTTTGGCCTCTACCATTTTTTTTTTTTTTTGCCCACTCTTCTGTGATATTCCTTCCTTGAGACTTGGATGTAAAGCAGTTGAAATAGATGTTTCGCCCACACCTGAGAACGTTGAAGTGTTATGATCTCTGAGTCAGCCGCTAACCACTATGGAAAGTAATCACCTCTGACCAAAGTTGGAAGCAACTGAAATCTATGAATGCAAACATAAATATTCAGAAGGAAGTTTGATAGCACAGTTGTTTAACACAGTAAATTCCCTGCTAGAGCCTATGATCTCCCCAGGTGTGTGAGATTTTGACCAGGTTTACGATACCAGACATGAAGTTTTTCCTGTGGAGCAGGCATCATTGCAAATCAGAAAGTGGTCAGTTGTCCCCATAACTATAATGCCACTACCGCACCAGTGTGTACTTCTGGACAGGCAGTTCAGTACACGAGCCTGTAGGATCCAGCACTGGATAAGACCGTTGCTGTCTTCCCTCACAGCAGTCTGCATAGAACCTGCAGCATGAGCATGATGTAAGTTAAAGGCTGTTTTTCAAAGGTATTTTGACAACAGTTCAACTATTCAGAATATATATATATATATATATATATATATATATATATATATATCAGGAAATTGTATTTAAGTGGTAAAGAGTTTGTACTCTAATGTTAAATTTTGAAAGTTTTTATCACATTCATTTATTTATTTGGGAGGAAAGGACACGTGTCATGGTATGTATGGAGGTCAAATTATAACTCAGGCATCAGATCTTTTACCAATTGGGTTCAAGTAATCAAACTCAAAGATTATTGGCAAGTGTTCTTATTCACTTAGTCACTCCACTGGCCTTAATGCTAACTTCGAACAAACATTTTATATATATATATATATATATATATATATATATATACACACAACTACATACATATACAAATACATAATATAGACAAAAGATAAAGTTATAAATACTAAGGTCAAAACATATTCTGATTCTTCCTTCCGTAAAACCTCCTAGCTCAAATTCTCTGTTTAAGCTATTCAAAACTCTTCAAGGGAAAAGTACATGTCTATTTATTCTGGGTTTCTATGGCATTACATATGTACTTCTGTGTGTCTTGTACACTGATTATACTCAACATGACAAAAATTTGTCTATAACTGCTGATCTCTCCAGTGTGAACAAAGTGTAATGGGGTTTGTTTTAAATATGCACTCAGAAGTCTATACTTTCAGGGATCATGTTTTATGAGTTATGTTAGTAATTGCAAGAGTCCCAGGCACACAGCAGATTCTCAGTTTCAGAGTTCACTGCTTAATGAAAATTAGGACATCAATCAATGAGCCTTATATGATTAAGGTAAACTCAAGATTTCTGAAGAACTTGAACAACAAAACTAAAAGAAGTTTGGATAGTTTTCTTGATTTCTTTATTCTAATTTTGTTTTGAGATTAAACAAGTCCCAGCTGGTCTTCAGAGATAATAAAATGTGTAACAAACAAGCTATCTTCTATTTGACTGATGGCGTGAGAGATTGGGATTGCACACATTCATCAGCTGATTCTGAGAAAAAATTAAATGACATATACATAGAAATATGACTTTCTCCTATACTTAGAACATAGTTAATACATCTATTAAGCAAATATCTTCTTGAATTGCTCTAGAATCCTTATTGAAGTATTATCTCTACAGCCATAAATGCAAAAACTCAGGAATGTTTGATCACCTCTCATTCACGTAGTACTTCTATCTATTTATAATATTTTAATACATTTTATAAGGGATTATTTGTGCTCATTTATATTTAAACAAGCAAATATAATCAACAAGAAAATTGAGTATGTGTGCTTTCAACAATATTGAGTTCAAGTGATTAAAAGCAATCACACTGTAAAGAAACAACTAGACAAATCCCAATACTGAAGTGTGTGCAGTGGAAATGTCTGTCTTCACCTTGCATCTGCTTGAGTGGACACTATGGTGTATCTTTCCCTGTGCTTCTCCTGGTTTTGTACACATCAGAGAAGCTAACCATCACATCAAAATTCAATGCATATTTTTCCTCTCTGTCCATCCAGTAAACACTGCTGGCCTATAATAAATGTGAATCTCCACTTTAGTGAGGAAAGGAAACTCTTGAATTTAAAGTTGAGGCTTCTCCAATGCTCAGAAAGGCATTCCAGAATCTAAACAAGATGTCAGTATCCAAAGTATGACAATAACGAAATGATCATATTTCCAATGAGTGTGAGACATCACAGTCAATTTACAAAATAATTTTCCTTGTCTTCTTAGGTTTCAGACGTTGGCTAATTACTTATGGATGTCATTTTTGGTTGTGAAAAACATGGCTGAAGCATGGGAGTATTAGGAGAAAAAAAAGTCATAGGAGGAAATTCAGGCAGGCTTGCATGGAACATCTCAGCCCATGGTAAGCTTTTATGCAGTTATTTTTCTATAAGTGATGAGGAATCATTGGAGAAATTTTCATTAGGGAAATAGCAAGAAAGCTTGCATTTTTACATTACAATTTTACTTCCAGTGTGGAAGGTGAATTGAAATGAACCTAGAAATAGGTACACACATATATTTTTATATGAAAGAATAAATGAATTAATTTAAATTGCTATTTCATTTCTCATTCTCTTACTCTACTGCCTTAGGTAATTCACCTTATCATTCATTGAAAAACAGTATATTCTAGAATATTCAAAAGAGTCCACACAGTTAGGAAGAGTGGTAACATTTATTAAGCCTACTGTGTGTTCTTGTTACCTAATCTTCACAACAAACTGCATTGTAAAAATCATTCCCATTCCCGTTTTATATCTGGGGAATTTGAATCAGAAACCATGACAAATTATAGAGTTATTTGGTGGCAGATCTGGAACTCCAGTTCTCCCTGGCCAGCTGGAGTCAATGCTGAGGGTTTTGATGGAAATTCAGCAGTGGTAGACCGGAGGACAATTTTGCCTCATTCTATAAGGGTAACATAGAAAAACGAGAGAGTGTCTGGAATATGAAGAACGGGAAAGCTTGGTGATGACTTTCTTGAGATTATCCATGAATGAGCCTCAAAATCACCCCAAAGGGTGAATTTCTTCCTTAAAGCCATTCATTCATTCACCCCATATTTTATAATTCCTAAGGTATAAGGCACAGTGTCAAGAGAATGAATGCTGTATTTTGGTATGTTTGGAACACATCTTGTAGTATGGAGAATTAATAAGAAAAACAATTACAAGATTGAATAACATTAGGAAGGAAAAATGTCAGGGTCAAGTCTTGACGAAATTCACACGTTCCAGGGTAGGACCGTGAAGATTAGAATTATTAAGCAAAAAGGAACAGTCACATGTGAGAAATAAAAGGCAGAAGCACAGAGCAGCATTGGAAGGGAAATTCAGCAAGTGCTGAACCATCCACATTTATTTTTCACATACTTATATACGTCACTCTGAAAGAAGAGAAGGGAAGTTAACAGACTTCATGATATAAGGACTAGACCAAGCATCCTGTAGGCAGCTACTTCCTAAAACCTCTTGTCAATCTCCTTTGAAGGAGCAGGAATAGCGAAGGGAGCAGATCCACCTCTCTATCCAAAATGCTGACTAACCACACCCTAGGTCAGGATCTCTTGTTTGTAGCGGCACCTGTTGTCAGCAACTTTGAGAGAGCAAGAATAACCTCAGACTCTCTGAACTTTAGTCAAGGTGGAACAGGCTCACCTCTGTGGACTCTCACAGAAGAGTACATGGTTCTACACAATGTCTTCAAAAAGGGAGTCTAGGAAGGTAAAGTTTCAGCCTTGTGCTAATGACTAAAAGTTATTAAACGAAGTGAGGGTATGTGGTATAAGAAACACATTCCTGCCACAGAGTAGGACACAGTCAGAGAGATGGATGGTTATAAAAACTGAAACTCACTGAGAATGACAAAAACAAGGGGTAAGAATTACCCGTGTGATGGGCAGGAATAACCAATGAGAAGTTTAATGGCCTTGCCTGGGCAGTTGAAGACATTTAAAGTCTCATTTAGGATTTTCTGGCTGCTGGACCAGAGAAAAAGTGTTTAAACAGTCGGATAATGGATTGAGTTTCAAATATATTTTGGAAATATGATTATTAAGATTTGATAATTAATTACATACCAGTATTGAGAAAGTAAAGAGCAAACTAAAGTCAGTTTATCTCTTCCTAGATTGTGTGAATGGCTAAATGGTTATATTAAAATAAACTAGGAAGTTTTGGTTAGGGAGGTCCTAGAGGCCTTGTAAGTAAAATGGCTATTGCTCTTGGTTACTCAACAGATCTACAAGGTAGAGCTTCCAGCCACTTTGGTTGCAGAACACTCTATACTGGCCTAGAAGTTTCCTCCTTGTTGACTAGCTTTCAGACAATGGAAGGAAGTGTACCCTGCCTATTACAACACTGGGCCTCTAGGCAGGGGATGCCGACTGGCCCAACAGTGGCATGAATGTTGCTGAGCTAGCCGGCTGGTTTCTGATGAGCTTTGAGGTCTGCTCCTTAGAAGCTCATGGCTACAGAGGTCTTGTTATGCTATTCTACTATTGTTGTTATGCTAAATGGACTTGCTGTTTAACTGCCTTCTAAACATGCATGTTGGTCCCCGTAGATTAGTGCTGTTCTCAGCTTTCTTAAAACTTCTTTTTATTTTTTTTCTTTTGCAGTGGCCCATGATAAACTCAAGAGCAGTAATTGGTCAAAGTAATGAGGACAAGTGCTTATTGAGTCCTCAGCCCTAATCTGACATCTACTTCTTGCCCTCAAAGGCCCAGAGAACTTGGTAGAATAGGAGGCAGGGGAAAAATAAATGTGACGAGTGGCTACAAAGTCCTACAAAATGCTGTCTTCTGGACGTGATGTGTCCATGACACTCACGAATGCACTGTAATATGTGACTGGCAGCACAATACCAGCTTAAAATTTGGCCTATCAGCATTTTACCAAGGGAAAGGGGCTCATAAAATCCAAATCTTGAACAAACTGTTTTCAGTTAATGGTTGCTAGGGAAAAGGATGTTATTTTCTTCAGCAATATAGTCACTGTTTAGTTATCCATGCTCCAGTAATTAATGTCCTATTAATGCTCATACAGCAAGTTTATTAAATTCATTGTGTCCCTCCCAACACATAAACATGCACATGCACAAACCAATCCGACCAGCCAACCAACCAACCAAACCAACCAACCCACGGAAGTGAAAGGGAGACATGTTTGGAAGAAGGGTTTCAGGGCGACATAGAATAGTAGAGGAAGGAAAATGGCAGAGGCAAATTGGCCCAAATCCATTATGTACATGCTGTGGAATAATCCTTTTGTACACTGTGAAGATTTGTCACTTGGATTGGTTTTATAAAGAAGCTGACTGGCCAGTAGCTGAATAGGATAAAGTTCGGTGGGAAAGCCCAAACTGAGACTGCTGGGAGAAAGAAAGGTGGAGCTGGGGAGTCACCAGCAGATGCACAGAGAAGCAAGATGGGCGTACTGTACTGAGCAAAGGTATCAAGCCACATGGCAAAGTATAGATAAGAAATACGGGTTAATTTATATATAAGGATTATCTAGTAATAAGTCTAAGCTATCGGAAGAGTATTTCCAATTAATATTAAGTTTCTGAGTGGTTATTTGGAAGTAACTGCCAGCACAGGAAAAATCGGCCTACACACTCATGCATAAAATTATCAAACTGTAATATAAGTAGTTAAAAAGAAACCAATCCAAACAAAATAGGAGCAGGAGGATGATGGTCCAAGTGGGAGCGAAAGGTTGGAGAATCTGGAACACATTTAATCTGAGGTATCCACAGGCTACTGAGGTATTCAAGGTGGGGATTATAATTGAATTGAGAAAGGCATCTGAAATAAAGATGTAGATTAGATAGTCTCTGATAAACTGATGAGGTAAATGAGGTCATGCAATTGCTTTGTGAAGAAATGCAAGAGGAAGAGAGAGAGAGAGAGAGAGAGAGAGAGAGAACACCTTTAACAGAGCTAAAGGACACTTCAGAGTTGGCATGTTATGAGCAAAGGGAACAAAAGCGTTTCCTAGAGAGTCAGGAATTAAAATTGAGCATGACAGCTGTACAGAAGATTTTGAGGTGGAACAGGTTGTTTACACTTGATCTTAGCCAAAAGGCTAAGAAGTGATGGAAGGGGGCTGTTGTTTACATGTCATTTGCTGACAGGAGGAAAAGTAGAAGAAAAAATAAAACATGTTGAGTTTAGCCTCCAGGATAGGATTGCCTCCAGTGGAATGTTAGGGGTAGGTTGTACTGGGAGGGGTAAAACCTCTTTGCAAAAAATCTTGTTGAGAAGAATGTAAGATACTGAGGTGAGATAGAGGGCCAAGGAAAGTTGTTTATTCTGTATTCGTTTTGCTCGTTTGTTTTTATTCTTGTTGGACAGGGGAAGGTTCTGAGTCCTATTTCCATGGTCTGGGAGTGTTCACCCAGCAGAGAACGATGAGTTTGTGTGTCAAATTCAAATTCTGTTCCCTACACCAACAGAACAGAACATGACCAGAAAACATATTGCTGTAATAATGTGGATAAATCTTTCCCCTGAAGTTTTTTTTTTTTTTTTTGCTCAGAACTTCAAATAAATCTTTGGTCATTTGTAGAGCCATTAATTCTTTCCTGTGAGGTTTGTGGCTCTTAATGTGGGTAATAGCCCAAATATTTATTTAGCATAGATAGCAGTTCAGCATTACGTATATTAAATGTGCCCAGAGAAAGTGTGATCTCATGCTTGCATTCCCCAGATGTCCAGCATCATCTCCACACAGAAGCAAGAGTGTGCCTCTAAAAATAGCTCAGATTCTCAGCTCTCGAAAATGAAATTAACACAGGTTGCTACATGTCTTTATTGAAATCCAGTGCTTGATATGCCATAGGAGTGAAATAAAATTCCTCACTGGAAAATTGACGATCAGAATACTGCTGAAGAGATCCTGGTTGCCCCTTTCCCGTTTAATTAATTAATTATTTTTTTTTTCGAGACAGGGTTTCTCTGTGTAGCTTTGGAGCCTGTTCCTGGATCTCGTTCTGTAGAACAGGCTGGCCTTGAACTCTCAGAGATCCACCTGCCTCTGTCTCCCGAGAGCTGGATTAAAGACATACACCACCACTGCCTAGCATACCCCCTCTCTTAGAACAAAATACATGCAGACAGGATCTTTAACACCAAAAACATGCTTATGCACGCTTTTCTCCTAGTTCTGCCCAAACAAATCCAGGAGTTATGGTACACACATAAGACTACCTGGATGACAGAATGAATCATTAATAATGGTGGACACTCCTTGAAATAATTAAGAGGAGTAAATTAGAAATATTTTGTCTAAGTTATTGTTATATTGCAGTGAAGAGACACCATGACCAAGGCACTTATAAAAGAAAGCATTTAATTTGAGGCTTGCTAACACTTTCAGGGAATCAGTCCATATCCACCATGGTAGGGAGAATGACAGTGGACAGGTAGGCATTGCGCAGGAGCAGTAACCAAGAGATTATACTTGTTGCCAGAAAAAGAGAGACTGGGCCTGATGTGGACATTAGAAACCTCAAAGCCAGTCCACAGTAACAAACCTCCCCAAACAAGCCACCGATTAGGGACCAAGCATTTGAATATATGAGCCTACGGGGACCATTTTCATTCAAACCACCACAGTACTAAGGGCATAGATGGAGGTTAAAATATTCCTGAAGCTTAAAAATGTGTGGATGGTTCTATACCCATGCATTTATGCACAGCACTTACTGAACTCAGCAGCTTATGAAAAAGAGCATGATGTTGACAAGGGAACATGATCCGGATGGTCTGCGAGAAGGTGGAGGGGAGTGTATGTGTATGGGGGGTTGATACGCTCCAATTACATTGTTTACCTGAATCAAATTCTCAAAGGATAAATTTGAAATTTTCAAAATATACAATGTAGCAAAAGCAGTCTGATACTTAATAAAAGATTTGCATGCACATTTTAAGGAACAACCTAAATAATATTTTATAAGGTTAGGATATACAAATGGATGCATCTCAACACATAGACTGTCTTGGTGAGACGAGAGGGGAAACAAAGTCTGGACAAGAAGCTGCTGATAAGGGGCTGTGAAATGAAGCACAGTGAGGACTGCTATATGATCATGTGTCAACTGTATAGAAACAGATCCAGGCACTACCATCTAAATGAGATTAAGAAAAGCATAAACAATTACTAAATAGTTCTATAGTGATACAACACCCTATCTCAAAAAGAAAGCTAGACAGTATCTGAGGAGCAATACTTGAGTGCACCCAGGTTCTCCCACACAAGTACCCATGACTCCCCACAAATGCACCTACATGCTCACACACGTGAACATGCACATATACGTACACACAAAGAATTATATGAGATGAATAAATAGGCTATTAAAACTGTGTGAAAGACCGACTAATGTGTACATGTAAATTTAACATGGCGCAGGCTGCCTCTCTTGCTCCTGCTCAGATGAACAAGGCATGCAACAGTCTCCCCTCTGGGCTACTATCGATTGACCGGCCTCCACAGCAGTTCCCAAAGTCACATAGGCAGAAAGGTCAAAAAAGAGTACAAAATAAGATTCTGAATAAAGTCACCCTTTAGAGAAAGAACAGGAAATTTGGGAGAAGGGATAAAATAAAAATCTCAGTAGGCTAATAAAAACCTCAAGAGATGGATCAATTTTGTTGAGCTCATTTTGAGGCTTGATTCATATATTGTAAAATATTTTTAAGAGGCAAAGACAGAGACATTGCTAATTAATAAATACAGACCATCTTTACACTGGTCCTTTTTTTTTACTAAATTAATATTTTATACTTGGATTGGATGTCAATCTTGACCTGATGACGCTCTGACTTTGCACAGAACAAAAGAAGGTCAAAAGCAACCTCCACATGAAAGTTTTATATTCTGACAGCACAAAGGAGTGAAATACTTTCTCATCTGAAATAGCGGTTGTCTGGGAGGTTCTTTTATTCTTTCATCAGCACATAGTAAATTGAGTCTTTTCAACAGTAATGCAATTGGGAACTTTAAAGATAATTAAGAAACATAAAATATGTCAGTCTTCTCAAACATAGTTGGAATATGAGTTTTAACCTCTCTTCTTCAGGAACATTAGCATAAGTTTAGATCTGTACTCTCATAACTTAAAAAAATGCCTATCATTTAATTATATATATATATTTGTATCAAGAAAATATCTAATAACTATGTATAGAAAAATAGAATGCCTGGGTTTTTATAAATATTTAATAAGAACTGTACTAGGAATATATTGCTGATACATGAGCAGAAATATTTTAATAGGTTGAAATAATGTAGCAAAACATTCGAAGAGGAGACAAAGGAAATTCTGTAATAAATCTTGGGCTTGAGTAGTTGTGGTGTAGATGTGAGAATTTAACTTTTTCCTGAATGCCTTAGAGGCCTTAGACAACGCAGAAGGACCAGAGTGTCTATTAGTACCCACAGGGTGTCTGGCAGCTAGATTGATTGTGGTACAGCACAATTTGTACCAGAACCTGCAAGCAACACCTACTGTTGTAACTATAGACTCCATGAGATTTCTAACAGCCCACCACCCCAACTGAGATACTCTAAGAAAAGACATACAGTTTATACATCTTCATGGCAGTTATGATGCTTGCCTCAACGCTAGTCTAAAAGAGAAAGTTTACATGAAAATTCACACAGGCAAAGGCTCTTCACACATTGCCACTTTATTCCTAATTCACGCTCATAGTAGACTTTTCTCATCTACCCTGCCTTCATAACAATTTAATCTGTTCTTGAGAGACTTTTCCAATTTAAAGGTGTCGAATGCTAGAAACACATTTAATTCCTCTTAAAGGCCCTGGGTACCTTCAAGATCTAGAGGAGCAAACAGTGAGTACCTGTCCATCTCTACTGGGTTTCTGCACAATGGACCTCATTATCGGAGTGTTTAATTAGCCTGTTTGGATGCTCACCTTCTTAGACCTGGATGGAGGGGGGAGGACCTTGGACTGCCCACAGGGCAGGGAAACCTGACTGCTCTTTGGACTGGAGAGGGAGGGGAAGGGGGCGTGGGGAGTGGTGGGAGGGGGAGAGAAAAAGGAGGCGGGGATGAGGCAAAAATTTTTAATAAAAAAATTAATAATAATAATAAAAATCTCCTAAGGATCCAGCATCATTTCACACATGAAAATACTAATAGCTCATGGATCCTACATAACACACAAAGCAGATCCCTGCTGCTACTATCCTTAACTTGTAAATGCACAGTGGTCTAGAATACAGGGAAATGCTAACTTTCACCAGGATAGCTGATCAAAACTAATATATTTGTAATACTGAGACTGATCCAAAATTGCCAGTTAAATATATAGGCTTTAAGCCACTCCAACATATAAGGATTTCATGTACATTAATATAAAATAACTGAAATATAAATTAGAATATTATTTGGTGATACATGCAGACAGTGAAGTTCACCTTTCAAGGTTAAAAGACCAAAGCAGTTTTCCCCGAGTAAGATGAGTAGAGAACTTCTTGACTCTTCCATCTGTGGCACTCCATAGAAGACTGGCGTGGGGACATTCTCTGGTTCACGAGAACTCCCCTCTCTCAGAAAAGAATGTCTTTTTTAAAAAAAAAAAGACATTGAGTTAGGAGGATATGTGTTGGAAATATTATGGGAGAGGTTTTGGGGGAGTGAAAGGTAGATAACCTTTCATGGTATGCATGCATGAAATTCTCAATAATTAATTGCTTTTTTCCAAATGAGGACTTGAATGGAAAGACTTGGGAGATGGCACAGTTGAAGTGTTCGTCATACAAGCATGAGGACCTTAATCCGATCACCAGAAACCACACACAAAGCCAGCTGAGGACTTGAATTCAATCCCCGTAACTCATGCTTAAAAACAAATCCAACCAAACAAAAAAACCAAGCAAGACAAAAAAAAAAAAAAGTCTGAATATGTTAACCTGTATTTATAATCCCAGTCCTGGGGAGTTAACGGTAGCCAGTGTCCTGAATCTCGCTGTTCAGCTAGTATAGTTTAATTCATTAGCTCCAGGTGAATGACCTTGTTTTATAACAAGGTGAAAAGAACCTGATAACAACATTGGACCTCCAAACACCTGTTGTGTTCAATGTGCACGCGCACACACAGACACACACACACACACACACACACACACAATTTAATGAGAAAACACCTTAGTGTTTATTACCTTCCCAACTTGAGTAGACATCTGAAATTTAAGTCCAACTTTGATATTAATTAGGTATGATATTCCGGGAAAGGAGAGGTGCTTCTTCAGTGTCCAGAGACGTTTAATAATGTAAGAAATTTATATTAGATGATGTTGAAGGCTCTTCACCCTTTTCAATTTTATCCATTCCCTTTCTTAAATTAAATGTAATTGTTATCTAATTAGGTTGATAAATGCATTTTAAGTATATAGAGCATGCTAACTATTTGCTAAATGTTGAAATGCAAAGACAGAAAGCTACAAAGTACATTTTATGCATCTATCCAAATGCCTGTTTAGTAAGTGCTATTTTAACAACACAAGAAAGTATTAAAGTAAGAAAGACAAGTAATTAATTATAGAAAATAGAGAAAATTATTTCATCAAAAGCATTTTTTTTGTATGTTATACCTTGAAGAATGGATTGTCTCCTGTGGATTGAGGTATAGAGAAAAACATTCTCTATGTCACTTCAAATTCTATAATTTCATAAAATAGTAACAGAAATCTTGACCATTCCGTACCAATTAAAGAAACACTGCCACTACTAGAAATAATGTGAACATCTTGAAATGTACTTGAGCATTAAAAGTCAAAAATCTGAAACCCGGAAGTTCTTGGCTCACTGTTGTCAGCTATTATGGGGAAAGAAGAGACCATTTAACATCTCAACTCTTTTTATTTTCCATTTGTATTTCATGAGGATTTTGGATGGCAAGCAGTGTGCTGGTTCTTTTCTTTTGCCAGCTAAACTGGACCTAGTGTCATCTGGGTGGAGGGAATGTCAGTTGAGGAATTGTCTTAATTAGATTGACATGTGGCCATGTCTGTAGGAAACTATCTCCATCGATCACCTGTGTTGGAGGGCCCAGCCCACTGTGGGTGGCACTATCCCTAGGTAGGTAAGTCTGGGTTATATAAGAAAGTTAGCTAAACATGAGCCAAATACAAAGCCAGTGATTAGCTTTCCTCCATGGCCTCTGTTCTAGGTTCTTTTTTCTTTTTCTTTTCTTTTTCTTGTTTTTTTGGTTTTCTTCAAGACAAGGTTTCTCTGTAGCTTTGGTGCCTGTCCTGGAACTAGAACGAGCTCTTGTAGACTAGGCTGGCCTTGAACTCACAGAGAATAGCCTGCCTCTGCCTCCAGAGTGCTGGGATTAAAGGCATGTGTCACCACCGCCCAGCTTGTTCTAGGTTTCTTTCCTGAGTTGCTACCTTTACTTCCTTCAGTGATAGACTGATACCTGGAAGTGGAAACTGAAATCAACTCTTTCCTTGCTCAAGTTGCAGAATGTTCATCAAAGCAATGGGAAACAAACTAAGACAGGCTCTAAAGCCAACTTGAAGTGTATACCAGAAATTGGGAATACTACTAAGCTCAGGGACAGGAGGAAATCTTGGATAGAAGGATAGACTCTGACTCCTTTCTCTAAATTGTTCACCAGGGCTCCATTTTCTTGATCTAAGTCTTTGTATTTGATGGCAACCTCAGCTAATTCTCAGTTAACAACTTCTGTCCTTCCTCCTATTGTGCTCCATACTCTTCTTCCCAGCTCCATTTAGAAAACGACAAGTTGGTGGCTTCAGCCATTTTCTTCTGTTAGAACAGTCAACTGAGAGCTAGAAGAATGGAAATATCATTCTACCTGTTTTTCTCATGAGCACTATAGACCAGGAGAGAACATGGTATATGAACCTATGTTTAGAACCTATGTCTCCTTTGCCCTCTAAGAAAGACTTTCTAGTACTAAATCTGAAGAAATTTTGCTACTACAGGATTACTGGACATACTATGATCAGTATAGAATCAGATTACATATTTATCAGTTACATTTTTGTTACTGTGACCAAATATGTTAGAAGTGACTTGAGGAAGTGAAGATTTATTTTTGCTCATGGCTTGACTGTTCATTTTATTGTAGCAAGGACATAACAGCAACAGGAACAAGAAGCAGCTGGTCACATTGCATCTTCAGTCAGGAAGCAGAGATTCATGTTGGTCCTCAGGTCATCATCTCCCTTGGATTCAATCAGAACTCCAGTTTAAGGAGTGGGACCACCTACATTTATGCTGCATCTTCTCACTTTGGTCAACCCAACCTAGAAATTCTCTTACAGAAATACCCAGAAGTTTGTCTTGTGGGTGATTCCATGTCCTGTTAAGTTGAAATATTAATTTCCCCAGTAGTATTTAAGAATTATTACCACCTTTATATAAGATTCTATTGGAATTATATAACCAAATGTCAGGGAGGTTACATTTCTTGGAAGACTAGGAGGAAGTAATGGACGAACAAAATAATATTTGCTATTTACACCTCTTGTTAGAGCATCTCATTCTCAAAATCTTTTTGGAGCAAGAACAGAAAATGTAGTCAAATTTGAAAGTGCTAATTGGAAAAAAATAAAGACAACTAAAACAAGGTCACAAAAATGTGAACAGTCACCATTTTTATCTATTTTCTAATGTGGCATTTAAAGAAATATATCTCTATTTTTTTTTTCTTTGGTGATGTCAAGGCAGTAGTCACTGGTTTAGTCAGGGAAAATTCGGAAGTCTTCCACTGGGGTGATCCTTACTGTTGTAGGTTTATGGGAAGGATAAAAAATCTTAAATACCTACTTTATTTTAATACATCACTAATTATGGAATCTGCATTTTATACATTTCTCAACATTGTTAACCAAAATCTGACAGACAGCTAAAAGAAGAAAAATTTTCTTGGCCTCGTGTTGTCAAAGGTCCTACGTCCATCTTGGTGTGGAAGGTGAGGCCATGGGAACTTGTCAGGCCATGGAAGAAAGAGAATGAGTTAGACACTCTTCACACCTGGGAGAAACCAAGCCTGAACAAGACTTAGGTGTCATCCAGATTCACCCCCAGTGACCTACTTCTGCAATTTAGGCCAGAGGCTCAGAGTTTCCATAGCCCCCCTAATAGCATCACTACCTGGGAAACAGATCATAGACTAATAGGAGGCACTTAATATGCAAATAATGACAGCCAGTCACAATTTACATAATTTGACATAGCAGATTTTCTTAGACAAAGGTATCTGTTGGTTTCGATTCAGTTTTGTGCTTCTTTCTCCTAAAGTAGTCTGGTCAAGTGGTTGCACTCAGAGGAAGAAGAGGACCCACAGAACACTCAGTGGCTCACTGGCTGCAGTAAAATACTTGCCCAGCTCACACCATGACTCGGGCTTCTGGCCGTATAGCCATGGTTTGCTGTTTGGCTTGGTTGTGGACTGTTGGTCTCCTTAACTACGTCAGCTTCACTAGAATGTAAGCTCTGTAGCAGTAGGGATCTTTTCATAGAGACTAGCTTTGCACAATGTAAGTGGCAAATGTTCTGAACAATGACTGGATAATCAGAAAGAAGAATGCTCCTCAGTTCCAGTTCATTCTCTCTGTCTACCCCCTACTTTGTGAACAAACTATTTAATTCTCATGACTCACGTTCTGGTACACAACATGTGAATAGATAAAATTTACCTTCCATATGCCTCTTAGTTCTTGGTACGGCTCTGCTGACATTTGATCTATTTCCATTTATTTGTATTCTTTGAAAAATTATTTGACGGCATTTTGTCACTTTAATCATTACTGTGACTAAATACCTGCTATGAAGTAATTTAAGATAGGACAGGTCTATTTGGGCTCAGCACTGGAAGAAAGAGTCCATCATGTCAAAAACGATATGGTAGCAAGAGGATGAGGCAACTGTTTGTATAGCATGTCCCATCACATGGCAAAAAGAGACAAAGGCTGGTTCTTAGCTTATTCCTTTAACTAGCATAGCATTCTTGCTTATAATGCCCTTGTAGATTCTCTATATATCTCGTTAGCTAGCATAGCATTCTTCCCTATAATGCCCTTGTAGATTCTCTATAAATCTTTTACATATCTCAATTTCAATCTCTCAAACTCCTTGCTTGTCCTTACAAGGAATTGTTGCTTAGCTTTATATCCATCTTCTCCACCTAGTTCCAGATTGTCAGCAGATCTCCCTTTCTGTGTAATTCTGGAAGTCCCCTTCTATCTCATTTGACCCTGTCGGAAATTCCTTTACCGAGTCATAGTGCACCTTTGTGGATTCTGCTCTCCATAAGAACCAACCTATTATAGATTTAAATCTGATAAGATCACCTCGAATATTGCAAGGTTGTCAAAGCTTGCAACTTTAAAAATAGCCAACATTTATTGAGCTTCTACTATGTGCCAGACATTGTGCTAAGCATTTTATGCATTGCATGACTTAATTTTAGTGAAACTTTATGAATAGGTTTGGTTGCTTTAGCCCAATAATTCAGACAAAGAAGATAAGGAGAGAGGGACCAAAGTATTTGCCCAGGATTGTTAAACTGACATGCAGCACGGTAAAGGTTGATAGTTTAGTTTTTCATCAAGGCCTGTGTTCTGAAGAAGCACACCAAACACCATTAATTACTCAGCCACAAACGAAGAATTATAGCACATTTTCACAATTCATTTATTAAATATTTGAACTGCGAAAATTCACAGGCAAGTAATCTTCTAAATTACAGTATAGAACAGAAAAGAGGATGTTTACCACTCAGAAATGTCTTTGATTTGGTGAGTTCCCAGAAGATCACTGTGACTCCAAACAGGCAAATGGGTTCCAATGAGGCAGAAATATCTTTTTGTTCCCTTCACAGCAAAATCATCTTGTCTTTCCTCAATTTTCATGCTATATTACATTCATATTCCAGTCAGGAGAAAGGACAATTCAAAAGTATTTCTTTAAAATTCCCTCCCAGATCCCCCATAGAATGGCTTTCGCCATTAAGTTGTCATGTGTTATATGTATTTTTTTTTGGCAATAGTTTGCAGTTCTAATTAGTAAATTAAATAAACACAATAGCGCCTCACTGCTCAGCAATGTGCCAGACCACAGTGGAACTTGCAACTCCCCTCCAAGTCATTTACTAGCCTCATGATATTCTAATTACCAATATAGTCTCGGGGAAAAATCATTTCGTTGTATTTTTTCCATTGTAATCTTTTAAAAAATATTGCTCAGCATGAATAAGCTATGGAATATATCAGAAAACAATAATTTCAATGATTCTGTTTCAAAATGTGTTTCAGATTCTTCATGCTGAGAAAGTCACCCTCTGAGTCCTTAAAAATGCAGAGATGTGGCTGGAGAGATGACTCAGCTCTCAAGAGCACTAGTTTCAGAGGACCTGGGTTCAATTTCCAGGATCCACAAGACAGTTCACAAACCATCTATAACTCCTGCATTGCCATGGGTACCACACTTATGGGACACAGACGTACATGTAGATAAAACACTCATACACATTAAGAAGGTAGGTAATTAAAAAATTCAGCAGTGAGCCAAGCTTGGAGTTCACCTGCAGTGGGTTCATAAATCTCCACACTGAGAAAGGCTTCAGGGTCTGCATGGAGTTGTGACCCTGTTTCCATTTGTGTGTACGCAACGCTTAATTCCCCTGGCCTCATAAGTGGATTTTTCTTCCTAAGTCAGGAAAAGGAAGAGAAGACGGTCAGTAGAAGGCCAACATTAGAGGAACAGATTATGGCTGCCTCCGCTCCTGCAATTTATAGCTAAATTTCCTTCATATCAACTCACTCAAGCATTGTTGCTAAGCCTATACACACGCTCGCTTTCTCTTTCAGCAAATAGGGCTTTCATGCCTCTTCCAGAGCGGCAACTACTTTCGTCAACAACCAGAGCAGCTCACTGCTGTGAAAATAACTTGGAGTAAAAACCAGCCAACCAAATAAAAAAAAATGTATTTGTTCCTCAGAATTGAAGTGGAAAGCAAAATACCTGGGGATACAGTATTCAAAGACAGATGGTAAGGAGGTTTGCAAAAAAATAAAATAATAACAATGCTCTCTTATTGGAAATAGAGTTCCAGAGTTGAAACTCCTTCAGGTTGGAGGCCGTTCTGGCATCTTTTGACGATGAATACCTGTTGACCGCACCATTCAGGTGCTATTGAGCTTTGACAGTTTCATTGATTCAAGGAGCCTGTGAAAAGAAGAGGGCTCAATGTATCTAATTTAGTTTGTGATCAGAAGCGTTGATGTTTCTGAAGCTTCCTGCTTCTTAGCTCCTATACACAGTTTGTAACTCACCACATGGTCAAAATCCCTATCTTGGTTGGCCGACTGCAAGGTCTTCTTGCTGAAGCAAGAGGCTGAATGTAACATATACAACTCTGCTTCTATTTTGAGCAGAAATGCCCTAGAAGCCCAGAAAACTGGGTGTCTGAAAATTGAACATTAATGTATTAAATGACAAAAAATAAGCTGTTTTCATGAATTATCAGCTAAAATAACTAGATCTGTAAAGCTACTGTGAAGTTGAGATGAAATGAGATGTCCTTGTTTATTTATTATAATCAAGAGTATCCTGAATTGAGGGCTATGAAGTTATTAAACATCCTTTTTGTGCTGTTTGATGTTCACATGACTTTGGCTAGGATAACTGCACATGTCTCAGTATTCATTAACATCACAAAACGTAGACTGAAACCCCTTACAAAGGGCTATGGGGATTGGTCTCTCAGAAAATGCTCTCCTTGCAAGGGCAAGGACCTGAGGTTGATTCTCAGAACCCATATAAACATACAGGGTTTGAAGGTATGCACCTGTAATTCCAGAACTGGGAAGGTAGAGCCAGGAGAGGTTTTCTGGACAGACAGTCTAACCTACTTGATGATATCAAAGCCAATGAAAAGACCTTGTATTCAAGAAGATAGACAGTATTCCTGAGAATGACATTTGAGCTTGTTTTCCAGCCTTCTCACATGGGCACACACCCATGCTCACACAGGGCAAGGGCTATAAAGGTCTTTACTTTAGTAGGATTTTGACAACATCTAGCTTATCAAGTAATTCTAATAGACCACATCCTTATGATTTACAGACCTGGAAATCTAGTATACACAAACAGCCTCACTTAGAGCAAAGCATAGTAACATGCAGGTTAACAAGGAAAAGCAGTTCCTCAAAAATTAATTTTTATTTGTTCTGTTCTATTGAGTAGTCACATTGCTGGTTCTTTCCACAAATTACTTCAGAAAAGCACTCCTTCATATAAAATAATGCATATTAGAAATCCTGCAGTCGAGATTTTAAGACCCAGAGCACATTTCCTATAGAGTTAGTACCATCAGACTAATTAGAGTTATTTACACTGCAATGCCTGTTTAAGAAATAAAGTTGCAGGGCTTTAAGTTAATGTACTGGGTTTCACTGGAAAACACGTGCTGGTTGCTCCTGGGGAAGCATGTTGTTTCTTAGAATATGACCTTAGTCTAATTTAACCCAAAGTGTCCTTTCAAAGCATTTCTCACTTTGCTTAAGAATTCAATCCCTATAAGGAAGTTAGTTTATCTGAACTCACTTATATTTATAAACTCCATCAGTAAAGATTCAATAGGAGAAACAGACACACATTTTATGAAAACATAATAGGCAGATGTAACTAGATAACTAAATGTATGGATATATAATGACAGATAGATGATAGAGATAATAAATAAATAAATACATACATAGAAACATAAATACATATATAAATATTTCAGAGATATGATCTTATATAATACACATGCTTAATTTAGTTAAGAAATCTCTCTAAAGCTCTTGTCCTGTGTCTATTGATGGAATATCATGTAATAGCAATAAATTTTTTCCTTTCATCGGTGAAGGCAACTCTGTACCTAGAGTGAGTGTTTACTTTAGTAAGAAATAAATGCTACCCGTATTGTGTTAAGAGTGGGTGATTGTAAACAGTATGGTATGATACCCTGTGGAAACAGGGTCCTATCAAGAGTTCTATAGCTCTATATTGGGCTCAGCATCTGTTTTTCCCTCTACTTGGTAACACAGGACGAGTGTAGCCAGATCAACCTTGAAAAGAAGTCCACAAAGTCAAGTTCACATAGTACCAACATTTCTACCATCAGGGTCATTTGCTCATGAGTGCTCTGGGTAACAACAGAAATGACTGGAGAACTGAGTTAATTCTGCCAGCAGGATAGTTTCTTTTATCCTCTTATTGTGAAAGCCATTCCCTACTGAGGTCATCCTTTGTTGAGTATTCACAAAGGACACAAAGTTTCAACCTCTGCTTGTTTATCAAAGTCAGCCATTTACATAGTCCCCAGATCTGTGTTGACAGAGGTTTCTGTCCTGCCTGGTCCCACAGCTGTTTAGTCCCAAAGAAATACACAGAGGTCTACATTAATTATAAACTTATTGGCCTATTAGCTCAGGTTTCTTATTAATTAATTCTTACATCTTACATTAACCCATTATTGTCTATGTTAGCCATGTGGCTTGGTACATTTTTCAGCAAGGCAGTCACATCTTGCTTGCTCTGTGCCTTGCTTCCTCATTCTCTCTGGGTGATGACTGCAGACTTAATCTTTCCTCCTTCCCAAGATTCTCCTTTTCTCCTCACCTCTCCTATACTTCCTGCCTGATTGCCCTGCCTATATTTCCTGCCTGGCTACTGGCCAGTCAGCGTTTGATTAAAATATAATTGACAGGGTACAGACCATTGTCCCACAGCAGATCTGCTAACAACTAGATTTCTAAATATGTTCCCTTGACATCACTAACTATCCAGCCCAACTAGAAGTCCAGTTCATAAATTGCTATAGCCTCATGTATGTTAACTTTTCTTGCAGGAAAAATGGACAACCATTGCTAATGCTGCAGTTCCAAGTGGTGGGAGTACACCTTATTACCTACAGCCCTTCAAGATCCTCCAAGTGGGGTGGTAATAATGCAATTGAGGGAACATACATGAAACATGCAAGATTTTTCTTCCTCCATCAGATGGTTATTCAGAATACCCTCTGAGGGTACAGATGTATACAGTAAGAAAGATAAGGAATGTCAAAAGAAGGGAAAATGAATGTCTTCCCTAGGGAAGAGCACACCAATATCAAATGATCAGCCTTAAAATGCACACATAAGTGACTTTATACAGACTGAGCAGGTATCGTATTTATGTATCAGAAAGGGGGAAGCCATGAACTTAAGAGTACAAGAAGGTAAAGTTTAGAGAAATAAAAGAGAAAGAGGAAATGATGTAACTATATTATAATCACAAAGAATAGAATGAGTTTAAAGAAAAAGGAAGAAGGTAATAGGATGTGAATATGAACATTCTGTTTTGGTCATTTTCTCATGTAGCCCGTTTTCCGTACCTGGTTAAGGTCTTATATATATTCTTTTCACTTGGTAATGGGATATTGTCATTTTATCCAACTTTATACTTGGTGGCTGAGGATCATACTTAGTTCACGACAGGGAATTCAGAAATTCAGTTAATATGATAATCTGATGGTCAATATTCAAGAGTTATCATAGATTATACACTTGAGCAAGCCAAAAAGTTTTTGGTTCTTTTGTTTTGTGTTTTTGTTTGTTTGTTTTGTTTTCATCTTTAAACAGAAGTTGGGCTGTTGATCTCACATAAACTATACTCACATGCACAAAATCGACACAAGATCAATCTACTCAAAATTCCAGCATGGGTGTGAGAGGGGTTCCTGAGGACCCACCCACTCCCAGTGGAAAAGTTTTTGGCAGTTGGTAGATTCCAGAGGAGGGAAAATCATTCTTTTGGGATGATGTGGTTCCTGGTAGTTTGCACATGCTCCTGTGGATGCTTCACATCCATGTACAAATGGGCAGCACTGATTCGACCAATGGATTATGAAAAAAATAAGAAAAAATGTGCTGGGAGGGTGGGAGACTTGGAGAATGAAAATACGATTGATATGACCATATTTTACTGCATTTGTTAAATTCTTAACACATTTGAAATATTAATAATTTAAAAATGAAAATATGAGATTGGCATAAAAATAGTCACAGATACAGGATGTCATGGGTGTATTTCAACATCCTAAGCATAAAAACTGTGGGAGGGTTTGAAAGAGGGTTTAAATAACATCCCTATTCCCCACTGACACCTCTACTGTATCTTTTAGGGTGTATTATCTAAGCAACAGTGAGATGCCACAGCAGGCTAAACCTGTCTCAAAATATTTTCCTGTTCGGAAAAAGATTCAAAACTGGTAAATTTTTTTTCTTTTTCTTTTTTTTTTCTTTTTGAGCATTCGAGAGTCGGAGAGACACACTCAATTCATGTATATCCAAATATGAAATCCAAAGGGTTTCACTAAGAGATGTGCAAATTTCATCGTAACCTTACACAATTATGTTTCCTTCACTTTATATGGGCTGCTAGTTGTGTCTCAAGTCATCACACCAAGCTCACATATATTTATGTGGAATTTGTTTTTTGGTCTCTGGCATACAAATGTCTTACTCACCTATTTAGTTAGTTGTTATTTTCCAATTACTATGCCAAATAAATATTTGTAGGACAGCGATGTACCTTCTTAAGTGGACTAGATTTCCTTTTATTTGAAGTGGGTGAGGTACTTGGCACATAAACTAATATGAGGTTGAGCATGGGGAGGTTTGTAATCTACCTGAGGGGTTCTCCTTACTACACCTAGAACTTGTCTGGTTGGAATGATCAACTATTTTAATTGTATATTGCTTTTTATTTAGTTTGAAGGGTCCTGAAGTCAAGTGTACCACAGAAAAGGTCTCTAATTGCTGTGGGATAATGCTCTTGTACCCTGTAAAGATTTGTTGTTTGTATTAGTTTAAAAAAATAAAAAACACTGATTGGTCAGTAGTCAGGCAGGAAGAATAGGCGAGTGATCAGACTAAGAGAGTTCTGGGAAGAGGAAAGGCTCAGTTTGCAGTCACCAGCCAGATACAAAGGAAGCAATATGAGAATGCTGCACTCAGAAAAGGAACCAAGCCAAATGGCTAAACATAGACAAGGATTATGGGTTTCATTAAGTTGTAAGAGCTAGTTAATAAGAAGCCTGAGCAATAGACTGAACAGTTCAAAATTAATATAAGCCTCTGTGTGTTACTATGAGACTGGATAACTTCAGGACAAGGTGGGACAGAAATTTTCATCTACATTTAATTTGATCAGTGCAGTTGCTCCAAAATCTATTTCATTGACCCTGCCACTACCATTTTTATTTTGGAGATTGAGTGTTTCTTATTCTCTGGGATGCCTACTGCCTTTAGGGATCCAATTATAAATAACAGCTGCCATCATATATTTTTCAACCTATAGAGAAGTCCACAAATCTGTTATCAAGTTGTTTCTTACACAATTTGGTAGAGCATATTCTATGTACCTCTGTGGTTCATAGGGTACAATAATGAAAAAATGCAAATCTCTCTAACCCTTTGGGTGCCCTTCTTTATACCAACCTCTGCCAACTTCTAGCATTTTAACTTTTTTGTTTTGGAATACTTTGAATCTATGTATCAATCAGCCCTGAAAAACCAATCATAGCCATTTCCAGTTATTGTGTTTATAATATTAAATCTGTAGTCTTTAATTAGTTGGACTCTGGCAGTATATGAGGTCTAATATAACTAACTATCCCTTCCACTCTGTTCTCACATCCTCAAGATACTTTCCACAGTCTAAGTTTCTCCAAAATAAATAGGTCAAATGTGTGCCTTCATGAGTACTCTACCTTTCCTTTTGTGCTTGTTGGGTCTTGAGTCTGGTCATACATATAGGAAGGCTACAAGAGCAACCTGAAGTCTGGATATTGTACAGCAATATTTTGAAATGTAATTATACATCAGGAGAATCCATCACTCTTTCTATGGAAAAAGAGAAAATGACATAATCAAACAGGAGGGAAGAGGTTACTTTAATTGACAAAGAAAATCAGGAAATTTTTGTTTTGCTTTTTGGATATTGACTCATAATAATTCATCATATATCTCATTTCAGTTTTCAAGATTTCTTTTCTTCTTAAAAATTGTTGGAACCATAGAAAAGAAACTCAATAATGTTGGGGAATTTCATTTATAGGATAGTTTACCTATCTGTAGCATTTATCTTTAGATTTGTTCTTTAGGAAATCATGGCCCAACCATGACAGGTAAATGAATTTCTCTCGGAACAGTCATGAAGTTTTCAAATCTTTTATACAGACCTTATGGTGGGAATTTAAGTCACTAAGCTTGTTTTCATGATTAATATTTTAGCATCATTAAAAGCAGCCAGGAAACCCTCTTACACTATATATTTTCACTAACCTATTTTGAGGCTTTGGATACCTAGTCCTGCTTTGCCTTCTTGCTATGATTTCACAGGTCATAGATCAAATAACAATATGAATGTCATGGGTTACCAGTATTGTTTTTGACATGGAATACATTGACATCATGATATAAAAGCCTTTAAGCTTAACCACAGAAGAAAACCATTTCAGCAGCTCTGAACTAATATAAAGAACTAATATTTGAGATTTTGTTTCTCAGAACTTATTCCACTTTCATTACTAAGAAGTAGTTATTCCTCAGAATTTAATAGGAGAAATAAAACCATCAGGAGATATGTAGATATTATATTCATTGATGAGATCAGCAATTCAAAGACGAAAGACTTTTTCAGCTAATAGTTTCAAAGGTTTCTACCCAAGTTTGACTGGATTCATTGCTTTGATCCTACAACAAGGCAGGGAGTGGGGACACGTGGCTCATGGCAGCAAGAAGCAAAGAGAGAGCCATATGAAGGGACTAGGACAATATTCCTATGAAAAATACAAATGACCAAAGTCTTCTTAAACAATTTGCTTCCCTTCCACAGTTTCACCATTTCCCAATAACCATATTTAAATTTTAAACCCATCCATGCAAAACACTGTTGATTAGCTCAGAGTCAATCAAGTGTAAACGTAGTGGATAGTTAGCAGATAACACACACACATGCATACATACAAATGGATAGATAGATTATAAGGATTTGATACCATCCAATTGTGAGAGTTGAAGTTGATTAAGCAGACTCATAAGGCTTTATTCTTCACTTTTGATAATTAGTCCTTGTGTCTATGACAGGATCACAGAGAATACGATTTAAGATATAAGAAAGAATAAAGTATAAGAAGTTATAACTCATAAAATAAATTAAAATCTACACAAAAGAGCCATAGTTCATAGGTATCAGATCTGCCTGAGTTCCTCATTGCTTCTGACTGACGGATAAGATCCCTGTAGAAGTCAGAACTGTCTTCTAGGAGTTAGACCTCTATCCACCCCAGGATTCAGAGAAGCACCGGGAAGATCCAGGAATAGATGCATCAGTGGAAAGCTCTACTTCTTTCTCAAGTCTGCACTGTGTAGTAGCAGATGAGTGATGGGCATGTGCTCCAGCTTGGCTGCCGTTTTCACTGTTGTCCTCTAGTTCCCAAAGAAGCAGCCATCCTTCTTTTAGATAACCAACAATCAAAAAGAAAGGAAAAAGAATGTAGTGAAACTTAATTCAACTGAAATTTTTTTGGTGTCATTTTGTCATTTTTCAAAGCCCCACATACCTGAGTACTATGGTAGAAATTTTCTGAGGGTGTCTGGCTATGTTTCCTAGGCTGGCCCTTGACTTGTCATCTTTGTAACTTGCCTAGCCTCTAAGTAGCTGTTAAGAAGACTTTTGACAATTGTGAGGAAGTTCTCTGAGGCTAAAAAAACTGAAAGGCAAATGGCAAATACCTTTAATAGTGAACATAGGTTGAATAAGGAGCTTCTGTGAACCAAAACACAAATTAATTCACTTGACCATATTACACTACATTGACTTCCAATTCCCTCTATTGATATCTCAACTAAAATGTTTATTTCCCACAGATTCTTTTAAATATTTTAAAGATTTTCCCTCATGGAAGGCAGTTGTAGGTAACTATGTGAATCCTGTAGTTAAAAAGTCAGGCTTTGATTTCTGCCTCCTTCTTTCTTATGAGGTATTCCTAAAGAAATATTTCTTCATTTAAAACACAGTATGAGGCGTAAGTGCATATTATTTTTGCTAAATATAACATTTTGTAAAACATTACGTTGATACTTAAAAGATAAATTAATCACGAAATATAGTCTGGTTAAGGAACTTGGTGGTATAACCTTTGTGGGCACACATAAGTCCTTGGGTTCAATCCTCAGCATTGACAATAAAAGAGAGACAGAGAAAAAAAAGAAGAAAGATATTGTTGTTCTTTAACGATTATTTATGATTTTTATTTCTATTATAAGTTATAAGAAATTAGGTTTTGCTACTAATATCTTTACAAAAACATTAATGTAAAAGAATTAGAAAAGGTTAAAATTTTACAACCATTTTTATATTTGGTAGGTAAGCATGATTGACACTGTCTCAGTTATTAATTTTTCACTTACAAGTAGCTACTTGTCGGTTCCATTTTTTTTCCTTCTCACATCCACTCGAAATTATTTTTCTCCAACTCCAAGAGAAACAACTCCTTTCTGCTGAGTAGCTTTTGTGCTAAGCACATTGTCTTGGCAATAGTTGGAACTGAGGAGCTCAATGAGCTCTTCCTTTGGTACCACAGCAAAGATTGGTTTCACAGACCATCCCAACCCTGCGGCTGGGTAGAGTAAGGAGGAGAAAAATAAAGACGTGAGTAACACAATGACATCAGGAGGAAGAGATAGCCCCAAAGTCCAGAGTGCTGACATGCAGTCAAGTGTGATGAGCGAGAGGAAATGTTTTCAGATGAAGTAAGACCTGAAGGGAGTTGGCTGTGATGATAAAAAAAAAAAAAAAGCATTCTGTAAGATAAAAAATAAAAACTATTTTGAAAGAAGCTGTAAGCCTAAAAGCAGACACAGTGCTGTTAGGTATGTGAGGAGAAAGGAAGGCAAGATCACTAAAGGCAGAGCCACATATGAGTGTCCCATATCCTGAAACAACAGGGAGGTTTGAAGGTTGTTGAGTATGAAGGGGTCTGACTAAGCTAACTTGTTCAGGAAAATCAATAGGGATACCTACAGAATATAACAGGAAAGCAAACAATGGTGACAGAAGGGTCTGTTCATAGGTAGGAAATAATTAGGGAATTCACAAGACATGCATAATGGCCTTAAAAGGCAGTAGACAGATCAAAAGGTTCTAAGGTGGTAAATCCGACAAGCTTTAGTGTAGTAACAAGATGTCAAAACAATGATTTCCTACATTCTCCTAGGCAGCTGATTGGATAGTAATGTCAATCACCAAGATAGGAAACAAATGAGGAGTAACTTTTCTCACATAATAGCCCCGAAATTAGTTTTTTTATGGCCATTTCAGAAATGAACTCAGAAGGGTGAAACAGCGTTATGACATCAAACTGTTTGCTAAGAGGGATGAAGTCTATGGGATAGTATGGCAACTCACCCAAACCTTCTGCTGGAGGCAGATGCTTTAAGATGCTTTCCAGACACCCATCAGGGTAGATGAAACTATTTTCTCAGCTGCTGAAAGTGATGTCAGCTGGCAAGTCCATCTGGAAACAACCTGTGGAAGTGATTCTCATGATGAAATCCTTGGATAGTGGTACCAGCATCGTTCACTGGCCCTATCATAGCTCAGTGAGATTTGCTGGCAAGGTAACCTAGGCTTTATGAAGTACTCCTGAAGGTCAGTTGTGATATATACTCAGTTTGAAAATCAGTGGCCTCAACTAGTAACAGCTACCTTGACCATAACCTTGCTTCAACATCTTTTCATCCAAACCTATAACAACCTTCAAGACTCAGTTTGAGAACCTCTATGGACATAGTTGAGCATATACTTTTGTTGTATGATAGGGCCTCTCTTGGGTATATTCCCAAGAGTGGTATTGCTGGGTCCAGGGGTAGGTTGATCCCGAATTTCCTGAGAAACCGCCACACTGCTTTCCAGAGTGGTTGCACAAGTTTGCATTCCCACCAGCAATGGGTGAGTGTACCCCTTTCTCCACAACCTCTCCGTTTTTGATCCTACTGCACATACTGGCTTTGGGGGAGTCTAGGCAGTTTGGATGCTCACCTTACTAGACCTGGATGGAGGTGGGCGGTCCTTGGACTTCCCACAGATCAGGGAACCCTGATTTCTCTTCGAGCTAATGAGGGAGAGGGACTTGATCGGGGGAGGGGGAGGGAAGTGGGAGGCGGTGGCGGGGAGGAGGCAGAAATCCTAAATAAATAAATAAATAAATAAATAAATAAATAAATAAAGAACCGCTATGGGACAGCCAAGGCATTTTTGAAGATTGTGTGTATGATAGACTAACTTCTCAGTCGTGCCTGCTTTTCTTTTTATAGATATTTGCCTGAGAACTAATCCCTGCCTCAGATTTTTGCCTTAGGTGACTTTTATATTGATATAATAACAAACCAGACTGTGCTAGGTTGGTTGCTAGAGCTGCGGGAGTCGTATTCGAGAGGGAAGCTGCAGAGCCAGTCGTGAGGTAAAAGGCTGAACTGGGCTAAGAGCAGGAAAGAAGGCAGAAGCCATAGGGAGCATTGGAGGGTAAATCACACATCAGTCTCCTGGCAATGACAACTCATACATGGCCTCTTGATAAAGGAAGTAGGGAGATTGCTCCATTCACTGGTAGTAAGCGGGATTGATGTGACTATGCAGAGAGCTAGTTATACTAGAGCTAAACTATACATAGCACATGTCTGAGAAATATGGGATGACTCAGAGGAAGGTGGAATTATTTGGTAATTGATGGTGAAAGCTGATACTTTTGGAAAAGTAATAAAAGACTAAGAGTAGTTTATCAGCAACTTTATAGTAAATATCAAAGCATAATGTCCACTTTAGCAATATAAACAGATACATATACTTCAGAACCTGATGTCAAAAAAATGCTGAAAAGCAAAACACCAAATTTAACATTTTAAGTGCTAGAACTTCAAAAAAGGTTGAATTCTTTTTAAGATTTATTTTTGTGTGAGTGTATGTATGTGTTTGATTAGCACACTATTCCAGAAATAAAGATGAATATGTTTGTATCTTTCCAGATACAAACAAAACTTTTAGAAGTTTTAAAATAATAATGCATTAACTAGATTTAGCATATTTATCCATAGCAAAGTTGAGGAAGAGGTTCATAATACATCAGAACAAGATCAGAATAGTTACGGCAAAAAATTGAAGTAAGCAGAACACTCACTGACGGGGCAAACAGGAAGCAATGCAGTACATAAAGCCTAAAAGTCTGCCCACCCTCTGAGATATTCCATTTACCCAGGACACAAGGACAGATCTGGTGATAAAGCCATTTGCATCGCGTGTAGTTTTCTGGGTGTGTTACCTCCACATCAGGGCTAAAAGTAATGGCACAGAGAGTTGACTTCAATAGCAATGCAAAGAAAGAATCTTAAATGGTAAATGTGAAGTACTTGGGTTTCCTAGGCTGTGCTCACTCTGATCTTTGCCAATACACACTATATAGACATTTGGTTAATTAAACTGTCATAATATTTATGTAGATACCATCAAGCGTATCGAACCTGTGGCCTGCCAAATTCACCGAGGATAGCCCAACACTAAACTGTAAACTTAATTAAGATACTATCATTTTTCTGTAAGTTTTTGGTTTGTTTTTGTTGTTGTTGTTTTGTTCTGTTTTGCTTGCTTGCTTGTTGTTTTGTAATGGAAACGCATGGCTCTTCAGTGTGAACTTTGTAGAGAATGATGTCATGTTGTGCTGTCTAGAGATTGGGCTTGCCTGATTAATGAGCATCTGCACATTCAGTTGCTAAGATCTCATTGTCCCACAACTAAAAGCACAGCATCAAATAGAAGCCCACCAAGCTGGTTTTGATGGACTAAGTTAGGCTCTGCTTGTAGTTTTACATGCTGATGTTTTGAAAAATCTTAATCTTTTAAATTCACTGAAAAAATGTAAATATTAGGCCATGTGTGGTGGTGCACACCTTTAATCCTACCACTCAGGAGGTAGAGGCAGGCAGATCTCTGTGAGTTTCAGGCCAGTCAGATCTACATAGTGAGTTCCAGACAAGCCAGGATGACATAGTAATAGTGTGTCTCAAAATTAGTAAAATTAGCATATAAGTAAATAAAAAGTAAATAAATCATATAAAATAAAAAGCAAAATTATACTTAATTATTGACTCCTATGAGATATGACACATATGAATACATATTAACTTTATTTTAAATACATACAACTAACATTTCTTTTGCAGTGTGATACTTTAGAAGTTTTATAATATTTTATACAACTTTACATATTTTATAATATTTACTTGAAGAACAGCATGGAGGTAATAGTGTGGAGTGAAAAACAGGACAATAGGTGAAATGAACAGCTTAGACGCTATATTTCCCTGGTTACAATCTACACTGAGAATATCTAGTGTATAAACATTGCTCAATTATACACCTTGCTTGTAGTAATTCATAGTCCAAGACTTCTGCATCTTTAGGAGGTTTCCATTTATATTCGAGGATCCTTTTGAATCTAAAATACTTTATATGTTCAGTAAAACGTGTATTTAAATCCCTTCATTTGCTGATCTAATACTGAAAACCATTGTATACAATGAAAACACATCTTAATAATTCTTCCAAGTCAAACAGACCCCAGCCAAATACTCTGTGAAGTGTGAAACGACAAAGGCAAGAGACGAAAATGAATCAACGATGCTGTCTGAAATTTTAGCTTAATATTTTCGCAGTTGCTCAAATATTAATAATACAAGTTGTGATCTTTTTAACATATGAAATCTAATTAAGCCTCTACAATCAAAAGAAGCTCAATAGATATTGGCCACACATTATAAGACACTCATGTATCTTTTCCAGCATGACAGGAAAAGATACAAGGCTGGAACAGAATGCACAACTATCACTTCTACGCACTCTGAGAAACTATGTCCTAGTGGATCACAGTGAACAGGACTCTACATTTTGTGGATATTTTGACCATATAAATGCTTTTTAATTTTTTTTATCATTTATTCAAACCTGAGCTGAAAACGTTGAACAAGTAAATCAAAACAGTGGCTTCCAGAGATTTGACTACACACTGCAAACTATAACTCCGTTAAAAGCTGAGACTGTTGCAGTATTATGGGACAGTTTTCAAAGGCTGTCAACAAACATCAGATCTTTAATTAGAAAGTGATTATTTTTTGGGTTTTTTCAAAGTATGAAATAGGGAGAAAGAAATGGGCCTTGAAGTTATTGAAACTTTGGTGAGTATTCTACTCTTGTTAAAGAAAATGTATAGGGCATGAGAACATGCTTTTCCTTACAGAACTTAGAATACTACTTACCTCAACTGGAATTACTTTTCCCTCACTAGAATTGAAATGTGACTCATATTTTAATTTGTAGAATGGGAATTTTAAAAGTAGTTACCTAATAAATCTGGCAAGAAATAGGATACACCAAATGTTGACTGTATACCTAGTGCTTAGTAAGAATATGAACATATATTATTTTATCAAATATTGTCAAGTCACATATTTTTTTATTTTCTCAAATGAGCAAGTATAGTGCTTCTACTGAATTTCTTTTTTTTTTTTTTAGGCAAATTACACTTTTGTGGACTTGGAACTTAACTGGCTTTTATAATACAAGGGTGCTAGAAAACCACATTTCCTGTTTCGAGCCACCAATTTATAGGAGTATAGCAGTTGGGGCAAGTGTACACATTTAGAAAGGACAGTCTGAATCAGACAGTGTGTGATCAGAACCAAAGAGTCAATTATATCTGCTCCTATGTATATCAGGCTTCTCTTTGGAGAGTGACTCGGGTGACATGATGTCCCCATTTTTTTTCTCTCTTTACGTATTTGATAAACCAAGATGCCAAGTGTTAAGAGGTCACCCTGACTGCACAGTCAGGCACTAGGGCATTCCTTTCCTGATAGAACATGTTAAAGATTCTGTTTTCACATACAAAGCAAGATGGAGCCCAAGGATTATTAAGTAAAACCTCACCTACAGTTAGATATACTCATGAGATCACCTTGTCTGTCATCATTGGGAGGAGCTTGAACAGAAAAAGCATGTTGAAGAGAACATTGGTGGCAATTTCAGTGGTTTGGTGAAAGATATAACTAATTGTGGTTACAGTGGTAGAAATAGGGAACTGGGGGGAAATCATGAGATTTTTCTTTCAGAAGGCAACTCAAATCTAGGCCGCCATTGTAGCATCTCTGACTGCATTTGCACAGCTGTAGGAGGGACAAAATTACAATTGCCACTTGCAGTAGCTATTGGGTAAGTGAACCTTTACATACAGCAGGGTAGTAAGGCCACATTCCGGCTGTCTCACACCCTGCCTTTCCCTGTGAGGGCTTCCAGAAGAATTAAGGATGGAAATACTAATAAAAGGCTTAGAACTACACTTAGCATAGGAAAAATTTCACTCAGTGTTGTTGGTGGTAGTGGTTGTTAAGATAAGCTTAAAGTACAGGTCTGTAATTATTTGACTTCATCATTAAAAAATAAAACTAATAACTACAGAAGGCTAGTCCCAGTGTAGGCACTCATGCCTACCTAGATATGGAACAGTTTGAGTAGGAACCTTCCATAGCACAAACAGGAATAACAGATTAGCAGAAGGAAAAGTTACTGTCTTTTTTTAATTTTTTCATTTGCACATATATCTTTAAGTGATCCTTCTCCCCCCCCCACTCCATCCACACACATACCAGATGTTAAAATTTATGTAATTAAATCAAAGACTGGGAGAAAGCTAAGAAGAATTGAAATTAGTTTTTAATAAATCAAGTGATATCAGAAAGCGTTCTATAGTGTTTGTGCCCTTGCACAAAAAATACACCCAAAGCATGCTTGAGAGCACGGAAGGGAAGTGGGGCCCCCCACAATTCCATTTAGATGTATAGATGAGTCATCTGTTCTTGCTTGAAATTCATAACACCCGAGAGGCTAACTGGAAACTTCACACTCATGAAAACCATTGTCTTTGTTAGGGTTTCTATTGCTGTGAAGAGACATTATGACCACGGCAACTCTTAAAAAGGAAACCATTTAACTGTGTAGCTTAGAGTTTTATACGTTTACTCAAGTATTGGCTAGGTAGATGTGGTGCTAGAGAAGGAGCTGAGAGATCTCCATCTTGATTCACAGGCAACAGAAAGCAAACTGTGATACTAGGTGTTGCTTGAGCATAGAAGACCTCAAAGCCCACCCTCAAAGTGTGCACAGTTCCTCCAACAAGGCCACACCTACTTCAACAATCACATCTCCTAATAGTGACACTCCCTTTGGGGGTCATTTTCTTTCAAACCAACACATTCCACTCCCTCCCTGCCGAAAGTTAGTAGCCATATTATAATGCAAAAATGCATTCAGTCTACCTTCAAAAGTCCCCCATAGTCTCTAATAGTCTCAAACCTATTTAAAAAATCTAATCTTCAGTCTGAGATTCATGCTGTCTCTTAACTGTAATCCCCTGTAAAATCAAAATAAAAAAAAAAAAAACAGATCACATACTTCCAGTGTATAATGGCTCAGGACATACATTGCCATTCCAAAATGGAGGAAAGGGAGCATAGTCAGGAAATGCTGGACCAAAGCAAGAATAAAAACCAGCTGGGCAAACTCCAAACTCTGCATCTCCATGTCTGATGTCAAAACACTCTCCACATCTCCAGCTCCTTTCAGCTCTGTTGACTGCAACACACTTCTTTCGATTGGGCTGGTTCTAATCCCTGTTAGCAGCTCTCCTCTGCAGGTATCTCTAGACCTCCATTCAAGGAGACCCCAACACACACCTGGCCTCAGCATCTTTCCTTAATCATAGAGGCAAATTCCATAACCCCTTTCTTAACTCTAAAGCCTTAAACATGTGATTGAAGCTGCCAAATTGTGCTGCTTACTGGGGCTGGAACATGATCCCCTCATTCAATTACATCTTCACCAGATTTCTGTTTTTGATGGTTTCGTTCACTGCTTAAGCTTGGTTGTCCTGAAACTGAGTCTGTAGACCAGGCTGACCTCAAACTCAGAGATCCATCTTCCTCTGCCTTTGGGGTGCTGGCTCTCAGCTTTTCTTTAATTCTTTTCCACAAGTTGGAAACTTAGCTAGATGGAATCTTTCCCTAGGGTCCGCTATTCCCTTTATCCCATTGTTCAAATACATACACAAAGAACAAAAAATAGCAACCAAATACAACATTTCTTGGTCACCCAGAAAGAGGCTTTCCGAATATGACTAAGATAATGGTGAATTCTAAGTAGAAAGCAGGGTTTGACACTTGAAGGCTACTCTAGCCGAGTCTCAGCACAATCACATAAAGTCTGCCCAAACTGACATACCCCAGAGAGAAAAGAAGTGGAAAATCTTGGTACAAGGAAATTGTCTCTCTCTGTCTCTGTCTCTGTCTCTCTCTCTGTCTCTCTCTCTCTCTCTCTCTCTCTCTCTCTCTCTCTCTCTCTCCCTCCCTCCCTCTCTCCCTCCAAATCAGTGTGAGACTCACTGAACTTTGAACTTAATACGTGTGGTACAAACGAAGGATGATAAGTGTTACATATTGCTATGCTGATTGCCTAGCCAGTCCAGAAAGACTAAAATGGAGTTAAGTTAATAATGTTTTGTACTCAAGACTCCACTGTTGGCATGTCTGTAACTGTGTTTCCTGTGGGGCTCAATTGTGCTTGCTGAATCTCTTTCTTCTTTCAACACAGCATGGATTTTGAATTGTTTCGTTTGTGTTCTGTTGCATAATCAGATTTTTTTTAAAAAATGATAAACCGATGAGTATTTAGATTTTAAGCAGCCATTTACTGAAAAAAAAATAACAGTGCTTATAGAAAATGGTAAGTACCCAATTCTTCACTTCTTAGCCCAAATTACATACAAATTTACTCTCTGTGTATCTTCCACTTTTCAAAGAACCTACATGATGAGTCAAACACAGTGTGAACATTTTTTTTGAGAATGACTTATTATGCCATTAAAAAGCTTAGTAAGTTTTATATCCAGACACTTAAAGAAGGTGGAATTATAGGATTTGCAATTATGAGGCGTCGTAGAGCACAGGCCTCCCAGGGTATTTTGCAGGAGGAAGAAAGAGAGAGGCTCCTTTGGGGAAAAGGGTAGCATTCACTGAACTGTAAGACTGGAGATTTGAAGACAGTCAGGGCCAGATTCAGTAAGCTATAACTTCATCATTCAGTGCAGGGCATGCAGGGCAGGGAGGGCAGGCAGGGCAGGCAGGGCAGGCAGGGCAAGGCAGGTGACTTAGTAGAGGAGAGACTGTTGTGTAAAATATGCAGGTGTAAGAATGGTGTTGCATAATGTCACCACTGTCTGATATTGACAAGGCAAATGGGGAGCTCACAGCGTAAGTCATTCGTCCTCTTTACCTTGTCTATAGCCTAATCAGAAATGGGAAGGATTATAGAGGCTTTTGATCCTCAGCGTGTCTAAATGGGCTGAGATGCAGCTTTTCTGAGCATTTTTTTCTTTTGTTGTTGTTGTTTTGATAAGGTCTTATTATGTATCCCTAGCTAATCTGGAACTCACTGTGTAGACCAAGCTGGTGAAGGACTTGTAGCAACCCTCCTGCCTCTGCCTCCCATGGGTCAGGATTGATGCAGACTTGTGCCACTACACCCAGCTAACTCAAAGGCATTCTTGTCACAGGAACCCAAGGTCCCAGAGGTCTCCTGGCTCACTCAGTGGAGAGAAGAAACAGAGAACAGGCTCTGAGTGCTGAAGGTTGTTGCCTTCTTCCCCAGAATCTCATTGTTAGTTGACTCTGGGTACCCATCTCTGTAATCAGATTGTAGATACCCCTACAGAACACCAAATTTTTCAGATTCTGGAGTTCCTTTTGCAAAATGGCATAGTACTTACTTAAGGCCCTGTAAACAAGTTTTTGCATACTTTATACTATCTCTCAATTCCTGATAATTGTTAATACAGTATAAATATCATGTAACTAATTGGCACATTGTCTTGTTCAATTGATAATAATATCAAAACAGCCTACATACTCAATGCGAATACATTTTTTTTCTAAATATTTCTTACTCTGTAATTGGTTGACTCCATGGAGGGCTAACTAAGTGTAATTCAAAAGGAGTGAATGCTTTAACTTCACAAGCAAGGCCAGCAACATCCTCAGTTTTGACACTAGCTAACTATTCACTAGCAGAAATCAAAAATCTTCATGTACTGCAGTCTTTCGTCAAAATGTTCTAGAAACAACCAGTAGCCAAAATTTGTTGAGTGCCTACCAGGAATGAAACACAAGAACTGTGGCTTGTGAAATGCTGTTCCATATATATATAGAAGCCAGTATCATGACTAGGAATGAGTCATCTTATTTTGGCCTGTAGCTTGAAAATGAGTCTAGGTTGGCTGGACAGCAAGTCCCAGGAAATCTCCTGTCTCTATTCCCCCAGCATTTGGATAAAAAGCATAGGTCACCATATCTGACTTTTTTAGTTCTGGGGGGTCGATTGAACTTAGAGGTTCAGGGTTGCATCACAAGCACTTTGCTGACTAAACTATTCCTTTAATAGACTAAACTATTCCTTTAATAGATCTTTTAAATTCAGAATCTAGAATGATATCATTATTAAAAGCTATTATTAGTTTTTCCCTTCATTATCATATACCTTTATTAAAGAGTAATGACTAGACAGAAATGAATTTAAGAGAATTTGGAGAGTAAAAAGGACACATTGTACTGCAATGTGTTTAAGAAAATCCAAACACCAACATCAATCCATAATTTTGAATAGAATTATTATCTCTATTACTTTCTTCATGTATGCATGGTATATGTGTATTCATGCTCACACATTTATGTGCAGCTACGCTTCTGTTTGTGTGTACACATCTGACTGAAGGTCCAAGACTGATTTTGGAATCAGCTTGCTTGGACTAAACTCAGGCAGCACCTCTCTGTTGAAATTGGGGCTCACTTTTTCAGCTAGTCTGGCCAGTCAGCTCGCTCTACAGACCCCCCTGTTGTCTTCTGAGCACTCAGTTACAGGCAAGTTTCCTCCCAGGATTTATGTGAAGAGATCCAAACTCCAGTATTTAAGTTTGCACATTCCCCACTGAACCTTGTCCCAGCTCCCAAATTCTCATTATTTTTACTATCAGTCGTGGAGACATGATGTGGCATAATTCAGGTAGGAGATGATTGATCTGATTGACTGTGATTTATTCAAATTCCGGAACGACATCTGAGAAGTTGTATCTTTTGAGCTACATTTGCCAAATACAACAAATCCTCAAATAATGCCATGTAACTGTTTAAGCACAGCAACCCAGGGCTGATATGGTGGCCTTTTAGACAGGGTTGTTTATTGTTGACTTTGTAGTCTTCTGCCTCTGGCTTCCAAGGTAATTCAAGATGGTTGCTTTAGCTCCTGATTTCATGCCTGCGATTAAGGGGAAGGAGAACAGGGATGAGGAAAGAATATTCCTTCCCTTAAGGATGTTTCCTGCAAAGTTTAATGTACATTTTTTTTAACAGGCTGGGGAACACTCTCATTGAAAATCTGTTGATAGGACAGAAGAGAAGAAGATGTGATGAGGACACCAATGACAGAGGCAGAGTGCACTCCAAGGTCTGGTTCTTGATGGCACAAGTTGCAAATCTCTCTGTCAGAAGCTACATCGAACTGTAAAAATATTACCAGTTTTATGAGACATACTCATTTGCTACTAAGCAGGACAAAATCCTGACGTGCTCCTCAAGTGAACAATGTTATAAAGCAAGGCAGGACCAGAGCATCCTGATGACCCCCATGTAGCTTTGCAGACGAGTTGTGGTATCCCCCTCCACATTTTAGGAAGCTGTTGCAACCGAAAAACTAGAAAGATCATTTACTTCAAATAAGATTACTTTTTAAAAAGAGATTTATTTATGTTTTGTCTGCATGTATGTCTGTGAAAAGAAGATGATGTACGATGTGGTGTGAACCTGTCACACCCACCTCCCTTCCCTCTCTAAGCCGTTTTCGTCACTTGTGATGAACAGCTTCTTCTTCACACCTTCAAGCATATGGTAATGACAAATTAATTCTTTCAGGAACTCTGGGAAAGGGTGGAGATTATTTGGATTTTCCTATTTGCAGTAGCAACCCATGGCAGAAGTAGAAATTAAGCCACTACTGGAAATAATCCCCAAAAAGAGAGTTTATCAAGTTTAGAATAATACTTACTGATGTTCTATTAAATGTGAATATAGTTTTGTCTTTAATTTCAGTAATATATTTTCAACATCTTTGTTATTATTAAATTCTTTTTATGTTTGTCTGCACATAGGTATGGGCACACAGAGGCAGAGATGTTAGGATTTGGATTCCCCTGGCACTGGAGCTACGGGTGTGAATCATCCAATTTTGGTACTGGAAAATAAACTGTGTCTCAGCAAATGTTCTAACCACTGAACCATCTCTCCAGCCCACACAAGATTTATCAAAAACTATCCTTTCAGCATATTGAAATGATACAATTAATTAGCAGTAATTATCTTTATATATAAGAAAATCCGTCATTTGTCTGCGTGGATAGCATGGTGAGCAAATCGCTCACTATCCAAGCATGGGGACGGGAGTTTGAATCCTGAGCAGAGACATAAATGACAAGTGGGGTGATGACCCACAGGGAATCCCTGCATGTGGAAAGGGAGGTCTCAGGAATGCTTTGGCAAGATTAGCTGAATCAGTGAGCTTTGGGTTCAAGTAAGTGTAGTAATTAGGGCGGCAACGGGGCTGCTTCCCCGGCACCCAGGCTGCCTGCTCGGCTAGCTTATGCCCGAAATAATTACACGGAAACTGTATTCATTTAAGCACTGTTTGGCCCTTTAGCTCTAGCACTTACAGGCTAATTCTCACATCCCGATCAACCCATCTCTAATAATCTGTGAGAACCGGTCTTACCGGGAAGATTCTAGTCTAGTCCATCCTGGGTTGGAGCTTCATGCCCTGTGTCTGCCCGGGAGCGGGGCATGGCGTCTCTCTCTGAGGCTCCCGAGAGAGCTGTGGAGTCTCTTAGCTCACTTCCTCTTCCTCCCAGCGTCCTGTTCTGCTTTCTCCTCCCACCTATCCTCTAACCAATAAAATGGGCCAGGGCAGTGCCTTTATTAGCCAATGACCTTCCTCCATCAAGTAAGAGACTTTGCCTCAATCGATAAGATGGAAAACAATCCAGGAAGAAGTGTAGCAAATATCAAGCTTTCTTAGCATGCATGAGGCCCTGGGTTCCACTCCTGGCATAGCAGAAAGCAGATTATGATTGCATACATCTGTAATTCCAGCACTTGAGATATAAAAGAGAGAGGATCAGAGGTTCGAGGTCATCCCTTGGCAGAGCAAGTTCTAGGCTAGCCTGTGCTAAATGATCCCTCTTTTTTTTTTTTAAATCCACTAGTAAACCTGGGGGACATTGGTGGTACAAGTACATGATGATGCACATTTTAAGATTTTAAGCTTTATTTCCAATTCAGTCTCACTTCTGCTCCTTTGTGGGGAGGAGTCATAGTTTGTATGTATCTTATAAGTGTTTTAAAAAAAACTCTGTCATAGCTAATGATGGTGGGAAAAAAAAACTAAAAAGAGAAAAAAATAACAAAATGAGATCTCCAGAAAAAAAGTGATCTTTTTAAAAAATCTTATATTTTTAATAATTTATTTGTTTATATTTTATGTGCACTAGTGTTTTGCTGGCATGTATGTTTGTGTGAGAACATCAGGTCATCTGGAACGGAAGTTACGGACAGTTTGGGGTTGGCATGTGGGTACCCGAAACTAAATCTAGGTCCTCCAGAAGAGCCATTTTCCAGTCCTGCAAAATCAATGATCTTAATAAACTTAGTAATACAAGTCAACCTCATAAGTAAAAAAATAATACACACCATTCTCCATGTTTTATAATTGGGTATTGTGTGTTTACGTACATGTTGTTGAGTCTTTCAGATACATACACTTTTCCCTAGTACCTGGCTTCCGGGTGGCTATATATGACATGTACCCAAGATCCAATTTTGATGACACCTTAAAGAGGTATATAAACATGAATCCCAAAAGTGATTTTCTATACCTTTCCAGCAAATTTTAAAACACATTTCTTAATCTCTACCCACACCGGCTTCTTCTCCCATGCCCGTGAGGCCCAGGTGTGCTTTTGTGTCCTCGTTTCCTCTGTTTAGAGAAGTCATGTTTTCTTACTTCATGGCCCCAACTCTCTTTCTGCCTTAAGGCTTTGCCCAGTACCCCTGCATTGTGATGTCTACGCTGAACCCTCATTTCAGTTTGCAACCCACTCTAAATCTATCCCTCCAAATACCTCCTATCCTACCCTGCTTTTTCTCACTTACATATATATTTCTTTTGAAAATGTAATAAGTCATTTACTTATTATATTTGTTGCTTCGATCCCTTGCTTCCCAACTGAGTATGAGCTGATTTAGCTGAATTCATCTTACTCATCAGTAAGCTTCAGGTTCCTAAAATAGCGCACATATGATGCATTCAATTCATAGTTGATGAAATTAATAACCACTCTGTGTATTTTGAACACTTGAATGAAAATGAAAATATTTGGGCTTTCATGAGTCTGTTTTTTATTGTTAAATTATTTTAAAAGAATATTTTATTTAGAGCTATTTTCTAGAAACAAATTTTGTGAGACATCTCAGTATCATTTCACTGTCATCGCATTGAATTTTTCTTTACTTTGATTCTTTATGAATATTAATTCCAGATAAATTTGTAAAATATAACATGTGATTCGTGACAATTAATTTTATGTGCACATTTATAAATATATTTCCATGTGTTTAATTCAAAGTTATTACAAAATGTTATCAAATGTATTAGGATGTGTCAAAGATCAGAACTCAAGTTTGCGGCTCAAGATTTACAGAGGTACAGCATAATTCGCCTGATTATCCAGCCTCAGGCCCCTGTCCTCAGCTTAAACAGGAATAATGGGAAGTTCACTTGGAACTTTATCTGACTTATATTATCTCCTGGATATATTTCAAACTCTTCCCTGGGAAATTCAATGAGTATGGATCTATGGGTTTATTTAATTTTTCAAATGTATGCTATGCATGCTTTAACATAATCTTTAATTACAAACACTCTAGAGTTTGCCTACAGTATCGTGAGAATGGATTGCCAACACCAGCTCCTCCGAATCTGCCTTGTTTCCTGATGAACTCCCTCCATGATTTATGTTCCCACTCTAGAACTGTCCTACCTGCTTCAGGGAAGCAGTGCCTATCTCAGAACATGAATGGTAGTTGTGTTTTAGTGAGTTCCACTTACACTGTGGGATATAAACCTTTCGAGTCCTCAAGGAAAATATGAGCTCTTGAGTATAGACACAATATCTGATACTTCTGAATCTGTTTTTCAGAGAGTACTTGAGGCAGTGTTTGCATATTAGATGACCTAAAACGTTTGTTAAGAAAATTAATAAATGTCAGGACTAATGGCAGGTTTGGTAGCATAATGTAGCAAATAAACCATAACAAACAATTGCAAAGCATCTTTTTAAATACCAAATATCACATTTAATCCTCACAACAGGCCCACAGGATTCTCCACTTTATTCCCATTATTCCTGGTTCACAGCTGAGGAAATGAGACTGAGAAAAGTTAAGCCAGCTGTACATTTGCAAAGTCTTATATCAAGTGCTTGAGCTCTGTACTTTGACACTTCCCTGTGTATCATACGTTTTACAACACCTTTACTTTTAAATATGAAAATATATTTATAAATGTATAATAAATTAGATATACACATACATAGTTTACTGACTTTTTATTCTGAAATGCTTTTGAGACTCTGATCTGTGTGGAAGTCTGGCAGCGGTAATTTACAAGGGTATTTTACATACATATCTTCTTTAATGCTGGTGAAGAAAGTCTAATAATCTCTGGCTGATTTTGAAAAACTCAACCAAAACAAAATGTGCAAAAGGCTTTTAGAATTTCCTGACTGGATCTTAGGGTAGTTTGCAGGGAGCTGGTATTTACCAGTCTAGGAATAAATTTCTAAGAGAGATCACGATAGCTTATAGCTAATACATACATTCTAGAAACTGGGCCTTAGTGAGCAGGGCTACAAATTAATTGTATTATGTGGCAAACACAGATTTCTTTCAGTGTTTAAAAAAATATGACCTCAAAATCCTTGTCCTTTTTTCTATCTAATCTTTCAGGGAGTCAAACTTATACCCCTCTTAATTCTAATATATAGAAACCTAAATACAACTTTTAAAATCAGATAATCAATCCATTATCCAAGGTTATGAAGGCTAGATTTCTTTGTATCTTAGCTTTCATTCAAATTAATCTCAAACTCAAAACTAGATTATAAATACAAAAATGTGAAGCATAGTTTAAGCTTTTGATGCCCAAATCTTGTTGTGATTAAGTAGGAGTCACTCAGATGGATGCTGACTCACTTCGTGTGGGAGGGCCCAGCAACCTGCTCTGTAACAGACCCCAAGGTCCTCCTGATGCAGGAAGCCCATGGCCTGCCTTTGATTCATCAAGTTCAACTCCTAATTCATCATTGAGAAAGTGAAGGAGTGAAATGACTTACATACAGTCACACAGTGAGAACGTTCTAGAACACAAGCTGGGACTCATAGTTCTTGTTCAGTTCTCCCGTATCATGTTAGAATTTCTGGGGGGTGTGGAAAGTCCTCAAAATATATCTATCTCTTCCTCTGTTTTGTAGATTTCAAGATAAGCATATTCAATCTGTTCCTTTCTTTTGAAAGTTAAAGGTTATATTTCTAAACATTTTTTTATTCTGTTTTTTTTTTTTTTTTTTTGTTTTTTTGAGACAGGGTTTCCCTGTGTAGCCCTGAGTGTCCTGAAACTCACTCTGTAGACAACAAGGGTAGCCTTGTCTGCACAGACATCTGCCTGCCTCTGTGTCTGGAGTGCTGGGATTAAAGGCGTGCGCCACTACCTCCCACCTTACTTTGAACTATTTTAAGGAACCTTGTACATCCAGCTTTCTTTGCCTATCAGTTCTTAACATAAGGTTTATTGTGAGATCCTCACAGCAGTACAGGTATGTGTATGTGTGTGTTCTTTCTGTATTGCAGACTCAGCCTTCATGGTAGTAGGAGCAGATAAAACTTCAGCCTGATGAAATGGGTGATTCCAAAGTTTCATTTTCCATAGCTATCAAGAGAATGGAAGATTGCGAATGAAGACAACCATGGAAATATGTGAGGAGGGCAGGTAATAAATACAAACGAAGATTCCATTTTTAGCCACATTGCTAATATATGTAGCTCCCCACCTTTCAGTCAGATACTCGGTAAGGGCCCAACTGAAGGCGTAAGTCACAAACAATGCCACACCAGTTTGGAATTATGATTAATAGGGTGGTATTTATTTAAAGGGGAAAAAACTTACAGATCACTGTCCCAGGCAACAGCCCTCTACGCAACCAGGAAGGGAGTCTAGTTGCCAGTGGAGCAAGAAGTGAAGAGAGAGAGGAGAGGGAAGGGGCCGCTTTTTTAAAGGGAGAGAGACCATGCCCCAATGGGCTGGTATCTCAGCAGCTATAGGCTGGAGGAGTGGGAGGACCTCCTGCAACACCCAACTAACTCTCCACCTCAAATGACAAAAAGAGCTTTGAATTCTGTATTGATTTAAAGAAACATTGGTTACTGTTATTGTCAATTAATTGCCATTACCTTTCACTACAAGCGACTTCTAATTTTATTTTGTTTTTTCGCATCACTTCCTTTATTTTAATATTTTCTTCTTTTGTTTCAACAAACAAGGTTTTAAATTTTAAGAAATTATTGTTCCTTGTTTTTTTGGGTTTTTTTTTTTTTTTTTGAGACAGGGTCTCACTATGCATCCCTGACTAGTCTAGAATTTTCTATGTAGGTCCGGCTGGACTCAAACTCTCTGAGAACTGCCTGCCTCTGCCTCATGAGTGCTGGGATTTAAAGTGCACGCCACCATGACCAGCTAGTAGTGTTTCTTTAAGATGGAGTTGAGATGATGCATGACGGCTTAAGATGACAGAAGGCAAAGCAGGCAAGTGAGCAGAGCCTGTCCTCTTGTGTGTGGCTTAACTGGTGACAGGGACAGAATTATCTGACCCCCATATCTACTGTGCTTATGCTAGTTTTCTAGTCTCTAGTCTGCTCCTCAGTCACATTGTTTTGGTTCTGATGCTTTTCCAGGAAAATCCAACCAATTTTAAGACCAATCTAAGAGCAAAACTTCATTAGGAAGCCATATTGCCTACTCTTAGAAATCAAAGCACATGATGTACTCTAAAGGCAAGTATAGGATAAATAAGGTTCTTCGGGGCTTTCAGTCTTCTGTTCTTAATGCACATTATTAATAACTGAGTGGGAAGTGTTTAATCATGTTAGGTGGAGACATACGAACTTGTCAATTTTAGCTCATCAGTGGAAAATCATATCCATATTCACAGGCTTTAATTGAAATGGCCTAAGAGCATTTGTTTCCTTGCTGTTCACTTCTATTGCCTTCAGCTCTTGTTATGGGTTTTTGTTGTTAAAATGGTTACAAGTGTTCATCACAAGGGCCATTGTTATGTGTTGTCAGCATCATTAGGTATAAATAACAAATTATTTGGGAATCCCAAAATACTTTCTCTCAGGTTATATTCCTGACTTTCCTCTCCTTAGTTCTTGATCAAAATGAAGTCTTGTATTTCTCCGTGTTTAATGGATAGCTACTTATTCTTTGAGGTACGCTGCATGAATCATCCAGTTGATCCAGCTTTGTCCGGGATCCCCGATAAGGATGGTGTATCTTTCCCTTTGGAACTCCTTTGTTGCTTCTGTTTTTTTTTTAAATCCAGTTCCTGTGGCAATGTGTCATGCTCTGTTCACAAGTTTGTTTTCTTAAATATATTGTCAGCCACTCAAGAGACTGTCATAGGAATCCTATTTCCACTGCAGTCTCTAATACAGAGTAGACATGAAATTCATGTCTGAGGAAGGAGAATAAGAACAGGGGAAGAGAACAGGAAATAAATCCCATGAGATCATAAGAATCTGACCATTATGTTATTTTCTGTGAGATTTCAGAGTTCACAGAACTGAGAATTGGGTGTCTTGCTGGCTTATTGAAGTAAGAAGGCTTCATAATGCCTCTGCTCTCGTTCCCTTGCCCTACAAATGGAGGCAGGGATTTAAGAGACTTCGTCACTTTTTCAGCAGTCGGAACCTTATTGCAAAAGGAGAAGGCAGCCCACGAGGAAGTAAAGGCCACTTGGCATGAGTCGGCCTTACTCACCAGAAGCCCGCAGCCAGCTCCCACCCACAGCTTCCATTCAAGTTGAAGGATGGAGCAGTAAAGATGTACCAAAAGTAGTGAGATTGAAGAATGGTAAACCTCAAACTACACTCAGAAGCAAAAATTCAAAAAAAGAAGGAAGGCCGGGCAGTGGTGGTGCTCACTTTTAATTCCAGCACTGGGGAGGCAGAGGCAGGCAGATCTCTGTGAGATTGAGGCCAGCCTGGTCTGCAAGGGCTGGTTTCACACAGGTTCCTAAGCTACAGAGAAACCCTGTCTTGGACCGCCCCATAAAGGAACACACATCTGGATAAAGTACACCTCAAACCAGACAGTACCATGTGATCCCTGCTTTCTCCTCGGCAGCTGCGAACCTCTTTATCCCAGTTGGGATAGTTCACGTCATGGGTACTCTCATTGATGTTTTTGCTTTCTTTTTGAAGAGGAGCTGGTCCATAATTGCATTCTGTTCTATATTTACATGCCATCTCACAAAGGCATGATGCTGTCCTCCATTCCTGTCTGGATCACTGGCCAGGCAGAGTTGCTTGTGTACTTTTACCCCTGCTGCAGTGTTTCTGCCTTTAATCTATGTCTCAGCACTCTTCCTGCACATCACTGGTAACTGCCCAACTCTCCTTCCAAGGTGACTTGTGAGCACTGTGTTTGAGTTTGGTAGTTACGTCAGTACCCAGGATTGCCCCAGAAATGGCTGTGAATTCCACCGAGGTACACTGACTAGAATGACTATTAGGATGGGATTGGTGGAAGGATCTCCTAAGTAGATGATGGAAGTTACTCAGCCATCCCCCGTGTACTGTCCTTCTCAATTTTATAAAGATGCTTTTCTGTTGTTGTTGTTGAGTAACTGGAAATACGAGAATTTCATTTGAGGAAATGTTCATAGCTGCTGACTCTTGATAGTGAATGTTTTCAGCCAGTATACCAAATGAATGATGTGATCCCATCTTTTTAAGAAATAGCTTAATTGCCTTAGGCAGGCAAACCAAACATAATGAAATAGTTCCCACAATCTTACCTAGTTTGTAAAGCTCATAGAATAATCTAAATCTGCTGGTGTTATACTTGTCTTCTATACTTAGAAGAAAAATAAACTGTTTAAAAATAAGAAATAATTTAGGGAAGGAGCAAAGAAAAAACCAATAATAAAGAGTGGACAGTGGGATCTCGGTGTATCCTGGTTTCAACAAATTAACTGGTTGAATGAAAATTTCTAACATCATATATTAATTAAGGGATGATCGGCCTCCCTTTCCTCTTCGGGGCACTGGGGCCGAATCCCGAGGGCAACCTAGCAGGTGGGAGATCCTTTGTTTCAATAGCCTGCCTGCAGCAAGCAAGGTAGGCGCTTTGTTTACAAGCTACCCAACCAGCATGGAGATCTGATCTCTGCACCAGGAGAGCCATCATTGGGGAGAGCCTTCATTGGGGAGAGACATCACTCGAGCAGCAGGAGAGCTATCACTGGGGGGTGCCATCACTGGGAAGATACATCAATAGGCAAGGAGACCTGATCCTGTAAAAGAAGATCCATAGGGAAGCATTCAGAGGAAGAGAGGGGCAGGCGCCAATGCAAGAATTCACCCAACAATCTGAAAAACAACATGAAACCACCAGAATCCAGTGACCTCACAACAGGAGGACAGGAACACCTTAATCAAGAAGAAGTAGAAAAAAATTGACTTTATGAAAGTGATTGACGCCCTTAAACAGCATGTAAAAAATGCCCTTATAGAAATGGATGAGAAGTAATTAAGGGATGATCACTACAGGCTTGCTATGAATGAGAAAGGGTAAATAAAAAGCTTTCTGGCATCCTCAGATTAGAATAGAGATATTTTTAAGTTAGCGAGTTTTATCTTAAAAGAAATCCAAAGTTATATTTTGTGAAATCACAAATTTTATTATTTCCAAACTTTTATATTCAGTGCCATACATTTCAAAGCATATGCTTGCTGTGGGTCACGTTCCTCGCATCAATCCTTAGCCACCAAATGGCTTACACCATTAGCTCCATCTTTGTGTTCCAGTAACAGTACTCTGTAAGTGCGTGAAGCTTGTCTGATATTATAGAGAACTTCCTTTGGTCTGTCATCAGCCCTGAGAGAAACTAACCCAGACTGTCTTCTAAATGCGCAGCATTGAAATAGAGCTTTCTGGGTACGTCTACAATACTATAACAGGGCAATGCCAGCATACCCTAATGATAGAGCCCAGAACAAAGGTTTAGAACTTGTTTGGGGTTTAAATGTCAAAAGATTTGAGCATGTAGAGCTCCAGGAAAAGGAGCTTCAACATCTGTCAAAATGAGATTGCTAAAGGCTCTGTAACAAATATGCCCCCTAGTACACAGGGGAAGGTGGGCAAGCGCAAACGGCTTGATAACTGCCAGGTGGATCTTTCTATTGGGTACAAGCGCAACTGTAGAAGGCACTTATGGCATAGCCTATAATTATTCAAATAGATCTTGCCGCTGGCCACCCACTAAATTTTTCTGTCTGCTCCCATGTGCTATGTTTAAATTCCAATTCCCACCTTGATGGTTTGAGGCTATTTGGAGGTGAAGAATTGAGGAGGTAACTAGGTCACAAGAGAGGAGCCCTTATTACCGATTAGTTCATTTATTAAAGGGAGTCCAGAGCTCACTAGCCCCCTCTCACGATATGAGAATTCACAGAGTTAGGCATCCAAACATACACGAGGCCTCTAACTAGATCCCAACTCTTCTGGCATTCCAATCTCTTTTGTCCTCCTGACCAGTGAAAAACATTTTTTGTTATTATTATAAGTCATTAACTGTGTGGAATTACTTTTACAGACACCAGAAATCCCGGATGTACCTGATTTGAATGTTTCCAAGTTTAAGTCTTAATTTAATAGGTGAGGGTTAGTTCTCATTACCTGAGAGACTTCAGTAGAATCCGAGAATGGCCAAAATTTATTCACACCAGCAACGAACATTTATCCATATTTACTCTATATCTGGTACTATACAGTCATTATAAAAAGACCAATGTCTTCTTGGACCAGGTAAGTTGCAAATATGCCATCACCAGCAGTTTGGGACGCTGGAGTTACAAGTATTCACACAACCCTGCCAGCTCTCTAAAGCTACTAAACCAGAAAAACGAGCAACAGGTAGAGCTCTAACAGGATTACAAATAAATGGGTATCTAAATGGAAGAAGAATGAGGGCCACATAGAAACCAGCCAGAGAGCTGAAGCCAGACAGCTAAAAGATCAAACTGTTCACCTCTAAAAGAAGAGAGAAAAGTAGACCTGAAAGGTTAAATAAAAACAGAAAATCATTCTGTCCAAAGAAAGCTAAATATATAGATGTGTGTGTGTATTTGCTAAAGGCAGAAAGTAAAATGTGTCCTATATTGTTTCCCATTGTGTCAGTGAAATGCTGGAAGCAAGTTTCTGATTGACTCTTACTACATACAAATCTGAAAAGATAGATTCAGAAAAGCAAGTTTAATACATGCATGTATTCATTCATGGATGCTCCATTTGGGTTGTCACATCCACCCAGAGATGGAGAAACACAACAAAATGCCACTACCGACAGCCAAATCTCTTTTCCCTCTATCCCCACTGAAAGGCAGGAGAACAAGACTGAATTAGGTGCTGAAAGATCTCTCAGGAGTCTGATGTGCTCTGCAGAGTACAGATCCAAGAGCTCAGTTAGTGATATTCTAAGTCTCTGCAAAGTCCAGGCTGATGGGTGAGAGAAAATTCAACTCTGGAAGATCTGCTCTTTCCATGGGAGACATGAAATGGTCCCCAGCAGCTCTATGGGGTGCTGTTGTCTGTTTTAAGAAGTAGTTAGAAGTCTGTAACTCACAAAGGACATCTCAAAAGAAGCCAAAATCGTGGGATGAAGACAGGAATCTGAGTAGAAGGAGGGGTTAGCTGTGGAGGCTAATGTTTCAAAGACCCTGATATATCTCTGGAGGGAATTCTCTTGTTTCTGTATAAATATGCTTTCTTTTTACTGGAGAAACACCTTGAAGCGTCAGTTGATGCCAAATCCGAGAATTCAGTAAGAGCTCCTTTGACCTGACTGCAAAGGGCAGTGAGAAGAAAGACTGACAGCTGTCAGTGGTCAAGGGTGCAGGCCAGTTGCCAATAAGAAGTGAGAAGGCCATTGTGGATGTTCTATCCGTCATGCTGAATATAGGGGCACCTCAAGAAAATATAGGGCTCTGGGATTAGAGAGGGATGGTGGGGGTGGGTAGTATTTCTACATCAGTGTGCTTTGGACCTAGAGGAGACAGGCTGGAGGCAGAGCTGGCCAAGGCTGCAGGCTTCCCAACAGCTGCATCCCCTACAGGTGAGGCTCCTTCTTCAAATTTCAGGGTCAAAGAACAAAGAGAAAGGCACAGAGAGGAGAAAGTTCAGACTGTAGCTCTGAGAGCCACAGAGGGTGGTTTCCCTGTCTTCTGCAGTGGTCAGGGGAGGTCCAGGTGTTGGATGGGAGGGAGGTGCCAGCCTCCTTCGTGTCCAGGACTCAATGTAGTAGCCCTCTCACCACATACCCCCCCCCCCCCCACACACACACCATTCCCAGCCATGTCTGGAAAACGTTCCTACCAATCTCGGTTCCATGCCCTCAGTAGGAAGTGTGCAGCTAGTGACCTGATGCTCGCAGGTACCCATTTCTGACCTGTTGTTTTACACTGAGTGGACATCCCTACTCCAGTCTCCCCAAAATGCAGCACCTTCTCCTCCTACCCCCACCAGCCTGAGCAAGCACCTTCTTCTCAGTTCCTCCCTCAAATCCTTGAACGACAAGAGACAGGACGGCTTGTCATCTACCCTTGCATGCCCACTTTTCTTCCGGGGTTTATTCCCTTTCCGGTTTAGGAAAAGCCCGACTTTGTGGGCTGTCATTGAGATGGTTGTGCATTTGTGAGATCGGTGTTTTCCCTATTGCAATGTCCTTTTATTTCTAATGAAAACCTCTCCCTGACTCTTCCTGTAAATCAGGGTGGTTTTCAGGTAACATTAGCAACTACCTAGGGGGACTCCTTGGAGAGGTTAAGACACCTTGGGGCCAGGTGGCTTTTGTCTGCCAGCAGGGAAAACCAAGGACACCTGTGATGGGAAGCTCCTACCTGAACTTCAGCTTTCTAAAGTGGGATGAATTTCACACCAAAGAGGTTGGGAGCTCTGGCTAGGCAAACTGATAGTCAAGTTAAAACAAAAATTATACCAAGCTCCCAGTTAGCTAGAAGGGGTTGTGCTTGGGAACCCTGTAGGGAGCAAGGGGAGGGAGCAGAACTGGGGGGTAGAAAGGGAACCAGTAGAAATCGCGCTTCTGGTAGATCAACAAAGGTGGGAGAGAAGAGTGTAGGTGGTCTTGTTGATCCAGTACCCCGAGGTCCCTACATGGCGGCAGCGGTGGCTGCGGTGACCAGAGCAGCAGCAGTGGAATCAGCGAGCGGGACGGAGTTAGGACCGCTCGGAGCGCCCAGGTCTCGAGGTAGTATAAGGTTTTTGCAATCCTTCCACTCGCTGGCAGTTGCAGAAGATCTGCTTTTTAAGTGAGAAGAACACGCCACCCCTCCGAGGGCTGCGGCTTCCCGGGGCTGTTTCCTCGCTCATGGCTTTGCCGGCCCCTGGCGCTCACTCGCTAATTCGTCCGCGCCCCTAAGTTTGCCGAGAGCTGGCTGCGGGCTGGGAGCAGGGTCCCGGCCGGGCGCCGCGGGCGGGGGCTGGGAAGCGGCGAACCGCAATCCAGAAGCATCTTGGGGCCATGTATATTTCATCAAACGGACTTCGGGTGCGTCGCGTCTCGCAGCCATCAACGCTATGTGCAGTGACATTTCTGACTTGAGTGGAGGAATGCGCGAAGGAAACCGGGGCGAAATTGCTTCGAGAGGATCTTCTTGGCGCCAAGGCTAATTGTCCTGATTTATGTCGCTTCTGACAAAAAAGAAAAAAAAAAGATCCAATATCTTCATCTGAAATAAAATGAAAGCGGTGCCAAGCGGGATAGAACCGCCCGGCCGCTGGTTCTGATCCCCCGGGATCGGGGGAAAAATCGTTCTGCAGCTTAAAAGAAAAGAAAGAAGAAAGGAATAGAAATTGAGAAGAGAGAAAAAAAAACCCACAGTAAAAGTTTAAGGCGAGAAGTGGCGGTGGCGGCGGCGCGGGGAGACTGCCGAGAGGAGACGGCTGGTGAGACCTCGGAAGGCGGCGATTTGGTTCCTAATCCCACTGTATTTTTGGAGGGAGAGGCACCTTTCTCATCCTCCCTTCCTCTCCGCCCACCCCTCTCCCTCCCCCTCATCTACCTGTCAAAGTCACTGATCTTTTGCATTTTGGAAGAGAACGTCAACGGGAAGGAATTCCCCCAGTCCGGGTCCCGGCTCCGAAAGGGGGCGACGCTCAACGAGGCTGCCCCAGGGGCGCGAGGCCAAGGTAACTGGGACGGGAGGTGCCGGGCGCCGTGGGGTCTGGGGCCGTGGACTCCTCCTCCCCGCGGCCCGCAGGACGCTTACAGTGCGGGGGACCGACCCCGGGGCTGCGGTGGTGGTGACTCGGGTCCACACCCGCCACGTTCCCATTCCACCCGAGCCCCGTGCGCTGCCAGCGGGTCCTCGCAGCTGCGGTCGCCGCCCCACGCGGGACCAAGCTGGGCAGGGCCGCCGCCCCGCGCCGACGGCTCAGCTCCCGCTCGGCAAGGGCCAGCGGGGGGCCCGGGTAAGTGCAACTGACTGACTCCAGCGACCCGCGCCTCTCTGGGTGGCCCCTCTCCATCAGCTCTCTCCCTCCCGCCATCCCTCCCTCTGCCAACCCGTGGTGCCCGCCGAGGGCGGGAGGGGAGATCCGGGTGGGCGAGGAACTTTGCAAAGCGCCTTAAGGAGGCAGCGGAGCCTGTGCGCACTCCGGAGCCCTCACCGCTCACACCCACACTACATCCCTGGCGTGCTCCTTGCACTGGGTCGCTGGCTGTTGCATCCGGAGCCTCCATCCACCCACCCGCAACGCGCCGCGCGCTCAGTCTCCCACACACACACCTGACCACACGCATCGCACAGGCGTTTTTCTTTTCTTTTTGTTAATTATGATTTTCCTTTTTTCAGTTTTCTCATCAGGGAAAAATAATAAATAAAAACTTGCCTTGTTGCTCGCCCTGTGGAGAGCTTTTGAAGTCCCCTCTTTTAATCTCCTTTATTGGTGTGAGATTAAAGCGTTACTACCACACAGTGTACAGCTCGGGAGGGAAGAACGTGGAAGGAGGGAAAGACCGCTTTGGAAAGCTGGTGGGAGCCTTTTCTCCCCCACTGGTTTCTCATTATTAGTTGATGGATTCGGCTAGAGACATGGAGTTTCTCTCCGCTACGGATCTGTGGGTATCTATATATAATACAAATAATACCGAATATTATTGGGCCCAAAATATCCAATTAAGTGATTCATAGGAGAGAAAACTTGGATTTTTTTAAAAAAGAAACTGCGCCCTCTGCTGTTTATTTTGGTAACCTCACCCAGGGACCTCCCCCCCCCCCCCCCAGTCTTATGAGTAGCTGTCATTTTACAGGGCCTGGGAGGAAAATCCTTCGAGGAAGCGGGGGCTTGATTTTAAAGCAATTTTCTGTGGAAAAGAGCAGGCAGAGTTGCTCCAACTGCACCAGGTACAGGTTTGTAGCGTAGGTCCTCTAGCTGTCCCCTCTTTAGTGCCCCTTTCCTTAGAAAGGAAAAAGCAAGCAACTTCCCAGCACAACACTTTGTCACTCTTCGGAGTGGAAAATTCTGAGCAAGACTCAGAACCCCACTAAACATATGGCGAATCTGGCAGCAGCTTTGCTCTGGAAATCAGGCCTCGTTTTATGACTGAAAATACTAAAAGTTTTCCTTTCTTAACAGAAGAAAGGGGAAAAAAATAAGAAAGCAAAGATGTTTTCCTCAAAATCATTTGTTCAAATATGCTTGCTAGAAAGTTTCGCATCGATGTTTTATGAGGGCAAGGATTTCCTGGTTAGATGGCTTTGGAGAGCAGAGAACCTCTAACCTGCAAGGAGGTTTGCAAGTGTTTTGTACTTTGTCCCTCTGCATGCCTTACCTAGCAGCTCTTCTCTTTGGCAGAGGGAAATCAGCCCGATAAATGTCCAAGAATATTTTAAAACACAAAAAACTTTCAGTCTTTCAAGGGAAACCAGGGTGCAAAGAAGAATCACATCATACATTTCACATGTCATGCTGTCCCACTTACACATGGAAGGGGGATAGTCTCCCTTCCAGATGCCATGACATGCATTATGGTACTTTCGCCACTGAGTACCAACATGAAGACATCCAATGTTTCATGTATTTGGCTTTTCATTTATTGGCAATCCCTGTGGTTGTATTTAAGAGGAATCGCCATGCTTATATTTTTTTTTAAAAAAAAACCTATTTTTATTTGTGCATGCAACTGTGTTCCTATTTAGAGTTTTGTCAGTTGGTCATGTGAGTTCAAGTGGTTCTGGTTAATTTTGTATTTAGGAGACAGCTAATGCATGTTGAAGTTTCTTTCACGTATTTACCAGGGATAGCAAATGTATGTTTTTGCTCCTGTCAGTTTTCTGCAAAACATCAGACGGTACCATTAAACAATTACACCACTGTGCATTTAGCTGGTAGGTATTATAAATAAAGATTTGAAGAGAGTTTGTGAGTAACCAAAGCACCAAGTCACTAGGAAGGCAATAAAATTTCATACACCTTAGAAAAATGAGTGTATGTTAGTATTTAAATGTGTGCGTGTGTGTGTGCGTGTGTGTGTGTGTGTGTGTGTGTGTGTGTGGATTATGTTGTATTATGGGGAAGTAAGTGATTTAACATACTTTCAGAAAGTAATTTTAATTTTAGAATCTGGAGCTCTGTTTCAAACTTCAAGTGGGTGTAGAATTTTTCAGCTGCGTCTGTGGAAGCTTGTATTTCTTAACTTCCCTATATTAGAAGGAAGGCTTTTCGTTCATCTGACAGTTGAGTGCCAGGTTTTGTTTAGGCTTACTTGATTTTGAAGTAATTTTAACGCATGACCCCTCCACAAACATCCTGGAAAATATGTACTGATGTCCATCATGTTTATCTTTTGATAAAAATAGAAATATTTAAAATACCAATGTGTGCCAATTGGCTTTATTAAGATTCCCATGATTGTTTTGTAGAATACTCAGTCACTTATGTGCAAAGCATGTTGGAATTGTAGCATCACATGTAAGAGTCCTTACCTTTTTGAGATAGTCAACAAAAAGACAGGAGCCTCTGTTCCTCATGAAGAAACCAAAAGATCCCCTTGTCACAACCAATGAACATGTGCAAAGAACATTAAATGTGTGTGAATGTTTGATCTCACTGTGGTTGTGTTCACAGCTGCCAATCTTGACAGTTTGTATATTGTTTCCCCTTTATTTTCTCCAGTCGATGAAAAGTGATTATCTGTAATTTTCCTTCTGTTTATATCCATTCAGAAACTTGTAGCTTTATAAAAGTCTTAATGTCTGCACAGAATGAGTCAGTAGCTGTCTATTTCAGGGGTCCCGATGAGCTACGTGTTTATGGAATATTTAGCCTATTACCACACCCCCACTTTCTAGTGGGGTTATATAATGAAAAGAATGCTAAAATCCAGCAAGAGTTGGTAGATTGACTGACAGTATTTTTCTTTCAGTTAATGACATTGGTAATTCTTTGAAACTATAATGGCTTATTATTTTAATCATTATTAGTTTGCATAACACTTTGGAGCCATTTTTTTCTGATAATTGGAAGGTTTATTTTTTTTTAAATCTCTTCTGCATAACTAATCCAAGGCAGGAAGGACTTAGCTGTTGAATCTTGGAAAAATGTATGTTTCATGGATGCAAAGCCATTTTGTAGCCTATTTTAGTCCTGATCAATAATACCTATCAACCTGAAAGCCATGTAATTTTGTGGAGTTTTTCATTGGCTCTACAAATCCATATGCCAAAGATCCATGGACTTGTAATATATTAATGGGGAAAAATTTAAACACAAAGGATTTCTTACTACTTCAGCTCATAGGTAGAGACGGTGCCAGTCCTTGGTTGTTCTGAGTTCCCAGGTGGGGAAAGTGCAGATTTAGAGCTGGAGCTGCCCAGGGATCTTCTGAAGTTGCCCATATCCAGACCCTTGAGACAAATTCACAGTATCTGGCATTCAGGAAGGGATCCATTTGGGACACTTAGTCCCCAGATATGTCTACCATTGGCTGCCCATCCCTTAATGAATTTGTCTAGCCATTTGCAGCCATGACCTAGCTTTTAAGAAGACAACATTGATATTTTTAACCTGGTCTAGAGGAGAGCCAGCTGGAAATCAGCAGCATTAAGTGTTGGAGGTGGTGGTGTAAATAATATTCTCTTTGTACAATATTTATTTTCTTTGAAAATACCACAATTTTACTTTTACCACAAATCTCTGATTATCATAAGGCCTCTTTGTCACTAAAGTTTATAGATTTAAATTCTTCTAATATGAAGCAGAAGGATTTATTTGATAGCTTGTATGGTAGTGGGAGGTAAGGAGATTTTGATATGAGGGGTGCAAAAGAAGGGGCGCTACAGACTTTAAAGTTAGAAGGGAAACATAATTACGTTAAAGAATAGCTCATGGCTGTACTCTGGTTTATATTACACTGTGGTCAATACCTTTTTCCATGTCAATGGGAGCTCATTAAATGTAAATTCTGCAGACCAACTGAGCTACACCATATTAGTGCTTGCCAAAGCTTGACATTTTTAATACATTAATAATATGTCTGTAATGTAATGGAAAACTATTAATCACAACTGGTCAGGTGCCAGAAATTTAAGCTGTAATTGGCTGCTTCCTGTCAAGAATGTCTGTCCCACAGTCCTGCAACTGCCTTATATTCAAATATCTTGCACCCCTCTGCATTTTTCCCTGTCAATTCTCCAGCTTCGATCAATGATGTAGTCCATAATTCTGTGTAATGACCATCGTTATAGTTCTGGTAAATTTTAATGAGAGTCTGCTGCGTTGGCAGTGCTGCCATCAGACGTGATAACAGGTACATGCATTTCCTTAGTGCCCACAGTTTCACGTCGAAATATACCAGATGACGTCACTGAGGTAAAATAGGCGTGAGGACAGAGTAACAAAGACTAGGTGGTTGAGGGAACAGTGTTGGTTAAGAATGGTGAAGAGTATTCTCCAGCATCATTTAAGCCTGTATACTTGAAATGGTCTTTAAAAAATAATATTACAAATTAACCAAATCTTCACTCAGTTCAAGCTCAAAGCCATGGGTTCCAAGTCTTTAAGATTATATTGGTCCTAACTTACAGACTGCTGGATTTTCAAACTTAAAAAGTGATATTAATAATTTTGGAACTAGAAGATTTTATACTACCTCACCTCTAATGCTCCTTTTCTTCACTTTTCAAAGTGTCTTCTTCCTGTATAGTAGATGTAGCAAATATAATTGAAAGTTGAGTCTAGGAAATGTACATTTCCTTCTTCTTACCACCTTTTCAGGTTATTAATCGTCAATGTGTTGGCTGTTTCAGAAAACACCAACTTAATGAATCTAAAACCAAACACACAAACAAACAAACAAAGCAGAAAAGCTTGAGTAACCACAACACATGCTCCAGTAATGTTTTCCTTTTTTTTATTTTCTTTTCTCTTCTTTTCTTTTCATTTTAGCTTAAGATTTCCAAGTGCATGCCACAGAACAGTGTCAAAGTCACAAAGCAGTAGATTTAAATCTGTAGTTTACACATGTTTAGACACATTGCTAATTATTCCTTCTTGGAAACTCAAATATTCAACACTTTTCCTAATAGAAAATATCACAAATTGCAGCTGTATGATAACATTTTATGAATTGAATATAATGAAAATTGCACTTGCATCTATAAAGCAATTATTATAAATTACTTTGCTATGGAAACACAATTCAACCATCTGTTGGCATTTCGTAGTCTCTGTGGCTTAGTTCATTTTAAGATGGTGCATTATTTAAATATAGTGCATTCCCTTTATAAAATTGCGTGAAGATAGCGAACTTCCTTATTTAAACTGTTTAATATGAATTGAAGAGTCTATAATGGAATTTTCCAAAGCTATAGGTTTTTTATTTTGTTGTTTTTTTAAACTGAAAAGTAGTTAATAATTTGAACTAGGAATATGAACCAAATAGCTAAGAAAGTGTACTTTCACACCTGGGTTTCAAATGTTACCATTTGTTAGGATCTGAAGAGTTGAAAAGTTCCTAGTGGACCTCATCAGTGACTTGCCTCTGTAAGTTATACCGGGTGTATTATCAGTTTACCCAAAGTGCATTGAGATGGAGATTTTTATTTTCTTTTAGAATTAGTCCCCTGTTATTCTGCTTCATGGCCTGTTAGCTCGCCCTCAGCGATTTTCATATGTGCATTTTAAACTGTGTGTTTTACTATGGGGCCTTAGCTTTTAAAGCCCTGCCTAATATCCACCTTTGGGACAGATTCTCTCCCGTTACAGAGAACAGTCACAAATGCAGATGGGATGGCTAGAAAAAGATGCAGGGAAATAGAAGATTCTTATGAAAGGAATATTTGCCCCCTTTGGTTTAATTTTTTGAGTATTTTCAGAGAACCTAATTATCTTTTTCAGTAAATGCAACTAAACAAAAGATGTTAAATTCTTCCAGTATAATGGGCAAATCCAGAGATAGGCTGTGCCAACAAGACCCGTTTTCACTCACCTGCCCCTAACAAAAGCTAAGATATGTACAAGGAATTTGGAGAATTTTAGGGTCTCTTTGCTAACAGACAAAAAGCACACAAGTAGTTGTCATTGCTATAAAGGCCCTCTTTATCCCCATTGTTCTCTTGGAAAATCTTTTAGCCAGCTATGAGAGCTGTTTAAATCCACAAGCTTGCTCTCAGTAGTTTAGAAGGAAATAAAATTTTTGAAGCAAAAACCCATTAACTCTCCTAGAACATGTTCATCTACCTTCCTTATGGAAGAGTCAGATCTTTCATATTAAAATCCTCTCCAATATGGATGGGTACCCTGATCATCCTATTAAGGCATCTAACTGAAGCTTTTCCATATTACACCAATTTGCTTTATATCACACCAAGCCTCCAAAATATTAATGTACCGTACATTTCCTAATGCTTTGATTCCAGGGCAATAACTCTTACTCTTATTGTTTTCATAGAGATGTTTGTGTCAGAAGAAAAAAGAAAATGATTGCTGGGAAGCAGACACAGAGCCGTAGACACTCATCCTTGTGCTTCAGATACTGATCCCTCATCGCATCTGAGCAGCCCCTGTGAGCCCTGAATCCCGAGGATCACTCAGGATTATCCGATGTACAATGGGAGAGTTATCACTTTGCTAAATGATTATCTGCGCCTGGACATCGTTCACAAACGTCTAATAGATGTGTTCTACAAGGAGAAAAGGCTGCAAGCTGTTAATGCCTAACACAGATGCACGTTAGGCTTCCACCAAAGTCCTCAGCGTGCCCAACTGCACTCAGTATTTCAGTCTCTCACGTTTGGTTTTGGAATCTGCTTTGAGACCTCAGCGTATTTTTTTTTAAATATACAAAACTACCTATATAAAGACACACACACACAAGCACACATACAATATACTCATGTGTATGTAAAGAAGACACTGACTACAATTAAGACACGAAGACTGCCAAGATTTTAGAGATGTATTTGTCAAGATTCCTGTCGATCCATGCCCTGTGGGTTACAGTGTCCTCTGTGATGCAGCCCTACCTTTTAGTGTGGGGACATTATGATGTATGTAAAACTCAGATTTACACAGAAGAAGGGAAAGTTTGGGATTATATGGCCTGCCAGCCGGAATCCACGGACATGACAAAGTATCTGAAAGTGAAGCTGGATCCTCCGGATATTACCTGTGGAGACCCTCCAGAGGCATTCTGTGCAATGGTGAGGTGGTGCTTTTGCGTAGAGTATTTTACATGAGTGTCATTCAATCTCATGGGCAAGCAAAAGAGGCGAGTGTGAAGGCTCAGTTTGGCAGAGCCAGATTTGCAGGTGGCAGATACATGTTGAGAGGCTGGCATCATGCTCAGAGGAGGCTTGTCCTATCTGGAGTTGCAATATATCTGATGTGATTGATGTATGGGAACTTCCTGCTTGCCAGTAAGCCAAACGTTTCAATGACACAGGTGGAGTGTGGATATACTGCAAATCAAAACGCCAAATTGATGGTTAAATTTTAGAATAGAAACTGGAACGTTAGGTCAGCTGGATAATGTTCATGATGAAAACCCATTGGTAAACCAGCATTAAGAACACACAGGTTTAGTCTTACACATAGATGAAGCCAGGCTCCAATTCCCTAGTTCAAGATTAGTTGAGATCTTCTGTTTCCTTTACCAGACAGCATCTCTGATAGGGGTTCCTCACGAAGGGACCAGCAAGGTGAAAAGAAGGAAGGATCGTAGACTTTCTTGAAGGACTTTTTCAGAGACCTTATTTGCCAGCTCATGCATATCCTTGCTATCAAGGACTGCACTTGCTATCAAGGACTGCACTTTTCCAAGTGAAGCATCTATTAGGAGAAAAGTAGTATTGGAGGAACATGTTGCATTTTCAACTAAAATCACAGGAGAAGATATACCTGTAAGGTGTTTATTAAAGAGATGGGTGATTAATGTGGTGTCAGTTAATGTGGTAAGGAAATGAGACAGTGTGCTCATTTGGTTTATGTTGTTGGTTTTTATTGTTGGCAGTCTTTATTTGATGTAAGAACCGTGACCCCATTTTAATCCACATAACAGATATAACCATGTGGCAGGTTTTAATAGTATCTTACCTGACTTTATTATCTTGAACTTGGCCTGGCATTTTCAGGCTAGTGAAACTATTAATCAAAGCAGCATCTGCTCACAGTCCCCAGTGAGTCAAATTAACATAAGATTGTCTCAGGCGGGGCACTGTAGAACCGGTTTTGTAGCAGGGGACAATTTTGAGCAATAAAGAGCGTTTTCACCTAAAAGCTAAGGGCTTACCATTTGTCAGAGTGCCTTTGGGGACTGCTTTGAATTATAGTCTAAACCTGATTTGGTGGAGGGTGAGAGAAAGATCTTGGCTATTAGGTGTCACTATGACTAAAGTGCCCCAAATGACTAAATATTTCAAAGAGAGAGCCCGTCTCTCAGGGTAACAGGTATGTGCTTCCGAAAGAAGTTGTGCGTTTTGCAAACCACAGGCTTTCAGTAAGGTTTATTCAAACGTATCGGTAAAACTCCAATAAATCTGTAAAAGAGCAGGGACATTTGTCGGCCTTATATGAAGTCTTTAGTAATTTCCTATGAAAGGTCAAATTTAAAATTTCATTGCAAATGTGGTGTGAAATTACTGTTTGGTTATAGGTTATCTAAGCTCCAGAGCCTGCATTCTGGGCCAGATTTTCTCATCACGACTGCTCCAGCCCTATCTATTGGTCTCTGTGACACGCTGAACAATATGCCTCTTCGGGAATTGCTTAATAATTTACAGATCCAAGTGAAATACTTCATGTCCTTTGCCAGGGTGCAGTTTCTACTCACACAGGTGCTGTAGGATTGCCTCCAAGGTGTGATTTGTGTGTGCGGCTTCCCCGAACTCATCTTTGGCCAGAAAACACTGGCTCAGCATCTCTCCTGCCCTATGTGTAAAGCATCTCATACCTGTTTCAGCCTTCCTGTTTCCCCCAAAAGAAGCAGGAAAGGGCACATTACAGGACTTTACAGGCTAGCTTTTCACAGGGGCATGGTCTAAGGTTCTTAATTAAGTAAGTTAATTCCTATTAAGTTATAGGCTAAGTGATGGTAAAGTACCTTGAGAAAAGAGAATTAAGGGAATAGACCTAGGTTGGCCCTAACTGTAACTGTGTGACACACAGGAAGCCCCACCCAGGCTACACTGTAGTGCAGTGCATACTCTGGTAGACTTTCACATGTCACTGGGCAGGGGGTAAGATTTCGGAGTTACCCTATCAGTCATTAATTTGTATTCCTTAATGTGCATATGATTGGCATAGCCGATTTAATAATCTCCTTTAAATGTGAACTTTGGGACTATTAGTATGCATATTAGATGCCAAGTCGGTGATAATGGCCCCAATACAGCAAAACTTCCTTTCTGTAGCGGTGGATTTTCTCTAAAACGCCTTGGTGTAAGAGTTCTTGACACCGGCGGTAAAAGCATTGCGGGATGCTGTCATATCAGGTCTGCCGAGGAGCTCCTTAGCCCAAAGTCTAATGGGAATCCGTAAAGTCACTTATGCCAGGACTTATGGGTTCTACGCTCCCTGACACTTATTTCCATTTCAGCTCCTCCAGAGTCATTATGGCCTATTACATCACCGGAGCTGCCAAATAGACACAAGCCCTACTTAGCCCCTATATGTAAATGTTTACTGGAAGATGGCTTTGCCTCCTCAGCTAGGAACACTCCTCTTAGTAATGACTCCAGGGATTCTGAACACAGAGAATACATTCAGTCATGGAAATAGTCTCTAATGCCCAGAGTTAATGTTGTTAACATGAGTGGAGCTTCATTGGTATTGCACTGAAAATCTATGGTGCTGCCTTCTGTATTTTCTCTGTCAGTATACGCCCATGACTACCCATGAATGTTGTATTTATTTTAATGTGGCGTGAATTAGGAGGGGAAAAAACAGCTTACGGTTCCATTTAATAATACATCTCTGCTTACTAACTTGGATGTCCTATCTATGTCAAATCTTCTATGTCAAGTAATTTAAAATGGTCATATATTAATCATATAAACACCGTGAACAATAGTTTATTAGGAAAAATTTGTCTATAATAATATAATAGAGCATATGAATATAGATCATGTGTGTGAATATCATATATGTATGTATGTGTGTGTATTATTTGTTTGGAAAATTATTTGTTTTCTTTTTAGTCTGGTACATCCCTTTTCAAATTGACAGTGCCTAAAATTGAGCCTGTTTTTGTTATTGGGAGAAAAACGTGCAAGGCACCGGACTGGCTGCCTTTGCTTTTGCAGCTGAGGCAACCTACTTGTGTGGATACTGTCCTCTCAGCCATAATACAAGCTGCAGGTAGCATGCCTCTGTCAGGAGACACAGGTCATCTAGTGACAACGGTTTAATTTGCATAAGGAGCAGATCGGATGATCTGATCCTGGGTGTGGAGCTGAAGCGACAACACTGAGCTGTGCCTTGGTCTTTGTGTTTAAATAAACATAGCTGTCATGTCCCCCGGGAAACACCCCGGTGGCTTAAAAATGGAAAAAAAAATTATCTGCAATTATCTACAGCTCTCAGCCAATGCTCTGTATAACTTAAACAGAAACATTTGAAAAGAAGCCTCGAGATGAAAGCAGCCACATACATTTGTACAATTTATGGGGCAGAAGTGCTGATGACTGTGGAAATAGGAGCCCTCGCGTGCTGCCATGGATTTCAGAGCCAGTCAAACCCAAATGACAAAACAAAGATGATTAAAAAGTCTTTTGCGCATGTAATTTTGGCATAGTGTTATGAGGTGGACATTAACTGTTTACCGTGGAGATTTTCAGCATCATTAATGTGGTATGCCTTTAATTACAAGCACACTCGTGTGACTGAAAAATGGAGGAAATAAAGTCCTCTGAGGTGTACTTAGCGACACCCTCATTATGTTTACCGGAATAATTAAAAGAAAGAGCATATTTTTTTAAAATAAAATGTCACCTTGAAATGGAAATGGATTTTTCTTGAGAAAATTTACTAATGTGTGCCTGAACTCTCAGTAGGCATTCATTCAAGGACCTTACCAGGTCTGTTAGTGATCACTCAACATTGTGCGGTTTCTATTAAAAAGAAAATAGTTAAAGTAACCCTTATGGATAGAAAGTATTTCATTAGAGCCAAATGTAATTATTAAGTAATAGGGAACTTTTATATTTTGTGATTTCAAAGGAACCTGTGGGGCAAACAGTTGGCAATGTAGCGACTTCAAGGCCACACTTGGCTTAAATTTCTATTTTGACAGAATCGTGGGTTTCCATCTAATGGCTATCAGGTGGCCTTTGAGAAATTAGTTTGGTAAACTCAATTACATTTTTTTCAGTGACAAGGGATTAATATTAATTTTCCCAAAACTGGAAGTGACATTGACATAGACAATAAATGAATAGTTTTAAAAAATGCGCTCTGTTCTCATGAATCATAATTTGATAAGTGAGCAAAGTTTTAGTACCTGTGACATCTTTCATGTGAACTGATTTACCTCTTAAATTATGGCAGAATGGAGTTTTAAGAAAACTTCTGGTTTTCCATTGTTAACACTTCTTTGATAGCGGTTCATTGTTTAGACTTATTTCTCAGAGATGACTCATTTACAGTGAAATGATTTTGTGAGTGATTTCTCACTTCATCAAGGAACCTCTTGTTGAGGAGCTCACGCAGCTCCATTTTATCTAGGGTGTCAAGTCTAAAGTGCTCTACCTGCCTCGTAACTGGCTAAATACAGTCTATCAGTACCTTCCACTAGGTATCTCTGGCCTGCTTAAGCCTAGCAACCTGATAGGAAAGGAATTCCTGCACTTGGGTTGAAACTGCATTGGTTTGGTAGAGCTAGCATTGGTTTAGAGATGTGGAGGAGGTCATGAGAAGGAGATGATAGCTTTTTATGGCTAGGGTAACAAAATTAAATTGGTGCAACCCACGTTATTTATTGTCACCTAATTGCATTTTCTTTTCAGAAAAAATGAAATTTATTTTTTATCATTGATATTATTAGTGGGCACATGGGCACACATGTGGAGGTCCGGGGACAACATTTGAGAGCTGTCTTTCCTTCCACCATGGGTCCCAGGGATTAAACAAAGGTCCTCGGGTTTACTTAGCAAGTGGTTTTATCCTTTGAGCCACTGAGCCATCTGGTCCCATATCCTCCAGGACACAGGGGAATGAGGTCACAAGTGTGAGGAGGGCTGAGGGTGTAGCTCGGTGGTAGAGCCCTTTCTCTTAGTGTATACAAAGCCCTGGGTTCCACCGCCAGCACTACTCAAAATTGATGTAAATAGTCATTGATTATCATCAGTAATTTGGAACAGACACTAGTAATATATCACACAATACTGAAATGCTTGAAAAATTCTGTTTCCCTTCTTAGATATTTCACATAATTTACTTTATACAATTAGGATTATATCACATCTGCTTTTCCACACTTTGTTTTTATGTTTTATGTATACAAATGTCATCATTTGGTCGCCATCTCCTCTTTAAATTGTGATTTTAATAGCTATGAATATTCCATTATATAGCTTTGCCATAGTATATCTTCCTACCTGGGGGAAAATCTTGTTTCTTTACTCACCAGAACAGTATAATTTAACTTAAAAGACCTGTCTCCGACATACCAAGACTTCAGGATTAAAAGGAAGTGTCTCTATGTGATTGAGTTGAAATACAATAGAAGGGTCATCTTCTTATGTCCTCAAGAATTGAATGTCACTGACTGGAGAACCAATCTGTGTATCAGTCATGAGAAGGAAAGTGTCCTGGGGATCAGACAAATCATTGTCTCTGAGCTTTGCTCTCTTTTGTTGGACTTGAAGATCCCATGGAAGTAGATGTGATGACCTCGTATACGTGGTCCAGAATGAAGTCAGGAGACCTCTTTCCAAACAAAGTGCAGAAGATAAATAAGTTATGTGCTGTATACTGTGTGTATGTGGATTTAAAGTGATCCACAATGACGACTACATTTATATTAGAATTCAGTAAATACACACTATCCATATCATAGCCCAAACAGAAGTTTTACAATATAGGGTTTACCCTTTCTGTGTGCTATGCTCTTATCCTGAATCTGAACCACAGATTATGTGTGATATGTATTTGTCTTTGGAACTTGCTTAAGGGTTTAAATGTTTCTAAAAATATTGTACATACCATTGCACAGTTTCTTTTCTTTTTGTGGTTTTAGTTTTGGCTTTTAGAGGCAAGGTTTCTCTGAGTAACAGCCTTAGCTGTCCTGGAACTCGCCTTGTAGACCAGGCTGGCCTGATAGAGATTCACCTGCCTCTGCCTCCCAAGTGCTGGGATTAGAGGTGTGCACCACCACTGTCCAGCACATAATTTCTTATTTTCACTCAATATTATATTTTTACATATACTATTGTGCAGTATGTTTACTCTGTGGGTTTTTTCACTTATTCTTCCATATATGGGTGTTTAGGTGGTTTGGTTCTTATATCTGGAGACAATTGACAAATGTTGCTAAATTGTCCACCAGAAAGTTATTTAAGGACCATATTCAATATCATTAGCATATATATGTCCTTATAAATATTTGAAAGTGTTCTTAAATTCTCTTGTTGCAAGGCTTTAGCCGATAAAAGAGGAGATACAATTAGCCAAGAAAATAAGGATCGAGCTATCCCGTTCCTTTCACTCTTTCAGCTAGTGCTAAAAGTTAAAATTTCACATTGCGATAAGGATGTATTTTGGAATTCAAGTGCCATTTCATTTTATTAAGCATGCATTTATTGCATTATTTTCTTATTGTGAAGGCTGATGTCTCAGTGTCCATTTGCCTGTCTTTATTTTTGACTACACTAGTTTTGTTGCTTGTAATTCTACTTTTTTTCTACAGAAGCCACCAATTTTAATATATATATATATATTATGTGTGTGTGTACTACATAAAGCTGTAGCACAATTAGTAAAAGCCCAGAAACAGAACTTAGGATTCAACCTGAAGGTCATGAAAGCAAAATAGCCAGCCATTGGCTTTTGCCTCTACCTCAGTCCAAAATGGCAATCCTGCTACCAGGAATCTCTCAAAATAAGTCTGTGTGTGAGAGCTTTCTCCTTCCATCTTATATTCCTCTCTAGTTCTAGATTTAAAGGCATGCACCACTACTGTCTAGTTTTTATGGCAAAATTCTCAGTGTGGCTCCTGGGATTAAAGGTGTGTCACCACTGCCTGGTCTGCAAGGCAGATCAGTGTGGCTGTTTTACTCTCTGAATTTCAGGCAAGCTTTATTTATTAAAAATGCAAATGAAATATCACTTCATAAAGCCCTTTCACACAAACTTCAGTTTTGTTAATAAGTTCCACGGGTAAGCATTCTTTTTATCTGAAGGCAAAAGCTTCCTTCTGGGATTTCCCCACCCCTTTACTCTGGAAACACCCTGAATTTCTGCCTTAGAATTTTTCTTTTTAATTCAAAAAATTTTATTTATTTTACATACCAACCACAGTTTCCCCTTTCTCCTCTTCTCCAGATCCCCCACCTCCTTTCTACGCCCCTATCCACTCCTCAGAAAGGGTAAGGCCTCCCATGGCGAGTCAATAAGCCTCTGCCTTGGATGCTGATGGCAGGCTTCCACAGTCCTGGACTAACAAAGATCCTTCTGAGCGTTCACATCTGTGTCTCCTCTGTTCATGTGTAAAAATTTCTCAAAGGTGATATTTTCCTTTGAGAGTTCATTTTCTTTTAGAATCTGTGTTGTTGAAAACAATTGCAACAATAACATATTCTTTGTGTGAAGCTGCTGTTGTAAAAATTTGCTTAGGTTTTAATTTGCCAGACCAATGGGAATACATATTTTTTTCAAGTGACATTTTTCTTTTGGATTTTCAGAACTTCTTTTCTTACACTTGGAAAAAGTGCTGAAAGTTGTTCCTCAAGCATCATATCTGAAAACACGTTACTGAGATTGGCAGGTGGTCAGTGTCTTCTCATCGTGCTGGGAATAGATAGATTCACATAGAGTCTGTTCCATGGAAATTAAAGGTGTGAGCTGAGAAAGAAACCAGAATTGGTTTTCACTCTTTGACCTACTTTGAAGCTGACTTCTAAAATATTAAATGAAGAGTCGAGCTGGGTATTGCTCCAGTGCAAAGAAAGAGCCCTTTTGTTCCAGAAGGTCAATGTCTGTGGAGAGGTCCAGGTGCTGACATTATCATCAGGTCATGTCTGCCAGTGATTTTTCTACCATCGTGTGTAACTCTTTGTTCCTTTTCTGCTGATCTTGTTCCTTCCTGGAAATGATAAAATGGAGACATCGAATACCCTTCCATGCATGGTCTAGAAATTAATCTTGGTGTTGCAGCTTTGCTGTGGTTCTTCAATGTTGATTTGTATAAGGGAGGAGTTAATATCCATAGGTAGAAAAACATTTGAACAAGTGAGAGATAGGAAGCCAGCTGAGAAGCTAGAAGACCATCCTAGAGAAAGAATTCTGTATTTCAAAGGAAGATATTTTAGTGTGTATAGAGCTTCCAGACGAGATGAATGTGGGATGTGTAAGACTGGAAATTGTCTGACAGACATGGAAAGCTGAGCTCTGTAGGTCGCATGAACTTTGCAGTAGTGTTTCTCATTCTTTCTGCAAGTGAATTCAAAAGTTGTGGACTGCTTGTTATAAATCAGGTAGATCAAAGTCAATGACATTATGGGCTACTTGAAGTCTCCATGAGTAGAAGAGAAGCCAGTTGATGTCTATACATGTTACAGAAAAAGATATATACATTATATAGAGAAAACGAGCTGCTGACCAATATGTTAACCCGAGATTGTTTATGTATGCATAGACTACGCCAGATGGATTATTATTCTAATGGTTTGGCAGATTGTCCTTTTTTTTTTTTTTTTTTTTTTTGGTTTTTCGAGACAGGGTTTCTCTGTGGTTTTGGAGCCTGTCCTGGAACTAGCTCTTGTAGACCAGGCTGGTCTCGAACTCACAGAGATCCGCCTGCCTCTGCCTCCCGAGTGCTGGGATTAAAGGCGTGCGCCACCACCGCCCGGCGGCAGATTGTCTTATATGAGGTGTTAGGGTGTGTTTCCATTCATCACAATAATGCCATGTTGAGTCATCGAAGGGGTGGTGCTTTTTAATTGGCTGATGCAGAGTGATAGTTACAGTAGAGCATTATGATTGCATGCTTGTTGAACTTAGTTGGTGCTACATTTTGCAGACTTGACTCGCAGGTGATATTGATTTGATAAAGAACTTACTGGTTCCCTGCTTTGTATTAAACACTTGACATCGTTTGTTCCTATAATCCTCAAGTCTATCGTTGTCCTTGTAAGCAGATAAAGTAATCGACGCATGAGGCTAAGTAATTTTTCCCTCTGGGGAGTCAGAATGCAATAAATGCCAGCATGCTGACACCCATGTACCCCTCTTAAACTATTCGATTCCCTCTTAATATTATCTGCAGTATATTCGAGAAACCTATGGCGAACACCATTTTAAAAATTATGCTTGTGATGTGGACTGTGGGTTACAATACTGTGGTTTTGGGGGGCTGGAGAGATGGCTCAGTGGTTAAGAGCACTGACTGCTCTTCCAGAGGACCCGGGTTCAATTCCCAGCACCCACATGGCAGCTCACAACTGTCTGAAGATCAGTTCCAGGGGATCTGATACTTCACACCAATGCACATAAAATAAAGTTAAATAAACCATAAACATAATAAAAAGAAAAAAAAGAAAAAAAAAAAAAAAAAAAAAAAAAAAAAAACAATACTGTGGTTTTGTTATTTAGGAAACCTTTTATCTGAAATAAACTCAGAAAATTGGATTCTGTAAACAGAGTGCACAGAATGTTGGAAATGCATATAATGTGATGAGAGTCTTCATTCAGGGGTAAGGCAGCCAATCAACAGTGTTTGCCTCTGTTCTTTCTTTCTTTCCCATTAGCGTGTTCATAAAAATGGAAATAGGCTGTTAGAAAACACAGAGAGCCAAGTACGTACTGTATCCACGCTGTCTCACTTCAGAATAATAAGTCAGCAGTTGTTGACTAGTTAGCAACATCCTCTATCATCATGGGTGAGGTTTGGATGAAAGTACTTGGCCTGATGCTTCTGTTTATTTTTACAGTCTCAGTAAAAACCAGTGTCCTAGAGTAGACACCTACAAGGGTTCTCTATTTGGATGTCTACTAGGCATTTAAAATCTAACAGGTTTATTATAGCAGTTTTATCCCCAAATTGATTCTGCTTTCATTTGTTCCATGTCTGTAAATGGCAGCTTATATTCATCTATTCATTGCACAGAGTAAACAATCTAGAAATTTGCTTCAATTCCTCTGTAATAATACATTCTAGCAGGTCCTGCTAGGGAGAGCTTCAAGATATATTGTAAATCTCACCACTTTTCACTATCCCTTGTGTCAGGAACTAGTCTGAACTAACTCTCTATCTAAGCTAAGCCCTATAGCATCTATCAATTGGCCTCCATATTTTCAACTCTTGTTCTATTAATAAAATTACATACATTTTGTATTATGCTGTGATATATGATATATAGAGAGATAAATGTGTATTCTTACATATATTTGGCTCTTCATAACTGAAAGATATATATATATATATATATATATATATATATATATATATTCAACCAAATTGGGAAAAAAGAAACTTTTTCGAAGGTCTTGTTTGTTCTAAGCATGTACAGATATGTTTCACATTATCATTCCCCCAAACAGTCGTGAGGAACAACTGCTTCTACATGGTGGCTAGTCTAAAGCTGATTTATATATGCAGAGGACTGTGAGTTCTTACATGCAACACTACACCATCCTATGTAGTGCGTGTGAGCACCCCTAGATTCTGGTACACAAGAAACCCTGGGACTAGTTCCCATGCATTTAGAGGGATGACTGCAACTTTAAATGTTTCATTCCTTTCATCCTCTCCTTATTCAATTTTATCCTGGAGCGTGCTCATTGAAAATGAAATACAGCTGGGTGGTAGTGGCACATGCCTTTAATCCCAGCACTTGGGAGGCAGAACTTTGAGTTTGAGGCCAGCCTGGTCTACAAGAGCTAGTTCCAGGACAGGCTCCAAAGCTACAGAGAAACCCTGTCTCGAAAAACCAGAAAGAAAAAAAGAAAGAAAGAAAGAGGGAGGGAGGGAGAGAGAGAGAGAGAGGGAGAGAGAGAGAGAGAGAGAGAGAGAGAGAGAGACGTTTAAATAAATGAAATCCAACCTCTTCCCAGTGTCTGGAAGGCTCTTTGTAGCAAGTAACAACACAGGACTTTGACCTGTTCAATGCTGTTCCCTCCTCTCTAGGTTGTTTGTCACTAACCTCACAGGTTTCTCCTAACAGTTTGTCCCTGCCTCTCTAGTGGGGGTGGGAGTTGGGTACACCCTGCACCTCAGACTCCATCATGGGCTCTTATTCAGCACAAGTGGATCAAGAACATCGGGTCTGCTAAAAGGGGAGTCTCTCATCCTTGAACCAGTTGGGTTGGTACCTGCGCAGGTTTCAGGATCCCAAAAGATAAGGTGTGTTCAGGGTGGGTTGCCCATGCTTCTGCATTCTAAGTAGCTTCTCATAGCCCATTCTCACCATTAATTCGGGTCCCTCTTTAAAAATCCCCTTGAAGGAGCCTGTCTGACCCTCATACATAACGTTCTTTTCATTCTTTACTAGTTCTCAGGCATGCTTGGTTTTTCTCATTGTATTTCTTGCAGGATGTAAGAAAAACCATTCATTAGTCAGGACAGCACAGTCAGTCAGAAGGGTCACTAGAGGCTCTACTTTAGTTTTTACCTTCTGACTGATGTCAGTCCAGCTACTGTTATCTACTGCATGTGACGTCATGTATTGATCATTTTTTTTCCATGTATTTTTCCTTCCCAGTATGTACATTTCTAAGGACAGGAATTGTGTCTTATATATGTCTATGGTGGATTTAGTAAACATTTGTTGAGAGAATGAAGTAACTTAAAATATAGGCACGGTAATTTAGCCATACCTGAGATTACTGTCCATATACACCTGTTCATTGGGACAGAATTTGCTGTGCTGCAAGTTATTAAAATCCGAAGGTGCGTTGTTTTTTAAAAAAAATGAACATTTTATTTTTAAAATAAAAATACCTAAGGAAAAAAAAATACCTAAGGAATACAATCAGTATATGTTTAAACACCACTTAGAATTGGTAATGATAATATGTTCTGGGTTTTTTTTTTTATTTTTCGAGACAGGTCTTTCGCCTTTTTTATTTTTTGATTAAAAATATAGAAATGTCAGAGTTAGGGTCTTTGCCCTTGCCTTGATCCATTACCTCCTTCATCGAGAGAAAAACCCCCATCTTGCTTTGGTATTTCCTCCTCATCCATGATTTTATACCTTTTGTTTTGGTTTTTGTGTCTTGTTTGTTTGTTTTGGTTTTTGAGGCAGGGTTTCTTTGTGTAGTCTTGGCTATCCTGAACTTACTCTGTAGACCAGCCTGGTTGGAAACTTGAAGAGATCCACCTGTCTCTGCCTCCTGAGTACTGGAATTAAAGGTGTGTGCCACCACTGTCCAGCTAATTTTATGAGTTTTGTACAGAGTTTATATATATAAAACAATATATAGTTTGAATATTTGATTTTAAAAATCTTTTTAGTAATTTGTTTTTTGTTATTATGGTTTTGTTATTATGTATTTTGTTATTATGGTTTAAATTATGCTTAAAATCTACATAATCTAGTTTTTCAGTATTAACATTTATTATTAACATTTCAATGTGGTAATATTTATTATTAAAATCAACACTAGTATAAAAGAGTATTGTAAATATACATGTTTGTATACATATTTCAAATTTATAGCATATGTACATATCTTTTTACAAATCTACTTCTCAGTAAGAATTTAAGAAATTTACTTTTTAAGTTCTTAGTTACTTTCCCCATATCTGTTATAAGCCACTCCATATTCACAAACAGATCCTCACCAGTCTCTTGGTATATACTGAAAATAATTTATTTTTGTTTGCTTTTCCTAAAATAGTTACTGAACCCAGTGTGTTGGGTTGGAGATTATCCATGTTTTTATCACATATGGTGTCCTGTTTTGTATTCCTAGCAAAATATTCTAAGCTGTGTTCTGCATTCTTTACTTCTATGCTGCTTCTTATTTTGTCATTCAATATATTTCGAAAATTAGGTTTCTTGTATTTCCTTAGCTGTGAGGGCACTCGTAGCCAGGGTTTATGAACTATCACAGAAAGCACAATCAACTCAGAATTCTTGATAAAAGTATATGTCCCATGGCTATTGATTTTTATGTTTAAATTATTTAATATGAAATCACTTCAAGGTTGTATGAACATCACTAGTAAATATTCATCATGGTAATCTGACAGGCAAGAAAGGTGATATTTGGGCTAAACATCTATCCCAACTCTGTGCAATCTTTAACTGAGTCTTCATACAGGAAAGCAGATTTTAAAAGTGCCCCCTTGGATCTTACCATATGACTGGAAAGGTGTATATGTTTATAAAGGTGTATAAATATATGGGATACATGCATATATCTCAGTTTTAAAATTTAAAATTAAATTTACATTTAAAATTACAGTTTTCCAATCATGTTTAGTGGCTAGCCATATGTAATTATTCTTCCATAGTCACGGTCTTCATTACTAGAGTGTAACAATAGCTTTACAGTGCTTTTTAACCGGAAATCCCATTGCTTACTTTGCAAGATGATATATAAACATTGTCTCATCCATCATTGGGATGACTTGTCTCCTAGATGAAAAAATCCGAGGGTGATGCGTAACTGTAATAAATTTAGACAGCAAGGGAAAGGTTCCATTTTCAATTAAAACCACAGTCGGGAAGTTTCTGTTCAGCCTGACAGGTAGGTAGACCAGCATGCATTTTTTATATTTTCTGGTTTGTATGGGAGGGAAGGATTGGAAACATGATAGAGGCATTTTTGTTTTTGATATTCCTCTGTGTTCACCTAAGAAAAGCCAATTGTCTTTCTGCACTTGTTGAGAAAGTGGCTCCATAGAAACAGGGTTCATGAATAGAAAAGTTAACATGAGAAAGGGCATTAATGCCTTGCAGGATATTTTATTTTGATTCAGATAGCCATGAAGGTTTAAATTAAAATTTAATGAAGTCATTTCATTTCATTTTTTTTTTTTTTGCTTTGAGGAAGAAGATGACTGTATACTTAGGAGGAGTACCTGGGAATCTCTAAATGTCCAGTACATAGTAATTGTCTTTATCACTACAACGACCATTACTTTTGCTCAAAGGCTGAGGTTATTTGGAGTCTGTATTTCTGCTTTGGAGGTGTTTTCTGAGTGTTTTCCTATAGCTCCCCTTTCTTTGAACTGCCTGGCTTTCCCTGATATTGCTAACGGCATTTAATAACTAACTGCTTATGAGGTTCAGGCTCGAAGCCAGGTTTTTAAAATCAGAATAATTTCAGAACTGTGGTTTTAAAGTAAATTAAATGTATTCTAAATAACACAGTATTAAAATAATCATTCAAGGATGCAGTGGCATTTACACTGGGATTATAATGGTTTCATGTGTTAGCAACTGCACTAAGCATGCCTACAAACACCACTATTTCTAAATACAAGAATGCTATCAAAATAAACTACTGTGCAAATAAATAAAAGCTCATTTTGTTAATGGCAGTTTGGGATGCACTCAGAAGCTTAGCAAGTCCAAGAAATTCCAGATGGTAAATAGAAATGCTTGGTTTCAAATTGGCTATTTTTGGAGACCATATTATTCATCGTCTCCCTTTTATCCAAAGCAACCACACATCTCTCCCGACACCCCCATCCATCACTGTTGACTGAATCCTTGTCTCTATAAATTCTACTTAGCACCATTTCCTTTGTTTTTATTGTTCTTATTTAAGCATAATGTGTTCAATTAGAGATACGACCAAGTTGTACTACCAAGATGACTACGTGAATTGAGAAGAGGTATTGTTTCCTTAAAAACTGTACCTTGCAGAATGGCTTAAAGAGGGAAAGAGTATAGACCTCAGATTCCACCTGCAGCTCAGATGGGTAGACATGGGTTGGACACAGCTTACCCAACTGTGGTTAATGGTCCTGTGCATTATGAGGACTCCTTGGTTAAGACTATATCTCTGGCAGGACTTACACTGCCTTTTGGAATGAGTATCACACAAGAAGAAAATTTTCTGGCAGGCTATACAGAAACTTGATTGTTACAACATTGGGTGACAAGTCATAAATGTTCATAACTTTCCTCACTGAGCTAGAGATGCAATGGAAGAGGAAATGTAAATTTTTAGGAGAGTGTAGAAGCATAGTACTGAGAGAAACCGAGGGAGAGACTTCCCCTTGCGGGAAGTCTGCATGTTGGCAAATGTTTTTGATTTTTCACTTTTATTCTTAAAGCTATTAGCATGTACAGTTTTGTGACTGAAATTTCCACGATAAAATAGCTTTCCTCTCAGGAATAGAAATATATCTACTATCCTCTGTTCCTTTGTGAACTACAGTTTCCCAGCAGTCTAAAAGCGAGTTTCTTAGTGATGAAATTCCCTGTTGCAGTAGGCTGTTTTCCTTAGTGATGCACCCACCACCACCTCACTTTGTAATTTTCTGTTTCCAATCCGCCTCCCACGGCAGATTATAATATCCAGGAAGACAGTAACAATGGAGTCTTTTCTCTGTTGTGTCCCTAGAAATCAATATAGGTCTGGTTCATAGAGGGGTCCTTAATAATGACCATGGAATGGAGAATCCTACCAACTTGCTTCCCTAAACTTCTTCTCTACCAAGTTTTATTCTTTCATATTTAATTTTTTGCGCTGTTTCCTGATATTGTATTATCATTTTTAATATAAAAGACTCAGAAAGACTCTCACAGAAGGGGACTCAGGAATATACATATGTGTGTCTGTCTGTGTGTGTATGTGTGTGTATGTGCTTAGACACGTCCTAGTTTAGATACGATGTGAATATTCCCAATTATTCACATGTTGAACATTTGTTCTATGTTGTGATAGTATTGGAAGATGGTGTGGATTTTTAAGAGGCAGAGGATAGAGGGGAGTCTTGAGACCGTTATGGCCTTACCCTTGAAAGCAATGAAGTATTTTCTCATGAAATTCTGACTAATGTGGTTAAATAACGCTGATTTTCTTCGTTATAAAGCCCTGAGGCCTATCACTGTGCTAACAGAATGCTGGTGGAAGGACTTATACTTCTCCCTTAGCTGCATCTTTTTGAATTTGATGATGTTCCCACCACAGGTTAGTCCAGTTCCACATGTATTTCTGAAATCTTTTGTTCTGTGGATCTCTGTGCTGGGCATGATAGGAAATAGTGATGACAGGCCAGGCTCTGCCTTCAGGAACCTCACTAAAGAAAGTATTTAGAAAGACAAGGAAAGGAGCCACACAGCAGCGGGACCACAGACAGCTGCATTTGCTGCAAACTTTATGGGTTCAATGACAGATTCCCAAAGAAGATTTTTGAGCTGGGTCTTGGGAAAAGTTAGTGCTTTCAAGAATTAAAGACAACACAGAACATTCCAGTTCAAGGAAGCTGCAGAGATTTGTCTTTTACTGTATTTTAAAGATTATTTCTCTTTATGCATCTAGCTCAACAAGAATGTTATGACCTTGCCATCCATAAATTAATCTAAACCCTACTCTATCATCCTCTAGTTTTCCAGTACGTAAATACAGTAGAATTATTTATCAGTCCTGGCATATTCTCCTACTTTATTATCTATTAACTGTTACCCACAATAATGGAAATGAAGATACTATCTGAAGTGCAAAGCAATATATACATGTAGGGAAATGTTACAGAAAGTTACACTACTGTAATTTTATGTTCCTTTAAGAATATTTTATTTAGTATCCATACGTGCATATGTGCTTGGTTCAAATCTACTACTTATTTGCCACCTATTCTCTCCTGTCTAATTATTTCCTTATGACCCCTACTTTTCCCATCCAACACCATCCCCTTCACCCTCTAAGTCCATTGAGCATTTTCCATAGGTACATGGGTGTGGAGCTACCTATTGAAGTGTGAGTAGCTCCTCAGTGCCTGTATCCCTAAAGAAAGCTAACCCCCCCCCCTTCCCCAGCAGCCACCAACTGCCTGTAGATGGGGTGGGACTTCATAAACCCTCCCCTATCATGCTCATATTTAGGTTAGCTTGATCTTGTACAAGTCTAGTGCATGCTGTCCCAGTCACTGTGAGTTCATGTGCATAACTGTGCCATCATATCAGGCTAGTATTGTTTTGCTACAAACATCTACCCCTTCTGACTCTTATATAATCTTTCTGACCCCATTTTGGTAATGATTGCTGAGGCTTATAAGGAGAGTTTGTAACATAGACATCCCATTTAAATTGAATATCCCAGCCTCTTGTTTCCTGCATGCTGATCTGCAGTAGGTCTCTGTATTAATCACCATCTTCTGCATAAATAAGTTTCTTCAATGAGGGTTGAAAGATGAACAAATCTATGGATATAAAGATAAAAAAGTAGGGGGCAGTTTATTGCTATGTTCATTTAGGAGAACAATAATGGGTTCTATCCCAAGGCCTATTACCCAGCAAGCCATGAGTTAATGGTACCGAGCATGGTTTACAGCTTTTAGGATAATCTTTAAAGAAAATCACAATATGGTTGCCCACTTCTATAACACCCATGCCATTATTATCAGACTAGTCATTTTTATTGATTGCAGAGTTCACAGCTGGATAACAGTGTTGATGACTTTACTCCACTGTAACTTATAGAGAACTGTCTAGTTCTACGAATTCTAGCCAGCAGGGATGAGAGTTTTTATTTGGTACAAGTATGATCTTTTTCTTTTATGACCTATGACTCAGGTGTGTGATGTGTTCAGCGATAGGACCTTACCATCAAACTCTGCACAAAGAGCAATAGCGATAGCCTATAATGTTTTTGGGGGCCTGGTCTTTGGTACCTCACTGACCAACAGCTTGAAAAGAGGCTTTTAAATTATGCTTGAGTTTGATTTTTGTTGCGATAAGAAACGCCATGACCAAAAACAACTCGGGGAGGAAAGGATTTATGCCATCTTACAGGTTATCTTCCACCATCCAGAGAAACCAAGGCAGGAAGCTTGAAGAAAAAAATCACAGAGACAAAAATACTGCTTTCTAGCTCACTCCTTCGCTCACATTCAGCTACCTTTCTTATATAATCAAGGTCTACCTGCGTAGGGATGGCACTGCCCACATTGGGATATGCCATCCTATGACAATTAATACTCAAGGAAATGCTCCTCAGATAAGTTCACTAGCCAGTCTGACTTAGTTTCTCAACTGAGATTTCCTCCGATAATTCTGTCCTATTGACAGTTGAAGCTAACTCTATTATGTTCTTACTTGTGAACTCAGGAACCACAAGTCACAGTTTTATTACAGAAAATGAAAAGACTCTATTCAATACACAGGTATAGAATAATTTATAGAAGAAGTTATGTTTGTTTTGCTTGTTTGTTTGTTTTGTGACAATTGGCTCAATAATTAATGTTTAAAATCAAAATTTCCCCCAAATAGCCATTCTTAATACATAACGAATTCTTGGCTTGACCAAACCTTTGTCTACCAAACACTTTGCTGCAGAGATGAGATTTACATAATTATGATTACATAACAACGCACAAGTAAGTGAGCAAATATCAAAGTCTCTTGTACTGTCATTAATTACAGTGGGTGTGAGTGTCCAGTACTTAGAAGTAGGAGGAGTTAACACAGTCAAAGCAAGCAGCAGAATTAGAATATAAACAAACTAACCTCACCTAGATCCACAACCCATGGCAGAGTGTCCTTTATAACCTCTACAGCCCCAGCCTCATTTTCCCCTTTCTCCCAGAATAGTGATGCATAAGGAAATGACACAGGATTGTTGGTGTTCCTGTTGCTTTCCAATAAGGAGCATTTATAAAATTACTTAAAAGCCTTTTTACTTGATTTGCTCCATTGTGCGTGTACTGATTAGTTTTTGTTAACTTGACACATACCTAGGAAAAGAGAATCTTAATTGAGGAATTGCCTTCACCAGGTAGCCTGTGGGCGTGTCTTTGAAGGCATTTTCTTGATTGCCCATTGGTATAGGAGGAGCATCCCACTGTGGATGGGGCCATCCCAGAGCAAGTAGGCCTAAGCTGTTTATGAAAGGTATGAGCAAGCCAGGGGGAGCAAGCCAATAAGTCAATTCGCTTTGTGAGCACCTCTCTTCACTGCCCTCAGGTCCCTGCCTTGAGTTCCTGACTTTGTTTCCCTTGATTACGGACTGTCAGCTGTAAGCTGAAATAAACCCTTTACTTCCCAGCTTGAATTTGGTGACTGTTTATCATAGCAAGGTAAAAGTAACTAGGACACTACTCAGAACCAACACTTCTTAACTCTGAGTCTGCCTTCAATAATGGATGATCACTAAGTATTTTACTCCAGAAGAATCTAACCATAACTTATAGGGCATCAGTATTACTTTTACCTAGTTTATTAAATAGTTAGGAAAATATACGATTCATTGTTATCATTCTTAGCATTATTAAGTTCTAAAGCTAAAGACTCTATTTTTAAACTAATAATTTGTATTTGAAGAAACACAATTTTAAAAATTTTTCATGCATCTTGACTCATCAATCCTAACATATAGAAGAGAGAAATATCCTGTTTTTTCTTTTAAATAGAAAACGAAGAGTTGAGAAGATAAATGATTTTGCTCTAAGTCACAATAACTAATAAAGGGTGTTGTTGGATTACCATGTGTATTTTAGCTTATACTTAACCTTTATTGAGTATATTGTACCAGACATTAAGTGCTGCTCCAGCGTGATTAACTCAGCCTTTGAATGAAAGCTTGCCTAGATTTCAGAAGGATGTAAATATATTGCCACTGAGTTTGCAATTTTCTTCAAAGCCGTCCTTTGTTCTTTTTATGTACATGTTGCTTGTTAGCTAAGAAAGCACTTGGCAAAAGAACATTGCAGTCATTATCGATGCTTCTTACCTTGGGTTGTCATAAAGCTTATGAAAGGCTTCCACAGAAATAATGCTAGAACAGGCTCCTCTGGGAACCACAGGATCAGAAGCACTGGGCTATTGACAAATGGATACCAGAAAAGAACTTTGAGATCACTAGAGGTAAAGGGCTTTGCAGTTTTACAGTTTAACTAGTGGGAACTTGACTGTGCAACCAGGAGATGGTTCATGCAGCCATACTCTGAAATGAACAAGGCAGTTCTCAAATGTGACTCTACTATGCACCCTCTCTTCCTCACTCAAATTATTATGCATATAGGATGACATTGGCCACATCCTCAGTTCGTTTTTCAGTAACCCAGGCAAGACAAGACCTTAGCCTAAGATTCAAATATAAATAATGCCAGGAATCTGTAAATTCATCCTTATAAATAAATAGTTATTAACCTATATAATAAGATATTATATCCATAAGATTATTTTTCTGATAGGTAAATCCAATTTCTTTTTTAATATTCTAGGCAGTAGTATTTCTCTCTAAGTAGAAATTTCTGGTATCTTGTGATGGTTCATGAGCTTCTCCACTCACCCCCTGGAAAATAGGAATGCATTTACTTTGAGGAGACATTTAATAAGAACAGAATAAATCCAGCAATGGATCAGCTAATTTTTATGCTCAAATCATATATTAGTTGATTATTCCCACAAGTTTTATGCCACCACTGCCCTAGCATATCTTGAAGGCAGGATCAGTTCTTAATAATTAAAATTTTAGTTTTCTCCTGGATGAACAGAAGGGTAAGATCATTTTATAGTGTTTTCATATATGTGACAATATCAATGACCCCGTGGTTGTTTATCTTGTTCTTTTCCACTTAGAATATATTTATCTGTTTCTCAGCCACAGAATGCTGATTTAGAGAAACAATAAAGCAACAGAATCTAGAGAAACGCCTTGGAATTGTTGAATATGTTTAGAGAACTCTGAGAGTTTGAAAATTTGATTGAATTGGGGACCAAATTAAATTATATACCATGCTTTCTTTTGGTAGGCTGTAATGTGTAGAGACCAACTTCATCTACAGATTAGTTTTTTTCCTTCTTTCTTTTTCATGAGCCACATTTGTACATACATTTATCAGAATGGTAAAAATAAAATTAGTCATTTCACCCAAATTCTGCTTGTTTGGATTTGTAGACTTTACAAAGGATGGAAGGTCACTGTAGAGCCTCTTGAGATGTGACGTAAGCTGTCCTTTCATAATGAAATCCTATGAGGAGCACATTCCGGTCAAGTCTTAACTCTCGAGAGAAGGCAAGATTATAATGAGCAGTACTCTAATGACATTTGGATGGAGAAATGTTGGTTCTGACTGGTCTGCTGTTTGTTCTAGGGAAAATAAAGAAAGCCTAATACAGTTTAAGAAGAAAAATGAAACTTTGGTTGCTGCCTTCTGTTCTCCTAGTTCTTCATGGGTTCCACTCTCCTTGTTCCTCATGCAGGAGTAGAGACCCCTTAATAATTAAGGTTTTCAAAGGATTATTTAACGCTGTTACCCTATCTAGAAAATCTCGATTTTACAGGTATTCAGAAGAAAGTGAATGAACAGTCATTAATGAAATTTAAAATGCTATGGTGTATATTTTAATCCAAGAAATAAATTTCTGCTTTGTATATTCTCTGATATATCTTCACCCACTCAACTGATGATTATCTCTGCTACCGGAGAAGCAGAAATAGCAATAAATATTAAGAGATTCATTGCAAGTGCTTAGCTTATAATATTATGGAACTGACTCTACGGGTCCAAATTTGCTGATAGTTTGTCAGAAAGGGTAGATGTGATGGTTCAAAGTTGTTCTCCATGGCTGAAATTTCCCATGATACCCTTAAAGTCTTTAACTGAACCAAATATTTCATAGCCTGAAATAATGTCAGTTTCTTTTTTTTTATCTTTAGTATGTGTGCCTATCCATGTTTTTTTTATTTTATTTTATTGAAAAAAAAGGGAAAAAAAGTTTCCGCCTCCTCCCAGCCTCCCAATCCCCCCTCCTCCCACCCTTCTCCCCCTCCCCCCACCCCTCTCCCCCGCCCTCTCCAGTCCCAAGAGCAGTCAGGGTTCTCTGCCATGTGGAAAGTCCAAGGTCCTCCCCCCACCTAGATTAGTGGTTCATCAAAGAGACCATCACATCTGCTTTGGAGAACTGTTAAAATAACGATTTTCAAAATAGATTAACTATGCTTCTTTTTCTTTAGTGTGTGTGTGTGTGTGTGTGTTCATGGATGTGTTTTGGTGTGTGTTGGCCAGGGGTCAACATTAGGCATCTTCCTCAACCTCTCCACCTTATGCCTAAAATCAAACCTGAGCTCACCAACACACCTAGATTAACTGAACAGCAAACCCCAGAGGTCCTCTTGTCTCTGCCTCACTAGTGTTAGGATTGTAAGCATATGACATCGTCCCTTGATTTTTACAAGAGTCCTAGGCTTCCGAAAATGGATCCCCATGCTTTGAAAGAAAGCACTTTACTGACTGAGCCTTTTCCCCCATTTAATTAACTATGTAGTTTTCTTACTTAAAATACCTTTTGGATCTTTTTTTAAAATTAATTAATTTATTTATTAAAGATTTCTGTCTCTTCCCCGCCACCGCCTCCCATTTCCCTCCCCCTCCCCGAATCAAGTCTTCCTCCTTCCTCAGCCCAAAGAGCAATCAGGGTTCCCTGCCCTGTGGGAAGTCCAAGGACCACCCTCCTCCATCCAGGTCTAGTAAGGTGAGCATCCAAACTGCCTAGGCTCCCACAAAGCCAGTACGTGCAGTAGGATCAAAAACCCATTGCCATTGTTCTTGAGTTCTCAGTAGTACTCAATGTCCGCTATGTTCAGCGAGTCTGGTTTTATCCCAGGCTTTTTCAGACCCAGGCCAGCTGGCCTTGGTGAGTTCCCAATAGAACATTCCCATTGTCTCAGTGTATGGGTGCAAAGACAAAAAGGCTGACAAGGGAAGAGGACTTGATTGGGGGAGGGAAATGGGAGGTGGTGGCAGGGAGAAGATCTTCACCAACCTCGCAACTGACAAAGGTCTGATCTCCAAAATATATAAAGAACTCAAGAAACTAGATCGTAAAAGGCTAATCAACCCAATTATAAAATGGGGCACTGAGCTGAACAGAGAATTCTCAACAGAAGAAGTTCAAATGGCCAAAAGACACTTAAGGTCATGCTCAACTTCCTTAGCGATCAGGGAAATGCAAATCAAGACAACTTTAAGATACCATCTTACACCTGTCAGAATGGCTAAAATCAAAAACACCAATGATAGCCTTTGCTGGAGAGGTTGTGGAGAAAGGGGTACACTCATCCATTGCTGATGGGAATGCAAACTTGTGCAACCACTTTGGAAAGCAGTGTGGTGGTTTCTCAGGAAATTCGGAATCAACCTACCCCTGGACCCAGGAATACCACTCTTGGGAATATACCCAAGAGATGCCCTATCATACAACAAAAGTATATGCTCAACGATGTTCATAGCAGCATTGTTTGTAATAGCCAGAACCTGGAAACAACCTAGATGCCCTTCAATGGAAGAATGGATGAAGAAAGTATGGAATATGTACATATTAGAGTACTACTTAGCAGTGAAAAACAAGGACTTCTTGAATTTTGCATGCAAATGGATGGAAATGGAAAACCCTATCCTGAGTGAGGTAAGCCAGACCCAAAAAGATGAACATGGGATGTACTCACTCATATTTGGTTTCTAGCCATAAATAAAGGACATTGAGCCTATAATTAGTGATCCTAAAGAAGCTAAATAAGGAGAACCCAAAGAATAACATATAGGCATCCTCCTGAATATTAACCTTCATCAGGCGAGGAAAGGAGACAGAGACCCACATTGGAGCACCGGACAGAAATCCCAAGGTCCAAATCAGGAGCAGAAGGAGAGAGAGCACGAGCAAGGAACTCAGGACCGCGAGGGTTGCACCCACATACCTTTTAGATCTTAAAAAAATGAAGTGAGATCAAAAGCAGACTCGAGTGTAGGAAAGATAACTGAGATCCTTCTTTCTTTATTGGACTACATCCTTATCCTGCTAGTCAGGCAAGAGAGAAACTTCAGCATCCATTCAATATTTATTTAATAATTTAATTTCTTTAATCATCTTATACATGGTGATTTACTAAGTTTAAGGAACAAGGTTCAAAATTGATTAGCTGTCTTTGTAAATCATAAATCAACTAATAACAAGGAAAATATTATTAATGGTAACACTAATAAAAATTATGGAAATGGCAGCTTTGTTATTAGTAAGATTAATAAGCAGATGTAAACTGAGCATAATTATTAATGCTGATTGTTTAAAACATTTGAAAATTAAACAATTGAATGGATTACTTGATTTTATTTAAATGTTTTAACAGCAGCTACTGTGGGTCGGGTTCTGAAAACACGTTATAATTTATATTTATCACTGCTGACCTCATACTCAAATATGGTAGGCCATTTTTCATATTAAAGAAAAATTTCCAACTTCAATTTCCTGCTTTGAAGTCTTTAATAAGAACAGGGATTATGGCCATGCACTTTCTGTATCTTAGTATGGCCACCGTATTTACTTGGAGCTCACACAGATGCTTAGTGCTTCACACCGTTTGAATAGGACAGACTATCCCTGTATTGAACCTGGATCTTCTTGTGATGTGAAATTGGATCAGTTAGTCTGATTATGTTCAATCCACATGAGATATTTATTTTAAATGGCATTTTCTGTATTTTGAACCAATACAACACTGTGTCTCATTATTGTTTTAAAATACTGATGCCTGAGTTCTTGATGCTTGTGAATGCATGATAGTTTTCTTTTCCTATCTATCTGTCTATATAAATATATACGTATACATATACATAAATAGACTGTATATGTATACACAAATATATTTATATTATAATTTATATCTTTGTATACACACATATATTTGTGACACGCATAAATGAATACATGTATATTAGTTTGACTCCCAGCACAGAACTTTTGTTCTTCTCTCTACCCTTTAGTCTCAGGAGCCAGTGACAGAAGTTACTGAGAAAGAGAGGCTTCAGACTTGGAATTCAGGTTAAAAACACTGGGTTTCTTTTTTGGTACCCTAGGTGGCAATGGTCTGACATTGTGTGCCCCAGCAGGGTATTAACAGGCTTCTTGGCTGCCCTGTACCAGTGAATGCAGGGATTCTTTCACTGTAGCCATTCTCAATGCAGGTGCTGTGCACCCGCCGCGTATATTGCTCCAAACTCCAATTTCCTGCCCCTTGGAGGCAGGAGTGCTCATCCACTCACTAAGAACGCACAGTATGCCTTGAAACCGAAGTGACAATTGTTAATCATATACCAGTTATTGTCACCAACAGTTTCGTAAACTCCAATTCCCATTGACACATTGAAATAGTTTTCGCCACAGTCTGTCGTTCTGTTTTTGCTTTCTTATTTATTTATTTATTGTTTTGGAGCAGGGAGTGACAATTGACAGATCTATCTTTCTTTAGAATGAAGCGTTAGTTTACTCATTTTCCTGTTTGTGTTAGAGTACATGGAATATCCACTAGACTGCACATGCAAGCATTCTGCTCTTTGCTTGCTTTCATCAACGGTGAGATGTTGGCTTTTTCTTTCTTGTTTTGCATTTAAGAACACTGAAGCTCAGAGAGATGGAGTGGTTCAAAGGCACAGCATTTGAAAAGCTACTGAAGGATCCATGTCCAGTTCCAGAACTTACTGTGTTGAGGGAACTCTTGGAACTCTGCGATAACACACTGATTGTTTCTGTTGAACACATGGTGTCAGGAGATACTGTAAAACCTTTCGTGTGGTTTATTCATAATGACCTCAATATATGGGTGTGGTTATTGCCTGTACTGTCTAAATGAGGAGGCTGGAGCACACACACACACACAGACAGCCACGCACACACACACACACACACATACACACACACACACACACTAAAAAAGGTATGGAATCCGTCCAAAGTCACACAATTAGCAAAATTCTTGGCAATATGTCTCAGAATCTTACATTTAACCTGTATGCCATAATGTGTGAAGTCAAATTTCAAAACTTAAGATTTTAAAATTGTCTTCACACTGCCACTAGGAAGAAAGCAAGTGTGGTTTGGTTAAGACAGTCCTAGAAGGCTGCAGATACTGTCTTTGCCTTGAAAAGTTGTCTGAACAAGAGGTGGAAGCTTCAAGAAATCAACTGATTTGCCTTGATTATAGATTGCTTGTCCGGGTGTCATGGCTTCCGGGCTTTTGTCTCTCTACTCCCTCAGCATTACACCTTCTTCTGGAAGCTAGTGGCAGAAAGCAGAGATTCAGGCTTTTCCTTTCAGGTATTTGGTTGAAGTCACTAGGTCCTGTTTATGGGGTCTCCGAAGTGAATTCCAATAAACATACACTTATTGAGTTATACTGAAAAATAAAGACCTGACATTTTAATACTCAATGCCTAATATCCTCAATAGAAGAAAACAGTTTTCCCAGTAAACTCTAGAACACAGGATTCTATCCTTCTGCGATTGTGAAGTCCTGAATGTGACTCTTAAGTATAGTTCCCATTTCTAGAGAAATCGCACCACTCAGGACAGATGGCTTTTCTGTTTCAAATTGGTCTGAGATTGGTATAAGAGAGCCCAGTAATGAATTAACCAGTTCATAAGAACATCATAATGGCTCTCTAGTAGGGCCTGAAATTATTCTTCCCTTCCAAGCCATTATGTGCTAGGAGTCCAAGAATCATTTAGCACTATTTCAGGGATTAATTGAGAAACACTCAGAGAAGGTATTGCCCTTTTGTTCTCTTTACTTTGCTCAGTACACCTTAGTATGTTCTCTCAGCTCATTGTTTTAATGCTCATTTCCATTTTGACTTCGTTCTTCTCTTTGTGTTCTATTTTTGCCCACGCATGGACAAATGCATTTTAACTAGGATACAGAAAGACTAGCACATCTTTAGAAATACCATTTTAAAGTCCTGGTTGAAATGGTTGGGTATCTATCATTTTCAATGCTAGATAAATAAAATAACCCCATGCATTTCTTCCCACCTGAAGCAGAGAAGGGACCTAGGGTTGAGTTAAAGTTCCTCTGATAACAAGTTATGAGCAGAATTCCTGTGATTGACCTGACAATCAGCATGCTAAAGCCAGCTTGCTTCAACAGGGGCCCTCCTTCTGCAAGAGAAGTTTTAACAGCTCTCTGGGGTTTTTTGTTTTGTTTTGTTTTGTTTTATTTTTTATTTTTTTCAAAAGACTAAACTCAACTGGAAAATAGCAAAGTGTTTTTAGGAGCTTAGATGGAGCAATAGAACGAGGTGAGAAGGAAAAAAAAATACGTCACTTTTGGCTTTCTTGGCCACAATTTAAAGACAGATGAGTGAAGCTTCAGCATCATAGGAGATCATGAAGAAAAGACCACTTTGAGACTGTTATCTCTCCTCTGGGAGAGATGTTTGAGTTTCAGGATTTCCTTTTCTAAACGAATTTAAATTCCATCTTGATTTCCTGGTATTGATTAATGAGCACACTGTATTATCCCTACTGGGAATGGGTTAATTTGGCACACAAAGGAGTGTAAGCTCTATCCCACAGCAGAGAGATAGGTCGGTCCTGTTGGCATTAAGCTTCAGCTATCAACCCTCTCCAACCACTACTTCAGAGTTTTATTTAAGTTGCTTCTGGGGTAGAATCAAACAGCCTGAATGATGGCACTGAATGGTCTAACTCACATCATGTTTTCTTTTTGTTCTTTATAAACGCTCTATGTGGAATTTATTATCCCCATTGCTTAACTGGAAATAAGAATCAAGACAGGTCAGTAGTCTTCCCAAGGACAGATACACTACAGATGTCTGAACCCAGTACCCTGTTCTTTCCACTGCTGAGTGCAACATTTCGGGTAGGTGCCTACCAAATACTCCATGATCCTCAAACATGAGCACATGAGCATATTCTGGCTCACGTGAATATTATGTTCTTTACTTCATTCTTCTTCCCTAATTCACTTTGATTTTGTTCCCTTATGGAACCAGTAGAGCTGGGTGGTTTTTGTTTGTGTGTTTGTTTTTTATTGACAACATTTTTCCTAACCAATGTCCTGCAAATATTGAGTTTTATGTCCTTCCAAAGTGTTTAAATTACGCCATTCTTACAGTGCCAATTGAACACACCTTTTGTCTTTTCTGGTTTGGTTATGCCGTTCACCAGTTAGAACAAGGGCTTTTATTTCTAGATATATGTAAGAAACATACTTCCAGAGTGTTTTAAGAAAATGTCAATATTTGGTACCTGCCTTTAGGGATAAAGTTTTCATCATTTTTTTATAATTACAAAGTGTTCAAAATCAAGAATTTAGTTCATGAATTCATGAGAGCAAAGGAAAATTCATCCCCATTTTCAGAACTTTGATTAACTTATAATATATAAGTGATTAATAAATAATTGATAAGTGAGTGATTTTTAAAAATACCAATTTTAACATCAAAGTAAAGCTGATGTTATACGATGCTGGTGAGATGCCTCGGCTCACAAACAAATCTGAAAAATGCCAGTTTGCCATGGATATTTGCAAGCAAATATTTTACTCATTTATCTGATCAATATATAATCAATGAATCTATGAATGGCAAATTGTCATCAAATATTGAAAAGCAGTTATAATATTAATTTAATATTTGGTTTACACAACAAAGCTGTATTTGTCTACTGGAGCTTGACAGACATCCTGCTGTAGTTATTAATAAGAAGCACCTAAATTCAAGAAAAGACAATTTCTTGGGAGGAAGCATAGTTAATGTACATGTACAATCAGAATGAGATTTCTTTGTGTGTTTATCTGGGATGTGAAGGACCTTTGCTTCCCGGTATATTATACCATGGTCAAATTTAGTATAAGAAAACAAGGGGTTTTCTAGACTGCAGCACCCTGTGAAGACATCCTGACACCAGCACACAGCAGGCTATGGCCCTGAGCAACTTCATAGGAGAGATCGATTCTTTCCCTAGGTAGTTGCCAAGGTATTACTAGATTTCTTCGCTCTCTAAGAATAGTGAGCTGGGTTTTCAGGGACTGTCAAATATCCAGGTGGATTGTTAATGGCAGCCAATGCAGAGACTTCTTTTCAAAGAACTGAGAGACACTTTGGTATAATTAATGCCACCAATATATTGTTTTCCTTTTGCTTTCTGTTTTTTGTTTTTTCTAAGAAAGTTAGGTGTTGGAGCCCACAAGGCTATACAGTGAATGCTCAACTGACAGACCAACAGACAGATCCACGGAAGTGTGTACATTCACATCTACATGGAATAACCCGTTTTACAGAGTTGTGGGAACACTTGTCTTTTGGAAAAGATGCTGTCATATCTGTGTAAACCCTGTGAAGCTATGATTCCTCCCTTCAAAGTGGGATTCATTCCCAGAACACCTCAGCAGTGTAACCTCTGTAAGGGCAACAGAATGACCTTGATCCATTCCCCCACATCATGAGGCCTTGGAGTCCTGACATTCATTCTTTGTTCTAGCAGTCAAATTTACATAGAGTCAATCCCACAAAATTACCTGCTAACAAACAAACCACACTGAGCAGGAAGGCAGCACGCCCCACATTTGCTAACAACCAATCTGGAAATCCCCAACACTGGTTATCACAAAAGAAATCAGATGAGGAGAATGGGTAAATCTAGGATTCAGGGATGTTTAGTAACTTTATCTCATGGTTTGGAATGTTAGATACCTCCCTTTGAATGCCGGCTCTTTCCTGAGTCGGGTCACCTGTTTCGGAGTTTTGCTTTGTCAAATTGTACCTGCCTTCTTTGTGATTTTAATATGCATATTATCATTGTCCTTGCCTATAGAATTTCCAACTGTGTCTGTAAAAACTGGAAACCTCATGGAGATCAGCCCTGACTCTTACTCTCCTTCTTCTTCTCCTTATTCTTCCTCTCCTCTGTGCCCTCTTTTATTTCATTTTCTCCCCTCATATGAAAAATAAAGAATATGCAGAGGTAATGTATTTGAGCTAATTTTTCACCTTCAGATCCTCGCCTGCCATAGACATCCAATTCTGAGCCCTGAGGTGGTACTGAGACTGGTACTGAGTACCCCCAACATTCAGGCAGGTTGTAAGATAGGTGTCATGAAAAGCTGTTACAAAATGTGCAACCAAAGTTCAGTCTCTCATAATAGTGGAGTGTTGAGGGCAAGGAGACAGCATTTACGTAAGACCAATGATGTAAATTCTATAGGGCACTGTTATTTCATGCAAAATAGGCACGGCAGGAAATGTCATGGTTTTTAAAGCTAGTAGGGTAACAGCTTATTAATTGGTCAGCTGGTTATAACTCTGTATGAGATCCTAAGAGATTTTAGGTTGACATGTACAGATTCTTGCTGGGGGCTCTTTGAAATTAAATCCAGCCACTTTGAACAACTCAGTAGCTACTTACTTGTTGGGGGCTCTTCTCTTAAGAACTGAGCATTTAGGGTGGAAGGAACTTGAACAAGACAAGGCTCCTACCTTCAAGGAACTTACTGTTCTGTAAAAGTCCTGCAACTTTCAACTAGAGAAAGCAATCTTGTCAAAATGAAACCAAGTTTATAGAGTAACACAATTTTAGACAATGTTGGGAATTTCTTTAAATATTCTCCCCCCCTCCAGTTAATTGCAGTCAACAGCTAATTTGATAAAATAAGCTTGTGCATTATTTCTCCCTGGGATTAGTAAAAACTGCTGTCCATTCCATAGACACAAAGAGAAAGTTTCACTCTTTCTGAAACCAGGATGCTTAGGAGAGATTCCTTGCATTAAACCCTTATAAATAAGTCAGCTCTATCGATCACCAGCTAAGGAAACCAAGGATTGCCGAGGCCCATTTGTTTAGTAAAGCACAAATATTAGCATCAATGTTAAGTGCATGCGCTGGCAAGAATGAATTGCAGATGCACTCGCCCTGGGCTTCAGGGTGCTGCGCTGCTCTTCTGCAATAGAGTGCCTTGAAAACTGACAACATAAATGCATGGTTGTACCACCTTAGGGGACACACTGGTCTAGGTAAATAGAACATACTTCGTCGTAAATCATCCTTTCAAAAATGTTTTTATTTATCATATCTCTTCAGCCCTTAGAATTTCTTCCCAATCATCTTGTGCTTTTTCCCTCACTCCCTCTAATGTTTCTTTTTTATTTTCAGTTTATTTTTTTTTATTGAGAAAAGGAAAAAAAAAGTTTCCCCCTCCTCCCAGCCTCCCATTTTCCTCCCCCTCCTCCCACCCTTCTCCCCCTCCCCCCACTCCTCTCCCCCTCTCCAGTCCAACGAGCAGTCAGGGTTCCCTGCCATGTGGAAAGTCCAAGGTCCTCCCCGCTCCGTCCATGTCTAGGAAGGTGAACATCCAAACTAGCTAGGCTCCCACAAAGCCCGAACATGAAGTAGGATCAAAACCTCGTGCCATTGTCCTTGGCTTTTTATCATCCCTCATTGTTCACCATGTTCAGAGAGTCCGGTTTTATCCCATGCTTTTTCAGTCATAGTCCAGCTGGCCTTGGTGAGCTCCCAATAGATCCCCATCAAAATCCCATCAAAATTCTTCACAGATCTGGAGAAGACAATAATTAGCTTTATATGGAAAAAAAAAAAACCCAGAATAGCCAAAACAATCTTATACAAAAAAGGATTGTCTAGAGGCATTACCATCCCTGACTTCAAACTCTATTACAGAGCTACAGTAATGAAAACAGTGTGGTACTGGCATAAAAACAGAGAAGTCGACCAATGGAATCGTATAGAAGACCCGGATTTTAACCCACAAACCTATGAACACCTCATTTTCGATAAAGGAGCTAAAAGTATACAATGGAAGAAAGAGAGCATCTTTAACAAATGGTGCTGGCACAACTGGATGTCAACCTGTAGAAGAATGAAAATAGACCCATATCTATCACCGTGCACAAAACTCAAGTCCAAATGGATTAAAGAGCTCAATATCAGTCCGAACACACTGAACCTGATAGAAGAGAAAGTGGGAAATACCCTACAACATATGGGCACAGGAGATCGCTTCCTATGTGTAACCCCAACAGCACAGACATTAAGGGCAACATTGAATAAATGGGTCCTACTAAAACTGAGAAGCTTCTGTAAAGCAAAGGACACTGTCACTAAGACAAAAAGGCAACCTACTGACTGGGAGAAGATCTTTACCAACCCCGCAACAGACAAAGGTCTGATCTCCAAAATATATAAAGAACTCAAGAAACTAGACTTTAAAATGCTAATTAACTCAGTTAAAAAATGGGGCACTGAACTGAACAGAGAATTCTCAACAGAAGAAGTTCAAATGGCTAAAAGACACTTAAGGTCATGCTCAACTTCCTTAGCGATCAGGGAAATGCAAATCAAAACAACTTTGAGATATCATCTAATCTTTCATTCAATCCTTTCTCACAGCTGCCAGCATGTTTCCTTTTATCGCTCATCAGGAGCATAAGGCAAGTATTCTGAAGCTTGGCACAATGGATGGTCCATGCTGAATAGCTCTTAGAGGAAGCAATCTGGCACATCATAGACTGTGGAACAGTGGCCCTCGCCTCTCCCAGTGAGAAGCCAGTAGCCTGGGTATCTATCCAGGTTTGGCAAAGGAACAATGTCTGTAGATACTGCCAAATATGTCCTGTTTAGAAAAATTGCCTCAGTTGAGACGCTCATCTGGGTCATCTTCCTCAATGTTGTTTATCCGCCTCCTTCCCTTCACAGGTTCTGTGTGAATGATTTTAAACTTCCCTTCAATGAAATCTGTATGTCACTCCTGTACCCACAGAGGTTCAGTGACGACTTCCCTTAATATTCCAGGCCTGTGCTGACTTCACCTTTTCTTTTCTGTGTACTTTTTAAAGCAAGTACTGACATGGACAAGCTAACAAAGCAGTCCAGAAGGGCTTTGAAAAGTAAGTCATCTGCTCCATTTCTCTACTGTCATCTCATAAAAGGTTTTTAGTTTATCTGTAGCAGTTTCTCCACAAATATAGTACATTTATCATTTGTTTGACCTACCAAAACACAGAGATGTTTATAGTCATTTATTTGACCTACAAACACTAGGTAATATCTAGACAATATTGATTCTTGCTCTGTTTGGGAGATATTGAAACACAATTGTGTAATTTGCCTTTCTGACACTTATCCTTCCAGTTTTTTATGTTTAGCTAATTTTAGTCCTTTGAGGAAATATTTCAAAAATAAGTTATTATTGGTCAATTGGCTTCCCAGATGATAATTTTATACCCTTGGAATGTGGTACTAGAGACTCAGGAGATAATCTTTCAGCCTTTCTAGTAAATTGAAAACTTTCCCTTTACCCCTTCCTCTAAATGCATTTCTTCTCAATTGTGTTTTTGTTTGTAGTGTGTTGAGACTCTAAGCTTAAAAAAAAGTTTTTGTTCACATTTCAAAAGGCACAATTAGACTCAATACCACTGAGAAAAATGAATGACCCCCTTTTTTCTTTTCTAGGATAATTTTTTAATCTTTTGTATTAGGTTTTACTAAATCAGGTCATGAAGACATACAAACCTCTTAATCTTGGTGGCTTGCAATGTATTAGCTCTGGGCTGACCATAACTTGGTCAAGTTGTGTGTTTTGAAGTCTTTGTCTAGACTAAAGAAGTAGCTTGTCCTGGGAATGTTCAAATCTTTTTTTTTTTTTTTTTTTTTTTTTTTTTTTTTTGATTTTCGAGACAGGGTTTCTCTGTAGCTTTTGGTGCCTGTCCTGGAACTAGCTCTTCTAAACCAGGCTGGCCTCGAACTCACAGAGACCCGCCTGCCTCTGCTTCCCAAGTGCTGAGATTAAAGGCGTGCACCACCACCGCCTGAATCTTAATAATAGAAAGGAATATGGGGGACCAGTGCTCAGTGACACTTAAAGCTGCTTAGACATTGAGTATAGCAGTGCTAGTTCACCAGAAATGGAGAGGAAAATGGTCCCTACCAGTTTCTTCTATCATCCACATCCCCCCGAAACACCCAAGCAGGGCCTTTGAGAGACCAACCTTGTGGAGAGAAACCTTGAATAACTAGAATCAACAATAGAGCACACCACATTCTATATGAATTCCAGGACTTTTTCCCTATTCTTGGCTTTTTGAACATTTTCGATGGTGTGTGCAGTTTTTAAGCCATTCAGTCTTCTGAATGCTCCTAAATGCTTCTTATGTCAAAGGTTTTTCTGATTATCTTTTAAATAGTTTCTTCCTGTTCGTCATTCTTCCTAAAAGGCAAAACACCTGAATTGTTTTTATAGTCTGCTCTATGCTTTATTTTAGTAATATACTTAATTGTTTCATTGTATGACATTTTTCCAGGCATATGCACTTGAAAAGATTTGTAAAATTTTAATAAAAATTATTTTTACTTAAAGCATTTGCTCATGCTTTAAGAATATAAAGTGATCTTAGACTTCTCTGAGCAGAATAATTGCCTGCTTTTCTTCTGTGCTTATTACTGAGCTCAGAGCTTTACATGCATCTGGCAAACAGTAAATCTTTAGACTGAGGACTGGACCCAGGGACTTCTACATCCCAAGCAACCACATAACCACTGGGCCACATTCCCAACCTGAGTGGTTGGATTGTGTGAAAGCCGTTTTCTGTTTTTCAGTTATCTGTTTCCTTCACGATGAGCTTCTCTGTTTGTCTTGGTTTTCGTCACAAGAGTTTCTGACTCGAATGGGCTTGTGGGATGGTAGTACTGTGTTTGTTTAGTGTGTGTGTGTAGCTGTTTAGTGGGCTCGATTCTTAGCACTGCTTTAAAAATCCTGTCTTTTGGCTATGTCAATAAATCACTATCAGAGCACATGCTAAACATACACGAGGCTCTGGGTTCAGTCCTCAATTAACAAGAAAGAAAAATGGGGAAGAAAGTGAAAAAATACTTTTAAAAGTAGTCATTATTTTACTTTATATGTATGTGTGTGTGCCTGCGCCTGAGTGTTTTGTGGGTATTACATACATACAGGAGTTAGTGGAAACCGAAGAGGGCACTGATGCCTAGAACTTGAGTTAAAGTGGGCTGTGAGCTACCTTGTTGGTGCTGAGATGCAAACTGCGGTCCTCTTCAGGATCAATAAACACTCTCAACTAGTGACCTAGCTCTTCAGCCCTCAGGAATTACTGAGGAGAGGTTCTGCAAGGGAACCTTTACTTTAGAGAATGCCATGTCAGGTGATGGCTGTCTACACTGCAAAAATGCAAAGGCTGCACTTCGAAACTCTGCTATATTCATGAGAGTCTGATCTTTGCCAAGAACCAGCTACGTGATGGAGAGTACTCAACGTTTTTTTGTCTGAAGACATAATTGCCGGTTGATACCCACCTGTGGCAGCAACCTAGGGACTCTAATAAAATCTATCCCTCTCTTTCTGGAGCCCATTAGGAAATGAAAATGTATTGGCATTTCTATAAGATTGTAAACTTCCCATACTTTCTCATTCCTATTGCAAGAGAAATCCCAGACAACCCTTTACTTAGTAAACGTAATAATCAAGTTGGTTTAGCTTCTCTATGCTCCTTTCCAATATCATTGTGAATGTTAAATGATTTGATGAAGGACCCTAGAGCTCAGATTTCTAAGCCTTTTTAATTGAAAATTAAAGGTAGTTCAAATGCTGAGTAAACATACATCAACAGAAATATATATTTAGCTGGAGTACAGCTCACGAAAGTACCTTACTCTAGGATTTTATATATGTCTATATATTCCCGTTTCAGATTTTAAATTCTGGCCAAGTCTTACTCCACTGGTCTTGTGATTTACTGATAATTTTATAGTCTGAAAGGTGCTGCAAAGCCTGGTCGTGAGAAGGGAATAAGAATGTGCTCTGGGTTTTCAAATAAATGTCACCAACCCTCCATGCTAAAGGCATTAACTTTACTTTTTAGCATTACATTAAAAAAAAAAATAAGAGTCTATGTATAGGTATTTAACACAAATCTTAGCAAGATTTGTTGTCTCCAAAATGAAAACTTAGAAGAAAGCCACAAAAATTAAACCGCAGAAGCGATCCAGTAATTGTTTAGTGCAGTAATATGTCTGGGTTGTCTGTTGTTCTCATGTGGATATTCTGTGGTCAGTAACATCTGTTTTTTTATTTTTATTCGTTTTTATTGATTTTATTGAGCTAAACATTTTTCTCTGAAATTTGCAGACAAATGAATGGAGCTAGAAAACATCATTTTGAGTGAGGTAACCCAGACCCAGAAAGACAATTATCATTTATAGTCACTCATAATTTGCTTTTAAACATAAAGCAAAGAAAACCAGCCTACAAATCACAATCCCAGAGAACCTAGGCAACAATGAGAACCCCTAAGAGACATAATCATGGATCTAATCTACATGGGAAGTAGAAAAAGAGAAAAACATCTGTTTTTTATGGCATTAAATTTAAAACATATTTCAAAGACCTTCTATCAAATAATTTAACCTTTACAGCTCAACTTCATTCATCCTATGTTCAGAGATCTCTCTAAAGATGGCTGTAGACATCTTCAGGACAACAATCCAGCGAGACAGCTGATGCTCAGCTATGCTAAAAGTCTCACCATGGAAACCTGGCATCTCTGTGAAGAACTTTATAGATTAGCTTAATTGATACAGGAACACCCACCTTTGATGTGATACTGTTATGCTCAGATCAAGGAGTTCCCCCAAAACCAACCAGGAGACCGAGTCCTGTATGTAAAATTCTTACACAGGTTTGGTTTGCAAACTCAGTCTTCTCTGTGTGTCCAAGGTATTGAAGTGATCAGAGAGCCCCGAGCTCAATTGGGGTTGGGTTTTTGTAGTAGCAAAGGTGAGAGGAGGGATTTCTAAGGTTCAGGACCCCTGATTGGCTGACATTTGTCTAGGAGTGTCCTGGTGAAAAGCCATGGGTGTGTGCTGGCAGATGATCCTATCTACAATGGTTGGAATGGTAGAAATTTCATTTGAATGGTCTGTTCCTTGGTGGTGCCTGGGTAATCTCAGTTTGTGGTCTTTCTTGGAACAGGGACAAACTGTTGAGAGTATGACCTCTATTGAATTTGTCACGGCTGGGTCCTACAGTACAATTCTGTGGGTTGGAGTCCTGGTCTGGATAAACAGGAGGAAGCGAGCAGAGTATAAGCTTTCATTTCTCCTGCTTCCCGACTGAAGGTGCAATGTGACCAGCTGTCTTAGGCATTGACTGCCATGCTATGCCATCATGATGAGCTGTATCCTTGAACTATGAGCCAAGTTTCCTCCTTCAGGTAGTTTTGTTAGGTAGCTTTTCATAGCATCAAGAGAAATAACAGATCGGCTAAATATTTGATGAAAAATAGAGTCTGCCATACTATCATAAGTTTAATTGGGCACTTGTTTTTTTAGGCATAGAAAAGCATTTAACATCAACAATGACTAAAATCAATCAATCAATCAATAAAACAAACAAAAAAACCCAGGGTATGTGCAGTTTTTAAATTCAAGAAAAAGAATTATGTATTCAAAGCTGCTTTAAAAAAAACAAAACTAGACACAAAGGCAATGAATTGTAAATAAGAAATACATTTTAGTGAAATGACCTATGACTGAAACTCTGAACGCACCCATAGTTAATATCAATTGATTATGTGTATCATAAACGAGGATTTGTTTGCGACTATTGTCCGAAGAATGGAGTACTTTTCATGGTGCTCAAAAGTTGCATAAAATGCAGTATTAAGTGAATTCTGCCATGCTAACTGAAAAAGGTTTTAAGTGTTAGTGTATGTAAAAAATACTCGTAGTAAAGCATTATTTTTTCATTATACATTAGGGCTTGGGAGAAAGATGGGTTTTCATAGTCTCAGTCTTTGCAAAAACGTATTGTTGAATACACTCTAATAGCCACACAAATAATTACAGACTGCAGTGTCGTATAACTTCGTTAACTCGGCAAAGGAAAAATAGCAATATTTTTATTTTAAATGTCAGCTTCCTCCTTACTGCTCTGTGCACCCTAATGTCTTTACTGTCTACACTAACTTTGGGCTCCAAGACCTTTACTTGGAAATCCCTTCCTCTAATTTCTTGTGACACACAGTGCTTAAACCCCCAAGAAATGTGAGGTGAAGCAGAGAGAATTCCTGCAGACTGCCTTGCTATATGCAGAACATTCATTTACATTATTCATTAGATAAGAGGGCTGATTTGCATCTCATTCTGGTTTTCCTCTTTAGGTGAAGAAGTGCCAGAAAATTCTCCACATTTCCACAATATTTTATGTTAGCAATAATTATTAAGGGAGCCAGGCTTGACTATTGTCTTAGATTTCATCCCGTTCATTTGCAGTTTCTCTAAATCTAAACAAGCAAACAAACAAAAACTCCCAATCTCTAAATATTTTAAACTCCTAAACCAGTGTGCATTTCCTTCTTTGTGTTTAAGATATTTGAAGCTTTAACATTTGATGATAGATCTGAATGCATAAATGTATTTTATTGAAATGCAAAATGAGACATTTATGATTTGAATCTAACATTAGGAGCTGGAAGGGGAGGAAGTGGGAGAAACAAGTATAGTCCCAAGTACAGCATTTATGAGTCGCTAAATCTCATTTGAGAGAGATTTCTAGCAGAAGTTTGCCACAGTTTAGAAGGCACCACCAGTAACAAACCCTTGTTGATGGCCATATCTGAGTGTTGAAAGATTGTTATGTATCTGATTTTATTAATTGCCTTCCAGATTAAGATTATTTCATGAAACCTGTAGCTTCATAACCTGTAGCCTATAAAAATACAATTATTGCTGTTCTACTGTATGTGGAACTCAGTACTGCCCCCTAGAGTTCCCGTGTGGAGTATGAAACAATAATTAAATGCTTGGTTTATTTTATGCTCTATAGTTTCAATTTCCCATGGTTCTATCAACTTCTAAGCATTTAGCTGGTGTGGGAGGTCTTTCTGTCTATGTGTTGCTTTTATTGGTTAATAAATAAAGAACTTGCTTTGCCTATAGCATGGAGTAGGAAGGCGGAGTTGGAGAAGCCATGGAGCCACTGGAGATAGAAGTGCTGAAACTTTGCTGGTAGGCCATGACCTCATAGTGATATACAAATTAATAGAAATGGGTTAAATTAATATGTAAGAGTTAGCCAATATGAAGCTAGAGCTGATGGGCCAAGCAGTGATTTAAATAATATAATTTCTGTGTGGTTATTTTGGTTCTGGGCAGCCGGGACAGACAAGCAGCCTCCTCCAACACTTAACATTTTCAGATACACAAGCATTTATTAAATGGCTTCCATCGGGTGTCTTGTTTTTTAAGAAGTAAACTACACAGAAGACCCTGATCCATAATTACACATTTAGTTGGAACCACTGACCTGGTCACAAAAAGCAGCAGGTTGCTCCCTGTTGCGTGCTGCCCATTTGCGGCTTAAATATGAAATGGTATTCGACTGAAGCCACAACATTCCAAACTGAAAGGATTCCAATGACACAAAAATGACCTTTAACCCAGAATCATACTTTCTGGCATGCTGGGGTGGTTTATTTTTCCGAGAAATTTCCTGCAATGTGCACACTGCTTTCATCAACTCAGGTCACAGAGGAGTGAACTGGTCTTTCCCTCTGCTGTGCTCTGACTCCCCGAGCCTCTAATTCAGTGGCAGAGGGAATGGTTATGCCCTGATCCCCAAAGTCCCCGAAAAACCCTCAAGGAGACAGAGTCCCATATGTAAAAGCAAAGAAAATAAAGAGCCTTTTTTTAAATTCAAGTTTGCAAACTCAGTCTCTCCACATGGCCAACGTATTGGAATAAACGGAGAGCCCTGAGCTCAGTTAGAGTTGGGTTTTCATAGTAGTAAAGGTGGGGGTGAGGGTTTTTTGAGGTTCAGGACCCCATATTGGCTGCCATCTGTCTAGGAGTGTTCTGGTGAGTGTGCTGGCAGGTGATCCTATCTAAAATGGTGGGAAGGTTAGGCATTTCTTTTGGATGCTCTGTTCATGGGTGATACTCGGGTAATCTCAGTTTGTGGCCCTTCCTGCAACCAGGTATTGCTTCAGGGTAAACTACTAAGACTCAGGCCTCCATCAAACTTGTAGATGGCTGAGTCCCGCTCCAGCAGGTGATAATGGTTGGAAGTAAAGAACTTCCTTTGGGTGGTCTGCTTCTATTTAGTTTAACTTGTCTGGCTCCTATAGGAATCACATTAGAAATTTATTACATGGTCGTCTTTCACCCAAATGCTGTTTGCTCTTACTGATTCCCCTGTAGCTAGCTAACAGTTTTACAAAATGACTACCTCTTCTTTTCCTGGCTGTATCTGGCACATTGAGGTGTTTAAGGTCTCTTGGCATCCCCATGGGAACACCATTTTGAAATAGTTCTCATTTGCATTGGACGGCAACTGGAATCTCTACCAAGATTTCACTGTTGGCAAGTGATCAGATCAAATTCAAATTCGTTTTTCTTTTTCCCCAAGGGTAATGTGCCTGCAAGGGTAATGTATTTTTTTTTTTACTTTAAACACTCATACATTTTCAATGAATAAAGTTGTCTTTTACATACCTTAACGAGGTCAAACAGTGTTCTTTCAAAGTAACAACTATGAGCATTAATTTTTTTGGTCAGTTTATGCTGAATTGTGCTAACATTGCATGATTCTTTCATCCGAAGACCATCAATCTGCTTTTGTTAATGTCAGAGTGGGTTCTGTGGTTTATAAAAATGTCACTGGGGGAAGACATGTTGTGACTTTAGGATCCTGAATGAGTTGAGGGATTGCATTTGAAATTCATATATATTTCACAGTTAACATGGCCAAAGACAACTAGGAAGCCTACTTGTGCCTTTTACACTCTCTTCTCCCTTCCAAAACTATTACTGATCATCCAACAAATGGTATCACTATTCAGCATCGTGATTCACTGAACAAGTCAGCTACAAACCTATCCCTTTCTCTGGTTCCCATGGCCATATTGTTATTGTTGTGTAAAAAGACTACAACAGTATCATAAGGCTAAAAGGAATATCCAGAATATCAGGAATCAGTGTAGTAGCCCTTAGAAAATACAGTCACCCCTGCTTATCCTCCCATTCTTTCCACATGTTGGAGTTCAGGATACCCACAGTATCATCTTTTCTCTTAAAGTCTTGGGTGTTCCCATCCAAAGTGCTGCTGGAGCTGTTTGCATACAGAACTTCAGCATGATTCTTCTTAATCTTTCAAGAGTTGGGATCAAAGTATTCCAATTATCTGTCTCCTGCACACCCAACATGCAATGGAGTGCAGCACCGAACAATTGCATTCTCATTCACAATATGGGAGACACTGAAGACACAGCAGCCATGCTTTTGAAAACCAATTGTTGGCCATTCTTTATAAAATGCTCAAAACTACTCTCTAGAGGATGCTTTTCCTGACCAGTGGACTCCCCTTCCTTTTCCAGTATTTGTACTCCCTGGCTTCTTTTCCACAAGTGGCTCAGGGTTGGAGATGGGTAATTTTGTCACTTGCTTCAAGTTCAACGTAGTTCACAGAATCAGAGACACCCACCCCCTTCATTGTATGATTTTCCTATTCCCTTAAGCTCAAGTTTATCAAATTCTTTTAGAAAGATTCGGACTTCATATCTGTCTATGTATAAGTCTACTCTATTAGACAAAAGACACCCCATAGATATTTTTAGTGTGAGCCTTTTTTCTATCATAGGCTTCCTGTGTGCCGCTGTGGGCATCAACCCTTAAGAAGCTTAGTTGCTTATTGATTTAAAAGGCACACTCTTAAATTCTGACAACTCTGTGTGTGTCTGAAGGGTTTATGAGGTGCCACCTTAAATCTTTCTGATGCTTTAGTGGTGGGTTTTACATTTACGTTCTTATAACGTCGAGACAGTTTCCTAACAAGTCCAGCATTTCAATTTTGCATTGTGGCTCTTTCTCTCTTTCGAGACTCTTCTGTTTCAGGACACCGAACATGTAAGGCACACAGGTTTTGCTTTGGTTCTTTGTTTTGTTTTTTCAAACCTATCAAGGTAAAAGCTCCTTTACATTTTTTGACTAAAAATTGAACAATATTTTTCCCATCTGTCTTTCTGTAACTTTCAAGTGTTAAAGGAAACAGTTTAGTTCATTGAGAATTGTACTTACACAAAACTCACAGGCTTGGGGCTAGAGAGATGGCTCATCTGATAAGAGCATACACTGCGCTTACTAAAGATATTAATTTGATTTTACTAACACCCAAATAGGGTGGACCCTTTCAGCATCAATGGACACCAGCACACACGTGCATGTTGTATCCCTGCCCCAGTGCACACAATTGAAAATATCTCCACCAGCTTATGTTCCCATTTTCATATCATTGACGCCAATGAAAGTTCTTAAATATTTTATCTCTATATAGCAATGTCAAGTTCAAGACTGTAATCCTTCTAAAGGCTTCAGAGATGAATCCTTTCTTGAAGTTCCTAGCATCTACTGGTTTCCTGGTAATCCTCCGAATTCTTTGATTTGCAGCTTCGTCCCTTCAATGTCAGTCTTTCTCATCACATGGGCTTCTTTCCTCTGGGTGTATCTATGTCATTGTGTCCTTTCCTCTTCTCATAATCACACAGACAGATTATCATTACAACTTGTCCTAATTCAGTGCATTTTTATTAACTATTTGCATCCGCAGAAAACTTACTTTTTAAATAATGGTTTATTCTGAGACTTAGGGCAATGTGATTTTTTTTTTTGGTGGAATATTATTCAGGTCAGTCCAAGGTCAGATGCTCATGACTGAACCTTGAAGATTTGCACAGCCTAGTTTGTATAAGACTGGTGCAGTCTCAGTCACACCAACTGTTCAAAGGAGGACAATTTGACTGAGCTTACAGATGGGAGATTTCCGATATCATATTTAGCGAACATGAAGTATTACCGTCACCTTTGAAAATTTTACCACACCTTTATCTAGTTCATGATCAAAATCAATTGACGCTACTTGAAAATGTATCTGAAATCTGTTCGCTTATTTCCTTGTCACCTAGACATGCAAAATAACACCATCTTTCATGTGAACGATGACACTTGATCTTTCTCCATCTGCTTTTGAGTTTTAAAACCTTTATTTATTTTTATATATATAAATGTTTTGCCTGCATTATGTACGTGCATTATATTCATTTCTGGTAACCATGGAGGCTACAGAGGATGTCAGAGGCCCTGGAACTGGAGTTAACCACAATTGTGAGTCATCATAGGGGAACTGGCAATTGAATCTAGGTTTTCTGGAAGAGTGGTCAGTGTTCTTAACCATTGAGCAGTCCCTTCATCTGTCTAACCTCTATCATTTGGCCATTCTAACCCACTCAATACCACACTGAATGGAGAGAACCATGAATTCAATTGGTTGTTATCATTTCTCTGGTTGAATCTCTCTGGGGACTTTCAGTTGCTTAGAGAATGAAACCCACGTATGTCCCATTGTCCTTAGCGGCAACTGCATGATCTCTGCCTAGCTCTTTCGTTTTTCTTTCTTTTAAGAAAGCCTTTCCTTCCTTATGCTTAACTTCTTTGGCCATTCAATCCTCCTAATAGTTCCTGAACCAAGAACATTGTGACTATTGTCTTTTGCCTAAGAAATTCTTCTCTTGCTTGTCCATCAATAATATACTTGGTATACTGTAGGTTTCATCTTAAATATTATATTTTAATAAAAATAATGATAATTTTTAAAAATTAGTTCAAAAATAAATGCCAGGTCCTGGAGTTAGATATTCTATTCAGAGGAGTTTAGGGATGTTAAACCATGTTTTCAGAGGCAAATCGCTAGCACATAGTCTGTGTAACCTGTATCATGCACTGTGGTGTTCAGAATTTACACCCTTGACTGTCTTTCTCTGGAGACTGCCCTCTGAACCACTGTAGTCTGCAGCTCTCTAAGAGAGGCCTGTCTCGTGTGTTATCCTGTTGCACCACATGCTTCTTTTCTCCACTTTGTTTTTTACTTTGTATCATCATCTTTTGGGCGGAAAAAAGCATTACTCATTTACTTCCTGTACTTTTCACTAGATTAAGGCGAGTGTTGTTTTACCTTCCAACACCCAGCATAACATGTGGCATACAGCAGGCATTCAATAAATATTGGAAGAATGGGGATTGGAGGAAAATTAAACATTCTTCTTCGAATTTTTACACCCTTACTCCAGCTAATTTTAAGACCCAATCAGCTGAACAAGATTACAGGACTCCTGAATCAAATACTAACATATCTCTGAACAAATGAATGAATGAATGCAGCTCGTCCTCCGTAACTGGTTTCCACAAAGGCAGGGCTATTTCCCTTAATCCACGGGTCCTTGTACTTTTAACTTAAACTGTATAGATGAGCATAGCTGTCATCAGGGCTGCACAAGACAAGGAAGAGTTAATACTGTCTGAGTTACTAAATATCTCCAGCAATGTAGTGAGAGTCAGCGAGAACAGATACTGTCATTTCTTCATCTTTTTTTCACTGCCTCAGGTGTTGGCGAGGACACATGATTCAGAAGCAAGGGCAGAATGACTTTGTTTTACCCTTTCCAGAGAAAAGATGGACAGGATTGGAGCAAAAAAAAGACTGAAAAGAGAGCAAGAGAAAGAAAAGCCATTAATATTTCATATTACGCCGAAAATGCTTGATTATAGCTCTGGCTAGGAGGAGAAATTTCCTTGAGACTATTAGATTTTTATTGCATGTCCAGACAAAGGGCTGATTTATAAGTAATCTGATTGTTTACCTCCATGCATAATAGGGAATGGGAGAAGGATTCTTTTAAAAGCATTTGCCACTTAGCATTCATGACAATATCTTATTTGGTAATTCCTACTTAGGAAAGTAAAGGCTCCTTTTCTTCTTCAGCAGACCTGTGGTTCTGATGGCTGTGAGTTCACTAACAGATCTGAATGAACTCCAGGGACTTGGTGGGCGTGTCTGCTGCCTTTCTCATCACAGTGTCAAATTCTTGACAAAAGCAATTTGGGCTCACAGTTCAGAGGTAGACAGTCCGCCACAGCGGTGAGGATAGAAAGGCTTGGCTCACCAACCAAAAACCAAAGACGAGAATCTCCAGGGGTTGACTCAATATCTCTCTTTTCTTTCCATGTTCAATCTGGAACTCCGGCCCCTGGGATGGTACAGCCCTTGCTCAGGATAATTGTCTTTCTCAGTTAAACCTCTCATAGACACACCTATAGGTATGATACATGAGAACTCCCTGGCATTCCTTAATCTATTCTTGTTAGAAATTGAAATTAAACATCCCAACAGTGTAGCTCAGTGATAGAGTATCTGCCTAGCATGTGCAGAGCCATGAGTTCCATCTCTAGAACCACTAAAACATAAATCAAAAAAATCACTTAGGGGTTGGGGAGATCGGTCAATTAATGACGTGTTTGTCTTAAAGCATGAAAACCCGAGTTCAATTCCCAGGACCCCTACAAAGATGTCAATCAGGTGTGTGGCATACACATATAATCCAGCACTGGGAAGGATCCCCGGAGCTCACTGACCAGCTGGTCTTATGTAATTCATTAGCTACAGGCCAGGGAGAGAGTCTGTCTCTAAGGAGGTGGAGAGAGTTCCAGAGGATCAAAGCCAAGATTGTCCTTTTGCCTCCACAAACACATAGACACACGTGCAAACCCAAGTGTACCTACATACACATATGCACCTACACACACATGAACGCACATGTGCACAGTGCCTATATGAGAAATGGAAACATCATAAGGAGCCTTGTCTTTATTAGGCTGGTTATGAAAGTCAGGCAACTGTTAACTGACTACAGCATCAGGATGATGGGTCAAGGCTGATATCTGGATGTCTTATTCCAGGCATGGCCAGGATGTAGCACGTCTTTCTTTTCACTGATAGGTTTGTTCCTTGGTCACTGGTGCTGCAGTCCTTCACACTGTGCGTAAGTAACATGTTGTATGACGGGCATTCACTTGGGAGCTTGAATGAATAAATTCTAAAATGTCCTCGTTGCTAGCTCTGGAATCCAGAGTTTTAAAAGTGCGTGTGCAATTAATTTTGCTGTAGAATTTTAGATTAACACCAGGAGAATGCCTTACTGTTTATAAATGTTCAGTTGTGACCCTAAAGAAAACAGAAGCCACTTTTCTTCAAAGCACATGAATAATATTGGAGTAAGACTGTCTCAGTGGGAGACAAAAACATTACATTTGTGTCTCTGGGTAATCTATCCTTTGGTTAATGGACCGAGAACCCTCCAGACAGTTCACAAATCCACATAACAGAGCAGATTTTTGCATTAGGATTCCTGACGTTTGCTGAAAAACGCACAAAATCAGATTCAGCCAGAGTTCCCTATTGATTACAAACGTGAGGATCAAGAGGAAGTTAGTCCACCCAAGGCAGCCTTCATTTAAATTTAAAATCGTCCTTCCTAGTGATCTCATTTTGAATAGTGGCATAGAAATCAATTGAATTTGCAAGGGTATTAACTCTATCTCATTTGGGGGGGCTTCTCGTCAATATAAGAAAGAGTGAGTGCTATTTTGAGTATATTTGGGGGCTTCAAAAGAGGGTGTTTCCAAAACAAAATAAAACACCTTTTCTAGGAGGAGCATAAGCAGCCGGTATTCCTTATAAAAGAAGTGTGAATGAAAATGCCCAGCCCTGTCAAATTATTCACAACTCATCACTCAGTTTTGTTCTCTAGCCTTTGAGCATAGTAGATTATAAAACAGGTAGGCTCATAATGTTTTGATTTTTAAAATATTATATACTCAAAATTATTCTAAGTGTACAATTAGTTGGCCATCATCTATGGCATCAGAACTATATAGATCACTCTGTACAATAGATGGTTTTAGTTTAAATGCACCTGACAACAAGGTGTTCTAAGTGTCCTGCGAAAGAAGGAATGAACAGCTATGCCCAGCAAGTCAACTGTTACAAATGATTTCGTTGTGTTTCGGTGTGGCTTCCACAAACAGGTACCAATGCGCACAGCAGCCTAAGTGAAAAAAACTAGAGGTAGGGACAGCCAAAAAAGTCCACCTAAAAAGATGACTGGACAAATGTGATGTGTATACAGAATGGACCATGGTTTATCCTTAAATGGAATGAAATTTATATTCAGATTTCCATGCTATGCCAAATAAAGTGGCCACAAAATAAACAATGTGTGGTGCTAATCATATGAACTCCACCGTCATCAGCTACATAAGGATAGAAAGTTAAGTGGTAGGTTTTAGTTGGACAAAGAGTAGATTAGGTGGTATTTTGAAGTTATTCTTTAAATCCATACATGTATTTATGTAATATGTATGTGTGTACATGCGTGTGCATATGCACAAACGTGTGGTCAGATGACGACTTGCAGGTGCGCTTCTTTTCTTCCATCATGTGGGTTTCATCCAGGGACTGAACTCAGGTTGTCTGGCTTGGTAGCAAGCATCTTTATCTCCTGAACCATCTCTCTGGCACAAGGAGTTATTGTAAACGGGTATGGAGTCATGTTTAGAAAAGTAAAAACCTTAAAAATTAAATTTAGAGTGAGATTTTGGCAATGACTATATAATAGTACAAATGTACTTAATTCTACTAAGCTATATACTTAAACTTTTGTGTTATATACACTTTACCACAAAGAAAAGCAATACAAAATAAGAATGACGGAAGCAAAATGTCTTGAAAGAAGCCAAGAATTCAGGAACATTTTTGTGTACCATGTAGTACTTTGTATGTCTGACTTCTCCTGTGTGCTACTGGCTTCCTGGATGGCCATGCTTGCTCAGAGTGCTTCTTATAAAAAACTGAGTGCGATCTTTTCACAGTCTTTATCCCAATAACTGGCAGGAGTCTTCTCAAAACCTGATGGCAGCCGGGCAGTGGTGGCGCACGCCTTTAATCCCAGCACTCGGGAGGCAGAGGCAGGTGGATCTCTGTGAGTTTGAGGCCAGCCTGGTCTGCAAGAGCTAGTTCTAGGACAGGAACCAAAAGCTGCAGAGAAACCCTGTCTCAAAAAAATCAAAAAAAAAAAAATTAAAAAAAAAAACCCTGATGGCCCCAGAATCCCAATTGTGGATCTAAATTGTCAGTATGGACATTTTTACTGTTGTTTTCTTACCAACATAGTCCCTACCATCCTCTTTCGAAGTCGCCTAACCCTAGAGACACTTGTATTATCTATTGCCTTGGGATTGTCTTTTCTTTTTCATATATTTTCTCTGTTTTGAACCCATCTTTCCCTATCTTGTTAAAAACTGTAAGATACAAAGCTTTCCCAGTGAACAAAGCTATCCCTGTGCAGGTGCAGTAGACTTTGGTGTGTGTGTGTACCTTGGGCATGCCTGGAAATTACTAGAGATACCATGGGATTTGACTTTAATGTTCATTTTTATTCAGTTGGCTCACATTATACAGTAAAAACTGACTGATTCTGAGTAATGATAAAAGTTAGACCGACCGCTTTCTTGAAAAAAGAAAAAGAGAATCATTGAATAATGTTGGAAATAATTAAATTTTCTTTCTTTTGAATTTCATAAACAATGTAAACAGACAAATAGGTAAGATGTGATAAGCTACAGAAGAAATATAATTCAAAATACCCCAGTATGCAAGTGAACTAAATGCCCTTGAACATACACACATCTTTTGAGTACTGGGTAAATTCTAGGCAAAAAAAAAAAAAAAAATGTCCCTTGTTGGAGAGACTTGTGGCCTTTCCTTGATTTGGTAGAACTTTCTCCCACAATGCTTTTCTGTCTTCTTACCTCCCTTGGAAAGCCTTCTGCAATTTCTTCATCCTCAATGTGGTATTATTTTCTCTCGTGGTTCTTCTCCTTTGTTGTCTTTCTAACACAATTCCCTGGTTCATCTAACTGCTGTCTTTTCTTCAACTTCAACCTTTTTTTTTTATGATCAGCAACCATGGATTCCTAGCTGCCACCTGAACATTGCCGTATGATAATAAGTTGATATTTTAGTGATTTCACCTGAGCCTGGCCCTTTTCCCCTTGTTGCCTGCTTTTGAGATGACCTACAGGTTCTAGTCGGGAGCCCCTCTTTACTACACTAGTAGCAATGAAATAGCTAATACTATTGAGCTTGCTACCTTCCTTCCCTCCCTCCCTTTCTTTCCCCGTTTTTCTCTTGCCCTCCTTTTCTTTCATCCTCATTCTACTTCTTTTTAAATTATTACAAAACAAAAGCAACTGTTTCTCTTTTTTTCCAAAACTTTTAAAGCCTGCACCTTGCTTTTCTAGTCAAATCTGCATTCCGTGGCCCTTTATGTTCAGTTTCTGAAATTCTTGCTCAGGATTCTGACACCCCATGGACCTGTTGGTTTCTTCACTGATGGCTCCAGGTTGTTAATTGGCCCTGCAGGCTGGTATCTGTATCCTCAAAGAGACTTTCTCCTTTGCCCAGAACTTTTCTTCTCCTGGTCAATCCCATCACTCTTCATAAGTCAGCCTCTATATTGCTCATTTCCTCTTTTCCAGGCTACAGTATTACAGTGACATTCCAGGCTTAGGATCTTGACGTTGCTGTGAGACAGTTAACAATGCTTTCGGATGGCTACGTCAGATGACAACCATTGCAAATAATTCTCCAAATTCAAATCTTACCCTCCCTGCCCCTTGTAGATGCATTTTTCCTTATCTTTACTGGATTTTTCTTTATCATTACTTCATTACATCTTTAATTGGCATCTCCTCACAGAAATGAAAAAAAATTTACATGTTTCCTCTTTCCTTTTAAAACCATACCCAATTGACTCAGTCACATAGATGCATATTTTTTGCTTTCTTTACAGTCTGTGTTTCTATCTAATCTTTCTTTGGAGGCAATCCAAGTTAAGGTCTGCATAGGCAAGCTGACAAAACTCCCTAAGGGGAGAAACAAACAAACTCATGTTATAAGAGGCAGGAGCACAGTAGACCAGTAACATGTCTTTCTAGAAGAATGTGTCAATTTTCTGTTACCTTTTGACCTTTCTAGATATTAATAGCTTTATCTCCCATAACCTCATGAAAAAGTAGATCATCAATATGGCCATGTGTTTGGTTTCTACTATAATTTATTCAAATCTCTCTACAAGGTTCAGCTAGAATATGGGCTACACAAGCATTTATAGATCCACTGGGAAACTAGTAAACCATTTTAAGCATGTTTTGGGGGAGGGAGAAATTTGGTATCCAAAATTGAAATAGCTTTCTTATTTTGAGACATAACCCTTCTGGATGCTGCGGCCTTCTAACATTCAAATTTTTGAAGACTTATTGTATATTTCAGGAAAATCTAAATGGGTTTCCCAAATGTGTTTAGGGAATAATGAGAATGAAATGAAAAATGTATGTATGTATTTTACTTAGGGTTATCTGAATTTGGATTCCCCTGGCACTGTGTGTGCACTGTGTGTGTGTGTGTGGGGGGGGTGTTTCTTCATGGAAGCCTACTGAATCTCAGGATGTTCATCTTTAGAATGAAGATTTGATCTTCACTCATCCTTTATCTGTTCTTTAGTAAGACATGTATTTCATCAGACATATCATCATCAAATATATATCATCAAAATACATGCAGAATACCAGTTCCTTTCCTCTGTCCCAGTCAGGATCACCATCATCTGCACTCCTGAAGGGGATTTTCCTGCGTCTGTCTTTCTCCTGAAGCATTTTATTTCCGTGGTGTGTGTGCACATCACTCTGGCGGAGCCAACACTAGACTTCAAGCCCCTGACTTTGTTCAGCTGACGAGTCCCCAGGTTTTCTCCACCAATGATTATATTTCCAGGTCTTCATCACACTGCAGATTTCTCACTATTTTCTATGGGGTAATATCCATCGTGGATTCCAATGTGACTTTCATGACTCAGATTATTTAGTTTGCCTGTATTTTCAATAATGTAGTTTAATTTAAATTGTTTTACTTATTTAAAAGTCTAAAAGTCCGATATGTATTGGACAAGTCAGAATTTGAACATTGACTTTGACACAACATTGGAGAATAATTATTAACTCTTTGGGTGTGTTAAAGGCATGTGACACATGCTAATGTACTGATGAGTGAAATTCTTGAATTTGACTCAAAATTATATGTGACAGATACATGACAGTTCTGATATTTTATTATATCTGCCTTCGTATATGCTTATAAATTTCTAGAACAGTTAAAACTATATTCTGATCTCCAAACTTTAGTCCATTTAAACAAAGCTTCAATAAAGTTAAGGCATAAAAAAATAAAAGATCGTAATGTTCATATTTAAGGATAGTGTCTGAGCAGAGGCAGTTTTCTGTTCCTCGTCGGCCATGCAAACCTCAGGCCAGATAATAACTTTGGGCCTCAGTTTTCTCATTATGTAAAATGAGAACATCATATTATGTGGTTGCATAGAGATCCATCTCTAAAATTACTTAATTTGCCATCACACTTGGATGTTAATGCTCCACTGTAATTCTGGCATTGTATGTGTTTGGTCTTGTATCCTGTCCCATTACAGGGGCAATGAGCTGCAGTCTGGGAGCAGTTGATTTGACTCAAAGATACTGGAGTTGAAACACCACAATACTGTTTGCTTCCTGTAGTGTTTATGTATATGAATTTATTATTTAATCACCTCAAATTGGTTGATACAATTTACTGATATTATCTACTGAGCAATGAGCTATAAAAATTATCCCTTTGAAACACTGGCACTTTTTTCATGTGATGCTATAATAATTTTTAAATTCAAAGAGTGTTTTGGTACTTATTATTCCAAACTTATCTTCCTAGTAGCTTATTTATCCAGCATTTGCCATTTTATACATCACTAGCTTTTAAAATTCATTATTGCACACTTCTCATCTAAAGGAAGACTGTCTTTGCTCACACTCCGGTAATCTGACACATATAACATAGGCTGTAGCTATGCCATTTTGAGAAACAGGAGGAACTTTGGAATATGTAAAACTCAACCCTAACTCATAACAGGTCTTTGTCTTTGAAACTTCTGTCTGAGTATTAGGTTTCTTTACAGTTCTGTAATCATAGCAAAACATTTGTTTATAAAAACTAAGCAAACGGGCACTACTTCATAGTAATACTTCATAGTAATGCTAAACTGAGAATTATCTCAATGTCACATCAAAATTCATCCATTCAACAAATGTTTAATGGATATCTTCTAGGTGTATTAATTTTGAGAGGGGATTTCATGGTAAAGAAGACTTAGAAGAAATTACCAGAGGACACAGGTTTCCAATTTTAAATTGATTTATTCATCAGAAAATGTTATTAAGAACCAGTTACTTATTCATACACATCGGCCTCCTTTTGCATAAATACTTCAAAATTACCATAATTAATTCAGAGTCCCAACTCTGGTCCTCATAAAGTGATGTGACTATTTTAGTGGAAGTCATAATGGAACAGTATCCTTAAGAAATGTATTATTAACTGTTTTCAAAACTGATCTCTGCATACTCAGTATTGTTGCCATTATTCTTTTTTTTTAATCAATAACCCTCTGGGCATAACTTTGTCTCTTTGTGTTCTCTGTGTAATAATTATTATGGTTTCGATATGGAACTCCTGTCACAGGCTCAGGTATTTGACCTTGCTGGTTGCACTGTTTTCAAGTGTCTCATGTGTTTTCAGAGATGAGCCCTAGCTTCCCAAAGCACGTTGTTGGCATTATGCATTACAACCTGATCATGGTACAGGTCCAGGTTTTTTGCTTTCTGGCCTTCCAGGTTGTGAATAAGCCATGCTGCAAACTTCTACCACTGCACATGGTACTACCTGCCACCCTGCCTTCCCTACCATGTAGGAATGTCTCCTTTCAAAGCAGGAGCCCAAATAAATACGTTGTCCCTTAGGTTGTTTCTGTTAGATACCATGTCACCATAATAGGAAGAGTGATAACGCAGAAAAACTTTGTATTTGGTGTGAGTTTCTGACCATGTGCTGTATAGGCCAGCTCTAGGGTATCTGTTGCTCTCTTCTGGCTTCTGGGGGCACCTGCACCCATGTGCCCGTATCCCCCTCCTGACACACACACACACACACACACACACACACACACACACACACACTATAAAAAGTAAAATAATAATTAAAAAATTAAATACCATGTTAACAATGATTTAGAGGGGATCAGAGACTCTATCAAGAATTGGGCCAGAGGCCATTTATGTTGTCTTTCTGTAAAGACTCTGCCTACCTTCTGTCTTTTTTTTCCTGAAATTTTGAATGAGGCTGAATTAAAAAACTAATGGGCTTATTTGCTTAGAAGAGGGAATTTCAAGACAGCATAGCAGTTAACCTATGGCATGGTTAGTATGCAGTGCTTTTAGCTAGGATGACAGTGACAGAAATCGGAACTGGGCAGAAAGATGTGAAGAATGTATAGTTTAGTGAGGAAAGGAGCACTGACCTAACTCGGCAGACGAGCAAGGCTGATGAGGACCATGCTGCACCTTCAAGTGTTAAGGAGAAGCTAGACCTTTGCATGGCAGCAATGGGAAAAGTGCTCTGGGGACAGATCCTCCCCACTGACAATTCCAGGCACTAAAACTGAAAAAAATGAAAAAATTAAAAAAATATTCATTTGGGAGAAGCATATCTGATAAGATAGAGCCTCCAGGGTGCCCAGCAGGAAAACTACCATCTACATAAGTTTTTTCCAGTTCATCACAACTGCATAGAGGACACTATAGATGTGCTTCAAGTGGCACAAGCTACATCATGAGCGTGTAACATAACTTGGTATACTCATCCACATAGTGAAGATTTTGCAAGATGCAAAAGTTATTGAGTCATATAGAATTGCACCAAGACTAGAAATTTCCTTAGGCTGACCAGTGGGTAGCAGGCTCACATTCCCAGCATGGAGTTCCTGAGTACACTGTCCAGAAATTACAAAGGTTAAAAAATGAGTTGTAGTAGAGATACCAGGATGCTGGAGATGCTAAGAATATGTAGCCATTCATTGGAGCTGATCCAAGAGAGAATTCCCATATGCTGCTGGCAACAGAGCTTTGGGGATGGGGTTACTCAAGTATGTTGGAGGACATATAATGTTACCATAAGCTACCAAATGCTAGACATGAAACTACATGGATTGGTGTTTGTCCTCCTGAACTTCAGTCTTTCTTTGGTCAAGTCTTTCCCTATTGTTTTCATTCAGAATGGGAATATTTAGTCTGTGCCATACAATAAGAAATATGTGCCTTGCCTTTTTAAAATACTACAAGAGATAATGAATCTTAGAAGAGACGTTGGACTTTGGACTTTTAAACACTACTAGGACTGTCAAAGACTATGGATACTATTGGAGTTGGACTGATGTGTTTTATTTATGAAAAAGCCACGAATTTGTGAAGGCTAGGAGTGGAATATTATTATTTAAATGTGAACTGTTTCCCACAGTCTGATGTATCTGAGCATCGCCCTCCAGCTGTTGCTGCTATTTTACAAGGTTATAGAACCTTCAGGAGGTGAAGCCGTCTGGAGAAAGTAGCTTGTTAGAGATGGGCTTTATGGGCTATATTGTTGCCCCAGTTCCCATATGAACTCTGCTTCCTGGTCCAACTAAATATGACCAAGCCATGCTGCAAGATCTCATGACTCCTTACTCAAGCTGTTTTTGTCAAGTAACCAAGTGGTGAAGTTTTCTTTTCTTCTCTTCTCTTTTTCTTTCTTTCTTTCTTTCTTTCTTTCTTTCTTTTTTCAAAGTCTTTCAAAGGGAAATTCTGCTTGATTTCATAAAGACTTAGAATTTTCTATCAACTATTTATAGGCATTGAATCCAGCAAGTAATAAACATGACCTATGTCATCTTTAGCCATATTTCAATAACCGTGTCACATTCTTAACCATGTTTTCTGCCTCTGACTGCTGCCCCCTCATTGTGAGCTATTAGCATTCACCCTTTCTTCTGGTCAGTAGTATTTTTGAGCATCCTCTCTGTGTTAGGTAAACCAGGAAATGTGATGAAAATAACCTCAGCAGTCCCTACCACGTGACACATCATGTTTCTCTTTGTTACAACTCCATGAATTATTGACTAATTACATGCTTTATGCTTGGATTAACTATCCTACCTGTAATATCTTACTTTGTTGTTGAGTGTCTGATATATTTGCCCAGGATTCCCATCAAGCTACAGGAGAACATTAGGATGCAGAAAGAGTTTTGAGCAAATCATTGTCTCATCCTGGCCAGTCCTTTGGTCATGAATTTTTTTTTAATACTCTACAGTGAGGAACATCACAAAGCCTTTTCTTAAAGCTAAAATTACTTAAAAATCATTGGTTTCCTTATTGGCATAGATCTCGAATTCTTCATTTAGACCTGCTCATGAGAAGATGACTTCATTTCCAATTTCAAAACCCAGTTACCTTTCTTTCGTGTGTTTTTCCTGGCTATCATCTAACTGACTCTTATTCACCCATCCAACAAATATCTAGCAAGTGCTCACTGTTGACAGCACTGACGATGTAAAAATGAGTCAGATTAGTTTTCTTAAAAAGTTCCACTCATTTTCTTCTGACTGGGATTTCTCTTGTTGTGGGTATCTCTCTCTCTATTCGCATATGTGTACCAAATACTTGCTAAATTTCTATTTGTCTTATAAGGGAAAGAGATTAATTTGGAGTGGTGCAAATCATTCTACTATTTCATTTATTATAATAAAACTAATGATTCATGTATTCATTATATCCTTCTGTTGTGATGAATATGGATGTTTGCTCTTTTTTAAAAAAAACATTATTAAGTTTTCCTTACTCTTCTATAATTTCTTCAGATACTAACAAGCTAGGCTTTTCTCTGAGTGTAGGAATCACTTTTCTTCATGGGCACATGGAGCTTCACCTGTCTTTTAGATATGTGACCGGTTTTCTTTCCAGGATCCTCTTTCTGGACACTACAAGTATATCTCTGGATTACATTCTAAATAGTCCTTTTACTTACTGTCAGCTCAATCTTCCAATCTCACTCTAATCTCACTCTGTGAGGTCTCAAACTAAGAGCACCCCTATTCTCAGTTGAAGTCTTTTGGTGAACCTCCTTCAGTAGGTCCTTCTTGTCCAGTGTTAAGGGAGCAAACAGGTTCCTCTTGGACAAAAGCAGACAAAGACTGCCAGATCTTGGTTTTTGTTTTCCTTAATCTTGTATTCATACAAAGGCACTTTGATTTTCTTACTTCATATTTGCAATCAGTAATTTGTTGGCTGTGTGTTCTTTTCTCTTCTTTTTCTGCCTTTCCATGTAAATTTTCCTCTCCAATAGTCTCCCTCTTTCTGAAGTCCAGCCTCAGAGAGGTATTGAATTAATTTTAAATTATTTTGTGGTATCTGATATAGTTGTATCACCCCTCCTCCATTTTCAAATCTCATCTCTAATCTTTACAGACCATGTAATTTGGTCTCAGTGATTGGCCCACGTACACCTTGCTTTTTTATCTGGAAAATATATAACAATAATCACAATAAGACGTTCCTTATTGTAAAGTTGACATTGCTCTGAACATGTAAAATGAATAAGTAGTGCATATTAAGTATCTAATGAACACTGTTACTACCAACAATGCTACTGTTATTGTGTCTTCTATTTCATAAGCCCTCTTAACTTTATTATTAGTTAATTTCATTGTTTTTTTTTTTTGCACAATGTATTTGACCATGTTATCCTCTCCCAACTCTTTCCAGATCAATATCCTGCTTGCCTACCCACACAGCTTTGTGTCCTTCTCCCTGTTTCCTCCTTCTCTTCTACTTCTCCTACACACCAAGCCTAAATTGTGCTGTCCATATACTTTTGAATGTGCGGTCTTCCACGAGAGTGTGGTCAAACTACCAGGGGCCATGCCCTTAAACTCTCTCTCCCAGAAGTTATCCACTGTCAACATCCCGTCAATGAGTAGAAATGTGGCACATATTCGTTGAAGAAGAACTCTAAAAGAGCAAGATTTAAAAATGCAAATCATTCCTATCTCTACTTCTTGGGGATATTACTGTGTCTCCTTTTCTTGTTAAATGCACATCTCTGTGGCCAAGCAGACATGGACAAAGCTCACAGATAGGGAGTGGGCAGACTCAACTACACATCTCACCATAGATTATTAATTATTTTTAGTTATTTTTCAACTCTCTGCTAATTGACTCTAAGGCTTTTATTTGTTATTTTTGTTGTAATTATTTTTGGTTTTCTACATTTTATTTACTAACAATAGTGCTTGGCTATTTGGTGCTTAATTTTAATGTATACAGATACTACTACCACTATTGCAATCAGAATTCTGAAGAGGTTCCAGTGTTTCCCAGATCTTCCTTGTGGGGACCTACATAGGCAGACTCTCCTTTTTATAACTTCTGGCAATTACAGATGTTTTCCATTTCAAAAGATTTTGGTTTTGGAGCTAGGTATAGTAGTACACACCTATAATCCCAATACATAGGAAGCTGAGGCAGTAAACTGTGAGCTCCCATCAACCTCCCTTACATAGCAAGACCCTGTCACAGAAACAAACAAAAAATCAAAACAATACAAAAATATTTTGCTTTTCTTCTATATTATTTTTTAAGATTGATTTTTTCAAGTATAATAACTTTATTTGGACCTAAATTTATTAAATATGAGTAATGGCCTTCTAGTCCAAATTAAATGTATTTTAGTATGATTATACTCTTTCAAAAAAACAGTTCAGGTGTTAACATAGTTCCTTCATCTTCCTACTACTTTTGTTCCTGTAATCTATATTTTAATTCCACTTTAAAAGAATATAATATTAAATTTGGAAGGTTTTGCAATTCTTTTACCAACCCCTAGTCATGAATCCTCAACACTTCTGTGTTTAATCAGTTATGTATTTACATTTGATTAATTAAATTTGTTCTTAGACAACTTTGCACTTATGCACAATGCATGCTGACTATTCCCCTCTCCCTTCCCGCAATCCATGCCTATCTTTCTTCTTCCCACAAATCTCACCTTTTGTTTGACGACCCACCAAGATGAACCAGGGTCATCTGTGTGACTGTAGGTTTGCTGCTATCCACTGGGGCCTGCAGGACTCAGTAGTGGGAACACAGTTAACAACAGTGGTTTTTCCCTGTTCTAGAATATATTGATAGCCAGTAGTATAGAAAGTAAGGGTGGCCTGGAGCCCTTCCTGCTTCCCCTGGCATGACTGTCGTAGTGGTCTTGTGTGTGGGCCTAATGCAACTAACCAAAGTTGATACAAGTTAATTATTTGACATTTATTAGTCTAGAAGATGGTGTTTTACAGACTTTTTTTTTAATTTCCTAGCCCTCTTCCACACTGAACCTTAGAGGGGCTGGTATAAACTTCCCTGTGGTTGGACTCACCAAATTTCCCTGACTGATCTCAAACTTGTGGCTACAAGTGAGCATCTTGATTCCACTCCTAAGAATCTGGGGTTATCAGCATGCATCACCTCCATTGTCAGCTTATATTCCCCCTAAATTTTAATCTCCATTAATCACAGACAGAATCCCAGATGGGTATTCATTTCCACTTAAATTTTACTAGGTATTTCCTATTATCTAAGCTTATTGTTGTTAAAAATAAGTTTACTACAATATGTTTTGTTTCACTTTTTACTAGGATAAAATATTTTATTTCTGGGAGATTTTCATATTTTTACACACACACACACACACACACACATATACTCAATCTTTCTTACACTCTCATTAAATTCTGTTTAGTGGGCTTTTTGAAATTTTTATTCCTATATCTTTTAATGGAGATTTTTTTTTCCTGTATAAGAGCTATTTTGAATTATCCTAAAGGGAAGGGTGGAGGTATGGGGGTGGACTGTCAGAAAGAAAGTGTTTTTTTTTTTTTTATTTCTGTGTTTAGATTTTTGTTTTGCAGTTTGACTTTGCTTTATACTTTGTACCTGTCAATATTTATTTTTATTTGGTCGTATAAATTTTTCCTCCCTTTCAAATTTATGGTCTTTTTTTGGTTATTTAATGCACATATACACACACTTATACATACACAAACACACATACACATTACACTTGCTCAGTCCATTTCATGGTGTTTCTTGTATGCATATGGCTTCAGGCCTGGCCAGTTGTGAGACTGTGTCTCCTAGAAGTGACAAGGAAGCTTCATCTCTGTATGGTCTCTTAACTGTATGGTTGCCTTTACAAAACCTGAGTAAATACAGCACCAATACATATGCTACATGGTTTTAGAAAATTTTATCTACTCTCTTTACTCTACATTTTGAATTCTTTTTTAAAAAAATATACTTGAGAGTTTCAAGTGGCTTATATCTCAACCCTTTGTGTATATTTTAAAAATGGTATTTTGCCGTCATATTTTAGGTACATCCTCAACATCAAATGTCCATTTACTAATTGTTGTCTTTGAGTTAACCACTCCCTTAAATGTGCTGTAGTCTCTTTACTTTTTAATTGATGTATATTGGTTGTTCTGAAGCTTGTGGTTTAGTGTTGTTTAATAGTGTATATTAATCATAAAAATTAATAGGCTTCATAAAATCTTAGTCTCTATTTTTAATATCCATATTACTAATATACTTAGTTTTCTCAGTTACTTGTTTGTATTTTACAATTTGTTACATACATTTGTATTATTGCTCCCCTATGTATCTTTTATTATTCTTTGCATTTTTATGTTGAAACTGTAACATTTCATTTCTTCTGGAATGCATCTATTTTTCAATTATCAGTCTGGAGCACGGGTAGAATTTTCAGGATAAGTTTTTATCACTATTACTGGAGTTTTGGTTTTAGGACTATTGCAGATTAAAGGTTGTCATAAATTATTTGCCTATACTTCCTCTGAGTGTGGATCTATGTCTCCTCTTTAATCTGTAAAGTTCTGAAAGACTTCAGTGGGAATGATGCGTCCTTATTTCCTGCATCAGTCATCTGAGAGCCCTAAAGCATCCTGTGATTAGTCTGATTGTCACACTTAGGACATATGGCAAGTCCTGGAGAGCGTAACAGTCTTAGGTAATCCCAGCTTTGCAACCATGCCTCTAAGCGTCGAGGTTCTCAACCTGTGGGTCACAACCCCTTTGAGGTTGCACAATCAAATGTTTACATTAGAATACATAACAACAGCAAAATTACAGTTAGGGGATAGCAATGAAGTAATTTTATGGCTGGGGCTCACTACAACACGAGGAATTGGATTAAAGGGTCATAGTCTTAGGAAGCTTGAAAACGACTTAAGAGTCTAAGGAAGAAATCAGATGACTGAGTGAAGGTCTCTCACCCCTTATATTCAACCCAGCCACCATCTGGATATCATTCATTGACATCAGCTGAACCAAAATAATCACCGAGTTCTGACCTGCTCAAGTTCTTTCATCAAAAACACAATGAACTAATAATCATTGCATTAAGTGACTGGCGTTCTAGAGTGCTTTGCTGTTCAATAATAGAAAATCTTGAATCTATTTTCCTGCACCCTACCTACTCTCCCACAGTCATAACATATAGCCCTCCTAGTTGCTGGTTTTGAGATCCTTGCGTCCTGACACAAACCATAAATTTGTCTTCAGGTGCTCCTACAGTGCAGCCTGGAGTCCCTGAGTGAAAAGCAGCATGACCTAGTCTTGGCTTCTATATAGTATCGCCACTATTATCCTTTGCTCTGCCAAAGCCATTAAGACTCACTCCAGTGAGAATCTGTGGGATTCCTGGAAGTAAATTCATGAAGTTTGGAGCTGCACTAAGATTTTGTCTCCCAGGAGCGTCTCAGTTTCAAACACAGTTTCACGCTGTGTGCCCAGTCATTCATCACAAACCCTGTTTACATGCTCTAACTGATTTGTGCCTCCAGAAACTTGTCTTTTAGATAAGTAGAGCCCAGCTGTTTCTCCTTGGATGTGCCTGTTTCTCTAAGTTTGAAAATGGTGGTTTGCCCTGGGTGCTAGGTAGCGTTTCCCTGTAACAACCCAAGAGGAGAGTTTGATTCTAGCTCACAGTTTTAGAGGTGTCTTTGGGCAGCTATCTCTGTTGCTTCAGTTCTAAGATGAGGCAGACTGCCATGGTGGCAGGAATATGCAAAAGAGAAGGCTGTTGGTCACATGGCAACCGGAGAGCAGAAAAAGAGATGGGACTGAGTTGGGGCAAAGCAAGCCCTGCCCTGGAGGGCATCCACAGACCCGGACCTGCTTTATTCAGCTAGGCCATTTCACCCAAAGTTCCCATCACATCTCAAAATAGTGCCACCAACTTGATACCACTGGTTTGTGGCAATCCTTCCACACCCAAAACATAACAGCGTGAAAGTCTGATAGGTTAAAGAAAGTTAATGTCCTTGGGATTTCCTTGAAATGGCGACAGTGGTGACTTCAGGCTCCTTGTATGACAGAGCACCTGCCAGATGTCAGTCACATCCTTTTGAATTTTAAGATGTTATGGTAATTTTGTGACATATCTATTATTGCCAAAAGTTTGGACCAGAGCCTCGAACTCTAAAGTTCCAGTGACCTCTTGTTTAAGTATCTTGAAGATAGTTTCTTTGTAATTCTCTTTCATTATGTGAATCTGTCTTTTCATGAGACTGTTGATGACTCTAATAAGCATCCTAATCGTAAGTGCACAGAAGAGAACTGTTTTGCATAAACTGAAAGTCACCTGTCCAACTAGCACCCACATTAGGAATATTAAATACCAGAAGTAGCTGCCATGCCATCTGTAATACTATTTCAACTTCACTCTTTGCTTCCAGTTCCCCAACACAGCTTCTTTTCTGGGGTCTTGCTGCATAGTTTGTATTACGTTTTGTTTTTTTGGTTTTTTTTTTGTTTTTGCACTCTGTATAAATGAAGTCATACAGTATATGCTCTTTACAACTAACTTGCCTTTTTAATGTTATTTTTAATTAAGCTGCATTCCATGTAGCTACAGAGCATACGATCCTATTGCAAGTTGCAACAATTTATTTGTTTATCTTACAATCGATAAAGATTTTCAAAATCCCCAGAACTTTCAGCTAATTTTATGCATTTTTGTTTTTGCTCATGCACACATGTTTTTCTGTTAGGTTTATACCTGGGAGGATTCTAATTATTGAATCATAATGGCTGCTTATTTTGTCATAATGATGAAAAGAGCTTTTCTGAATTGGCCTACCTGTCTTCCCTCACTCCCGGAACTCTCTCATTCCATTGCCCCACAACATTATTGAGACCATAACAAATTTCTGAGTGTTCCACATTGTGGATGAAGAAAGGGCCTGCTTGTTTTTCTGGCTGCCCGGCTAGCTTACACCCAAAATAATCACACAGAAACTGTATTAATTTAAACACTGCCTGGCCTATTAGCTCTAACTTCTTATTGGCTAACTCTTACATCTTAGTTTAACGCATTTCTATCAATCTGTGTATCACCATGAGCTCGTGGCCTACCAGAAAAGTTTCAGCACATCTACCTCTGGCAGTGAATCCTTGGTGTCTCCCTGACTCTGCTTTCTTCCTCCCAGAATTCAGTTCTGTCTTCTCCACCTACCTAAGTTCTGCCCCATCAGGCCAAGCAGTTTCTTTATTGATTGACCAATGAAAGCAACACATAAACAGAAGAACCTCCTACACACCATATCTTTTTCAACATGTGACATTGTTCATTTTTTCCTTTGCTGTTCCAGCATGTAGACTGGGGTTTCACTATGTTTTTAATTTTCCTTTCCATGGCGTATAGTGAGGTCAAGCATATTTTCATGCTTACTGGCTATTTGACCATACCACTCTTTTATGACAAATTTTAAATCAAGCCCATCTTCCTAGGTGTTTGAGAATCCTCTCTAGACCGGGTTCGATAGCATTCATCTTTGAATATCTCCAGATATGCCACAGAGCCCTTCTCCCAATGCAGCTTTCAGCTTGTGCTCTTTGGGTGCCTGCTTAATAGAAGAGGCATACACAACAGGCAGGGTGTTCAACCTTGATGTCATGAACTGAGATCATTCCTAGAGAATCAAGTATGCACATCTCCAGTTTTAAGAAGGAGATGATAATAAATATTTATTGATAACTGTATGAGGCTACATGTGAAGAGGGGTTTGAAGTGAATCAGAAACGATGCATTTTCTCAGGAAGCGTCTAGATTCTGGCAGTCTAGATTGAAAGCTGGTTTTATAATGACCCTCCTTTAATCTAGACATTCATTGTCTATTTTTTTTTCAGTGTTCTTGTGCAGTTGAACAGGCGAACCGATATATAGTGTTTTAAGGATCTGAACATTGGAGACTGCTTTGAAATTTGGTCGTGAGAAATGTCTGCTTAGTAATTTTCCAGGAGAAAGAAAAGATTCTTTAGTGACTTTAAAAAAAAAATAGTATGAAACTTGTTTAGGTAAGGAAAACACCCAATTACTTGGATCCCAATTTCTCACTTACCTTAGCTGCCAGTCTCAAGTGCCAGGGTGGGCTTCATTAAGAACTTTTTCCCTGCCTGGGACAGCTTTATCAGCCTCTGTAACATCAGGGCTTAGATCCCCGCCCTGAAGAGGCACTATTACTACAGTCTGTTGTGACACTTTGCGATGCCACTTTGCTTAAGACACTTCCCCAGTCTTTCTATATCTGTGAGAAGCTCCTCTTTGGAATTGTATACTGTATCCAGTAGGTATTCAAGTTGGGAAACAATGACTTCTAGACCTCACAAAACCACCTCCCCAAGAAAGAAGACTGGCTGAGATGGAAACAGCACAAAGCCAAGCTTTCGGGCTAGTGAGAGGTCTCCGTGAGCAAAGACACTTACTGCCAAGCCTCATGACCTGAGTCCCAATCCCAGGGTCTAGGTGACAGAAGGAGAGAATCAGTTCCCTCAGGTTGTTCCCTGACTTCCTCATGAGTGTTGTGGTACACACACACACACACACACACACACACACACACACAGAGGTGCACACAGAAATATAGTTAACAACATTTAGAGGTCAGTCTACACATTGCTTAGAGACAATTCTCACTACACACTAATCTTCTGTATTTGTCTTGAGATAGGGCCTCCCTATGTAACCTAGGCTAGTCTCAAACCCAGGTTCCTCTCACCTTACTCCGTCAGGTGTGAGATTACAGCCATGTTCTGCCAAAACTAGCCTAATGGGGAAATTAGTTCTCATTTGCTGTCCCTATTATTAGACCCTGATTTGAGACACATGCAGGTGACCAATGCCATGCTATGCTCACCTCTCTCTTTTAATAGTCAAAGTGGCATTCCTGTCTTTCAAAGTCCTTACCCTCCAGTTCATCTGATAGACAAATCTCCTATTAACCATGTTCCCAGTGTCTCAGGCTTTTGCTGGGACCTTGTACCCCCACCTAAACCACTACTACCTACGTCTGCCCACATGGCATGCTACTTACTTGTAGATTCCTATCACTGGCAGGTTCTTCATCTATGAAAAGATTAGTATGGAAGATGGGTTTAGGTTAGTGTCTCTTTAAGAATTCAAGTGATTTCTTTTCTTTTTTTAAGAATTGATTATATGTCACTGCCAAGGAATCTGCCCACAGGTTCAAATTCCAGCCTTTCTTGCTGATTTTTAAGCCTCTTTTCATTTTAATTTGGCCTCCTGTACCTCTCTAATCTTGTTTACAGATGATTCCCACGCTACACCCTCTGCTCTAGCCAAGGCAGTTCTTCCAAGGATCCTGCAGTGGCTGAGTTCATTATCTCACCTGAAATCCCCTCTCCTTTTCCTCTCTTTATCCTCTATGGAAGCCCCCTTCCTTTGGGATCACTTCTTTATATGTAGTTTGCTGTGAATTGTAGACTTCATTCATCCTCTCTGAGCATCCATCAGCACTAGCATGCTATAGAATATCATCTATATTTCCTACCCCTATAGTGTAGGGCTCTGATGATTTCATGTGTTAGTTTGCTACTCTGTTGAAGTTAGTGCCCCATAGAGGGCTTTGTTGTCTGGAATAGTGGTGGCTGGATTCTAGAAGCATCAGATAGACCAGTTACATTGATACATCCTTTATAAAGGAGTTTGAATTTTATCTTGTCTGTGAAGCTTAGCTCCAGACTGAATTAGTTCCCCCTCCCTTCTCCCTCCTGCTCTCTGTTGCCTCTCTATCCTCTTCTTTTTTTCATGTATATATGTATGTGTATTTATATTTATCATGCATTTGAATATTTGGGCATACCAAGTGATAACGTTTCTCAGATTATAAAGCGATGCATCTCCAGTGATACTTATAAGGAGGCAAACAGGTCATTTTAATATTCCTAAGATCCCACCATGCCTGGCGTAATTATTAGTCAACCCCTGAAAAGGTTTTGTGAGGAAGAGGAGTTCACATCGGCATCCATAGAGTTCCATTAGCATACTGCGGCAGGAGGCACAGGGCGTGCTCATAAGGGAATATGCCCATTACCTGACAGAAGCAGGTGATGAGATCTCTCACCAGATTAAAAAGGTAAGGGCAGTAACTCATTAGGAAACACAGAGATGTCTGCTTAATTACTTGAAAAATGTCTGAGCCAGTACATTTTATGACACCTGGAGGGTATAAACATGCCCATAAATTTAATTAATTTTCTTTCTTCATTCATCACACCTGTATGGCCTCAAGGAACAGTCTAATGAAGGTACAATCAGCACTTTATGCTGGACTTCCACAATTCATTGGGGGCAGTATTCAGAAAAATGAAATACCAAATTTCTCATCAGTTTGTGGGAAGAAATGTGTTTGGAGCAGGGTAGCCCAGCAGTGGAATTAGTCCCATGTCAAATTCTGATCAATGATCCTCCAGCCTTATTTCCAGAAAGAGCTTAAATCTCTTTACAGATATATTAAAATGTATTTAATGCTCATAAATCTCCGAGGAGAACTCAGAACTCGATATTATTGTTTTCCTGGAGGAGAGCCCTTTATGGGAACTCAAAGGCTTATGAGAATCAATCAAATCCGTGGAGCAAGAAACTTCTTTGCTTTCTCTTGCAGCAACAGGACCACACATTTCTACCACAAATCTTTCCATCAACAACATTACTGTTCTTTTTTTAAATAAACTATAATCACAATGAGCACATGTGCTTGCATATCCATTGAAACACGGCTATATCATTTAGTGAGGGCATGCTATTTTTCCAGGGACTGTGCCCATTCTTTATACATTTCACCTTAAATCCCAATTATAGCAGTCTTGAGCAAGTAATGTTTCACTTGAGATGATTCCCAGTGAGATGAAGGGCTTTACTCAACATCACATAACTAGGAAATATTGGATCTAGGATTCAGACCCTGGTCATTGACTCTAATATCTCTACTCATTTAATTTTCTTACAGGCACAGAAATGCCAATCTGTTTTTCTGCTTCTTAGATCATTGTTGCCAAACATATGAAGAGCGCAAGACATAACTTGTTGTCTTAAAAGAATCTTGACATTATTGAGTTTTGTATTGTGAGTTGTTCGTGGAGGCTTTTGGAAGCAGCTGTTGTGGTCTCTCCAGAACCCAAGTTGTACGCCAGCTGTGCCCAAGACTGTTTCACCTAAAGTATTCTTGTTGTGTCCATTTGATCCCACAGTAATCAAGGCACAACATTCTTTGTGTCTTGTGACTTAAGAAATAAATGAAGAGTGTCACATAATAAAGACCTACTTGTGCCCTTGGTGTTCAGCCTTAAGTAGATATTGACTCATTTGGGACAAACTTTATGGTAATGGTAATGGAAGTGATCAATTAGAACCAGACATGTTATGGGACAATGCTCACTGGGAACACCTCAGGACAGCGCCACTCATTCCCCTGGGATCTCGCTTTAAAGAAACAGTGCTGTCTGCCATGATTCCTGCTGGACAGATTCCAAGGAGATTTGAAAATGACTACTAGATCGATATGAAATCTTTTCACTTTCACTGTTAACATTTTTCATTCTGATAGCCTACACAACAATAACTCAGCAGCATCTCTGGATGTTATGTTTTCCTTATAATGTTGAATAAGGACATCATTTCCCCTTAATCTTATAGGTCTTTTGTGTGTATATTATGGCTTCTCATTTTGTGTTTATACGGAACTCTCCTGTCTGTTAGAGTATGTGTCTCGGGGTCTTTATATGTTTCTTGTGCTGTTTCTTTGGCTATTTTTCTTCTGTCTGCTTTGTCATTTTCTGATTTGTTTGTTTTTGTTTTATCTTATTTTTTTTGTTATTCCTTAGATGCCTGTTTGCTTTCTGGCAAGACACAGAAAGAGTGTGGATCTGAATGGGAGGGGAATTAGGGAGGAGCTGGGAGGAACAGAAGTAGGGAAACCATAATCAGAATATACTATATGAAAATAGATTTTTTTCATTCTGTCATGAAATATTGTCATAAGTGCTGTTTTAGGTTTTAATCTCTTGTAAACTCATTGGATTCTAACGTTCCTTGGGCTCGTAAACTAATCTCAATCTATCTGATTTTGTGCTATCAAGCCCACTACACTTGTTTCAATTTTTTGCATCATGGCCTTAGCATCTGGAAACGATGCAAAGAGAAGCAGCCCGTCTAAAGAGACTGTCACAAGAAATACTGTATGAGGACACGTTATTAAGACTTGACTAACCATTGGCATTACAGCTCCTGTCATACTGCATCTGCTTCTGCACTCTCCCTTTAGGAGAGCAGCCACAGGGATGGAGCATGCGCAGAAGGCATGCTCCACACCATTACTTGGGACTACCTTTTTCCAAAATACATTCTTCTCTTGGTACCTTTGCTTTGCTGCTTCCCGCCCCGCTGAATGTTTTTTTTTTTCCTCAAGGCTAGCTACTAAATTAACTGCAAGTTGTTCCTCGGTGATATTTTGAAGCTAATTAGATGTAGCTAACAATTTGTGTGACAGACTCAAGATACCTTTCTTGTCTGAAGCATCATATGGTTATCTGTAGGGCTCTAAGCCCCTGCTTTCCTAGTCATTATTCCTTGAACAAGCTTGTAAACAACTGCCTCTGAAAATACAACATTTTAAAAAGAGCCAGCCTGGGATTTTTATGGCAGTCAGAACAAGTGGGAATTGAGGAGCCAAATTCATTCACATTTTTTGCATGTGTTCTTAACTTTGATTTAGATTACCATATGTGTGTATTTCTCACCATTTAAACTGCATCCTTTATATGTAGTATCAGCTCTTGTGAATATATATGGTGTGAAAGTAGAGAGAAGGGTCTGTGGTGGAGCTACTTGCTGAGTTCTGGCTTCAGTACTAGGTTCAGGGCTGCGCAGCCATAGGCATTGCTTTCCAGCTCTCTCTGCCTCAGACTCTTCATTTGTCAGAGATGTATTTCGTAAACTGCTGTGCGCATTAAATAACCTGAAGGAGTTAGAACAATGTGGGACAAAAGGTAAGTCCCTGATAAGCTTTTATTCTTAATATATTATGCGTCTTAGTGATTTTAATAGCTTATTTTATTCACAATAGGGAAATCTAGTTAAAATAATGGTTTCCTTAATTTCACCACTAAGAGGCAATTCATATTACATTTTGATGTATTTCACTTCAATCATTTTTTAAAACTCAAATGCCTCCACTCTTGATCAATGGAGCCTTGAACAAATTACTTAAGTTCCTCAATTTTTAGTCAGTGTGTCTATAACATAAACTTAATTACAGCACTTATGTCACAAGGCTATTGTAAAGAATGAGATATTCCTCTTAAGTTCCTAACCCAACAGTTGGCATATATATATTTAGGCTAGGCCACATGAAATTGCCAATCATCTCTACATTTTAGGATAAGATGATGCAGGACTGTGATGGTACAGAAAGAGTTGGCTTGGGTCCTCAGTCCTTAAAGCCTGAAAGATAAAAGCGGCATACCTAATAATGGCATAATTTAAGTGTCAGAATATTCCAAGCAAAGTAGATTGTCAACATTAGGGAAGAGTAGGAAGAGGGATGTGCACAGAAGAGGATCATTTAAACCTGACTCAGAGACACAGCTTGCCTAGCATTGGGCAATATTCAAAGAAAGGAAAACATGAAAGCACACAGAGAATGTATTTAGTTATAGCATAGGGTACATGAAGATGGGAGTGAAGTCAAAGTCCATACGTCTTACTCTTGCTGGAGTTTCTGTGTTCTGGTCTTCTCTCAGGGCAGGAGTTAGTTGAGGGGTACAGGCAGTGTAAGCAGAAGTTTATTTAGTAAGCACTCCAAAGGAAATTGAAATGCACCGTGCTAAAGAGGGCTTGGGGTGGGGGAAAGCAGCAGCAGTTTTATGTTTTATGTTATGGAGTTAAAAGGGATTTTCCTGAATTATGTAGGCCATATTCATGGGGTAAGGTAACCTCTTTTTCTTCCGAAATCATGATGAAGTGGATAGTCTTTTAGGGTATTTCCTCCCATAATTCTCTAGAAAGGAGGGTCAAAGCCACAATGGAATTATAAGGTAGAGCTGAGGTCTTAGAGGATACAGACCCTTTGTTAGAGCCCACGTGGGAAAATGCCATGGTGTCTTAGTTTCTGAGATAGCAGGAACAACATGTCGGCAGCCTCAAGTACATAATGTCATAAAGGAGAATCCTGATCACCAGGAGATTGAGGTACCAAGTTGCAGCAGTAGCTGTTGCTGGTTACCTCATATCTTATGTCTTTAAGAGACAGCTTTAGGTCTAGGGACTAATATCCTAGATGTCCGTGAATTAAGATGCTCTGCTGCTCAAGATAAGGTAGTCTGTTATTTTTTTTTTTTAAGCAATACTTTACCATGGAAGCTGGAGTAAGAGTTTTCCTGTATCTTATAGGACTATACAAGCAGGAGTTCTCTCTTCTTGGGGCTTTCTTCTCCCGAATCTACTGTTCAGGTCTATCTTTGAGCTAAGGTCAGCACTTAGCATAGTACCTAGCTCTGTTGGTGCTCAACCCAGGGCATAGTAAGAGCTGTGGGATCTGCTCACTATGCAAAGACACTGGGGAGTCTTTTACTAAGTGAGTGAAATTATTTCATTGGAAAGTAGAGTTGAGTGAAAGAAGATGCCTCAGTAGAAACTATCAGCAAAACTCCTAACAATAGACGTCTTACATTCAGCCTCATTCCCAGCCTTCTATCCCCTCCCTTACTGACTCCTCCTTCATCTAAAGTTTAACTCTGCTTATTTACTTTAATGTGCTGATCTTTTTTTAATCGAAAATAGTTTTTTAATACAATATGTTTTCATCAAGGTTTCTCCTCACCATCTCCTCCTAGATCCTCTCTACATATCCATGCTTTCTCTTTCTTTCTTTCTTTCTTTCTTTCTTTCTTTCTTTCAAAAGTAAATAGATAAAACAAACAAACAAAAACAAAAAATAATAGAACAAAACAAATAAATGGGAAAGAAGACACAACAGAAAAGCAGAAAAAAACACAGAGCACCTGTTAAGATATAAAATAGGAAATGACAATATATAAAAGACCAATAACTAAAAAATTCCTGGGGAAAGCATTATGTGATAAACACACACACACACACACACACACACACACACACATACACACACACACATATTCAGTCAAGAGAGAGAGAGAGATGTGCCCACATATAAGTATTCATACAGACATATATGCATAAACAAACAATAATAAAACAATGAAAGCAAGATTTGGGCAGTATGGATAGCAGAAACCTGGGTGTGTATCTTGATTTTGCCATCAGGTACTTGAAAGGTTTGGTTTAGCTGGTGCTCACCTACACTGTAAGGATAACATCAAGACTTCACTTCCAAGGTTGATGTTAGAATTAAATGTGGTAGCAGAGATAAATTCCTAGGACAGTACTTGGAGTGAAACAAAAACATTGTAAGTATTCATTAAAACATTGTTGTCAGTTGTCACATAATTGTATCCCAGTGGGTTGCAAAGCCATGCACTACTTACTAGTCATGGAACTTGTGCCAGATATTGACAGATGCACAAAAAGCTGCTTGTGGAATGAAGATGTTGATGTGAAAAATGTTTTGCAACGAGAGCCCCTGAAACAAAAAAAAAAAAAACATACCTAGTTTAAAGAGTGGGCAAGGAAGATGGGGCTGTGATGTGGATGTCCTTCTGTATATGTATTGCTTTTACTGGTTGATGAATAAAGCCGTTTTGGCCAATGGCTTAGCAGAGTAAGGCCAGGAGGAAAATCTGAACACACACACACACACACACACACACACACACACACACACACAGAGAGAGAGAGAGAGAGAGAGAGAGAGAGAGAGAGAGAACAGAATGGAGGAGATGCCATGTAGCCACCGAAGGAGTAACATACTACACCAGTAAGCCACAGCATCTGTAATACACAGATTAATAGAAATGGGTTAATTTAAGATGTAAGAGCTAGCTACAAATATGCCTGAGCCATTGACCGAACAGTGTTGCAATCAATATAGTTTCTGTGTGATTATTTGGATCTGAGTGTCCGGGAAATGAAAGCCCAGTCTCTGTTTACAGGGCAGCCTCCATATATTGACCCGAGCCCATAAGACAGGAAAATGAGTGGGGACTTTTAGAATAGGGACAGATGTGGTGATGAGACAGGATTAATTCATGGTCACATGGGAGCATCTAAGTTGTAGGTCTAATAGAAAGATCACCATTCTGTTTCAGAGCTTAGGAAAGTAATATTAGTTCACATTTTCTTTAAGTTTTTTTTTCGTTTCATTTTATTTATTTATTGTATGTGTATGTTTGTGGAGGATGAGAGGAGTGAGAGAAGAGTTTCTGGAAGAAAGAGTGGTCATCACATATTATTCCATGGGGTATCTTTTTCACAAATGAAAGAGAAAAGAAAGGTTGAAAGACACTAAGGGGTCTGATGAGGAGAAGTTACAGAAAAGTCAGTTGTATCCATGAACAAGACAAGGGCACAATAGGGCTGGGGCCAGAAACATACATTCCTTAGTAGTTCAAGAAAAGGAGAATATATAATGATATAGAAGAACTTCAGTAATATTTTAAATTAAATTATAATATTTAATGACCATTTTTTGTTGCATTATACGTGACTTTTAATTTTAATAATTGTTCCACTGTATTTGTCGAATTTCCTACAGTGGCTTTAGAATATGAATTCACTGAGAGGAGGAAAGGAGAAACAGGAGCCCAACACTTCTGTTTTATTGCTTTTGTTTGGTTGTTTGGTTGGTTTTTGGTCAGAGACTATTTCTGCTGGATTCTTAAATAAGGAGGCAGATGAAATGAGAATAGAATCCTGGAAGAATCAACTTGGAATTATGTCAGATGGAAGAGTGAACCTTCAATCGTTGAAGGAGAGATTTTATAAAGGCCTGGACAAAGACTTGACGACAGTAATGGTGAACAGTTGTAGAAATAAATGATATTGTCCCATTATCGGGAATTTTTGAAAATGTAAGTCTGAAATGGTTATTTTAAAGGTTTTTTATTAGCTGGTCAGTGGTGACACACACCTTTAATCCCAGTACTCAGGAGACAGAGGCAGTCTGTGAGTTCAAGGTCAGTCTGGACGACAGAGTTATTTCCAGGACACCTAGGGCTGTCACACAGAGAAACCCTGTTTTGAAAAAAAAAAAACAAAAACAAAACAATTTTTAGAGAAGAAGCTCATAGATTTGACTTCCTAACCTCTCTGGGTCAAATGAGGCAATAGGACTCACCCTGAACAACCATACCTTGTATGAATTTCTTTCTGTCACTATTACAGAATATCTGAGAAAGCCAGCCTAACAAAGTGCAGACTGTATTTTATCTCAATTGCAGAAGCTCTGGTCTTGATCACTTGACCCCACCACTGTGGGCTTGTGCTAAGAAAGACCGTCATGGTGGGGACCATGTAGTGGTTATGTACTTCATGAGAGACAAAGAACCGATCAAGAGACAAGCGACCCTGGATGAGATAGATCCACAAAGAGCAGGGCTCCAGTGACCAACTTCTGTCAACTATTCTCTAGCGCCTGACTTACCTGACTTGCCAATGATGCCAGTTGATGAATTCATCGATGCTTTAACCCACTGACTAAAATCCCTAATGATCCAATGATTTCCTTAATGTCTTTAAACTTGCAAGTAAGCCTTTTAACACATGAACCTTTGGGGGAAATTTCAGGTTAAATAATAATACACCTGTTTTGTGGGAAAATGCCAAGTGCCATGAAGACACCTGGATTAGAGGCATTTTGCAAATAAACAATCACATGTATTCACCAATAAGAAAGAACATTAGGTTTACCTGGAGACGTGGGTGTGAGGATATAAAATTATAAACCAAGGTCCACATTCTGAAGTTTCTTTTACTAAAAGTGATTGCAGCAAAAATATTTAGCCATGGAGAACTAAGAAACTTATTTTCAAGGAAAGGCATGCTTCTCTGACATTTGAGTGCATTGGTCATTGAACTGTAAGTCTGATTATTTAAGACATGGTAGTCTGTCATGTCATGAGCCCCACTTTCTCTGTGTATTCAGGCTGTTTTTCCCTTCTCTATATCCTCAGTGCAGAATTCCCCAAGAGGATCTCAGAGTACATACCCCCTTGAAGAAGCTATTTGGAAAGACTCCGTAGTTAGATATTTCTTGGTCTCCAAAGATTTTGCTAAATGGATTTGATTCAATATTCCTACATGGGATGCTGCTGTTCAAAGTGGTCCCTCCTGGATTACTGTCTGCTTTTATTCTGAGACATTGCATGGTATTTAACAGAAGCGGTAGGATTTCAGTGTATTCATTTATTTGTGTAGGGCTAATAAAAAAATTAAATTACATCTGAATTCTTATTTTATTACTGAGGCCAAATCTATAGTGCTTAGAGATAAAAACTGTGGTGGACTGCGGCTTATGGCTCGTTTTGTACAGTGCTTGCCTTAATAAGCACACAGATCCAACCCTGAGCCCCAGAACCCATGAAGCAGTGCCAGATCTGGGGCTCTGTGATCACCGTGCACAGTAGGATCCATGGGGTTCCGACCAGCCAGTCTGGCCTAAGTGATTACCTGTAAGCCAATGAAGAGCCTGTCTCAAGGAAAGCAGTATACACTTATAGAATGACGTCGGTGGCTCTCTTCTAGCCTCCTCATGCACACACATGATAACATAAATGCAAAATGTACAAACACGTGAACATACACAAGCACACACACACACGCAAACAAACACACGTGCATTAAAGGTGTGGCTGCACATTTGTTACTTAATCCGATATCTAGCATATAAGACTTAAAAAATGTTAGTGATTACTAATTCTTATTCCTGCTGCTGCTCTTAGTGCACACACACACACACACACACACACACACACACACACAAACACACACACACTTCCAAGGAAATAAAAGTTTGTCTGAAGGGAAAGCATGAATGTATCATTCAGCCAGAGCATAAGAATTAGGTGGGAAGGGAGTAGAAAAATCAGCAATTTCCTTCTGGTGCTCAGACACCAAGGATAAAAATTTGGCTTTGGAAAGATGCTCTCTGGGGTTGACAGATATCACAATCAATGTTGTGTATGTCCTTTTAATAGGTCAAGGTGGGCAAGAATCACCTATTCACTGGACAACAGACACTGGGGTGCACATTAAAATCAATCTTGCCTGTCTTCAACAGTGGAGGCTCTTTGGAAATATATAAAACATCTCTGCACATTTTCTGAATTCTTAAGACAAACATGAATTGGCCATTCAAATGTTACTTTGGGATTAGAAAGATTTTTGGGTTGAATCCCACTTACAGCTATGGGCACATAAGCAAGATATAGAACTTTCTGCAAACCATATCTTCTTCCTTTTGTGGCAATTAATTTAGAGGCTGAAAGCCAATTAACAGAGAGCATGGCACGAGCTAAGTAATCGATACATGTTATATTTGCTATATATGAGAACATGACCTTGGAGTGGATCCAGCCAGATGAAACCTTTTTATAATGAGAAAATTCTCTTGTGAGTGAAGATGAAGTGGAGAACTTGTTTTTCAACACTCAATTGTGCTACTAATATAGAAACTGGAATAATCAGTTTATTTTTTTTCTGTAGACCTTTTCCATATAACTAGCATATTAATTGTTGAAATGGTTACTAGAGACTAAACATCCAGATACTAAAGAAATGGGTAGACCAGGGCTCTGAAAGCCCAAGCTCTGTGTGCCCAGAAGGCATTCAGAAAATAATTTGTTGCAAACCTTGTTTTAGAGTTCTGAATAGGCAGCTGTCAGTCATCTGCACTGATAGACAAATACAACAGGACCCAGAAAACTTAAGCCATTTTGTCCAAACTTTCTGAGCTCATGAGAGGAGACAAGATCTGGATTCTGGTCTACTCTCTTTAAAAAAAAAAAACAAAACAAACTTTGCATCCTGTGTCATTTGTGTAGCTATGCAGACATGTTATATCGTCGTGACTGCTATAGAAAAACAACAGCGGAACTCCCCCATGCACCGGTGCAGTCTTGCGAATCTTAATTCGACTGAATTGATCCCAGATGTTAGATGCTAAATGTGAGGCACTGCTTCGGGTCTTTGTCTCCCTGCCTGCCATTCACACAGTCAGAAAGCAAAATGCTGCGTCTGAGATAGATGCCGTGTTCCTGTTACTTTTTTTTTTTTTTTTTGCCACTTTTCCATGGTGTAAGAGAAGAATTTGGGGATTAATGTGACAGACGATTTATTTCTCAGGAATAAAACACGTGTAGATTCCCATGCCTCCTGGGCAATTGCGTGCAGGTGCAGAGCTTAGCCCCCGGCAGGCGCCTACCTAAATGGCACGTTCCCATACAACTTCAATTTGCAGTTAGTCTAGTTTCCTTAGAACCTCCGGAGGTTTCCTCAAGCGACATCAGCCTGGGGTGACAACTGATAGGAGGGTAGCAACATCTCTTTGATTGCCCACTCCTTACTAGGTGAGCCCAACCCATCTTTACGTAAAGATTTCCTCAGATATTCCAGGGAAATTTGTTCACAAAGACAATCTTTCCAGATAAAACAGCTGCTCTTTTTGACACATACTAATTTCCACACTGTGGACCTATGAGGTCTTTGATTTGTTCTCTAGGGGGTCTATAAATAGATAGATGATAAGTAGATAGAGAGATACATAGATGATAGATGGGGGGGGAGAGAGAGAGAGAGAGAGAGAGAGAGAGAGAGAGAGAGAGAGAAGAAGAAGAAGAAGAAGAAGAAGAAGAAGAAGAAGAAGAAGAAGAAGAAGAAGAAGAGAAGTGTCCAGGAAACTGCATGATTTACCAGTGGCTTGCAGTGTTCTCTGGAATTTTTGAAACATTAACTCCTTTTCCATAGGCTTCAAATTGTGATAGAAAATCAATTTCCCTACCTGAACACTGTATTCCATAAACAGTTGTAAGTCGGTGTAAGAGTACAGAGTCAGGCCCCCTCATCCATGCGTCTGTGTCTCAGTCTTTCTGGTTACAGCTTTACCTTGCACAACTCTTGGTCTCTCCTCATCGATGGGTTTCTGACTTGTAAACTGGGATTAAAGAAAGCACTTTACTTAGGCAGTTGGACCTAGTTAAGTGTGAAACTTGGAGGCACACACCTTTAAAACTAGCAGGCAGATCTCTGTCTGAGTTAGAGGTCAGTCTAGTCTACCCAGTGAATTCCAGGACAACCAGGGTTACACAGAGAAACCCTGTCTTGAAAAACCAAATAAATAAACAAACAGACAGAACGATGGATGGATGGATAGATGAACAGACAGACAGATAAATTAATTGATGGATAAATAAATAAGTGAGACATGCACCATTGTTGGTACTATATAGGAATTCAGAACTCTCTGATTTAGGGCTTCAGGAGAGCACAGAGGGGCTGCTCTTCTACTCTTGTTTTGTTTGGTTTTTTTTTTTTTTTTTTTTTTTTGAGACAGGTTCTCTGTGTAACTTTGGAACCTGTCCTGAAACTTGCTATGTGACAAGGCTGGCTTTGAACTCACAGAGATCCACCTGCTTCTTCTTTTCTTGTATTGGGATTAAAGACGTGCACCAACACTACCCAGCTCTACTCTTTGGATTTGTATTCACAGCTATTGACCCTGTCACTCACCATAAGCTAGAAGTGTGTGTGTATGTGTGCATGCACATGTGTGTGTGTGTGTGTGTGTGTGTGTGTGTGTATGTGTATGTTACTAGTACTATTTGGGTATTTTCAGAAATAGCCTTTCTCCATCTTCTCAGTTCTACCCTTAAATCACATTGGCATGCCCTAATAATTCCTTCTTTGGGATTCACTCTTTCTATCATTCCTATTGGAACTGGCTAACAAGTAGCCCAGAGCACCCAAAGCACCAACATATCTGATATTGGAATGTCTAGCTAAGTTGAATTTTGACTCAAAATGGAAAGAAGTATTCAGATCCCTGCCCCACCTTTCTTCCTATCCTTCCTGCTCCCTCCATCTGCCCAACTCCCCCTTCCTCTCTCTCTGTCATACACACACACTCCAAATTCATATTTCAGTACCTGAACCCCCATTACCATTCCTGATACAATTACTGTTGCATCAACTTATATATTCCTGATGTCTTATCAAATATTATTTCAATGAAATATTATTTGTTATTGAAGCTGCAGTAAAGCATTACTATGAGATGTTGGTATTTTATAAGAAATTCCCAATCTTTGCATTAATTAATATTAATTTTAATTGTTAATATTAATATTAATAGTTTCTTTTTTAATTATTGAAGCTGGAATTTTGGGAGTGATTTCTAGTGAAAATATTCACTGTGGTTTTTTTTTATTAGAAAATATCTACTTCTCTTAGCTCCTCAGTGAATTACCTATGCTCCTCTTGCACTCACTCAGCCACTATAGAAGCATCAAGAAATTCACATGAACCTGTTCTTTTATCAACTTTAAAAGATTTACTTTATTTTGCTAGATGTACAATAAATCACTAGGATTCTTTTAGAAAGGAAAAATTGAAAGAACACCCCCAAGATAGAAACAAATGCATTATATTTTCATTCATAACTCATGTGGACTGAAATATCTATTTGTTACTCTTGCCTCTTTCTTGATTTCTCTCAATATTGAAAAGGTTCTCAGAACTCACTTGCTGCATGGCAGGGAATTTTAAACCTACAAGGTCCAAAACAACTAATAGGTTGAGCATTCTAAAATCCACACTATATTCATTTTGTATCTAATTCATGGGGAAATAGCTAGTCTAGGTTAAAGTAAACACCTTTCAACAGCCAAATGCTCCCTCCTGATGACGCCTGACAGTCTGTCACTTCTATGCTAAGGTATCTCAGAGGCTTGAGGTTACCACATCTTTTAAGAAGCTGAGAAATAATGCCATCATTCAGTAATACTGACTGGGTGATGACTACATGGTAGTCTCTGGACTAGGTAATTTAAAATAGCTTGACAAATTCATTTTATTATTTAATTTTTACAAATAAGAAATCTGAGATTGGGGAAAATTAAATATGGCTTCATGTCCAGAATTAATAGTGTTCTCTCACTCTGATGAGACTATAAAACCTGGATTAAACACACACAGAGTGTCAGCCTGTCAGGCATCCTAGTCTGCATCTTGTGAAAACCAGTATTGTGTTTGTAAACATCAAGGCAAGAGTGTAATGATTGAAGCCATGTGCTGTGACCCTCCTACTGAGGATGATACCACTGCTTTCCCTGCCTCTGATTCTGAGTAAGGACATTGACATATCTCATCTCAGTAGACCAATGACCTTCCTCTCAAACAGGAAATGAATAAGAATGCCCTGAGTAAGCATGAACTAGAACTTCAGACTGGCTTCTTTATAGATACCTTACATAGTAATCAACTGAAGGACATTGAGTTTCTTGTTTACTACATGCACTTCCTTAGTGGACCTGACATCTGCCTTTAATTGCTACATCACATACATTTGCTGTCATTTGCACATTAAGAATGGTTTCACGGAAACAGATAAAAAGACTTCCTTGTGGTCCCTTCCGGGCTCTTAACTCTTGTCTGTCAAGAACACCTCATTTGCATCACAAGAGTTTATGATGTGTTTAGTTTTCTTCAGGTTGCTTTTACACATTTTAACCGAACATTTCAAAAGAAAATTTGCTATGGAAAAGATACAATTTGGAAAAAGAGTTAGGGGCAGAGGTACTGATGTGTCCGGCTGCTCTATGGAGAATTAATATGTCCAACTCAGTAAAATTTTATTCTCCTTTCTCCCTTCTGAAAAGTTTGCCATGTCATGACAGTATGCAGAAACTTTAGGAGATGATTTTGTGGCTTAAATATTTTTTCCCTGGGTCCCAAGTGATTCCTCTACTCAAGCCACATTGTTGAGTTCTTCTATATTTACTGTGAGTTCTATTGATAATGATTATGATCCTATGGGAGGAAACAGAAGAAATATATGGTGGTTTCTCTCCTGAAAAAAAAAAAGGAACAAAACAAATGCATCTTCCCTCCCAGTTGTTCTGTTCTGTAGACCCATGGGAATATGCTAATGTCTCTAAAAGTGGAATTTACTTCCCTAGATACAGTGTTCTATGTTCTCTGGGATTTCTTTCGCTTTTAAGGATGGAGAAGACTGGTCCTAGAATTCATCACTGAGAAAATGCATGAAATATAAATCACGGAAACTAAGTGTGGCATCAGTGAATGAAAGTTCAGTTCTCTCCCTAAACTTGGGAGTGCTTCATTGTTTGCTGCATTATTTAGTATGCTTGTTGTATCAACTTTACAAACACTTAACATAACTTTGAAATCGTATCTCTAAGAAACAGGGATGACCTGGATGGAGGGGGGAGGACCTTGGACTTCCCACAGGGCAGGGAACCCTGACTGCTCTTTGGACTGGAGAGGGAGGGCGAGAGGGTGGGGGGAATGGGAGGGAAATGGGAGGAGGTGAAAATTTTTAATAAAATTTTTAATAAAAAAAAAGATACGTCTAGTCCTGGAATCCTTGAATACAACCATGATGGGGTGAAGGAAAGAGCACCTGCGGTGCCCTTTACTATAGATTCTTGTCAGTCTGGCCGCTGAATGGCATTACTAGGCCATTTGCATTTCTAGAAGAATTTGTTCTCGGAGAGTTCTAGGGAAGAGCCTGAAAAGATTGTACTGGCCATCTAGGAGCTGGACCCAAGAGGGATTCTTTAGAATTGACCCTGGTTGATTAATAAAGTAGAGTTTTATTATTTATTATCAATGTATTAATTAACCAAATATCTGAGTTATCATCTTCTCCTTTTTACTATTGGCCTTAGACCTTTCTTCTTTTTATTATTATCATCATTGTTATTTAAATAATGTCTGGGTAGGAAGGGGAGTATGTCCACACACGTGCAAGCACCCACAGAAGGCAGAGGAGTTAGACCTACCTGGTTCTGGAATTGCAGGTGTTTGTAAGCTTCCTGATGTGGAAAATGAGAATTGAACTCAGGTCCTCTGGAAAAATACTACATGATTTTAACAACTGAGCTGTTTTTCCAGCCCCGAGGTTTATTTCTTTCCGAAAACTTCATTCCTTAAATAAAATTGTGTTACACAAAAGGACCAATTATAAATTTGGGATTGTAGCTGTCAAGTTCAGCTCAATGGGTGAGTCGGTCCACAGTGACAGCTAGTGCCTTTTTACCACCAAGAATAATGCTAGGCTATGGGAGACTAGGCTTGGAGGACAGGATGAAGTCATAACGTGAATGTGATGGAAAAGCAAACTTCATCCATATCTTGGTCTAATTAGTAAGTCTCAAAACTAGACAGGAAACTCGTTAGGCATTTCTAACATACCGTGGAGAGTACATACTTTGAAGATTTTGTTTCCTATTGTGCGTGTGTGTGTGTGTACGTGTGTGTGTGTGTGTGTGTGTGTGTGTGTGTGTGTGTGTGTAGTGGGTATCTGCAGATACCGAACAGGGTATCAAATCCCTGGCAATCAGAGTTACAGGCAGTTGTGAACAGTCTAGCCAGGATAGTGGTTGGTGTTCTTTTGCCTTGTTTTGTTTCCCAGAGGGAAAGGATAGTGAAGGCTTGTGGACCAGAAACTCTCCATAGTGCTCTAGTGTCAGGTGTCTTAAAATTTAAGCCAAAATTCCAGGGTTAGTGCCATGTTTTCTTTTTTGCCTTAAGTCAAGAGGAATGAAATAAAGAATTCAATGTGTAACCTTCCTTTCCTAGCTACTAAAATGTTTCAAGATCAGGTCCATTTTTTTCTGTAATAGTATTTATTCAAGCAAAGGCAAACACAAATCCAGAATAACGATGTCTAAAGAATACTTAACAGAGAACAGAGTTTTTTGAGGTGAAAAATATCCAATGAAATATTGGCTCTCCCTCATGGAAAGCAGAGAATGACAGTTGCTGCACCAGGTTCTCCTCTGGGTATCTTTTTCTACTTCCATAGAAACCAGAAGCTCTCCATATTGTGCCTTCTGTATTTCCTTCATTTTCTTTTAATAAATATTCCCTGTGTACATTCACCCATTAATTAGTGTCACCATGCACTTATATTGCTAACATCCTAAGTAGAGGAGTTTCTTAGAAACTACAATCTTGTTTTAAATGCATCATCATTCTGAAGTGGCCTCGTAAATTTTGTTGCTGATTTGATATCATAAATAGTATATTTATTTATATTAAACTCTGTCTTCTATTCATCTTGAGGTTATTATATTTATATAGTTAGGAGAGTGATGAGGCGAATTTAATTTTCATTCTGCTCAAGAATTCTTGCATCCTGTAATCACCATTGATTGCCTAGTTACTAGTTAGAATCAATAAAAGGAATAGATGTAAAATTTCCTGAGTAACATGAGTCTGGTAAAAAATGAAGGATTCAGCTCCATAAACATCATCTTGTAATGACAGTGTGCATAGTTCAGACTACAATGAGAAAAATAAATCTGGAAACTTAAATTTTGGACTTTATGTAAGATAGACTTTATCTCCAAATATCATAGAATGTTTTTACTGTTTTATGGATAATCATATAATTTTATTAACTTTTTTATCATTTTAATTGCTTTCCCTTTCAAGGCCTATGAACACTGGTTTACATTTGTTTCAAGCTTGTCTCTGATACGACTAATGTATTGCTTAAAGTTCATCAATATGAGAGCTTAGACCTGTGCTGAGAATAACAGTTTACAACTTCAGCTCTACATAAATCAAGAAAGCCTTGGAGATGGAAAAAAAAAAGGAAAGAAAATATTACCAGCTAAAACTAATCATGGTGATAATGATCTGTAACCACAGCACTCAGGAAGCCAACCCATGAAGATCTAGAGTTGAAAGCAAGCCTGGGCTACATTCTCTCTCTCTCTCTCTCTCTCTCTCTCTCTCTCGTGCTCTCTTGCTCTCTCTCTCTCTCTTTCACACACACACACACACACACACACACACACACTCATAGACACACATAAAAAAGACACTCATACACCCAGACACATGCACAAACACTCATATACAAAGCTACACACACATACACACATAGAGTTTATATTACTAGACAGCGACAAAATCAACTATTTCTAAGCATTTGTGCTTCTAGCAAAATGCTTTTATTGAGCTTAAATATTTCCCAAATGGTGGTGTTTTCTAGAGAAGCCTGTTAAGCATTAGCATCTCACTGGGATACCTTTCAGATTTTTGGATCATTCAAGGATGCTCACACTTTTGGATTCTTAAGTAAGCATCCTTGATTGCGGCTCTAAAAAGGAAATGCAATGTGTACAATTTCAAAACCTATGTAGAAGTGCTCTACTTAGAAAATGAATCTTAACAATTGATGAATTGTATCCTCTACTGGGAAAGAAATGTACTCATGACATTTTAGAAAACATTCAGGATAGTGATCAGGTCCTTTTAGTAAATTCCCTGACAACCATGGTCTTTTACCATCCCCTCTACCTGGAGGCCCGATTTCCGCTGTAGATGCAGCAATTAGCTATGTGCCTAGGAATGGAATCTCATTTGTAGATTCCAACTGTAGGGTATTTGTTGACTTTTATAGATATTTATCAGTCATTGGTTTTTACTATTTTATATTATATTTTCTACTACATCCTAGATTTGTCTCGCAGGAGTCTACATGGATTCCTCTTCTAACATGGCCATCTTCCCTAGTTCCTGCTTTAAAATGGAAGCAGGACAGACTATTTGCTTTGGAGCTTGAGTTATATTAGAAGAAAGGGTGGACAGAGAGTGACCTCTACTCATTTAGCCTGTGTTGTTCTGTGACTTCAGACTTTTGGGGCAGGCACTTAGCCTGTTGAGATATTTTTGCATCTTTGTGGATAAAATTTAGTGCTAGAGAAATAATAACATACATCTCAAAGAATGATGAAATAATTACTTGCCATTGTTGAAATGGTCAATGAAACCTTTCCCCCGTGTCCAGATCTGTGTGACCAATGGTAGTCATGCCTACTCTGAACGAATGTTCCTGTACTAATCACTGTCCCCAGTTGTGAACATGGCCTCTCTTTTGATCTGCACAACTTTTTCATGAAGTGGGAAACAGTCGACACTTCTTGTGTAGATAAGGAAACTGTTGCAAGGACAGAAAAAGTAAGGTACCTGAGGTGGTACAGCCGAGAAATGAAAGAAACCATGGATACCTCTTCAACCAAGTATTAATGCTCCCTAACTCTCACACAAGCGCAAGTTTAGCTGCTCCCAAGAGCAAAACACTGGCACTCCAAAAATTCCTATCTTCCATTGGAGAAAGGCCAGTCATTAAATGGACAGGTGCTATTACACCTATGGCTTCCAACTGCTCAATATTAGAACTTCTCATGCAGGACCAAGCTCAGATATGGGTCAAACATAGCACAAAGGCAGGCACAGAGATCTGGGCAAGCCTCCAGCTGAGGATCAGGCCTAAGCAGAAATGAAAATGACCTTTGGGAAATAACAACAGCTCACTTTTGTTGAGCACTTTGTGTGTGCTACATCCTATGCAAGGCAAGGCCTTGTTTAATTTAAGCTTCTTGTAATTATTCTGAGTTTACCAGTGTGCAGCTGGGGTTTAAAAGGTTAGGTAATTTCCCCAGGACTGCATAGCTGCTAATGACAACAGCAGAATTCAAACTCTGTTGAATTCACAGGGCCTGCTTCAGGCCTTCTGATTCCAGGTCTGATGTGGGAAGAGTTTTGAAATCATTGTTCCTGTTCTTATAAGAAGAAAAGTATGGACAAACTGAAAATCAGTGGCTTTCCCTGGGCCTTGCAGAGATGAGATTAGGGGCTAAAACTCCACCCCAAGTTAGAGAAACAGCCAATATCTATGTATATGAAGACCACGCTGCTGGGTGTGATATGATAGAAACACATCAGAACATTTTGATGAGTTGTTCATCATCTAATATTGCACACGTGAAAGAAATTCTGAGGAACAACAGCTTCTGAGGACATACACATGCACACATGCACAAACTGAGAACTCAAGACACACCACATTCAAATTTTAGGAAACCATTAACAGGCATATATTGAAAACACCCAGAAGGGGATAAGCCTTACTCATAGAGAAGTAGATAATAACTACAGTGAGCTTCTGATTAGGATCAAACATGAAAATCATCACATGAAGTATTCAAAGTGTTGAGTGAAAAGGAAACCAGCCTAGGATTCAGTGTTCATCAACACTATGCTTCAAAATAAAGATACATCATCAATATTATGCTTCAAAATAAAGATATAAATTCTTTAGGCAGAAGGAAAAAGTAGAAAGTAGAAATGTGGATATACATACAAAAAGGATATCAGAGCAAGAAAGAAAGAGAGAGGAGGGGAGGGAGGGAAGGAGAGAGGGAAGAGGAGAGGAGAGAAGAGGAGAGAAAAAAAGAAAAGAAAAGAAAAGAAAAAGAGAAGGATGTACTGACTAGTTTTATGTCAGCTTGACAGAAGCTGGGGTTACCAAGAGATGAAGGAGTCTTAGTTGAGAAGATGTCTCCATAAAGTCCAACTGTAAGGCATTTTGTAAACTAGTGATCAATGTGGGAGGGTCCAGCCCATTGTGGGTGGCACCATCCCTGGGGTATACAATTTTGGGTTTTTTTAAAGAAAGCAGGCTGAGCAAACCATGGAGAATAAGGCAGTAAACAACACCCCTGCATGATCTATGCATCAGCTCCTGCCTCCAGATTTCTGCCCTGTGTGAATGCCTGCCCTCACTGCTTTTGAACTATGTGTGAAACAAATGCTTTCTTCCCCACATTGCTTTGGTCATGGTGTTTCATCACAGCAATAGTAACCCTAACATAGAAGGTAAATATTTTTGAAATTATTTTTTTTATTCCTACTATGGGATAATGGTTTAAGTTCACAGTGATGGCTGTGCACAAGGTGACTTTAGCACATGGAGGGATGAGGGGACTGACATCAGTGTCAACAGGTACAGAAGAGGGCCGTGAGGAATGCTGTGATAAGACTCCCAGACTGCATGTGAAGCTAGATAGTCTGGTTTAAAGATAGACTTAGATCAGAATCCTATAGTCCTTCATAATCATTAAATTCATTTAAAGTATGCATAATTAATATACTGAAAGTATAGACCATGTGATCATTCAAAAAGCTTCCATTAATGACAGAGAAAGCAGAAAAGAAATGGGCAAAAGGAAGGAGGGTCATGCAGGAGCAGAGGATCCAGACCTCATCACATTAGCACCTGCTATTTTATTTACCCAGACACTTCAAGGGTAAGACAGAGCTAGGATACCAAGTTAAATCAAACATAGGATCATTCAACAAAGACTAAACAAAGGTATTCTTATTTTAAACACTTGCTGGTTAAAATATATGTAATAAATAGGTTGATCTGCTTATAAGCCTATGTCAAGTGTGTAACCTGACATTAAGCAGGTGCTTCATGCATATCTTTTGAGCTTCCTTGGTGGCAGAGGCCTGTCATCTCCACTATATGAGATATTGAGGCAGAAGGATAACAAGTTCGAGGTCTGTCTCGGCTGCTGAGGAAGTTCAAAGACAACATAGATATCTTAGTGAGAACCCAGTGCAAAGAAAAAGTAGAAAGGTTTGAGGTATAGCCCCATAGTAGAGTGTTTTTCTGGCATGGGAAAACCCTAGTTTTAGTCCTTAGGGCAATACATAAATATACAAATTGATGAGTGATAAATAGGTAGACTCACTGAAATAGTAGAGAAAAGGAGAAAGGGTAGAGAAAAGGGAAGGCAAATTAGGATAGGGTAACCCAAAAGTCTATCATACTTATATAAAGAACCAGATAAGATGAATTTAAAAAGATGATAAAGAAAAATGCTAATATATTATATATGTGTGTGTTGAAAAACTACAATATAGCTTGCAAATAGGCACACATATTAAATGATAATAAAAATTTGAGTTAGTTTAAATGATGCTAAAATAAAAATGCTTTTTAATTATGTCACATAACAAGTGTCCTAGTTAGGGTTTCTATTGCTGTGAAGAGACACCATGATCACCACAACTCTTATAAAGGAAAACATTTCATTGGAGCTGGTTTACAGCTTAAAAGGTTTAATCCATTATTGTCATGGCAGGAAGCAAGGCAGCATGCAGCGAGACAAGGTGCTGGAGAGGTGGCTGAGAGTTCTACATCTTCATCCACAGACAGCAGGAAGTGAACTGTGTCCCACACTTGGCATAGCTTGAGCATATGAGACCTCAAAGCCCACCCCATAGTGGCACACCTCCTCCAAAAAGGTCACACTTACTCCAACAAGGTCACACCTCCTAATAGTGCTGTTCTTTATAGGCCAAGCATTCAAACACACGAGTCTATAAGGGCCATTTCTATTCAAACCACCACATTCCACTACCTGGTCCCATAGGCTTGTAACATAATACAAAATGTATTCAGTTCAACTTCAAAAGTCTCTATAATCTATCACAGTCTCGACAATGTTGAAAAGTCTAAAGTTCAAAGACTCCTCTGAGATTCATGCAATCTCTTAAGTGTAACCCCCTATGAAATCAAAATCAAAAAGCAAGTCGCATACCCAATATATAATAACAGAGAATATACATTATTGTTCCAAAATGGAGGAAAGAGAGCATAGTAAGGAAATACTGGACCAAGGCAAGACTCAACACCAGGCAGGAAAACTCCAAACTCTGCATGTCTGATCTTGATGTCAGAATTCTCTTTTTGTCAGATCTCCAACTCCTTCCACCTTTGATAACTGCAACACACCTTTTTCTCTTGGGCTTGTTCCATGCCCTGTTTGCAGTTTTCCTTGATAAGTTTCCCATGATTCTAACATCTTCAACATCCTGGGGTCTGAGTTATGTGGAATTGAACCTTACCAATGAGTGTTCAGTATGTGTTATTAAACACATCAGACCAAACACTGATGCAGGCTTTGTGAAACCACTAAAAAGAGGCTATGCAGTGATACTGCAGACAGAACCTGAGGCCACCAAAGACGTGCAAGGCAGTGTTAAAGTTGCAGTGTGAGGAGCACAAGAGCTTAAACCAATAGCTTGGAACTAACTGCCGGATGCTTGACACTGGAGGTGGGACTCAATAGGAGATTCCTTATGAGGAACGCTGAGTTCAGAACATGCAATGCTAGACATTAATGCTATGAAATATGAAGGAAATGCTTGTCCAAAACATATTATCAGTATTTACATTTGACTTAATTAAATTATATAAATTCAGAAACTCGGGTCTTCAGTGTCACTGGTCACATTTCTGGTACTCACCAATGGTCCACATAGCTGGTGGCTCCCATGGTGGATATCACAGAAATAGAACAAGCCCATCTATGCAGAGAGTTCTGCAAGGTATTTATGCTCTGTGGTGTATGGGATCTGATTGTATAGTAGAGAAATACAGTTCATCTCTGCCAGAAACAACTACAAATCAGCTTTAGCAAACTATTTGACTCAAGTAAGCCTCTTGTAACATTATGACCTAATTTTGCCAACATTGACAGGAAGTAGGGTTCCTCTACCCTTTTATATAGAGTAAAATACCCTCATTTATACAGATGAGGACATTCAGTTTTTGTCACACACTTTACACTAGTATTAAAAAGTTGTAAATTCAGGTTGTGCTTAGCTCCAAAGCATATCTATTTAACCTTGTGTGCCAAGCATCCTAGAAGACCATTCCCAAGACAAAGAGGCCCCCAAAGGACTCGGTGATGGGAACCTCTGACTGTTTATAGTGAGCTTAGCCTGACAGTGTGTGGAAATACCCTGCAGTTTTTAGATGTTTTTGTGACATTGCTTCAGCCCGATCATTCACATCTTCTGCTTCTGCTTCTCTTACACTTGGAATTGAACTTAGGGCCTGGCTTATTTTAGGCAAGAACTCTTTTACCAACCAATAGCCCTACCCTTTTTGGACTTTCCTTTGGGATGGGCTTTCACTGAATTTCTCAGGTAGGCTTCCAATTTGTAATTTCCTAGACATGTGCCATCAAACACTTCAGCAAAAACTTCAGAAAAAAACTTTCAGTGTTTCTCATTTATACTCAGACAATTATTTGGTTTTCATTGGTCCACTTGGTTCTTTTAATCAGATAGTGAAAATAAACGAGTAAATTTTACAAAATATAAACATGTTACATAACGAAAACTGATTCTTTTTAAGCAATTAAAAGATTTGCTGTAACAGCTTTCTCTGTGATTTCAAGATGATTTAATAGACCATCATCCCTACCCTCTGTGTTCTGACTTTTTTCTTTTGGCAAATGACAGATCTAAAAAAATACTCCTTTAAAGCCACTTAGAATTTGATTTTTTTTAGTCTTAATTACATTACATGTTTTTTCTCACAGATTTCCTACCTTGCTCATAATTTGCCTAAAAGGTTTTTAGAAATAACTGCTGAAATTTCTTCATTTAAAATCATCCTTATTTACTGACAAAACAGCCATTTCCTACTGAATATTTTGAGGTAAGAGCAGCTCAGGGAAAATTTCAGGCTATGAGATGGACCTTCTATTGTCATGAGTGCAAATATCTTGGGAAATCGTGGATCCTTTGTGATTGACAGTTCAAAAGTACAGTGATCTGTTGTGTCTAGCCATGTCATGCCAGAGAATACTAAATCAATAGTAATGCTATCAGAACCAGAAATCAAATGCAAAATAGTTCCCTTGGCTTCCTGCATAATGACATTTGCTCTTTTGATAAATCACTAATGGGTTCTTGGACAAGAGACTGCCTGGAAAAGATGAATCTGGGCCTAAATGGAAAGAAGGAAGCCATGATGTTTAAAGAACAGAATAACAAAGTCTTCAGTTAATGTTCTACATAAACTATGTCAAAATATAACCGAATCTCACTTGTGAAAGGACATTGGTAAAGACCAGAAACAAACTTTAATTCAGCTCCTTGGTACCGTGAAAATTTGGTTGGATGATCCACTGTCAACTCTCACATTCAAGGAGTAAGATAACGCTGACAAAGCCCAAAATGCAGTGATCTAAGCCAAATGAACTGATACATACTGTATTGTACCTAATGCTACCTAGAACACCTGTACCATTTACTCAAGAAATGTGGAAAGACATCATTACCATACCACATCTGAATAAACCTGGCTGCTCACTTGACTTAATTTGGGGATTAGCATGATGGCATGAATGTATCTTAGTGAAAACATGGTCATAGTCTTTATAACAATGTCCATTGGTTTGCCAGTTTATATACCTACAAATACATTCAACATTGTCTTAGTTATTGTTCCATCACTGTGAAAAACATCATAACTAAGGCAATTTATAAAAGCATTTAATTGGGAGCTTGCTTATAGTTTCAGATGATGAGTCCTTGATCATCATGGTGGAAAGCAGGGCAGGAGGCAGGCAGGCATGGGAAGCAATTACTAAGAGCTTACATCTATCTGATACACTAACAGGAGGTAGAGAGAGTGTGGGCATAGGATGGGTTTGTGTAACTTCATAGCCCATCCCCATTGACACAATTTCTCCAATAAGGCCACACTTCTTAATCCTTCCTAAAAAGTTCTACCAACTGGGAACTAAACACTCAAATATATGAGCCTGGTGGAAGGGGGGCGGTCAATTTCATTCAAACCACCACAGGCATATATATATATGCATTATGACGAAAGAAACCTGCCTTGAAGAATTTGCAAATACTAAGATTTAAAGATGCTAAAAATGAGTGGCAAGAGGAGCGACGGTAGTAAATAGAATAATAGATGCTAACAAGCCACTGCGGAGTTATCCACCTATTATCAGAATGCCAGATGGAATCATATGAGCCATAGTGAATAAATCAGCAAGACAGCCCATGTACCTTTGTTTGTAGGCTACAAAGTGAGCGTACCTTAAATTCAAGACTCTCTCTGATTCTAAAATTCCTAAAAGCTCCTCTATACCAGTGTTTCTCAACCTTCTTAATATTGTTTAATTTATAAATTAAATACTTTAATACAGATTCTCAGGTTGTGGATGGTAACAGTAGAAGGGAAGGAGGGACCGGAAGGGGGGGAGGACTGCGGTTGGGTTGTAAAATAATTGAAAATTTTTAATTAATTAAAAAATGTTCAGTTAAAAAAAAAGTGAACAGAAAAATGGTTACTTTTCTGCAAATTCCAAAAGATCATTTCTCTGTGCTGCTTACCCACTCTCGTCCTTAGAGACAGGTCTCGGAGTTGCTACAGTGAGAATACTTTGCTTCAAACCACCTTTGTTTTACCAAGTTCTAAATGAAAGGAGAGGAGGTGGATTTTATATTCAAGGATTAAATGCAGTCAGGGAATGAAATAATGAAAAACCTTATTTGAGAAGAAATAACTCTTTGAAATAAGGGTCTAGAATGTGTCAATATGTCATAGACAGAGAAAGTGAGCCTTTGATTACTTAGAGGTAAGGTTGCCAGAGGGCTTCTGATTTAAATTTCTAAGGCTTGATCACTGCATCAAGGGATCTTGACTTTTATTCTTTTGAAAAATTATACAAAATATTTTTTGGCCACATTTGTATTCAACACACCACGTTCCTCCCTGTGGCCTTTGTAGCTGTTTCTGGGCTTGCTTTCTATGTAGAACGCCAGTAGCTGAACTGAATTTGGGCATTCCTGAAAAAGCACTGAATTTTAGGGAAAAGACCTTGAACGTTGACTCTAGAAATGTTCAAAGTTTGCAAATCAGTGTGGGTAACGTAAACAAACAAGAGTAAGGGCTATTTGACTGAAGCACAGCACAACCATGGAATGAAAGTCTAGTTCCCTGTTTAGAAGACCATGGTCAAGATGGTGGTGAAACCGTTCAAAACAAAGGGATCTCAGGGTTAAGTAGGTTGGTTACATCATTTTCATAGCCACATACCAAGAAAATGCTTGGAAGAACTGCATCGCAACGGAGGTTGGCAATCAACTGTTCTCATCAGCCTCACTGGAATCCCCAAGAGACACCCTTCTAAGAGCATCCTGGAGGCAATTCCAAAAGGTTTAGCAGAGGAGCAAAAAACCCGTCCTGCAAGTGGGTGGATGTCCCAATGGCTGAGACCCAAGATGGAATAAAGCAGGAAAAGAGAGGTTACCCTAGTGCCAGCACTCCCTCCAGAGCCTCTTGTGTGCCCTCCAATCTACTTGGTTGGAAGCTGCATGCTCCCAGCATCATGGACTCTACTGTGGCTCCCCTTCTATAATTGTCTCTATCTCGATGAACCACAGGACCATGCAAAATCTCTTTGTTTCGGTTGTTTGCATCAGCTGTGTCGTCAAAGCCATGAAACAGTAATTAACACAGCTGGGAGACTTTTGTAGAAGGGAAACTTTGCAAAGAGATTGAGGAGAGATTTGTTTGTCACTATTGGTCCTTTCTACTCAAGTCATTTCAATATAAGGCTAGATGAGAGACCAAATGACAGAGCCATTGAAGTCCTGAGGTCCTTTAAATGTGTTACTTATCTTCTACCTAAACTATACATTTTGTATAATATGAGGAGAATGTATGACAGCTTATTAAGTTTTGGCTTTATTTTGATATAAAATCATTTGTATTTACTAGCAAACTTAGAGGTAAACTAACCATGTACCAACTGGTCATCTTTGAACTCATGTCTATAAGGACCTAAAGATTAAAACCAGTTTGGCTTAAAAGTAAATTTGCAGATTAACTTCCCATTGCGACTTAAATTCATCTTATTAACCTCATGTATGAATTACTTATTGTCTATAAAAGTGTAAACCAAGAAGAGCTTCAGCACTATCTCCATTTGTTTATCCTGTGGAGACAAAAGTCTTAAACACATAGATCAAACTTGGAATTTGGGACAATTCTGCCTTCCTTGTGTTGCTGTGACTTCAAAGGCCACAATCTGGGATTAGGTGAAAGCTTGACAATTCGGTTTCCCAAAGGAACGCCCAGCAGTGGATCACATGACGCGTCCTGTATTGTGTTCCCACATCTGCTGCGCTATACACACCAGAGCTGCTGTCTTGGGAATAATAGGCACCCTTTCATCCTTTAATGCAGACTGCCATTGTGTGAGCTTGAGTTGGAATGTGACATTTCCCGCTCTGTTTTCAGCTTCTCATATGGAATAAACAATGTATCATTTTGGTGGTTCTGGATATTGTGGTATTTCTGAGGTTTCTTTCTTGGTCTCTTCCGCTTTGAGTCGAGGTGTTCTTTTTCCGTCTCCCTGTCCCCTCCCTTTCTTGAACTTTCTTACACAGCGCTCACCGTTTCTGATCCGGTGAAGAGTGACAGGAGAACACTAAGGCCTTAGTTAAACAGCACATGCTGGATGGCGCACCTCACCCTGGAAAATGCAGCTGTCACTTGGGAGTCCGAGAGAACTTGTGTGCAATTCACGTCCCCCAAGTCCTGAAAAGGAAATTGCATGTGGTGTCAGCACGGTTCACTGATAAGATTTTATCCTTTTCTCTGGCTGATCCTGATAGAGCTGCAGTCAGGTGGACAGTAAATAAAGAAGATTTATTGTGGGCTGGATTTGTTAGCTAACAGTACTTTCTCAGAACTATATCAAAACGGAGCCAGAAGTGTTCGTCTTTCAAATCCGGAGCGCTCAGTAATGAATAGCATGTTAGGGGGAGGGGAAGCGGAAGAATTCATCTCTGCAATTCCTTTTAAACAGTGAACATTTCCTACACAATCGGCCTGATCTGAACAGACGCCTAAAAATCCAGGGATTGATAAATTATCATCACAGCACCTGCATCTTATGCCTCAGGAACTTTAAGCAAACCCAAGGCTGTACTTGGGGATTAATTGAGCATGCATAATTTACCACTGCAGTTTACACGAGTGTAAGTATTTTTCTCATTCTGGTAAATAGACATTTTCAGCTCTAGGAGAAAAGTCAGAATATTGCTGCACAGTGAAATGTGCCATCAGCCTATTTGGCGAGAGAGAGAGAGAGAGAGAGAGAGAGAGAGAGAGAGAGAGAGAGAGAGAGAATATCCCCATATTTACCACCACTGCTCAATTTTTAGTGAAATGATTTTTCAAGTTTAATTTGCTTTTTGCCATCTGTAGGTATTTATTTTCATTAACATTTATTGTGTTGATTTTAACAATTGTGTGCAGTCAATACTGTCTTTTTTCCCCTTTAAATCATTAGTGGAAAATTAATCTAGGCAAATCCTTTCATTGTGGTTGTTTTATGTAGAACGAGGTGAGGAGCACACAAGTAGGCAATGATTGCTACAGAAGGAAGCCAGGTTTTGGATGGTGTTCACATGTTAACAGCAATAGTCTTTGGGTAAATTAGCTATTAGTGTGAAGTCCCGAATTTCCCCTTTATAAACAGAGAGCCATAATCCTATCCCATAATAGTTCTACTTCACATCTCATACACTTCAGATGTGTGTGAAAATAAAATATAATTTAGAGATGGGCCATACTAAGTGAACAATATACAGTGTGCATGCTGTAACTGTTTTATTAAGGCAGAATTTATTTTGGAAACCTTCGTGACACATTCTAACCATTTAAGTTAATAGGTCAGCATATTTATTGCTATACGCAAATGTATTTAATTCTTGGCCCCTGAACCTAGAACATCCAGAAAAAAATGTTTCCATAAGTTTTTCCCTGTGACTCTCGGGCATACACGTGTCTACAAGCAGGGAGGTCACCTGAGGGTGCTACCAGATACGTCAACTCTCTCATTTATCACAGTTCTGGTCTCTTTGTTTAAGAAAAAAAATAAGGCCCTTCTGGGAATGCATAAGTGTAATTATTGAAAAGAAGTATAGTATTTCAAAATTATTAATCCCTGTTTCACAAATGGAAATATAGACTTCTGTCAATGCAGTAAGCATAATCTTAAGAGGCTGAGTTTAAATTTGATTCTCTTATCTACTCCATTTCCTGTAATATATTACAATTTAAAAGTATTTTTATTTTTGCTGAAATTTGATTTCGGTACATGCTAATATCTCAGAGTTCCCTATTTCCAGAGCACTGAGAAATAGTATAAATGCATTTAAATATAGTGAATTGGTTGCTTGCAGGTCTTTGGTAAAATTTATCAGCTCTCTTATCTTCTTGTAGCAGAGGTAAACATATCTCTATAGTGAGTCTAATGTTTTCATATCACACAGCACCTAGGGGTAAATTGTAAAATCCATCTTGTGCTTCTTTTGGTGAGAATTGCAGCTTTCAGCCAGGCGCAGGGTGGTTCCGAGAAAGGCATGTCACATTCCTTGTCACTTCTCTCTGGCTTTATTGATGTGCCTGTCACCCTAGCAGCCTAGTGAATTCAGAAATGAGGCTGGCTTCCTGCTCACCTATTCACCGAGGTACATTTTCAGAAGAGCATGGGGTGACATTGGTAAAGAAAGCCAAACAGTGACTCTCCATAAGAGCAAGCCTCTGACACAGAGGCTTCCCATCTGCACGGGAGTCTACTCATTTCCTGAATGCCAAGTAGGAAATACTGAGCCTCGATAGGTAGCAGGGAGAATTCTGAAAGAGAGAGAGAAACAACCACCACTCCATTTGTTGATATTTTGTTTTCCCCACATCGTTTCCAGTCATATGTTAAAAGTGATGTCATAAAACCATCCACGACTGCTGTAGACACAAATAAAGTGAATCATTCCATGGCCAACGCAGAGTTTAGAGTCAGACAAGCCAGGATTCTCCATAGTTCATTAACTCCAAGAAATAACGAACACCCATTTCTTCTTCTGTGGAGTCGGTTAAGTGGTACTGTTCTCTGGCTGTGAGTAGAGTTTGTGAGACACTTCATGGTGCCCTCTTTCTCTATGAATTGGAGACTTCTAGGTTGCTCTGCACTGGGTACATGGACTGTGTCTTCTCATTTCTGCCTAGAAATTGTGAGTTTGAATTCACAGTCAACAGTTCTTCCTCTTGTTATGGGGTGTCAAGTTTGCAACGGAAGCATTTTCAGGGAGAGGATCTTACTACTGATGAACAACTCCTCTCACAAGAGAAGCAAGTGAGCAAGTGTCATCACTGGGGCTTCATTGGTCCTCCAGATCTCAAGAAGCATTGCTGTTCTCTGCTCAGTGTAGTTGTGTCTAACATAACCTTCTCAAATATGGCACAAACAAGGGATGTCAAAGATGAATGCTTCACAGGGGAGGTCTTGGGTGAAAACATAGCCTCAGCAACACTATCTGGATATTTATTTCACTCAGTATTATAATTTCCACCAAATTAGGGGTTGCCAATAAAAATTGTCCCATAACTTATATAAACTATCATTTTCTTTAAGTATATTATTACAACTACAACAACTAATAATACCTCTCTTTTTCTCTCTCCATCTCTTAGACAGGGTCTCTCATGTAGTACATGACCCTCAAGCTTACTATGTAGCCTAGCTGACTTCAAACTCTTGATTCTCTTGCCTTTACCTCCCAAATATTGTTCCACACTTCTTTGCTACAGCGTGACTTTTCATTTAAAGAGAAACACTGTATAGTGTAATGTGAATATAATACCTTGTCTTTGCATATTAAGGAGTAACGGAAGGGAAATAAGAGTCTCCAAGGACTCTTGGCAAACACAGACTTGTCTGTGATCTTGAGTTTGTTAATGAGAGTCGTCATTGGGTATTGACAGCAGAGTGGGAGTGGGGAGTATTCATTCATAATTCCTTCAGTTGTGGTCAATGACTGCATCATGCGCTAAGTGTGGAACCGACTTTAGAATGCTGTGTTTTCTCTCATTGTCGAGTTGCAGAACAGATGGAGAAGCCAGTTTTTGTTTTTGAAAAGTCTGGGATTCTCAGCTGTGGTTATAGGTTTGTCAGCATAGCCTATATGGAAAGCAACAGTGCTAACCTCCCCCAGGGAGCCAGTGTTATGCACAGTCATATGTAATCCTCCACCGAGGATACCCTCACTACTCACTGTCCTCAAACCCATGACCTAAAGCAAATGGCCATGCAGCTAAGTTGATTGAATGTATAATAAAAATGACTCTATCAGCAATTTTCCTGACCTGTTAATTATTATTCAGTTATCTTATGCTTAAATACATTCTGTATCTAAGATGAGTTTGCTATTTTAATGAAACCACCTTGAAAAGGTTCCTGTATTCAAATTGGATTGAGAGAACTCAATTTAAGTGTTTTATGTTAAAACATTTTCTCTTGAAAAATCTATGTTGTATGTTAGGACATAAAAGACTTTGTATAACATAGAGAAAGTGGGCTTATTTTACATTGTTTGACCTAGAATTTTGAAAATTTATCTGGCTGTCAAGAGCTATATAATAAAAATCATGACCATCCCCTAGGTACTAATAATTCACGAGATACACTTTGGGAGCTGTTACTTACTGTGATATACATTTCTATGGTATTTTCTTTTTATCACTCATATTCAATCATAAGTGCCCTATGTTTTTATAGGAGAACAAGCCCATACACTTTCATGGGTCAACTCATTTCCATAGCCTTTTCTTACAGTGAGAAGCTCTGGTGATAGGGAGGTATGAGAAGAGTTTTTTTTTTTTAATTTATATACAAATTCTAGAAATTCACTTCACCATCTTTGAGTAATGTTCATTGGTTTAGTTTATACTTTGAGACTTATACTCAGATTGTTACTTACTCTGTAGACTTAATTCAACTATCATCATCATCATCATCATCATCTTTTTTTTTTTTTTTTTTTGAGACAGGGTTTCACTGTGTAACTGAGAACTAGCTCTTGTAGACCAGGCTGGTCTTGAACTCACAGAGATCTGCCTGCCTCTGCCTCCCAAGTACTGGGACTTAACTCCAACTGGTAAATTTTTGTTTATTAAAATGAAATGTCTATATTAAGAAATGTACTTAAATAAGTGGTTATCTTTATGCAGGTCTTCATATTTTAATGTCTGCAGTCATTCAAGATATATAGTTTTTAATGTTAAAGGGATACAAAGAGAGATTTTATGCAGTCTTGCTTCAAACCATATAAAACCACCAGGAAATGTGGAAGCCCATTTCGTCACATGACCCCTCTGAGAACTTCTTTTTTCTTCCTCCATGTGTATTCTACCCAACACAAGCCTTCTCTTCTGTTTTCAGTCTTTGTACTAGACTCTCCATTTGCAAAGTTCCTCAGAACTTTAATCAGAGAAGGAATTTAGATTCCCTGCAGGCCTGTTTACTTTAGTATTTAGTAACCAAATTGTTCAACAGTCCCACAGATTCTGCAGTTTCACTGTCTCTAAGATCTGTACTTTTTATCTTCTCCCTGCCTTCGATGAAAGAACATTAAAATTCTACCCAAACTAGTACACTGATATCAAAATTAGCATAAGTAGTTGAGGCTGTCTCCACAAACCATCCCCCCAATAATTCTCCCAAACCTGATCTTGTCCCTCTACGGCTGAGAATCCTTAGCCTGACATCTAAGGCCATTTATTCTTTTTGCTCATCCTCATATTTTCTCTCGGTATTTGTTCATAACTTGCCTAACTGTATTATTCCTTGAAAATCAGTTATATCTTTCCATCTTTGTTGGTTCTGTGACCTGTGCTCCTCAAAGTCCACATACTAAGCATAGACATATGTATTGTTTAGGAAGGTGACCCTGGGAACAGCTTCTAAATCTCACTTTTGCCTACTGCTTAGTTGTGTGACTATATACCTTGTTTGTCTGCCAGTTGCTTGTTTGTAAAGTTGGACTAATATCATCAGCACTAAAGAGAATATAAATAGAAATCGAATGGTTCCAAAAGAAAATTGCTTAAAGATTGAAGTATTGGTCGTCTCAGAGCAAGTTTGTCAAAGGAGCTTCCCATTGCTGTGACTAGTACCTGAGATAGATAGCTTCAAAAGAGAAAATATTCATGTGATTGAATAGTAGAAGTTGATACACCTGGCTGCTCAGCACAGATGCTGTTGGCCTGGGGTGGCATGGTCCTTCCTGGAGAGTGCCTGGCAGAGGAACGTCTCCTAATGCCACGAGGAAGTGAAAAGAGGGGACCTCAATATCTCATCAAGGATACAGTAAGCCCCAACTTCAAAGAGCTTGGCCATCTCCCAATAGAACTACAGGCTGCCAAATAAACCTAAACCATGAAACTTCAAGGAATATTTAAACCCACACTATAGCAGGAATCCTTTGTGAAATGTTACCTTTTAGTATGAACCTCTTAGGAAAACTTCATGTTACATTTCCACATTGTATTGGGTTTCCTATTTTTGTTTTTATTGAGACAGAGTCTTACTGTGGAGCCCTGGCTGATCTGAACCTTCCTAAAGAGACCAGGTTCACTAAGGGTTTGTAATCCTGCATTTGCTTCCACATACTGGAGTTGTAGGCATGCAGTACCATGCCTGGCCACTGGGCTCTTTTTAAGTTCAGTAATTAATTTGCTACTTGGCCCTTAAGTGCTTGGTCCCCGAAATTTTTAATGGAAAATTACCAAGAAATTGATTCTTTCCTATTGTACCTGTGCTGTATTCAAAGTCATATTAGACCCATACCTGTCAACACAATGCTTACTGAATTCATCTAGAGTCAAGAGGTAATCATACTAGCATCCTGAAAGAGGAAATTGTGAGTATCTAAGTGACAAAGGTTAGCCTGAGATCTGCCCTTTCCATTCTAGGCCACTTCATGATGACTTGACCTACCTCTGAGACTATATCCCAGATGCTGTATAGATCCGTTTTCTGTACTAGGATTCACAGTTTCCCTATATTGTTCTTGTACATGGGAAATGAACTTGACTTATCCAGCTATGACTCCTGCATTAACTACATTCAACTTTGCATCAGTGGCCTGGAACTTGGCAAACCACAATCTCAGTGACTGACTTCTAGACTTGTACAGAAGGCATCTTATGGACTCTTTAATCTCCTGACTCATGTGCCCATTGCAATTTTGATAAGCTATCATCAAAGATATAACTCTATTTGATTATCAATGAGATCACCTAGAAAAGCCTACCAGGGAAGCTGGGATGAGTGGAAAGTCACATAGGCAGGTCAAGTGCAGGCAAAACAGTCATGCACGCTGTCACTGTCACTATTGTTGAAAGATGTAATACCTTAACCTTTCCTTCTAGAGCATGTCTGTTTCACTTATAATCTTTCCCAACCAAGAATGAAAATGTTTTATAATCAAGCATTTTGAAACGTATTGTCTCAATTTCAAGGTTCCTTCTCAAAACAAAAAGCTGGTCTCACTCAGTTTCTGTCGATTGAAAGCACAGTCTGAGAAAGCAGGCGTTTACCAGTAAGGTCTGACCTAGGATGTTGCTCAATATCGCCGTCTGTGATACTCATGAACCATACTTCAGATTGAAGAGCAATCCAGTCTTTTGATTTGTAGTCACCAAGGTAAAGGTCTGGCCTTTGTGATGTGAAGCTTATTGATGAGTTGTAACTGATAGCATCCTGAATTATTGAACTCAGGATCCCAAAACAGAAATAGCTGAGAGGAATGATTGGAAATGATCAGAATTAACCTCCGTATAGTGCACTTTATTCGATAGAGTCGGCTGGCTCTCCTCAACTTACAAGGTCTCGGGGAGGCATTTTCTTTTGACTCCACTCCTCATTTTAGTTCCGTTCACGGAGATTTTTGTGGCTCATTTCCCATCCCTTCCTCAGAAGGCCAGTACTGATCTAGAGCATATACGTTTCTTGGGCTTGTAATGTCATGTGTAATACTCTCCAGTGTTCCTTTCTTATTCTACAGCATTTCCCTTTCTCTCGCACTCTGACATTGATCTGTGTTGTTCCTCTCTGCAAACAAAGGAACAAACATCCCACACTGCATAAACATTTGTGTCACACTTCCCTCTTAAAATTAGTGTTCTTTTGAGCTGGTTAACACATTTGTACCTTCTCTGACACCCTTAACCACGACAGCGATGAAAGAAAACAGTGTACAGTGAACAAACACATCACTTGGAACAGATTAGATTAATTACTTTTCAGGACAGTGCTTAGATTAATTATTTTGTTTGTGTGGTATGTTTGTTAAGTGCTTGCCTGATTGCTGCCTGGAAGACTGATTGCTTGTTACATTTACCTTGTGGTTTCTGTGGGGAAAACATCTTTTTAAGGATCCATCACTTCGAAAAGCCCAGGGGGCTTGGCTGACATGAGAATGCTGCAGGAGAGCTGGATAACGAAGAGCTGGCTGTGGGAAATGAGTTCTTTAAGTAAGCACCTACAGTGGTGGCTAGAGTAGCCATCACATCTGTTTAGCATCAGGAAACACAATCGATGATCAAATTGAGTTAATGTGAACTGAACAATTTGAGCACCCAACGCAGCGTTCGGATTGTAGGGCCCAGGTGACTAAGCACGTGAGATTGCCTCCGCATACAGGAAGGTAAAAGAAACCAACGTATAGTGACTTTTTTGTTTTAGCTTTTTCATTACTGGGTACTGCCCTCCCAGTACCCAGTCCCAGTCCCTTCCTCTGTGAAGGGACTTAAGCACCACAGGGTCCTTCTGAAGAGCTCACAAGACAGACCAATAAGGGTTGTGTCACACGCAAAAAATGTGCGTTATCCGTTGTATCCAAAGGCTCACTACCAGTGGTTGGGAAAAGGCTTATGATATCAGGAATCTTGCAGATTTAACTAAACAACACTTTCGAAAGAGATAAATGAGTTGTGGATTAAAAATAGAAATGCCTTTTGTTTTCTGAAAGGCTAGACCAAGCACTCAATGATGGGCCACAAAAATTGACTGCTTAAGCAAAATTGTGGCTAATGTTTACCTGTGACTCTGATTGTGTGTGGTTATATCAGAGGAATAATTTGGGGACTCATGAAAGCTTCATTTCTCCCTACAGAAAAAAATATTATACCTCTGCCGAGAAGAGAAAGACCAAAGATTATTTCTGTGTTCCCAGACATTTGACCCATTGTCATTTAGGTCCATTGATCATAGTCATAAATGACAACTATAACAGCAGATAGTTAGAAATAGGCCAGTAGAAACAGCGAGGCTTTTAATGTAATGGATTAAACTAAGAGCATTTTAACTAATATTCGTCCCAATCAACACAAGAAAAATAACCCAAAAATTAAAATATTGAAACTAAAAATAATGCCTTTTTAGGCAGATGTCAGAAAGAAAAATCATTTACAGACACAGACTCATGAATACTCTTTGGTATTTAAAATAACTTTGAATTTAGATTATTAAATATGAATGCCCACCATGCTATAACAATACGTGTATTGCCCTAGAGAAAACAGCCCAGATCATTGGCACTGGGACAGTGACAAATGAGAGAATGATAGAGATGTGACATTTGTTTCTGAGGTAGCTTCTTTTCTATGGTTGTGAAAAAAGCTGAAATAAAAGAAAATGCATTAGCCTAGCTGAAAAAATGTTTAGGGCCTTTTTGATTAAATTTTTCTTTTCCTATGTGTCTGGGAAGCTGGAAATGGACTGGAAAAAAATTCTCTAAACGGCTTCCTTTCTGATTAACTGTGCCGTGGTCTTGTTGAGGCCACTGATCTGAGTTCAACACCAATTTGAAGCTCTAGTAACTCAAGTTTTTAAGCAGTTACCCCAGACACCCCTCCATCATGACATACTATTGTTTTGGGAAGCTGGGCTAAGACTAGTATGATGCTAAACTTGCCTATAAAACAAGTTTTCTGTGGCTTGGAAGTTCAAGGTCAGCATATTTAGAAACAACATGGAACTTGTAGAAATTAACTCAGTTTATCAAAATAGCCCAGATTCGTCAGAAATCTTTCCTTGGCCTTCCCATATAAGATTGTGTCATTTTGAAGTAAAAACCTACTTAACAAAAATGGACAGGTTTTGATAAAAATAAGTAGCCCATAACTCATCTCCTAAAATATAGCAAATTTTTGAGAAAATAAAACCATCCATTTGGGGAGTCATTGACTAGTTCATAAGTTGTTCATAGTTATCTTACTTGTAAAAGAAGCATGCTAAATGGATTTGTGATAGTGTAACTTAAAATTAATGAACCTGACTTTCATGTGTTATTAACATCTTTTCATTACTTTATGACCACACTTCAAACATCTAAAGGTCCTGTATTTCAAGCACAATGTGACTGTCCCTTATAAATGAAAAGGTGTTGTTGATCTATTGTTATTTCCAACCCAAACTTAGATTAAGTACCTTTTCTTTTCTCTTGGCCCGCCATCAGTTTCATCATGTAACCGAAGATGTGTCTTGCGTGAATGGTTCTGCCTATTTTCTAGAGCCACATGTTGCTAAATATTCTCATTCATTGTAATTTAAAGAATAAATGCATTTGCTCTGTCAATTGACTCTTACTAGACTCTGCATCCCAAGTTTTTATTTTTATTTATGCATATGAAGGAAAGGTATAATTCTTCTAAAACCTTCAAGGAAATTAGGGTTTTGTGAGAGACCTGTAAAGGAACAAATAACACCAAGAATACCGGAAACTAGAGGATGTAATTCACTGGTCAAACACTGGTCTAATACTTGCAAGGCTCGTGGTCCAACACTTGGAAATACACACACACTCACGCACACACACACACACACACACACACACATTACATTATTACACATATACACCGTACATTAATCACACACACACAATCACACCCCACATATACAATACACTATACATGCACACCCAGCATACCAACACACCACACACACACATCACACACTACCACAATATATACTATACACTAATCACATACACACACATTCACTGCACAACACATGCACACACAACATACATACACCACACACACCACCATCACCATAAAACCACACCATACACATCACACACACACATACACACACACATCACTATGACCACCACCACAACAAACACACATATAAATAACAGACAGACAGGCAGACAGATAGATAGATGACAAAAGAATATTTAATGCCAACTAAGTTATCCTAGGTAGGTTAGAAGCCTGTCTCAAAAGACACTAAACAAGAAGTCAGAAAGGGTGAGGGAATATCCAGGCTGGAATAGCTGCATGGGCTGGCATCTACAGTGAGGCCCCTATTTAAGTATTTCCTTAAGTATAGAGAGGGAGAAAAGAGGAAGTAATGGTGAGAGAGGAAGGCTGAGCAGAGAGGCCCTTGGACAGGCTGTGCAAGCTATTCTTGTAGCTTTTCCTTAAAAAAAAAAAAAAAAACAAAAAACAAAAAAAAAAACAAACAAAAAAAACCCTAAAAATCAAAACTGGAGTGTAAATGAAGGGTTTAATCAAGAGAATGGCTTCTGTCAAATTAGTGTCATGTTCTAACAGAAGTAATCATCCATACTTCATGCCTTCTCTATACCTGTCAATATGTCTAAACTGTTATTTCCTTCATTGTCTTCTCTGAACTCGCTCCCATTTGTGACAGATTTGACTTTGAAACGTTTTGGCTCATCAGAAAGACCCAGAGATTTGCCTCTCCGGTCTGATTTTCTGACTTCTGTTTTCCTACTGGAACTACCTGTTAGACGCCTATTTTCCACGCTAAATTAGAAAGGTAACTCTGTCTTGAAATGTACATCAGTTAAAATGAGATAAAAAACACTATTCAGATAGCATCTGTTGCTTGGATCAAGGAGGTGGTGGAGAAGCAAGTTTAGGTTATATAGTTCATCACATCCAAACTAGAGCGAATTTAGTAATTTCACTGTGAGAATGCAATAGAAACCCATTGTGTTAGTTAGCACCAATCTGTCTCTGTGTTAAAACATCTGAGTCGATCTGTTCCAAAAGGAGAAAGGTTTATATCGGTGTCCAGGCTAAGAAGTTTCAGTTGGCAGCTTCTTTCATCTACAGCAAAGCAAAACATCCTATCTGGGAGCTTGTGCTGTGGCAAAGTCAGGAAACAAAGAGAAGGGGCTAAATCTAATTCTGGAGACAAATTTAGAAGATTTAGAAATCTGCCTTCTATTGTGTGTCAGCTCTGGTTTCCTTTCCACTGTTGTGAAAAAACACTCTGACCCAAAGCAAGTTATGGAAGGAAAGGATTTATTTGCCTTAAGATTTCAGATCATAGTTCATCATTGAGGGAAATCAGGGCAGGAACTTGAAGCAATCCGCAGGGGAAAACTATGTGTTGGCTTGCTCCTAGGGTCACACTGAACTTTTTTTTTAAATTGATTTTATTGATTTTTATTGAGCTCTACATTTTTCTCTGCTCCCCTCCCTGCCTCTCTCCTCCCCTTTAACCCTCTCCCATGGTCCCCATGCTCCCAGTTTACTCAGGGGATCTTGTCTTTTTCTCCTTCCCATGTAGATTAGATCCATGTATGTCTCTCTTAGGGTCCTCATTGTTGTCTGTTTTGTCTGGGATTGTAAATTAAAGGCTGGTTTTCTTTGCTTAATATCTAAAAACCTCTTATGAGTAAGTATATATGATATTTGTCTTTCTGGGTCTGGGTTACCTCACTCAATATGATGTTTTCAGATCCATCCATTTGCCTGCAAATTTCAAGATGTCATTTTTTTCTGCTGTATAGTACTCCATTGTGTAAACATACCACATTTTCCTTATGCATTCTTCTGTTGAGGGATGTTTAAGTTGTTTCCAGGTTCTGGCTATGACAAACAATGCTATTATGAACATAGTTGAGCACATGTCCTTGTGGTACAAAGGACATTGTCAACAAGACAAAATGGCAGCCTACAGAATGGGAAAAGATGGTCACCAACCCCACATAAGACAGAGGACTGATCTCCAAAATATACAAAGAACTCAAGAAATTGGTCATCAAAAGAACAAATAATCTAATTTTAAAAATGGAGTAGAGACCTAAACAGAGAACTCGCAACAGTGGAATCAAAAATGGCTGAAAGACACTTAAGGAAATGTTCAATATCCTTAGTCATCAAATAAATGCAAATCAAAACAACTCTGAGATTCTATCTTACACCTGTAAGAATAAGCAAGATTAAAAAACACTGATAACAACTTATGCTGGAGAGGATGTGAGGTAAAGAAACACTCCTGAATTACTGGTGAAAGTCAAAATTGGTATAGCTCTTTTGGATATCTGTATGGCGATTTCTCAAAAAATTAGGAAACAACCTTCCTCAAGACCCAGCAATATCACTTTTGGGTATACACCCAAAGGATGCTCAAATGTACCACAAGGACATATGAGCTAACTTTCTAATACATCATAGATTACCTGCCTAAGGATGGTACTGCCCACAGTTGACTGGGTCGACCTACATTAGTTAATAATCAAGACAATTTCCATAAGATATGTCCTCAAGCCAATCTGACTGAAGAAATTTTTCAAGTGGGACCCCCTTCTTAGCTCTAGGCAGTGTCAAATGGACCGTTAAAGTTAGGTAAGACAGTGCCTGGGTCAAATATTCATTTTGTGTTTAAATATTATAAATAAATAGGGAATGTTTTCTAACCATATAATGTTTTATTTGAATCTACCTACCGACTTCTCAGTGGTAGAGAATGTATTTCAGTTTTTAGAAGTAAGTATTGTAAAGTGTTTGTTAGTGCCAAATGTGTGCATACAAGGTACATATATGCATATGGATGGAAGCCAAAGAGAGGCATCAGCTGTCTTTTTTATCATTCTCTACATTTAATTTAATTTATTTTATTTTTGGTACAGGGTCTCTCTGAAGCTCAACAGTTAGGATAGGAAGACCGAACAGTGAACTTCAGCCATTTGCCCATGTCCCTCACCCCGCCCACATCCTGACATTGCTGTAGTTATAGCACCCGCTACCATACCTAGATTGTTATGTGGATTTGGGGGATTTAATCTCAGGTCCTCATGCTTGCCCAGCAGACACTTCCTGGCAGCCACCTCACCAGCCTGTGTTTCATTTTAATTTAAGACAATCAAAAAATCAAGCTGAGAGTGTTATCATTTTTTGATGATTAATGAACGACGTGAATTGCTACATAGCTTTTCTAATGAATTGGTTTGGAGTCAACTGAGAATACATCCAAAATACCAGCTTGACTTTGCTCAACCAATTTTATCCCTGTGGGTCAACATGGTCAAAGAATGGACACAGTGTAAGGAGGTTTAGAGTCGTCTTTGCATGGACCTGGATGGACCCGGATCTGAGAAGGCTTTGCATGGGTTAGCTAGGGATGCAAGTCAGGTAGGAAACCACTTTCTTTTCCCTGTGACCTCCGCAGTGAGCAAGTATCTTAGATTCCCACCTCAACCAGAGCACTTCCTTTCCCAGGCTTTCTCTGTTTCACTAGCCTAGAGCCCAGAGTGACCCAGGAAATCTTCATTCAGTACCATTTTATTACTTAGAACATTGTCAGTGATAGCAGGACCCCTTAGCTCATTTAATTTTTTTTGAACGAATGAGATTAGCATTATGGAAACGAGACTCTTAGGTTAATCCCTTACCCTACCATGACACTGGCAGTCTTAGCCTGTGCAGATAGGATCATCTGCATTGAGCTTATAGGATGAATTTCATTAAGTTGAATGCTCTTGCTGGGATTACATGTTCTTTTATTTAATGTTTTGCCCAGGGTTATTCTTAATAAGTACTTTAATGGTTCTAAAAAGTTCATGTTTCACTTTAATAGAGGTTGAGGGGAAAAAAAAATCACGTGGTATTGCTAGGGAAACTGTCATTACATTTAAAGTGTGCAGGGTATCTCTCTGAATTAACAAGCCGTACTCAAGCCAGACAAAACTGAAAGAAAAGAAAACAAAAGAAAAGCTCAATGCATAACAGACTTTGGGTAATGCATTTTGTTGAAAAGATAAGAAACTAAAATGGAATATCAATTTAGATATTTAAAACCTCATTAATGTTTTATGTTTAAGTATGCGTGTCTGTGTGAGTGTATGTGCACCTAATCGCAGCAGGTACCCACAGGATCCAGAAGAGGTCGTTGGGTCCCCAGGAGTTGAAGGTATGGGCAGTGGTGTGAGCTATATAACGTGGTTGTTGGAAACTGGATTAAGGTCCTCTGGAAGAGCTAAACAGACTCAAACATGCAGCATCTCTCCAGCACCTACTTAGACTTTTTCAGGGTCCTGCATATTCATCCAGGTGTGGTTCATAAATATGATAGATGCTCTGAAAGAACATATAGTGTGGCAAGCCCTTATCTGTGTGTGTTTGCTCTTCACGGCTGCTACTACTATCTTCTTTTCCAAATGAAAAAAAAAATAAGCCATGGAAATACAGCAATCACCTGATTTTCTAGTTATAAAAAATGCCCACACAATCTGCTGCCCATTGGATGCAGAACCATGGGATCTGAGTGGTCACCATGAGGAAGGAATGTTTAGAAGGAGAGTTTGAGGTTCCTCTCAGTGGGTGCACTTTGACAGTCCAGGCTCAGAAGGAATAGACTTAAGTACTGGAGTATGTCTAGAATATATTATTTTGTTACTTATTTTAATTCTTTGAAGAAGGAAATTTAGGATTGTAGAGAATACAACATATGTCGTGTTCAAATTCTATAAGGAAAGCAGAAAGCAAACTAAGTAACATAATACTTGAATGGAGCTCTAATTTGATGGATCTAAAAGCATTTAAAGGAAAGATTGATCTAAAACAAATGGACTTTTGAAATGGCTGAGTGGAAACCAGAAAGCCATCAAGATTGCAAGCACTAGTTTCTATACATTTTAGTAATTTTATTATTTTTTATTTAAAAACATACTTTGCTTTATGTAGCAATAAATTTACATTAAATTAAAAGTCTGTGGGTCTAAATAATTTTCTAAGTAGATCCATGCAACATATGTATTCAGTGATTAATCATGTCTGATTCCTATTATGTGGAGAAACATTACATTAATTTCATTGTTTCAATTTCCTTCTTTTTTGATGTTATTTTCTTGGTAGATATTTTTTATACACCCAAAGTTCTCAGACATTCTGAAACTTGCATCTTTAAGTTCTTCCCATCTGTTTTCCTGACCCTTACACACTGTCAAGGATGTTCATCAGAAAAAGTTCACACTGTAAATAACAGAAAAACACTGGCAATACTCTCTGAATGTATCATTAGTAATTGGAAACAGGGTGTGGAAAAATTAAATGTGGATAGGTTAGAGTTAACAGCCCACATAGCAAGCAAAATCAGATGCACAAAATACCTTAGAAGTTATTTAGTTCAAATCTGAACTTGTTTTGGATAACTTTCACTGACATAAAACCTATTGGAACTTATTTCTAGATAGTTTCCCTCACGCTATACTCTGTTTTTCTTCTCCAAAATATTACTTTGTTTGCCATGAATAATTTACACTTTGTACTTTTCTTTTACCATCATTATATGTTCTTTTTCATGAGATCAAAATCTAGGCTTCCTATTTTCTTCATTCACACATGAACTACTTCTCTCTAGAGTGGGAGACGTATGTGTTATGGCTACCAAAGGTCTAGGCTACAGAGATTTTTTTTAATTTAGTATATATTTTCATCTATAACTGAGATTCTGTATCTTTATAGTTTTCTTTATATCTTGAATCATAAATGTAATTCAACATTTTGTCATTTTAATATCATCCTGTTGATTCAAACTCCAGAATAATGGAAATTTGCTATTTAGGTCAGAAATTGACTGTAAATACTGAGCTAGGTGAAAGGGACACCGCAGAACTATGATTGTTCAGCCATTTCATTCTCTCTTTCTAAATGCAAATTATAGGTTATGTATGAAAGGACTCCGGGATGAACACGGAGATCTACACTGGAGATTAGCATGTTGTTTCTGCCTCTAGGATAGGAAACAATGCTTGAAAAGTGAAAACACTCATTTGGTCCTGTTAAATTGTAGTTTTCTATGACCATATCATATAAAAACCAGTTAGCTCCTGGTCTTCTCAGATTTGCAGACACTCTATTTAGACTGGCCCTGACAAGTGATTTCTACTAATATAGACTGTAAAGAGGCCGATTCTCTGTTTTTGCTGGCTGTTTTCTGAGACTTCTTTGTATTGCCATTTCATACCTATCTCAGAAGTTAATGAGATAATAGCCTGCCATTTTCAGCAGGGAGAGGACTTGCCCTCCCTCCAACACCAGCTATTGCAGGAACAGCAGCTATTCAGTAGGAAGTTCCACTTAACACCAGGGATGAAGCGGAAGCAAATGCAGCTAGAGCCATGGTGTGTTGGCAGAGTTGGCCTGTGGCTTTTGAAACAGGGTCTGTCACAGCAATCACTGCAAGCATTTTTTTTTCTTTTTCCATAACATATTACGTCCAACAATTTTAGGGTTACAAGTCTTTATTTGACTCCCCTACCTATGAGCTCTGAAAATCAACAGCAGCTCCACCAGCATTGTCAGGAAATACCATTATCACAATACTGTTAGTCAGTACCACAAAGAATCAATTATTCCCTTTGAATACACACACACACACACACACACACACACACACACACGCTAGTTCCTTGTGTACCCATTTCTGCTTCCTCTGTTGACAGGACTGACAGAAAGAAGTCATTGATTCAAAGATAGTCCTTTGCATAAAGAAATGGCATCCTAACTAGTAATACAATGCTTGATTTATGAGTTAAGAAAAATCAAAGAAGGGTGCTAGAGAATTCTTCAGTGAATTAGAGTCTTGGCCCGGGTAATTAGGTTCAAAGCATTGCACAGATATGATGGATCAGAAGCCAAAGAAGTAGATCTTAGTTATTTTTAAAATATCACTTATGTTATTAATCCTTTAATATTCATTGATCCAACAAATATTTGCCAAACTCCTGCCCTGTGACAGTGCATGAAGTTATGAAGATGACCAATTATGAAGGTGACCAATGCAGACTAAGTCTCTGTCCTCAGGAAACTGACAATCTAATAAAAAACAAAGACATAAGATGGACACAAAATGATTATTTAGCCATGCAACATGGTAAATGTTATGTTTGGATGTTAAGTTTTCTTAAAGTCCTCAGATGACTCTTGGGAGCCAGCTTGATAACAAGAGGTATATCAGAAGAAAAAGGCTGACAGTTAAAAGTCCTCTCCATAGACGTTCAAATAAATATTGCTATTAGTAAGATATCCTTCTCCATTGTTGATTTTCGATATCATATTCATTATCAGTGATCTAAGTCATTCACTAACAACTGAATAACCATGTATCACTTATGATTCAACATTCAAAAATGTGAGGCAAGCATAAGCTTTACACTGGCCTGCTGCCAGTACAGACAGAGTGACCACATACAAACATCATCCTAAACACTTAACCGCATGGAGGAGAAATGGGTGCACAGTAACATGGAAGTCAACTTAGCCAAGTGCTATTTACATATTTCAGGTTAAAAATCACCTCCCCCAACCTTTTCTCACTCCTTTTCTCCTTCCCTCCCCTTTTCTCCCACCCCTTTCTTTGTCTCAGTCCCTTCCCCTCTTCCTCCCTTCCTTGCCTTCCGAAGTCTTAAGGTAGGCAAGCAGAGATCCTAAAGCCTGTGCTAATTTTCAGGATACATTTTGTACTCGTCCCATTTAGGCATTAATCAGGAAGTTGGTCTTTTAGAAGTGCGAATCATGAAGAGGGAATATGAAGTGTTTTAAGAATGTAACAGGGAAGATATTAGCACTTTGGGGACAGCTGCTTAGTGGAGGGAAAGAGCTAATGAATACTCTAAGTTATCCAGCTCCTATCATCCATGGTAATTAGCCTTAACAAGGCAAGTTTAAAAAAAAATCTTTCCAAGTCTTGTACAGTGTAACTTCCCACTTAGCATTGCTTGTCTCTTTACAAGCTATATAACCTGAGGCAATCCAAGGTACTCCCTGTGGGAAAGATGTATTTGAAAGCAACGCTTACGGCACTTGCCTTTATTAATTTTATACAAAAAAAAAAAACCACCACAACTTTAACATGCATTTTTATGTTTTGATAATCAAGAAGTTGGTGCTTGGATTTATATTTTGTTATATTTTATTTTGTAAATGTATAAGACCACAGATCATGACCCATATGTATTTTGATTAACTTTGATGAAAAGTTCTCAAATAGATATTTTTAAAATAATATAATTCATGTTAGGGGACAGAATATCATAATTCATTGCCACATCCAAAAGAATTATAGGCAGCCTTGAAATTGATAGCTGTCAGTAGGTGATAAAAGGTTTTCTGAGTTCTCTTAGAATTTTCTTTTTCTTTTTTTTTTTTAAAAAAAACAAGAATGTTTAATATACTTAAAGAAATAAACATATGAATCAAGGACTGCAGAAAAAGAAAAAAAGCAGGCAGGTTTCAAAAAGAATCCAATAAATCTTCTAGAATTTTCTTAAGCATATTCGTATCACTGTCTTTCAAGCAGGAATACACCGGCGCCCCCCCCCCCCAAGTCTTCCCTTTTTCAGAACTCATAACCACCAGAGCTTTTCACTCTGTTGCACAGTTCTGAAGTAGTCACTCCTTAATGTGTCAGTGAGAGAGCCTTTTTATTGATCATCTTATCTGCCACACAATTTATTGGAGGTTGACACACTCCCTGCCATTTTTTTTTCCTTTGTGGAGACTGAAGGGCCCATTTGTTATAGAAATGACTTCATTAAAAATAATAATAATAATAAAATAAAAACCCTCCCAACTTCAACAGGATTAAGCCATTTAGCCACAGAGTCAAATCCTTTGCAAGCTTATGACAATTGATGTTTCCTATCCTTTCCTATGAAGTTAAAAGCCTATATATGGATTTTTCTTTGATTATTTTTGTAAGTGCTTCTTGGATGGTTTTATATCATTGTGTATCTCTAAAGGGAATTCTTGGTTATATCTCCTTGTTTTTATACCCTTGTACATTGGTAATTTAAAGCAAAGAAAGCATTTTTTTAAAGATCCTCAATTGATATCAACATTTTATATATTTACATCAGGCTGACATATTTAGACGACCTATTTCTATTTGTTTTTCTGTTAGGACTAGACAGAAACTCTAGGTCCAACTCTACCTCCAATTAGCCAGGCTTAAGGCAGAAGCTGACTTCTTTTGGAGGCACTTGGCCCACTGTGATTGTAATCAAACATGCAGACAGGATGTTTTCTAGGTCTTGGGTATAGCAAGGGATTCTGCCTGTTTGTCTTCCATACCCGATGCTGAACCTCTTCTTTACATCTTTAGTCCCTGTTCTTTCTTCTAGGGCTCTAGGTAGCAGACACCATCACATGTTTGCTGAGCAGGCTGATGTGTAAATGGATGAATGTTGCTTGAAATGAATCTTGGCATGGTGATCCTGTCTTGTTTTCCTCATTACTCAGTATTCTAACTCAGTACAAACTCTTGGGAAAATTGATTCTTGATTTCCCTCAAGAATTATACAACCGTGGAAACAAAAAAAATTATAATAAATACATGGTAGAATAAGGAAGGCAACCCAGAAACTTTACCTAGGTACTTTGGCACACTGTTGTAATAAATTTATCCTTCCTGGAACTTCTCCGGGAAGCAAGGATTCCCATTAATAAAATTGGACAATGATACTACTCCATCTTTGATTCCATTGGTGAGGCAATGGGATGCAATGGTGAGAAGTCATGGAAGTGGGAATCAGGTAATCGTCAACTATGATTAATAGGATAATGACGTACTGAAATTTTTCTATCCAAAATTAAGTTTTGCAAGTTCACACAGCCTAAACAAGGAAATCAATGTCACATTGAGATGTCAGAAAAGCAATGAGTTCTTTCTTTTAACTAATTATTAAAGCCACTTGTTAATTTACTCTAAACCAGATAGTGTTCTGATAAATTTTAAGTATTAGGACCAAGAACTATGGGTCCAAACATATGCTAATATAACACATTTTAGTTATGCTCCATTTTTCTTTCATTAGAAGCATAAGACACATGTCATTAAGGAAATGTAAGACATTAGGCAGACCTGTGAGGGCACAGCAAGGACGAGGCAGGGCCTCTACTGCTTTGTTGGTTCGGCACTTCTACTTAATTTAACATCCAGCAGTGACTAACATATTTGAGAAGCATAATTTGAATTTAAATATTGAAATCATTTTTAATTTCTCTGCGCTCACCTTTCTTAAAATTAATCATTCCAGCCCTGGAGCTTCCTCAGCGTTGTCGTCACGGTTCTAACCATGCGCGGGTCCCACTCAAGAGCATCATTGTCATTGCTTGCCTTCCTCCTTTTATGAGACCCTGGAGCCACCTGCCTCGTTCATCTTCTTTTCCTAAATAGCTAATGAAACCTCCTGAGTGGGTGAGCAGAAATGGGAACAGTGAGAAACACTCTCTTTAAGGCCAAAATCAAGAGAACATGCTAGACTTTCTTTTTTTTTTTTTTTTTTTTTTTTACCTCCTTACTTTAGAGTCGGTGTTCCAAGTGGGTGACTTTGATGAAGTCATTTAGCCCTCTGACCTAGTTTCTTATTCACAAGATGATGAGAAAAGTCACAAAGAAAATCAAATGGAGGTGGTGTGTGGGCGCCTGCAGTCTGTGAAGGCTATTCCACTACTTTTACTATGTTGGCATTTTAGCCCGTGGGAGAACTCTCTGGTCTCCCCTTCCCCCTTAGTATCTCTAGTGAAAACCATTGCTTTTACCTCGTTTCAAATTATGGGTCTCACCTACAGCTTTATTTCACTTCATGTTGACATGAATTGTTTTTCTTCATGTGTGTACAGCATCAAAGGATTAACTAGTTAAAAGGCTATTGATTTTACCATCAGAAATTATAGTATCACTGGCTCACAGCACTTGATGGCACAATGTACAGGAAATACGGTAAAGCGAAGCTCAGAAACTGTCCCTCATTTGTATTATCAAGTGTGCATTGACATGTAAAATATCTCCACTGAGCCTCATTTTTCTCATTCTGTTGAAAAGGAGGTAAGACCCTACCTGTTTTGGAGACTGTTTTGGAGATTAACAAGATGATACATTTTAAACGTCATACACACTGCATCTGGTTGTCAGAAGACTTTCAACAAATGTGATTATCCCTATGGAAATGGAGAGCTAAGTGCGGGCTGTGAGACTGCTGGGGGGTGACTCAGGGAGAGAGAATGGATCAGATGCGAGGGTTCAAGTTGTGTTTGCCCCCTAGAGAGATGGCTACGCAGTTAAAGCACTTCCCCCAAGCAAGAGAACAGAAACCCAGGTCGCCAGACTCCATGTAAATGCTGGGATGTGGCAAGTCCTTAGTAATTTCAGTTTCAGAAGGAGAAAACTGAATGTCCTGAGTAAGATGGCTAGCCAGACCTCCCATATTGCAGAGCTCGGGGTTCGATGAGACATGTTGCCTGAAAGAATCAGATGAAGGAGGCTCTAAGGAAAATTCATGACATTAACCATGGGCCTCCACATAACTCATGCTTACACATGTGAGCATGCATACCCCCCCACCTACACCATATATGCATACACATGAAAAAGAAGGCAAGTCAAATTCGCAATAATGAATAAAGGCCCCATGCCAACAGTATAAATCCACTAATCACAGCAGAAGCTGTTATCAACCGTAGGTTGTTCCAGAGTCTCATATTCATTCTTCATTTCTATTTTACTGCCCAGTTCTATCAACTGTGACTTCCAGATGTCTTTCAAACCTACATAAATTGTTCAATTCTTACTGCACTTCTCCATTCCCAGAGCGTCTTTCCATCCACGACCCCTGCAGCAGCTCTCTCTCCCTGGAGGCACTCACTGTCTTGCCCTGAGGTTTCTGAACATATCACACACTTAGTGTTGAGCACTGTGCTGCTGACTGACTTCCCTTTCCTGCCAGAGTTCAGGTGAAGCACATGTGTGTTAACCCTTAGTCTCCTTTCCCGACCTCGCATCATCTGTCTCAGTCTCGCTTTGCCTATCTCTCTCTGTCCAGAGACCCCCAGTTTCCACCAATTCCTGCATCACCTGGATTCTTCCTGCATCCAGCTCCTACCCTTAGTTCTTCTGTCTTCTTTCTAAAAGCAGCCTCCCTTATTTTGTCCTGAATACCCTTTCTCACCAACATGAGTTTTGCTGTTGCAGACATCTTCTTTCTTTCCCCATACTGGCATTTCCCTCTTCAAATATATCATTTATATAAAAGGGGAAAGCTATAAACCCTCAAAGTAAGAGAAAACCCAAAACTTCCCTTCCCTTCACATCTCTCCAGCACTATATTTCTTAGCAGTCAAAATAAAATGCTGGAGGGAATTATCTAAACCTGCTTTCTCTGCTGCCTTGTTTCAGTCTATTTCTTTCCCCCCCACACACACAAAACACACACACACCAATTTAATTATGCTTTTCTTCCCAAACTTTAAAAAAAACAATTTTTGCTAAAACCAAATGCGATGGTGAGAATTAAGATTTCGTCTTTTTCTTGATTGACACGATGATTGTATGATGCTGTTTTATCTCTTATTGCTGGAATTCTCTTCACTTGTGTTTCTGTTGCCTCCTGTCTTCTTTTCAGCGATTCATTTCTTGCTGTCTTTTACTAACATCACTGTATCTCTGAGGCTCTTAAGAAGCATTGTTCTCTCTTTACTCCCTGTCTTTCTAGCAAACTAGTCTCCTGACTTTAACAGTGAAGTATTTGTTGAGAATTCTGTCTGACTTCTTACTACTGAGCTCGAGAGTCACTGTCTACTTCATATTGCTACTAACTGACCTAAAAGAAAAATAATTCCAATCTCCTGCCCTGTATCATTGCATTCACTGACATTCCCATGTCAGTCTCATTTTAGTCTGCTTGCTGCTTAGAACAAAATTCTTGGTGTGTGTAGTGTGTGTGTGTGTGTGTGTGTGTGTGTGTGTGTGTGTGTAAAGAAACTCCGGCCCTTGTACAGGCTAGGCAAGTGCTCTACTGTTGAAATACAACCCTCACCCTGATCTTTATTACATCTGAAATAGTGCCATGGTATTCCTTGTTCATCTTATCCAATATATTATAAATCTAGGCTTCCATGGTACTGTAATCTCCCATTTGAGTGTATTCAAAAAGAGCTCGTTTCCGTTTTTTCTCTGTTTCCTATGGAATTTCCTCAACTCTCTGCTGTCTCCCACCATTTTAATAAAACTTTGCTTTAACAAACTTCTAGAGCACCTCCACCTTACTCGTGGCCTTTCCAGTTCTGCTTGGTCTTCTATGATTTCCCCAGTCATAGAATTTACTCTCTTTAATATACTACATTTGTTGATTTGTTGGCTACAGTTCCCTGTATGACAGTATCTCTGGGCCAGCACAGACACCATAGGCCTCTCTGCCACCATTTATCTTTTATCATCACCATGGAATTTGCTTTAACAATGTGCGTTGTGCAGACAAATGAATGGATGAGTCTCCTAGTTGGCCATGGGAAGCTAAGACAGAGCTATCCCTTGCAGCACCGCAGCTCAAATGTATCACCTCGGAGGAAATATGCATGGGAACCATGTGTGTTGCGCTGTATGTTTGTTTTTAGAATACAATATTTCTGGCTTACATTTTGGCATTTCTTTCATTAACAAACATTGCCTTTAAGTATCTCACATTTAATCAAACACATGGCATCTGCAGCTCTAAGATGGTTGCTTCCTGATGGTCTCACAATGGTGGCCTAAGCAGTTGTTTTGCTTTCAGTATAGCTGGCTCGAGAATTTCTATTTATGCTCCAAATGCCATTGAAAAGCCACTGAATATTACACAAAGTATGCCAGTGTGAGAAATATCATCAACTGCCATTTCATTTCCAATTGGGCTTCTGCACAGCAGACGGTTCCAAATTTTGTGAGAAGTGAATCCAAGTCACCTTAAGCAGAAAGATGGATGCAAAACACTGACTGACATTTTCAAACAGAAAACAGTGTGTTAAGCAATGGGAGTCTCATATTATCCTAGTGACTTCCGGGTATTTTCTGAGTTATCACTTGGGTTGGGATTCTAATAGTTTAGTCCAAAATGTGTTATAATTTCTGAAAAAAAATGAAAATTTATTTTAGATATTCATGGTTGATTTAGGGTGTTTTCTATCCTCTCCTCCCTTCCCCTCTCCTCCTCATTGGCTGATGATTGAGCCCAGGGTCTTACCATAAAGCTGTATCCCCAGGCTTATTTATTCATTTATTACTGTGATTTCAGAATTCATGCTTTGGGAAAAAGGAATAATGATGCTTTTATGGTGGTGGAAATAAGCAATTTACATTTACCATTCAATATGCATTTACTAGCATTTGTGTTGTTATTAATGGTTCTATTATACTGTAATTAGAGCCATTCTCTGTTGTCCCTTAATTGGGCGCTGGATTCGTTGCAGGACGTAAGCGTCCTAGTCTCTTTGTAAATGTGATTCTACACACTACGATTCTGAGTGTGTAGAACTACTTCCCACAACTCAAATGTTTGCCACTTTCTCCTAGTGGAGGTCTGGTATATTTATTTGTGGTGATATGCAAGATATTCATCAGTATGGCAATAGTGATAACACATTATAGAAAGAACACAAGTTAGGGTGACGCAGTGTTTAACATATGCTGTTATTAAGTTTACTGTATTGGGACTGAATAGAGAACCTTGAGCATGGCAGGCAAGAACTCTATCACTGAGCCAAATCTCAGCCCTTATCATTATATGCATTTTAGAAAAGAACATTTATATCACTCAAACACCATTTGTCCACCCTAATATTCTGTATACACAATGTTCCTAATAATAAGAAAATTAGACTACATACAATGAAGGAATTATGAAACTTTTAACAGCAAATATAGACATGCTCAACCCAAAGATATGTAAAGCAGGTCACCACAAAAAAGGAGGCAAAAATATTTAGACCCAAACTGTGAGATTAAGGCAACTTAGTTAAAACAGCTTTGCCAAAAATACCTGTTGAAATTTTCAACTTCCTAGTACTAAACGTCAGTCTAAAATTCTATAGAGATTGTGATGCTTAGATTCCAGTTAATATAATCAGTCCCTAATACATTTTAATTTGGATCAGTAAATCCAGGCTCAACAAATACACACTCTTCAAGTTCTTATGTATGTGTTCGCTAGTTTGTTTATGACTTCTGTGTTTTTATTTCCCACTTTGTTTCAGATGCAGCTAATGAAAAATTAACATTATATACTCAGAAGTTGTATTCTCAACAACAAAAGCGTGTTACTAACTGGCAGATAGGAAAACTTCAAATAAATCCAATGAGCATATGAATGAGCATTCTAGACAACAGAATGCAATACCAAGTGATGCTCTGTATCATATAGTTTTCTTTTTCTGTGCACTGACACCTCAATAAAAGGAGAGACTAGAGATAAGCTTGCATATAAGTTACCACACAGAGAAAGGTTTTTGGCTCTCAGATTTTGTTCCATAGATATATCCTCATCTTTAGGTCAAAATTGATGCCAATCTAGAAGAATAAGATAAGGCACGGAGCACTGCAGATAACAGTCCCAATCGTGTTTACCTCATGAATATATATTAGTGGTTCTGGAAACTAGGGCATGCTCTGTCTTTTAAATACATTGAAATAACTGACATTAATGAAAAGAGGGAATTATGGGGAGGTAAGACCTTGTTCTGTCAAGTTTAGTACCTCTTCTGAAAACAATAATTCATAGTTTTAAGCTAAAGCAGTCTCTTCCAGTTAAAATTTCCTTCTGACCAAGCAGCGACATAAAGAACATTTAAAAGTCAAATGGAAGTCAGCTTTGCTGAAGAATCTTCAGGTTTTCTCAGTGACTTTCTGACAAATGCTTAATGAGCGGTGTCTCAAGTCAGTGTCCTGCTTTCCAAATGGCTCAATTACAGCCGCACTATGTAGTCTTGAATAATGTCATTAGCAACATAACTAATAACATCACTGGAGGGATTACAAGGGGCTCACTCGGTCCTCTCAGCTTGCACTCCTTTCTCTTTGTATCACGGTGTCTAAGAACACAGAATGATAAGCAGAATTTCTCCTCTGAGTTTATCTGAGAAATTAGGGATTCTTTGCCTGTAAGCCATGTCTTTTCAGTTCTTCTACTGGACTGATTCAAGCATCTGATTCTTTCACAGTTAATAAATGAATGTTTTAGGGGGAAAAATTCACTAAGAAAGTGATGCTCAAATTAGACCTCCAGGGCATTTTGTTCCAGTGAGTTCCCTCAGGTGTATGGAGATGGGTGATGAAAGCTCCCTTGGGACTCTCCCTGGGGAAGGCTATTTATGTGCTTCAGCCTAGCTGGAAAGAGTTGCTGAAAACCCTTAGAGGCAGCTACCCACCTTCAATGAACCCACAATCTTATATTATAATACACACAGTTGAGCAACTATAACATATTATGAATCTAAGGGAAAGTAACTGAGGGATAGTTATGAGGATTGTTAGTGTGCACTAAGATCTCAGTGTGTGTGTGGGGGGGACCCTTTAAAATCATGTATAGTATATAGATGTGGCTTCTACTGTTGATGTATGAACAAAGAAGGCTTTATCATGGGGTAACCATTAAGTATAAAAGCTTAAGTAGTTTAGAGCACTCCAGATGCACTTAGAAGTCCTCTTAAAGTTGTCCATCCTACAAAATAACCTGAAGCATCATAAATATTTAACAATTACTTGGTATATTCTTCCTAGCATTGTTTTTCAGATACTTTTCTTTTGCATAAAGAACCATTTCTGCACAGATCAATGGTTTTCTTCTTTATTGGTAAAGAAAATGAAATGCGCATGTATTTTCCTCTTCTGTGAAGGCTACTGGTTTTCTTTATGGCATTTATTTATTTACTGAACAGTATGAAGTCCTGTTACATGCTATGAGTAACTCAGAAGCCCGTGTCAAGGCCAGGAATTTTTGACAGCCATAGCAAGGTGTGGCCCAGCGGGAAGAGAAGCAAGGGAAGGAAAAGGCTGATCTGTGTGGCAGAAAGAAAATGGAAATGTAAGTGAGAAAGAGTCGGTTGCCTAGTTGGTTGGTTTGTGAAATGAAGTGAATGTTTATAATTTTTATGAATGCTCAGAATGTCAGCCTCTCGGATAAAAGGGTAGTTGCCTCTGTAAAGTGCTTGATGTATAAATGTGAGGACATACTTCAGTCTCCAGAACCCAAGGGAAAAAGCAAACATGGTGACATGTGCTTGTAATTACAGCCCTGGTAAGGGAGAGAGAGGTGGATCCTGGAAATCATTGGCCTTCCAGCTTTAGCCAACTAGGGGAGCTCCTGGCTAGTGAGAGATCCTATATCAAAAGCCAGGGTGATGTTTCCTAAGATCATTACCTCCACACATGCATGTCCGTCTATGATCCTCCTCACATACATGAGTGTACACCACACACACACACACACACACACACACACACACACACACACACTTCAGCCCTTGGGAACTGGATGAGATCCCCCAGAAAGTGCAAAATGTAAAGCAACAGCTCTTTGTTGTTGCTGCCTCATGCAGAAAGGTTATTGTTCTGGTCCCCATTCTAGCTTTCAGCCAGAACTTGTATGGAAGAGTTTAACTCACTGTTTTATGTCTAAAAGGTATGTAATATGTATTTGAAGAATGACCAGAAAATGTTCTTCCTCCTCTAGACCTGGCACTATGAGTTCCATACTTGCTTGTAAAGGTTGTGTTACATCTGCCACTGCTCTTATTTGTGGCCTTTTTGGAAACTACATGTCAGCGGCAGTCTTGCAGACAGTAGTATCCAGTTGCAGCCATGGGTGTGTGTTGAGCAAACTGAGTGCCGGCCGTGAGGATCTGCAGATTTGTAGTGTGAGCTGTGTAGATTTACTTTGCAGTAATATTTTGTTTCCTGGCATTTTCTTCTCTTACACATTTCTACAAGTGATTTATCATTAGGGTCTAGTAACTGAATTGCATGCTATGAGTATGAGAATTCGGTCAAAGCTCTGTCTGTGCTCTAGAAGCTTAAAACGCACCAATATCAAACATTCAGCAAGCACTTGCTAAGTGAGGTCACATAAGACCCCTCAAAGATAGCTATTATTTAATCATAATTTATAGGGGTTAGAATTTGGGGCTCGGGTTTCTCAAAGTCCACAGGTGAGCTTTCTTCAGGGACCATTCTGGGCTACTAGCTGGGAGAATGGGCGGAGACTGTGTGCTAAGGACCCACAGGAAGTTTAGAGCGGGAAGCTGAAAGGCTTCTACGAGGGCACTGTTTAGAAGAATTGGCAGAGTTGGTAGAACTAGAGTTTGACTAAGAGCAGGGAAATGATTACAGATGCTTGAGAAGCCCTTAGCCTGTGCTGTGCCCATTTTTCACAACTCAGTCACAGACACCGCAAAACTCATACACGATGGAGGCACTGATCATCCTTTCATTTTACATATGAACACTCAGAGGTACGGTGGTCAGATACCTGCCAGGGCTGCCCTGCTAATGAAAGTTAGCTGGAGCACAGAGTGGACACAGGATGTCTAGATGCAGACAGAGGCATGTTAGGAACTCTACGAAGAACCAAGTATATTGGGCTTGATGCAAGGCCTTTCATTTTGAGCATTCTGAGTGTGCATGAAAGCACTGAAAATGAGTTCTTTTCATTGGCCAGCAGACTGCTGAGGGCTCATAAGTGCCAGCTAAGGTATCACCACTTGACTCTACATGGGCAAGGAAGGACTGTGAAGCCTCAACTGCTTACCATCCTGTCAATTTAGAGATTTCATCAGGAAGCTTCCTGACCACCCCTCTGGTGCCTGAAGTACCTGGCTGGTGGAGATTTCTGTAGCTAAAAGATCTGAGAGTCCCCAATTACCCCAGGGCACACAATAGCTTGAATATCTGAAGTCAGGAGTGGTCCCTTTCTAATCTCTACAAAGGAGCACTGAAACATTTTGCAAATACACGAGACACTGAAATTGGTGTGGATAGGGGTGCTAAATCCACCTGAAGGCACCTGGAGCTCTAGGTAAGCTTTAGCTATTAGCCAATTCTGACATTTTAGAAAAGAAATACAATACTGAATAAAATTAAAATACTGCAGGAAAGTTTGAGCCTGGAGAACTGTCAGGGGAAAGAGTCAACGGCTTCGGTTTTAACATCCACTTTCTTGTGAGTAGAACTTGGCTGAGGTCATATGGTTTTGGATCAAAGAGGTTAAATTCAAATGGCTTCTTCACAAGGAGCGCATTTAACCAACTGTAGTTGCTGCATGCCTTGCAATAAAGGACATGTAGAAGTTTGTTGTGTGCGGCAGAACGTACCTAATTTACAGGGGGGTTAAATGACAAGTCTTCTCTAAATTCCACAAGGCTTTTTGAATTTGCATTCTTATAAATAAACCAGTCTCCCTTAGAAGCATCTTAAGTCTAATAAATAAGTAAATAAAACCAAACAGTTATTCATATAGCGGCTTTCATGCCAGAAAGAAATGATCCAAGATAACACATGGTATAGCTTCTAGAAGGTAGCTGGGCGAAAAGTTATGTAGCATGGTTTCTCTGTCGAGTATCCACAAAGCCCTCCCATCCCCTGTGCTTGACCACAGTGTGCCCCTTTGGATATTTTCTCATGAGTTTCACTTTGTTGACAAAAGCCTTTCCATTTCTTTCCCCCTCTTCTGTGAATCCATTATTTCCTTGAGGATCCCTTGAGCTGGTAAAGACTACCCCCTTCCTTGATAAACTGTTTTCCAATTTTCTCTTAGCAGTTATAGAAACAGGATGAGATAGTGCTGGCGCCATCCCTCAGGTCCCTCAAAGGTGCATTGAATACACTGTGCTGGCTCCATGTTCACTTGTTCCCTTTTCCCAAAGTTGAAGAGGGAAGATTTTTGGAGAAATTGAATCCTTCCCCGTGCTCCCCCCCACCCCCCAGCCTCTGCTCCATTCACATGCAGGCAGTGATTCATAGCAAGAGCTTCGCCTTTCTGCTTGTTTTATTACCTCTTAAAAAATCTGAATAAGTGCTCAAGAAAAGAAAACACAAGGTTGGGGGCTTTTTATTTATTCATTCTCACTGCCCAGAGCCAACTGCTTAATCATTTCAGAGCTTTGATTTTATGGCATTTCCATCCTACTGTGCATTTAACTTGCTTTCTTCATTAGAAACTTTACATAATATTGACTGGCTCTCCACTATGAAATAGGAGTAAAAAATAAGACCATGCTATTATTTTGACTAATTCTTTTTTTTCCCATCGATCATTACTAATATATTAAGCATTCTATGAATGGTTTGTATAGCATTAAAAGAAATTCTCCCTGATTTTTTTGCACTACAAAGTTCAGCGAATATGATCTCCTTATAGAACAACTTTTATGCCCATACATTTTCTATTTGTTTTCTTCCTTCCACTGACCAGCTTGTCAGTTATTCTTCTGTTGTCAAGACTAGCTGTCTTTATAGTTTATTCCTTATCTACAGTGTAGGCATTTGTGCTCACCCCTTGCTCTATACAGATCAGAATCATGGGTGGGCAAGGAGAAGTTCTTCAGTTGTTTCGGTCAGTTTTTTGTAACGTCTGGCGCATGACAGCAGAAAGCTTGATGGGACAGCTTCTGGTAGCCCCCTTTAGTGTTACAGCTCTCCTTCAGGCTTCTGGTAGTAAAATCCTTAATTCTGTGTGTCACAGCACTGATGCAGACCTGGAGGAATAGGATTCCTTAGCCCTTCTTTGACAACAGTGGGTATTGCAGCTTTCTCTGGGAAGACCTAGCCTATCAGGGTCCTCAGTCCTGGATAATGGGGAGTGTCAGAAAACGGGGCACCCCAGCACCTTGATTCTGAATGCTTGGTTACTTTCTGCAATGCCTGGTACCACGTTCTGCAGCTTTTCTTTATCTGGCTCTTTGTAGCGTCCTCTGCTTTCTAGACCTCAGCTCTTCCACTTTCGCCACTCCTGCCTACCTCCCCTCGTCCCTGCTCTAACTTAACTGTTCAGCTGCCTCTTGGTGTGACAGACTCTGTCAGTGAAAAGCAGCTACTGCCATTTTTTTAATGTTGTTTCTGTTCTTTCTTTTAGCTTGACCTCTTTTGCAGCTGTCTGTGTAGTTAGCCACTCTGACACTTACACAGCGTGCCCTGCCATCTGTTCAGCTTCACCTCGTCTTCAGCTTCCCAACAGCCAGCCTGCCCACAGCATCCTCATCTTGGCATACTGTCACTGCTGCCTCCTGCTACTCGCCCCACTGCCACTTTGCTGTTTCTGCAGCTTCTTCCTTCAGCTTGGGAGGCACAGCTAGAAACAGGCAGAGCCAACTCCAGAGAAGCCTTTAATTGGACCTAATGTTCCAATACCAGGGGCGGGGACACAGAAAAGGGACTCCCAGCTTTTTGGCCAAGTGAGGAAGCAGCCTGCTTAAGGAGCCAGAGAAGGGACATTTGTACCAATCATGGGGGATCTCATATGCAAAACGAAGGTTTGTGTTTCCACCAATCACATTGTTGTCCCTTTAGCACTTGCCTTGGCAGCCTTCCCTCTGCTGGGCCACCTGGGGCAGTCAGTGTTCTACCTCTGACTGAGGTGGAAGTGGTTACAGGGTTGTCTAGACTTCACTGAGGTGTGGCAACAAAAAATGCAGGTAAAAAAAATCTTTAAAATAGTCCTAATTGAAGGTGTACCCTAGGAGGTGGAAGGATTAGCTGGAATCCTGGTGTAGTTTTCTGAATGTATATGTAATGGCAATTGTTGGTACTCTATCTTGCTGCTTAGACTGAGAGCCCTAGGTCAATCAGGAAGAGACCCACAGTTGCCATTTAGGAAGTCAAGTTGCCCTGTATCCCAGTAGTCTTGCTTATTTACAAGAAATGAACTTGAGAAACATCTACAATAAAAACGTCCACAAACAATAAGTGATTTAAGGGGACTTTGTGATATTTTAGTAACAATATTTAATGCCTTCCATGTGTGCCAGAAAGTGGCAGTCCATCCTCCCTGTTTCATTCTAACAATGCTGACTTCGGTGTTATGGTTTAGTTTAATATTAAGATTACATTTTATCATTTATACTACCAATTTCATGACTCTTAAATCACTCAAAATCACCAAGGTCAAATTAATTATTCTAATATAACCTCTAACTGATTAAAATCATGTAATTTTTTGTCCATATCTACTTTATATAAAATATCCAGCTTTAAAAATGCAGCTTTCTTTCCTCCTTTTATTTCTTCCATCCTTTCTTTCTCCCTTCCTTCCTTCCTTTCTCCCTTCCTTCCTTCCTTCCTTCCTTTCTCCCTTCCTTCCTTCCTTCCTTCCTTCCTTTCTGTCTTTCTTTGTTTTCTTATTGGTAATGGAATGTATTTTCACCATAATCTGTAGTTTTGTCTACTTAATTATAAATGTATTGAACATTCTTATTTTCATTTTTATGTTGACTGTCCTCTTGCATTCAACTGAAGTAGAAATATATACAATAATTATAAGGAATAGGACATCATTGTTTACCAATTAAGGCAGAATTCCCTTTTTTCCTTCAATGAGATGACTAGAGCTAAGCCAATTACCGAGGCATAAACTTGGCATCCCCCTTCGTGTTCATTTGGACTGATTTAATAATTTCCTGACTCTCTTGTGCTCTGCTTTCTCCCTATTTTTTCTGGAATACCTCTTCAGCTTCCTTGGAAGGTAAAATGGAAATTTAATCTTGTAAGAATGAAAAGTCATTATCTCCCTTCTAGTTGATAATTGGCTGGAAATGGAATTCTGGGCTCAAAAGAGTATTAGTTGACCATTTTAAAGCATTGTTCCACTAACTTTTGATTTTTAGCATGCTTATAAAGAATCAGCTTTCTGAATTCCTGTTTCTCAATAGACATGTGTTTGTGTCTGTCTTTCTGTCTACCTGCCTGCCTGGCCTGTGTACCTGTTTTGCTTACCTTTTTGAATAATAATCTTTGCTTCCTTAGACTTGTTAAAGGTGAGTAGTGGATTGGGCCCCCACATCCTTTATTTTTTATTTGCAAATTACACTATGCTTGCATCATCTGCCCTTCCATTTCTCCCCTCTAATCCCTCTTACTCATCCTTGCTGTACTCAAATTTGTGGCTTGTTTCATTAGTTGTTGTTACATGCATAAGTGAAACCTGATCCATCTGTATAATGTTACTTGTCTGTGTGTTTTCAGGGATGACCATGTAGTTTTAGATAACCAATCCCCAGGGAAGGCTGTTCCCCTCACTCTCAGCATTTGTTAGCTGCCTGTAGTTCTTTGGGTGGGACTGAGGCATCATGGTCTTTCCCCTGTCTACCAGCATGTCTGTTGTTGTTATCCTTGTTCAGCTTATGTTTATTCAGACATGTTAATGAGGCTTCATGGGTGTAGCTCCTCATATCACTAGGAGACACAGTCTCACAGCAAACTCTGTGATCTTCAGGCTTTTACAATCTTTCCATCACCTCTTCTACAATGTTTCCTTTGACTTGCTAAAGATGAATAATGTCTTGAACCCTTAGAAAAACAAACAAACAAAAAACATAATTAGTCTATAAGACCTTTCAAATTAAAGATTAGTTTTATTTTTTATACATAAAAATATTTTTTAAAAATTTATGATCATTTCTTATTCTACATATTCTACTTTTTTCCTCTGAAAGTCTGTTGTAGTTACTCTGAATGCCCCAGGTCTATATCACCTCTCTCTCTCTCTCTCTCTCTCTCTCTCTCTCTCTCTCTCTCTGTGTGTGTGTGTGTGTGTGTGTGAGTGTGTGTGTGAGTGTGTGTGTTGTTGTTGTTCTTTTACTCTGTGGGTCCATCGATTACAATTTTTATCCTGTTCTATGCTTCCTAAATTATTTCTGTTTCCTTAAAGGTCAGTTTTCTTTTGTTTGTCTTGAATTCTCTATGATGTTTTCCTTAATATCTCCCAATGTTTTTGGTTGCTCATTCTTAAATAAGAAAGAAGATTTGGGAACATATCATCACTTCCTTTGGCTATTGATGCGTATAATGTCCTGTATATTTCTAAATGAAATTGAATTCAATTGAGCTCTCTATTATCGGACAGGTATTCCCAACTGATAGCCTTCTGTTTAGACTGACTTGATAAAGAATCAAGACTAATGGCTATAAACCTCAGGACCATGAATGCCAACATAAGAAGGAATTTGCATTTGAGTGATAGCACTCAGAATATTAGAATATCCCTAGATGGTTTATCTAATTAAAACATAGTCATCTTGTTTTAGTTATTTAGTATATTATTTTAAAAATGGGAGTAGGGACTGATGCCAGGCTGCCCATCCTGCTGTGTAGTTCAGTCCAGTTGTTCTTATGAAACCTTTACTTTCTTCCCACTCTCAAGTCCCAATTCTTCCCTTTGCTCTCATGGGATTCCTTAACCCTGAGGCTGGACCCATTGTACTTCCAAATTCTCACCTCCTCAATCCCCTTGAACTGTTGCCTCCCTGTCCTTCCCTTATCTCTCTTAATTTCCTTTTATTGTCTTCCTTAATAGTGCTGAAATCCTGCACCTTTGTGGTTATGTGTACCATTTTTGAAGTTCTATACAACTGGTACACACATAAAATATTACTGATCTAGGAATGTGGCACAGTGATAGAGTATTTTCTTTCTAACATAAATGGTAAACGAGTAGAACACCATTGGTTTATGTTCCCCAGTGGAACTTGGAGTTGAATGGCTAGTCTCAGCCTGGCTTCTTGTCTCATGAGCCCATTTGGTGCCTTTGAAAATTATATTAAATAAAGATAAAAATAAAATACATATGCGTATATTTATATTTGTACACATGTACACTTATATACCTGTACTGAATGACTTTCTCAAACAAAAGAAAAATGCACACATTTGATCTCTCTATCCTCCATACATCTTGATAGCTTTGATCAAGAGTTTTCAAGGCAAGCCTTTGAGAGCTGTGCAGTTTTCAGGTTGTTAATATAAGAACTATGTGGTAATTGAGCCATTCTTAAATTAAATAGCTGATTTTTCCTATTTTCCTCAGCTACACATCAGTTTTGACTTCTGTGTCTGTTCAGAGAACGTGTAAAACTGCATTTTGCATAAAATGTGATCTGTACATTCTGTGTATGTTCCATTCACAATATAAGAAACTTACAAATCAGGTTAAGGTACTAATCACACTCTGTGGTTGGCTGACATTTTTTTCCTAGTGAAAACCTCACAATTAAAGAAATAGTGAATTGATTAACATTTTGATAAAAGTTACCATACTGTAGATATGTAATGGTGTGCATATCAATACAGCTTTTAAAGTACATGTTGAAAACACTGGAAGATTTGAGTTAGCATGAGACATGTCAGAGAAAACATGTCTGGTAAAACATGAATTGAATCAGACACATGTTATTCTGGAATAAATTGGAAATGACCATTCGCCAACACAGAAGGGTTGACTATATGTCTTTTTACAAAAACAGTAAAAGGAGTTTGACTTATTTCCCGTTGTAGAATTTTTGTTTGTTTTTCTGTTTTTTAATGTGGTAAAAAAAAAAAAATTCCAGAAACTCTCTTGGTTTATTCAATAGAAAACAACCTCAGTTGCCAAGGAAACAGCAGCCAAAACTGTTTCAAACATCTTCTCCTTGCCAACCCTCGCCTGTCTATTCTAGCTTCCTTCTTGAGAGTCATCATCCTCAGACTTCATGCCAGCTGATTCCAATTAATGTCCCGGAGTCTGTAAACAGGTGTATTTTTGTTATCAAGATGGGTAATAAATAAATATATCAACATTTGCTTTCCATGTTAGTCCCACCCCTGTTTGGAAATGATGTCCTCACCTATTTTCTGGTGAAAAGCACCATGTTTATGTAATGTGTTTGAACTATTATCTCCTGAGGCTGCACTAGGGCCTATGTAGCCATAGGTCTGGGTTTTGGTTTCATTCCTTAGTCTTCTGCCTCAGGTTGAGGTCCTAATCCTAGCTCAGTATCTGGTGTCAATTTGCAATTTGTTTCAGCTGGCTTCAGATAGCACAGGCCATGCTATAGCTTTGTTCTTCCATCTCATTTAGAACAACTAGAATAGCTTCTTCATATAATAGATGAGTTTCTAGAAAAAGTTTGCTTTAGTTTCTTCAGGCTACTATAAACAAAACAAAACAAAAAACAAAAGCTGAATACCTTAAAAAAAACAGAAACATATTTTATACTTCTGATGGTTAAAAAAATCCCAAATCTACCTCCCCACAGATTCGGTATCTGGTAAAGTATAGCCACTCATTCGTCCCAGCTGCCCAGAACCAAAAGAACCACAAAGAAACTATATTATTTAAAACACTGATTAGCCCATTAGCTCTTGCTTCTTATTGGCTAACACTTACATCTTAATTTAACCCATCTCTATTGATCTGTGTATCACCACGTGGCAGTGGATTACAGGCAAAGTTTCAGTATGTCTATATCTCTGGCAGTGGCTCCATGGCGTCCCCCGACTCCGCCCTTCTTCCTCCCAGCATTCCATTTAGTTTTCCCCGCCTACCTAAGTTCTGCCCTATCAACAGGCCAAGGCAGTTTTTTTATTAATTAACCAATAAAGCAATACATAGACAAAAGGACCTCCATTGCCCCTTTTCTTTTTAAATGAAAAGGAGAACTTTAACTTTAACATAGTAAAATTACATATAACAACAGGTATCAAGCAAGAATTACAGTTACAATATTTATATCTACTTTATCTTTTATCATAACTAAGGAAAACTATAACTATAAATTCTTCCAACTCCATCAAAGACTCCAGAAGGATATAATATTACCTAAGTAAATTGGAAGTACATTGTAAGCAACTTCCAAAACTCTAGAATTGACAGAGACATCTTGCTGCCTGGACAGTCACCCAAAGTTCTTCTTTACCGTTGGGGCACCCATCTTGAGTCTACAGGTTCATAGGATCCAGGAGACTTTTCCATGAAGCAGGAAATTTCAAAGACAGTTCCACATGTATTGACAGTTTTCCAGTCACTCTCTTCTGTATCCTACAGAATGTCTCACAGATTCTTTCATGAAGCAGGAATCTTGAAGGATCATCTCACCTTTAGGCAAGTTCAGCAGTCATTTCTCTTTGGGTCCTGCATGTCCAGTTAAGCAGCCCAGGGAAGAGCAGTTTCTTGCCCAAATGGCTAAGGAGCCTCTTCGATACCCATCTTCCTCTTGAAGTAATTTGTGCTGCCAGGAACAGATGTGTCTCATTGTCATGAAAAATTCTAAGTTATTAAAACATTTTAAATGCCATATTCTGAACGTCTCTGAAAGATTTGAAGAATATCTATCTAACTGAAATATATCTCTATACATCTAGAAAATCTAATTAACATGACAATTTTGACTATTATAGATTGGTATCTATTAAGCTATATTTCTTAATTATTCATTACATTTTCAAATGAGCTACACAATCACAATACCCCAATCAAGAGCAAAATATATATTGGGATATATATAATAACAACAAAATTGACCTTAAATTTGTATCAACAAACCAAGATCCATACAAATGCAAATCTCTATAGCATATCCCCCTTTAAACATAGAAGAATATTTATATACAATATTTGGAAATATGGGCATAGTTTTGTTCTGCTGTTTGGGGGCACTGTTAATCAGCTCTTTCATGTGTATCCTGTGTGCCAGGTTCATCTCAAAAGTCAGCAGTTAGGCGAAGTAATCTTTTTGTGGGGGTGTTCACAGCAATCTCTCAGGGAGTCTTGTTCCCTCATACCACACCACTCTGAAGCAATCTACAGGTGCTCAACCTCTGTGGAATCAAAAGAAGAACCTCTTTTCCAAAACAACAGTGAGGAGCCACCGTTTGGTTCTTACATGACATTTTTTCAGTGTAACTCTGAGGTAGGGAGTGGAGGCAACTTTTTCCAGGTCTTCAAGTGTTTTGATCCTGTTACTAAAGCCTCCTCCCTCATTTCCCAAAGCATGCCACGTTCAAAAACCATCAGAGAGAAAGTTGTTTGGACATTATAACTTTGGAGAGCACAAACATGTTGACCACAGCAAGGCTGTGATCCCGTTTGTTTCACACTCCAAGAAAAGCACCAAATCTGCCATTACAGAGATAACCTTTCCACTAGAGAGGCTGTTCCAGCGACAGCATAGCCAGAATATCCATACCGGTCCACACCCAGCACAGTTCTGTTCTCTCTTAGGAACTACTTGCTCTTTCTTCCTTGGGTGGTCTGGTATTAAGATTTCTTGGGAGCATTTTATAATTCTGCTTGTCTTTACCTGTAAACATCACTCTGCCCAAGCCCTGAGACAATGTCCTCCACTCATCCTGGCTCAAGTTAGGTAATCCAAATTCATCAATATTAATTTTATGTATGCTGTGATGCCTTGGAATGAAGACATCAAATTGATTATTATATTGCCATTTCCAATGAGTTATCTTTGTCTAGGCTAGACCATTTCACTAGCTCTGACCCAGATATCTTGTTACTAATTCTCAGTCAATTCAATTCTTAATGTTATAATTTGGTTCTTTAATTTTCTGCTCATACTTGCATTGAAGCATCGATAATGGCCTCTTACAGCAAAAACAGATACCATCTAAGAACTATGCCCTGGTGATTAAGCCATGCCAATATGTAAGTTATTGACTTGTAGCTTTCTGTCAGTTTTTCAGTCATATCTCTTTAATTGTTGTCTTTGATTTTGTTCTGAATGTTAGATATGTCTTATTGTATTCTGTGGTTTCAATTTTTATCTTCTAAAACTCAGATAAAATTATCTCTCTTTGAAACACCTTAATAATTGTGGCCAAATGCTACCTTCATTCTATTGAACATCTATTTTATTTTCTATTACTCCAACATACCTTTCTCAGCTTCTTGATATTAGTTGCCTAAATATAAATGATGCTCCTTTACCAACTGATGTGCTGTTGTAGATACTAAAACAAAGTTTTCATATGGAAGATAATTAACAGGAAACAAGTTATTATTATGTATCAAGGAAGAGCCAAGAAAGCATACAGTGATTGCTTCAAGATATTTATTTATGAAAGTGTTGGAAGGTCTATGACAAGTAAAAGTGAAACCACATTTGATGGATTCATACTAATCCTCATACATAAAAACAAACTTGGACATCTATCCAGTAGTGTATCTTAGTATATTGATTAAGTTAGAGATACCTATAGAAATACCCTTTGCAATATGCAGATAGACGTGTTTGGACTAGATGTAGGACATTTCTGCTTTGTTCATAAATTTTCATTAAATATTTTTTAAGAAAATTAGCTTCATGTTTGAATCACTTTATTAACAATTATACTTTGGGCCATTGAGATAGCTTGGTAAGTAAAAAGCACCTGCCACAAAGCTTGACAACCTAAGTCAACACCTGAGAACTATGTGTGTAAAGAATAATGAATTTCTACAAATTGTTTCCTGATAACCATGGGTATCTCATAGCACTTGTGTTCACAAACACAACAAAATTAATAAAAACATAAATTAAAAAATTATACTTCATAGTTTGTAGTAACATGTAAAATATATATTAGCAGGTCTAAAAATTTCTGAGTGCTATAAAGTGACATTTTTTTTATTGAAAATAGATTCTTCTTCCGTACAATACATACCAACAACAGTCCCCTCCCTCCACACCTCATAGCTTTTTGCTACCTCCTCTATCCTCCAGATCCACTTCCCCTCCATTTCACTTCAGAAAACAGTAGGTCTCCAAGAAGCACCACAAACACAATAAAACAAGATACAATAAGACAGAGCAAAACCCATATCAAGGGTGGACAGGCAACTCAATAGGAGGAAAAGAATCCCAAGATCAGGCAAAAGAGTCAGTGACAGTCCCACTGTAGGGGTCTAACAGAAACACCAAGCTAACAGCCATAACATCTAAGCAGAGGACTTAGTGCAGAGCCATGGTAGGTTGTGCTTGCTGCTTCAGTCCCGAGGACCATATGAGCCCTGCTTATTTGATCCAGTGGGCCATGTTCTCCTGGTGTTCCCAACCCCTCTGACTTCTGCATTCTTTTTTCCTCTCTTCTATGGGATTCCCTGAGCTCCTAGGGGAGGACTCTAAAGACATCCAATTCAGATTCTCTCTCTGTGCATAATGTCTGGCTATAGGTCACTGCACCTGCCTATCTGCTGCAGAAGCAAGACTCTCTGATGGTAACTGGGTAAGGAACTGATGAGTATAGCAGAACATCATTAGGAATTATTTCATTGATTATTTTTCCAGTCATGTTTGGTTCTAACCTAGGTCTCTGGGCTAACCCGTCTCTGGTTCTTGGCCATCCAGGCAGGGTAATGCATGGAGTCCCTCTCCTGGTGTGTGCCTCAAGTTAAACAAGATATTGGTTGTTCCAGGACAGGCTCCAAAGCCACAGAGAAACCCTGTCTCGAAAATCAAAAAAAAAAACAAAAAACAAAAAGATATTGGTTGGCCACTCCTACAAGTTCTAGACCACCATTGCCCCACTATCATCTTGCAGGTAGGACAGACTATAGGTCAAGGGTTTTGTGGCTAGTTTTATGTCCAGGTTTCTCTTCTCTTTTCACATCCTGTAGTTAAAAGAATTACACACACACACACACACACACACACACACACACACACACACATATATATGAACTGAGTGACTAATAGGATCATCTGTAGGATGGTAGATGACCACAGTTACTCTGCAATAACTAATGGTTCCAGTTGCTCAGGAATTGTATTTTACATACTCCGCATTTTGTTTGATGAATATAGTACACCTGTACACAAAAGGGTGAATTAGAAACGGAAAGAAAAACACCTACTCAAATGAAATCTCACTCATTAATAATTCTGGATGGCTCATTGGCCCTTCCTTTGGCTTAGAATGGAGACTAGAAGTAGCAGAGGACTCTTCATGGCATGTAATTTTAACTGGGTTAATCACAGACACATTCCAATGAGTAGTCTTTGATTGCTACAGACATATAAAAAATATGTTGACAAAGCTTACACTTTTGTGGGCTATTTGGGAAATTCTAACTTTTCAAAAAAATTAGTTTATACTACTTGACCCTATAGGAAAACACATTTAGGCATGATTCTTCATAACTATCCAGTATAATACCAAGAAGAGCAACTAACATGACAGTGGCTTCTGAGGATTTTGCTTCAAAATTTGAGAACACAAGAAAGTCCAGCATCAACTCAGGCTTGGGAGGAGCCTTTTACTCTGCTGTATCCAAACTTTTAATTCCCTCTGTCACAAGTCTGGGATCCTGTAATTGTTGATTATGTATCACCACAAAGACAAACAGCTGAAGGCATCTCTTACAAAAGTGAGAAGTTAGGCTCCACTGAAAACTGTTCGCATTCATATTAACCTCTGTCTTTCAAAGGTTCACAAGGACGGAGAGATATAAAGGTCAGTGGAACAATGATGGACTATAACAGATGTGAGGGTGGAATTTTATGGTACGAATAAGGCATGTTTTTAATGTAGAACGCAGCATCTTTGCATCCAATCAGAAATTCTAATTGTGGCGCTTGGTTTTCAGTTAACCCACCAACTCTGAAGCTTTTTAAAAATGGCAGTAGTCACATTGGCAGCACAGGAGCTGGCCAGACGCTGTCTAGCACAATGAATGCGTCGTGATCAACCTTGAAACTGTAATTGTCGTAGAAGCCTTGTCTTTTGCATGGAGCCCACAGGTGTCTAATCAGTAGCCGGCGAACACTGCTCACGATGGTGGGCACTCCCCGCCGTACCTCCCTGCGATCCCAGATGAGAAAAGAGTCTTCAGTTGTTGCTTTTGCCTTTGTTCTCTTTTCTATCTGGATGTGTGGCTCCTCGCCCTACCCTATGGAATTAGCAATAGAATTAAAAATAAAGAATAAATGTCAGCCTTCCCTCTGCAAAGAAGGAAGCACATCAAAGGGGCTCTGAAGCAGCTGTGGGGGACCTGCAGTCACTTTGTCATTTATGAAGGTGTTTGCGGCAAATTCCCTTAAGCAGGTGCAAAAGGTTGAGAGAGCTATTTATATTTTAGCTCCCATATCTAAATTCATCTAGAAGCCACCTCTAAACACTTAATTCCTTAATTATCCAGATGCCATGGGAAAATGATGAACCCTCAGTGGTAGAGAAGTGGCTGAAGGTGTAAGGGGGGGGGGTCATCTAATTCAGTGTGATAATTTTCATGTCCTCCCTAAATGATTAAACCTGGGGGCCTCATTTGTTTTTTTGCAGCCACAACCCTCTGCTTGGCAGCGTGTCTGACAAGCAACTGACTTCACTGCTGATTCCAGTGGTGAGATCTCCTAGTGATCCCTAAGCCTTCTGCTGAGAAAACTGGAGCCGTTCTAGGAAAAATTTGTAATCGGAAACGGATGGTATCATGTCACAAGCAGCAATTAATGAATAGCGTGGAGGAGCTAAGGCTCCCCAGTCGTTGCATATCTGTAATTTATCCCTGGTTTTCAAAACATTTTACAGAGGTATTGTATGAATATTTGTAGTGGCTTTATCTTTAGGAAAGCAAATCTGGTTATTTGATAAACAGGGGGAGGTAAAAAGACAAAGGAGTTGAAACTCACCTCTTTAGAACACATCAGCAAAAAATGCCCCTTTGTCAGTATGCTAGCATTTGTCTGCTAATAGGGAAACTTACAAATAATTATTGTTCCTCATTGCTGCACTTTGTTGTGATGTTACTCCAGTTCCAATGACTTTCCTAAGAAAGTACAAATCTCATTTTTTTTTTTGTAAATTGGCGAAATGTCTTATTACTACTTCTGAGACCATCAGCAATTTGAAACATGCAAATAACATGAAATACTGTATTCATGGCCTAGTACACGGGTTTATATACACTTACAGATTTAAAATAATGTACAGAGCCTTGTTGTATTTAGCTTTCTGAGTGATTGTGAAGACCTCTTTCTTTTGGACTTCTATAATACCAATAATGTGCAGAATTCAAAGGAACCACAGAGCTATCCATAAACAGAAGAAAATAAATTGTACTAATTGTGAAGCCAAAACCTTCAACAGTTATAAACAGTCACCATATACATTCAGTATATCAGTAAGTTATTCGCGACACCTTTTGAAATATTTTCTTTTTCTCTCTCCCCCTAAATAAATTAGAGATAGTTTACTAAGAATGATAGCCTAAAAATATGATCTTAGGGCTAGAAAGATGACTTAGCAGGTAAGATCCTCTTCTTACAGAGGATCCAGATTTGAGTCCCAGCACTCCCATGGCAGCTCACGACCATATGCAAGTTTGGGGGGATCTGATACCCTTTTCTGGATTCCATAGGCAAAATACCCAAATACATAAACTATTTTTTTGTAAATTATTGGCTGATATGTCACTTTTCAGTTCATTACTACTTTGTTAATCAGATGCTGCCCAGACCATAAAAGTCACAATGCCCTTGGGAAACAAAGGTCATGTTCTTTGGAGGGTTGGCACCTCCAAGACTTTCTGTTGCTTGTCATTGTTTTCAGAAATGTAGTAACTCTCATTCTCACTTGGAGCAATGGTGGTAAGGTAGAATGGTATAGACGGATACTTAGGATACACCTCGAAGACACCGGGTATGAAGCTGGAGAATCTGACCTTGCCTGCCCAGCTGGAGAGGAGCATAGGCCCTGTCTGGTTATACCCAGATACTCTGCTAGAGTCATGGCTGCACCGGTAGTTGATCTCCGAAACCCACAACACTCAGTTGTAAACATGAAGACAACAGGACAACACTCTTGTCTTAGCTTATGGCAATGAGGGGATACACCGTTTAAGGGTGTATAATATTTTCTATCAGCCAGGCACTTGTAAAGAACTTAAATGACAGCTCTTCCACACGGGAGAATCTTAAGCATGAGAAAACATCCATACCTATATCTTAGGAAGATCACGCTGACAATAACACAGAGGAAAGAATAGAAGAAGTTTGAGGGAAGAAAAACCAAGTAATAAATGCTGCTGTAATTATTCAGTCAGTTGTTTTTGAGAAACTGCAGAAACAGTGTACAGACAGATAGACGTGCTATAAAAAGCAAAAGATCCGTTGAGGTTGGATCATAGATATGCCTGTGAGGGAAAAGATAAAACAAGAAATTAGAAGAATTTTGACACAAATAAACAAACAAAGTCAAATTAAAGGAAGTAGGTCTTGCAAATTTCATAGACACAGCCCCAGGAGGCCTTCTAGAAGGGCTATTAAGAAACAAAGACCTGAGGGTCATTGACAGACTTACTTTTAGAGTTGTATACATGGGAGGGAGGGATATACAATAACATATCGAATGTATAACATGAAGACTTGAAATTGTATGGGGATAAAAGAAAAATTCCCAAATTACAGCATGGAAATATGTCAATGTTTGTGGTGGACCAAGAAGAAAATTAAGAGATGGCAGTGATCCCAATAGTCAAGGAAAGCATTTCAAAAGGACAGGAGGAAGGGGCTTCCAAGATGTTATTTTCAGAGCAAAGGTGAAATAAGATGAAGCCAAGGAATTTGCTATGAAATCTTCATTCTCAGAAACTTCAGGTTCCTTCGCCAGGAACTGAAGGATAAGTTTGTGATAGGCAGGAAACCAGTGTGAAACTGAGAAACTTAGTGCTGAATAGACATAAAGAAAGCCTTATTTTCTCAGAGTGTCTAGTTTCTTGCATTGGAAGGTTAAATATTCAATCGTATTGGATTAATTGTTTTAATTGAAGTCTTACTTGAATCGAGCTTCAATGATTTTCTTTGTCCTACTTCCTGCCTCTCTGATTTCTCAAGTGACTTCATGTACAAAAGTTAAGATGAGGCTTATTTGAATACATAAGAGACTTGCTTTTATTAATAAAGTGTCAGTTGTTTCTTCCACTGTCCTCAATGACAATCTCAAAAATATCAAATCCCTCCTAACGACTCTCCCATGTCTTCATTGCCATTCATCTACTCCGTAAGAAAACACAAACCACCAGAAGGGATCATTTCTCCATCTTCGGATCTGTAATCTACATATGCAATATTTCCTACATTCTTTAACAATGGAGGAGGCAGTCTTTTCATCTAGTGTTGTTGGCTTTATCCCCTGTCTCTTTCATAGAACTCTGTACTATCACTCCTCTCCTCGTTTATATTATTCTGTGTTTTACTTGACTTCCTATATCAGTAATCAAGTGGGCTCAATCCTCTGCCAGGCTTTTGGAATGCTCCCTTTTAAGATCTTTCTACTCCCACTTTTTACAATGAAGATGTTAATTCCATAGCTTCAAAGAGTTTGGCCCATTTTTGACATACAACCCTCACCCTGCTTTTTTTGCATGTCCTATATGTTGAGTGTTCTATTTCATATGCCTTTTCCCCTTTAAGCTTCTCTCAACTTTTCAGCCTCAGTTGGCTATCACCTCTGTAGAATAACTTCCCTCATCGAGCTCTTATTTGCATTATGTCTGCCACACTTTGGATTATACTCTGTATTTCTTAACTAAAAGGCACTAAAATTCCTCAGTGGAGAGATAATATCTCTTTATTTTTTTCTTTGTAATTTTTATTTTTATTTCATATTTTCATTATATATGAATATGTATACTTGCAAATACACATAGATTCGTAGATAGATAGATAGATAGATAGATAGATAGATAGATGATAGATAGAGTTATGTACAATGTTTAATGTATCCCAACTTCTCCTGTAACTCCTTTTATTCCCAACATATTCTTTTCCTATGTTTTATGTCGTCAAAAAAAATCCACTGACTTAAATTAAACTGTTTACACATACCTGAATGTGGTGTAATTTGCTGAGTCATGAGTACCTTACTTGTTTTATCTCTGAAAAAGAAGAATGATTCTCCCTTTCCCTCTAACAGCAGCTGCTAATGTAGAAGGCTCCACAGTCAGGGGTGAGACTTCATAGTCTCATCCCAAACGCCTGCTGAAAGTTCCGGAGGCTCGCTCTTATGCAGGTCTCGTGCAGGTTTTCTTAGCTACTTTGAGTACAGCAGCCATTTCATGTCCAGAAAGCAGCATTTTGCAGCACTGTCTATATCCGTTCGCTCTTGAGTTCTTTCCGTCACCTTCCATGGTGTTCATTGAGCCCTGGTGATGAGGGAGAGGCAGGAATACAGATGTTCCTTTTAGTGCTGAGCAATAAACAGTCACTTATTCCCAGCACTTTGATCTGTTATGAGTCTCTGCATTGACCATTGCCCAATGCAAATGTAAGTTTCCTTAAGACAGAGAGCAACACTGAGCTATAATTATAGATATAAATGCTTAGAAGACACCTTGACAATGTGCCCATTTGACAAAGCAATAGCAGTAAGCTCCCCCTAAAATGTATGACCTTGCCATAAAATGACTTTGGACTAGGTTTACACTGCCAGAAATTAATTCCTTCCTGTAGAGTAGACCTCAAATACAATCAGAAAGTGGTTGGGTGCCCATATAACATTCATTTCACTATTGTACCGGTGGACACATTTTGCCTAGAAGGTCAATACTATGGCATGCAAGGTCTATCACAGAATAAGACAGTTGGTGACATTTTTTCACCTTCCACTGCTATGGAAAGTAGCAGGGAAGACATTTCTCTATATCCAGTAACCAAAGAATATGGTATCTTCAGCATATAATTGTGGTTTTACCATTTAATTATGGTGTTTAACCAAGAACATGATAATACCCTTCATTTATCCGGGAGGGAAGCTTATGGTACCTTTATGGCCAACATTCATAAGGGGATTGTTTGTGTCAGGCAGTGTGACTTTTATTTAATAACCCATGAGAGCTTGGGGAGTCACATTACCCACCCATGCAGGATATTTTCATTCTAGTCCTTCGTGTGTGTGTGTGTGTGTGTGTGTGTGTGTGTGTTTACAAAGTAGTAGGTTTTCTTTAAGACTTTTCAAACATTGTCAGATTTTTTTTTCAACATAATATTTTTCTATTGATTCTTTGGGAATTTCACATCATGCACCTCAGTCCTTCTCATTTCCCAGTCTATCCATGTCTGCATCACCCCCAAAGAAAATTAAAAGAAAAATAACAACAACCACCACCTCATCAACCACTCTGGGCAATGATCTGCTATTCTATCAACCACAGTCTTCTCTTAGCTGCAACATTAATATAGGACTCTCACTGAGATTCTGCTCAGAGATTCTGCTGTTGCCCAGAGTCATGGAGATCCTGCTTCTATGGTTCCACATGACTGGCCCCTATGTGAGCTCTAGAAGCTTATAGGTTAACAGTAGAAGTTGGGTTGAGCCAATTCAAAACCCTGCATCTGAGCCTGGGTGGTTATTGAGTTAATCAGCATGGGCTGCTACATAGCCAGACTGCAGCCTGGCCAGGGGCTGGGCCAGTTCTCCAGAGTCTATGATACTGTTAGTTTTGATTAATGCTTTGCCTTGTCTTCTCTTCTTCCTCTTTCCCTGCCCTAGCCCTGCTTGAACATTCCCACCCTCAACAATATTGCCCACTCCACTTTCATATCACATGTGTTCTTTTATCCCCTTTCCTGCTTAAGGTCTCTTTCCTTTTTCTTACTAATTCCTATGTGATGAGTGTTATATACAGCAGCAGAGACTAACTTCCTAAAAGGGTTTTGTTGAATGTTCATTGCACAATCTTATTAGTTGATAGGTTCTCTGGCTCATATATTATGATGTAATTTGCCTAAAATAGATTTATATTCAATTGATTTTTACATTGAGTTTCATACATTGATTTAACCATAAAGCAAAGAATAATTTTACATGAAATCACATCCTTATGGAAAACAATTATAATTGCAAATATGTCTCTACTGAAAAACTGTTGACCTCAACATTTGGAAAAATAATCCTTAGCATTTGTGTATCTAATTCAATGAGTGTTGTCTCTTTGTCATATATGTTTGACTTTTCATTTTCTGCATTCAATCCTCAGATACCATTACTTATTCATTCAGTCAGACATATAATGTTTAAGTAAATGTATAGAGAAATATTTCTCAAATGGAGTTTACCTATGATTTCCTAGTTTACTCAACTATGGCTCAAGTATCCTAAAGACCCACCTTAGCATCCAGATGCATGGCTGAGCAGTCTTGCTAGCAGATTCAAATGAAGGCAGGAAAGAAAATATATGCTGATAGCAATAGCCTTGAAATGCAGATGGAGATAACTTGGACATGACCCTAATGCATCCACTGACTTGCCGTACGACTTTGATACATACTAGTTAAGTACTGTAAAAGGTATTGCTAAGACAGGCCCAAACTGTACACAGCAACAGTTTATTCTTCTTTGTGGACACAAACAAAATAGCCCTAACGTGATATAAACATCTGCTCTTATAGATGAGATGATTAAGTGCCTAACAAAGAGAGGAGTCCATCCATGCTCTGAAGATGAGAACAAAGTAGAATTTCACATTAAATAGTGGGATTTCTTGCATTATATACAGTAAGAATATTTGAGAAAAATTTCAATTATGTGCCTCATCTGCTAATCTGCTCATGAATCTCATGAATATGCATAGACTGAATGAATGAGACCAGATGGATCAATCAGTAAATTAGATTGTTTATTGATTACACTTGAAATCATGTTTTAAAATCTTTCAGAGGTACACACATACATGTATTCAAGGGCATCCTTTCACAGAGTAGAAAGCTGAATTATTCAAGAAATATTGCTGACTTAGTCGATTGTGTGAACTAAAGTAGAAATATAAAATATTTTTTATTATTGTCTACCACAAGCTATACTGCAAGTGTACAAAGATAGTGATGCCAAATATATAAATTATATTAAAAGAAAAATATATATGAATATTTATATTTAGCAAAATGAGAATAAATTTTCTAAATTCTATCTAAAACGAAAGTTAGAAGTCAAAAGAAAAATATTTATAGACATAACTGTATTAAAATTTGAACTTAGTTAGCTCAAAGACATCCATAAGCATGTAGATGACAAGCTAGAGACATTTAACAATTTGTATAAGTTAATGATCTTACTCAAAATAACTCCTTTGAAATAATGATATATATATAATATTTTTAAAATAATGGTAAAATACCACAAGAAATTTCAAAAATGAAAATAAAAGGCAATGGATCAACAATCATGAATAGCTAATCTATATTAATTAACTCTTAAATGTGTAGATGAATCATGTTTCCTGTTGACAAGTGTATGAATAAACAGTTATTCACAGCTTAGGTTGGTGGGAATAGAAAGGTGATGTTTCTAACAGACAGTTTAGAACTATTCTTAAATATTAACAGTTTTGGAAATGTGTATATCTATCAATGTGTATACCCATCAATCCAGCAATCCCTTTAGGAATTATCCTCAAGAAACAATCAGAAATGTTACCACAGATGCTTGAAAGGATATGATTATCTGTCATTTGCTGATAGTTAGGAAAAATGAAATTTGGCTACCTAAACATTTTTGTCAGGATAGGTTGAAGAAATGAAATAACTTCTATAATCTTTCTAAAAAACTAATTTGGCAGTGTACATCAAGAATTATATTAAAAATAAAAATAATTACATTTTAAATATATTTATATCCTTTGGCATGTTGATTCATTTTCTAGGATTTTCTCCCAAGGAGGTAATTGGGAATACATATAAAACTAATTCATATAGATATTTATTCAAATCTTAGAACAATTTGTAATCCATTGTTGGATTATGAACATTTGGTGAGCAAATGGTAGAGCCTTAAATACAAGAAGATGTAATCACCTATATTTGTTACTTATAGTGGTTTTTAATATCTTGGAAATACACATATGTTGAGCATCAGAGTAAGCAGGAAAGATGATAGGATGGTATTCCTGTGACCAAACTAGCACTCAGTTATTACTTCAATGGCTCCTCCAAGCCCCAGCTTCATAAGCTGCAACAATAGCACATAATTATTTATTCCATACAAGGATGTTGCAATGTAAGGATTACATAAGATCATTAATTATTCCACAGGCACATATTCAATAAGAATTAACTAGTATCTTTATGGGGTATATCAGTCCACAATGGATTGTTATATCTATTTAAAAACACAATGCAATTATGCCCTCACTCTCCTTGGGCTTCCCACAGGTCAGGGAACCCTGATTGCTCTTCGAGCAGATGAGGGAGGGGGACTTGATCGGGGGAGGGGGAGGGAAATGGGAAGCGGTTGTGGGGACGAGGCAGAAATCCTTAATAAATAAATAAATTTAAATAAAAAAAAACAGAACCAAGAAAAAAAAACACAATGCAAATAATATACTAGAAAACTAAGAGTAGCTGTCACGTATCGGTGCAATAATCAGTGACTAGTGTGCTTGCACACATTATCCAGATTTTCCTTCTTCCATGTTTAAAGTATGTAGGCTTGGCTTGAGTTTTGCTTTGCTTCCGAGTGGAATAGAGACAAGGGATTTCGAGAAGAAAGAGTCAATGCAACAGGCAGCAGTCGCTGCCAGTACCTGGGCTACCAGGCCAGAGCCTCCATCACCAGCACCATCTGCCACACAACAGTGATTACAGTCCTGGTTAGGGGATGGGTCTGACTGCCAGAGCAGTAGTTCTGCAGTTGTGCTTGGTATCAGGACCAAGACCAGGGCTGAGGTTAGCAGGAATGCCAAGGGCACACCTCCAGAGATTTTCATATGGTGGGACTCAAGTAGAATCCAAGAGCTTTGGTATTTTATAACACCTCCACCTGTGAGTCATACCAAAATTTGAAAACCTCACTAGAGTATGATATTGATACAGCCAAGGTGCCATGTTGCATATCCAAGGGACTTCCACAGCGAGCATATTTGAGTGCCTGCAGGCTGCAGGCCTGTTTACTGTCATATGTTTGGCCTTGCCAGAGCCAGGTTAGAGCCTGAATGGGACGGCAATTATCCTCCCCATCTCCATTTCTTTCTCCCCTCTACTAAATCATTAACTAGAAAAGTAAAGGCTTCTGTCAGCGAATCAGTAACAGTGTCTTTGCCAGGCCATAAGGAGACATGGCTTGCAAGCAGATGATCTGAAGAGCTGCTCGGTGTGGTGGGATTGATGTTTGAGAGAGCAGAGTAGTTTTGATTTGTAGACATATTGGTATTGGGGAGAGTCTGCAGACACTGTGTTTGCACATAACCGTCCTCAGCATTTCCTTTATGTTGATTCCATCTAGTTATACATTATGTATAACATTGCCTTAAATGTATTGTATGTTTTCAATTCTGAATTCGTCTGCAGTCCAGAATGTCCCAACACAGAAGATCAATTGACCAGATAAAAGTAGAAAGTCTTTCTACCCAGAGTAATCATCCTAAGAGCACCCAGGATGCAATCTTTGCAACATTCATACAACTGATTTTCACCAGCCCTTCTGCAAATTCCATTCATGTTTGCTTTTGAAAATACTTTTTAATTAAAAATCATCCCCAGGATTTTACACTGTGTTCAGTTCTCAGCATCGGAAAGTGGTTGTATAATTGCACTAGGGTTGGGATGGATGGGAACCATTGTTTGAGTTCTTGCTTTGTAAATTTGAGCCCAGTGGAGTGAGTTACATCTCCGACTTTCCTACAGATCGTCACTCCCACTTTGCATTTGTGGTGTTAGTAGGAAGGGAATGGGACTTCGGCATCTCCCAGATTTAGCCCCAGATCCATATTGTTACTACAACGGCAGAAACTATAGAAATACTGTTTCTCCATTTTTAAAACAAAAATGATCATGTGGATTTTCTAGATTTGTAAATGGGTGGTTTATGTATACAATGTATGATCAAGTCAGGGCTGTCGTTTGAGTTCCTGCTGCAAATGAAAGCAAAATAAATACACAGGCATAAAGCATACAGATGACACAGCTGGGAATGTTAGCTCATGTTGGACATGAAGAATCAAGATGCCTGTGATTCAGCTTTTCAGGAGGTTAAGAAAGAAGGAACTCAAATTCAAGGCCCTTTTGGGCTAAAGTAGCTAGTGTGAGGCCATCTTGAGCCATTTAGTTTGACCCTATTTCAAATTACAAACCAAAAGACATGTGGGGCGGGGAGCATACTGTAAAGTTCCTGCATAACGCATGGAAGGCCCTGGGTTCCATCCCCATAACTGTATGAATGAACACAGAAAGGATTCATACTTTTCAAAAACTGTAACATTTAAGAAATATTCAACTGAGGCTCCAGAAGTGGGTGTTCAGTTGCTGATTTCATAGATATTCTTCTAACATCTTTCTTTCACTGGAGTGCACTATGCACTGGTCTTTGTTGACTATTGGAACTTTCTAAACCCTTCATCCACTCTTCATTTGCCTCTCACTTCTTTTGGTCTGCCCATCTCTATGTCTCTTTCACCAATATTACCCTTTCAGTGGTGGTATTATTCATGCTCCCTCTGCAACCATCTGATCTGCCTTTCCCTATCATCTTTCTTGGGTTTGACTATGAATTCACTGATAAAGACAGGCATCATATAGCACATTAGTATATCCCAATTGTATCCCAATATTCCCAAAGAGAAGTCATTGAGTTTTCCTAAAATTTCAGCTATCCCTATTGGTGTTGCATCACCATTTACTATTCTGCATAAAACAGACATCTGTATTCCTGAAATCTGTTGATCTGTGTTTATCACTCATTAAGTCAACCAGGTACTAGGATTTAGTTCTTTCTCATGATATGGCATGCCTGTTTCTTTCTGAATTATCACCTTCCTCCTCTTCTTTTCATAATCTTTCCATGGATTTCCATAGGCGTTCCTCTCAGCCCTGTGTTTGTGCTGAACTTTCTCAGTATTGCTGTCACAGGAGAATATAGCAAGAGTTAAAACAAGATATACTCATGTATAAGTACATTTTTTATCTCTTACAGTCCAGCTACTTAACTTCTCCTAGATTACTATAAAATACAAATAGCACTTATGCATGTCACATTGTTAGAAATGTTCAATTTGAAAATGTATGTGCTAGAAAGGAACTTCTATTAAATTACCTGTTGTTATTACTTTCTATAAAACTGTGTTTAGCACAGCTGATATCTCACGGGTGTATTTGTATTTTTTCTGCCCCTCCTATGCTCTTTGTTCTGGAGTATTCTATTTCTAAACTTTTTACTGTACCCATATATTCTCAGGGCTTTGACACCTCTCTGGCCTTATCTAGATTTTCCTCTTTTTGAAAACGTGTTCTTTCCTGACAGACATAGCCTTTTCCTGCAGGATTAATGTGTCACCTGAGTTAGAGAGATGTTCCTTGGCATTACCTATGTGCCCCTCCATCCCAGTTTGCCTTGAATACCTCACAGCCCCTGCCTTTCTCTAAGTATTATGAATAACCACTTTCACTTTCAGAAGATGGAGTGATGCTTCACAGTTCTCTCACTTGTTCCCAGGCCAAGTGGGGAGTTCTCTATCATCTGTGTCTATAATTCTCTCCATTCCCATCTGCTTTATAGCTCATAATTTTTTAATGTACATTATTTCACAAACTCCCACTCCTCCAATTCTCTTTCAACTATTAGAGCTTAGAAAACATGAATTTCACCTCATTTTTCTTCCCACAATTTTTTTCTATTACAGTGCTGAGAAAGTATGAAGCTTTTGGCATTAATTTCATTTTTCTGTTTTTCTTACTGCATTCTATCTATGTAAGGTAACTAAGATTGTAGGCTGAGTTTTCCTATTCTGACTGCCTACTGCCAAATAACTGACAGCCACTTCCCAAGTAATTGACCCAGAGACTTAATATAAATTATAAATGCTCAGCCAATAGCTCAGGCTTGTAACTATCTAACTCTTGAGTTTAAATTAACCCATATTTCTTATCTATGCTTTGCCATGTGGCTCATTACCTCATTTTCTATATGTCCTGCTTCCTTGGCAGCTGGTGGGAATCTCCTGCGACTCCATCCTCCCTTATCCCATCATTCTCAGTTTGACTTCCTTCCCCCCAATTTCATCCTGTTCCTCTATTGGCTAGTCAGTTGTTTATTCAGCCAGTCATAGAGACATATATTCACAGAGTATACAAAAGGATTATTCCGCAATATAAGATGTGTGAAAAAGAATTGAAAAATTAAAGGGAATAAAGTTTGAACTTCACTACGTTTACAACACAACTCCATGAGCTATCATCATCATGGAGAATGGACGGCACTGTGCATCTTGTCCTGCCGGACTCATCATTATTGTTTTTTGCTACACTGCCCATCTTTTATTTACTCATCCATCTCTGTCCTTTGCATTTTTCCTTTATTACCTGTCACAAAATTCTGCACTGTATCACAAAATGTACATAATTCTAGTTGCCTTTGTTTTTTTTTTTGTTTTTTTTTGTTTTGTTTTGTTTTGCTTTTAGCCATTGACTAAGTCTCCAAATACAACTCTCTATGGTTGAGTAAATATAACTATGTCTTGCACTTATTGACAGGTTATCTTGACATCAACGTTTTTTTTTGCACTTATTTACAATACATTTAATTGGATGAGTATTATACAGTCAGTATCTTTGGTGTTATTGACCAAAACTGGACTGTGAATTTATTTTTAGTTCTAGATTATGTTTGCTGACTCATATTTTGTAGTTGATCTATGCCTATCTTCATCAGTGCTGAAAGATAATTGTTTCAGTATGTGTGTGGGTAAGACAGTTTCATCTGGAAAGGACCAGAAGCCCAAATCTATTGTAGAACCTAGAGAACAAGCTTTTAAAAGCTGCTCTGTCATAAGCAACAGAACTGTATACAGATGAACAACACACCTGTATTCAGCCATACACATGGACACTGCACAGAACTGGGCTGACAGCCAAGTCACAGAACTCTTGGATGACTAGATGTTGGGAAGGGATTGTTCCTTGTGAGATATTGGGAATTACTTTTTTAAATTTATTGTTTAAAGAAAAAGTTGTCATAGGATGGGAATGTTTTACAAATTTAAGAATGAATTATACAGCATGTGAGATATATTTTAGAATATTACATTAAAATATTTTTATAAAAGTAAAGAAAAACCGGGGCTATGATGAAAGAGGAATCCAGATGAGCAAAATGGAGACGTTTTCTGAAATGAAGATAGGGAATAATGGCTCCCTATATTATTGTTTTAGTTCTGTGTATGTCTGAAATTTTATTATTAAACCCATAACAAATGATGATTCTGGACACGTGATTAGCATCACACTAAGTTATGAACAGAGGGGACTAGGTCCTAGGGTCTAAACACTTAAAAACATTTCCCCAGGTGACTCTTATCTGTTCTGAAGTTTGAGTACTACCGGTTAAAGAGTTAAGGTGGCAGTATTAATTCTCTAATAAATTCCTCTCTCCCCAAAATAGCAACTGCTACTATTTAAGGTGTCCAAGAAAAACTTAACTCCAAGGGCGGAAATATCAAGACATTAGTCTCAGAGATTAAAACAATCGCAATAATTCTGTATCACACCAGAATCAGTTTACAAATGCTTAGAAATATAGTATGGCTTGGGCGGTATGTGGAGCCACTGGCAGTGGGATCAGATTTTAACTCAAATGCATGAACTGACTTTGTATGACACGGTATCTCTATGGGGAGATATCTTGCTTAGTCTAGGTACAGGACAGGGGTGTGTTTGCCTTAGTCCTGCCTCAAAGAGATGATGGGACAGACTCAGTTGACTTCCCAGTGGGGGCATTACCTGCTCTGAGGAGCAGATGGGGGTGGTGTGGGGAGTGGAAGGAAAGGAGAAAGAGGGTACTGGGATTAGTATATAAATAAATAAATAAATAATCAAAATATTTCTCTCTATTTCATGAGCTAGAGGTCTGATTTCAGAAATCACCTATGTTTTACTCCTAATGAAATAAGGGAGCTCTGTCCCTTCGTTGAGAAAAAACAGACCTGGAGAAAAAAAAAACATTCTGCATAATAAAAATGACAATACTAAAATAAAAACCTTATTTGAAAATAGTAAAAAACAGACCTAACCTTGCAGCTAATCAAATCACCCATACCCAGGATACCAAGAAAATGAAATCACGGATTAAAAATTATTCCAGGTATAATGGGCAGAGAGGTTAGTCATGAAGATCAAAGCAGTAGACCCAATAAATTTTCTTTTATTGCTCCATAAAGATATAATAAAATAAATTTTAAATTTGGGAGAATGAAAAGATCACACATAACATTATGCTTATCATGTCCAGTTTTCAGTCTGTGGCACAGAATGCTCCTTGTTATTATTTCCAAATTATAGACTACAGTAATGATGAAGTCCAGCTTTAAGAAGAAGAAAATCTGCTGTCTTCAATAGTACCATATCTCTACTGGCTAACTTTTTTTCTTAATTCTCATTTGCATTGTTCTAAGCTCAAAGACAATGGAAGAATCTTGAGGTGGGAGGGTGGAATAGGAGTGGCTACTGATATGATTTGGCATTCTGGGATATTACATAGCAGAGGAGATGTCATTTAGGAGTTTGTTTTGGCAAAGTCATTCATAACATGCTTAAAGCATTGGAAGAGAAATCAAGAAGGTCTTAAGTCGCCTGCATTGTTTTATGATGCTGTTCTATTGTATCAAATTGAAAGCACAGCAGTGCCCCTCATTTCAACACTGCTAAGGCAAGCTGCCCCTTCCAGTCCCTGGTGTCTTACAGGTGCAGGAGCGGCTCTTTGTCATTACCTGCATGTGCACAAGCCGGACTGAAATGGACACAGCTGGACAAGGACAGCTCCTTGATGCTTGGAAATCAAATCATATCAGGGTGATTGGGGAAAAATAGAAATTCAGATTCTTGCCTGAAAACCTTCCTCTGAAGGTTTTGAACTAAGATAAGGAAAATGTAAGCATCAAAACTTACAAAATGATGTTAGCAGCATGGGAGAAAAATCCTGTAGATGGCAAAGAAGCCCTTTATGAAGATTGCTGCCCTAGATTTTGTGTATTCATGAAAAGGGTCACTTTGGGTTATGGGAGTATTGTATTACACCCTATATCAATATGCGTCTTGTCAAAATTTGAAATTAAATGTTCTTTTTTAACTAGAAGAGAGAGGAGGAATAAGAGAAAAAGGGGGAAACATCACAATGTATTTCTGACTCTTCTGATTGACTCATATTGGATAGAAAATTGGTAGTATAGGTAGCTCAAAGTTATGAAGTGATCCAACAAAAATAATAATTAAAGATGCATTGTCCCTTTGTGTATGTACACAAATGGTTTCTAAAACAATTAAATACATAGGCCTAGAGACTTTTTATTATTCATGAACTTCTATAAACAAAGCATTATAATTTGAAGTACTTTTCCTTCCTGAATAGAACATACAATGGCTCTTCCTATAATAAATGTATCATAGCTTGTAATATTGAAACAGCCATTATATAATATACATCTTCCATATGCATAGCTTTGAAAGTTTTATATCATTTATTTATTATTAGAACCCTATAAGGTAGGTCTTATCATCTTAACTTCACTAAGATGTGATGTATCCCGTGCTTGCCGAGAGCCTCAGTCAGTATCCCAACCCAGTCTGGCTCCACTGTTCTCAACTCTGACCATCCAATCAGTTCTTCAAAATGACTTCAGAGACCTGGGCTAGAGATGTTAACAGTGTCAAAAGAAGCCAGGAAATCAGGGACCGTATGTAGCCTTTTCCATCTTAAAACTGTCACAGAATGTCAACAAGAGCACTCTAGGAGGACATGCAAAGCCTAGAGGTGAAGCCCCAACTTCACACAATTCCTTTTGTTTCCATCATTGGCAACAAATATTTAAAAAAAAAAACATGCAGTATTTTTTTAGAGGAGCGCAGGCTCTTTATGTCATTTAACCGTCACAATAATGCTTCAAGGCCAGTGCCACTGTCTTCTGTGTAACAGCTAAAGGAAAGGAAATGAAGTAATTTGTGCCAAGTTCTAGCTTTCTTTGAAGACAAAACAGGAGTCAAAACCAAAAGTAGATTTGCCTGGGAAGCCTAGACTCTGATCTTTCCAAAGACAATTAAACACAATCACTAATCACTGGGAGTGCGCTTGCAGGCACAGCACAAGTCAACTGCCAATTGCAGCGTGGCTCTACCCTTAGATATAGTCATTTAGCCACACACAGTGGCTTCTCCAAAACTTTTGACACGTTTCAGAACCAAGAGATCATCCAAATTTAGAACTTTACGTTTTCTCTTGAAAATATAAGCAGAGAATTTATCAGAACTGGATGGAAACTTCTGTTGGGTATCTCTTACTTCCTTTTTCTATGCCTGAGCTCAGGGATTTCTCCTAGACATCCCTGTCCATCCCTTTAAGATACAGAAGACCTCTGCCTGCCTGGTTCATTCACTATTAAGGTCTGCCTTGATCCAGTTCTTAAATGGGTGTTATCATTAAGATAATCACTCAAGAAGATTTAGTGTGGTCATTATAGACAAATAAGATAATTTTAAAGTTAAGAGGAGCTGTTTGATCCATTCTGTGACCAGAACTAAATCATACTGCCTGTTAGAAGAGAATCTATGTCAAGAAACAGCCTCCTTACTTCCTAGGTTTGGGAGTCATATTTGTGTGCCTCAAAACTTTTTACAGTTTCCTTTAATCTTTGTATATATGTACGTATCTACTCACCTATGAAGGAAGTGGAGGACCAAAACTGTCACTGGAATGTCCCCATTAATCGTTTTTCCAACTTATTTTTGAGACATGGTCTTTCAGTGAAATCAGTTGTTCATGGTTTTAGCTAGACAGGCAGACCAGGGCAAGGCCCAGGGATACTTCTGCCAGCACTGGGATCATGGACACCATGCCTGGCTTTTGATCTGGGTACTGGAGATGTGAACTCAGCTCCTGACGCTTACAAAGTGGCATTTTACTACCCAAGCTGTCTCCCATCCTTGCATATCCTAGTAAAACCCTACAGTGTTAAAATTGTTAGACTGAGGAATTCAAGCACGATTGGATATTTCAAGGTTAATAATATTTTGGTAAATCCAGATTGTATTTTTAAGTGCACATCAGCAAACTTATTGGAAGTGAATTTTAAGGGCTTTGGGGAAAAGGGATTTTATAAATCCAAATAACTACAGTAACTTAATGGATTTTATCCTTTTTTCTTTTTTCATTTTTTTCTGCCTAAAAGCTGAGGGCTTTTTGAGATCAGTCGTTTTGCGGATAGTAGCTGGGGAGCTTATAAAAATCCTCTATTGGTCACCAAGTAGATATCAATATCAGAAAGACAATTATTGCTGATTTATACTTCAAAGACCTATATTTGAATTGTTGTACATGTTTTTGACATCTCTGATTAAAAACAAAAATATCCTAAAATGCCTAGATTTGTTTTCCTGTTTACTCTAAAGTGGAAAGCACTTAAATTATCTTTGAAAATCTTTATATACCATTGTTCCAACTGTTGCTGGCACATAAAACGAACAGTTCTACAGGAGCTAAAATTAATCTTGGAAAAGCATCAAAAGAAAGTAAAGGAGAGGAGAACTAAGAAACAGCCTCCAGGTTTGTAAAGTTTAGGGCTGCATTCTGACTGGGAATGTCTCCCGTATGGTCACCTTTCTGCCTTGATTAAGTCCAAATGTGTTTGATACGCAGTTCATAAATACATGCACATCAACTTATAGAATAAAATCTTACTGTGCCCTGATACATTCTTGTAGAAGTATTGAAATTATGCATCTTTAAGGATAAGTTAACAAAAGCAGAAGAAGATGTTTGGATATTTTCTTCACTTCCCCCAGTGGGTTTCTTTGTGATCCGTTTTCATTGTTTCTTTCCCAGCTGTTTCCCTGAGTTTATTCTGGGCAATGACTGTCAGATCAATGCCATTTAAATAACCATTGCGTGACAAAGGGTTTAATTTGTCAAGTGAGTTTGAGAAATACTAGGTTATAATGAGGCAAGTGTCCTCAGCCTGTGACTTCTCATGTTTAAAATACAGAATCTCGTGAATCCCTTTGAGGGAGAGAACCCTTGTGACTAATATTTCTCTGAGATCAATTTGGCAAGTCCTGCTTCACTCAAGTTCTCGAAAGGCCATTACTTTTCTTGCTTATTATTTCTGTCCAGGGAGTGTCCATGTAATCCCAAGAAAGACCTAGCCCAGCAAACTTCGCTCTTCCTGTATTACAGTTTCCAGCTCACTGATGTCCTTTTTCTCTTTCTTACTACCTGTGTTTATGCCTCTGCATCCAGAACCTACATCCAGAATCTCGATGGATAAGTTCTATCTAAGCCTTTCTTTCTTCTTGCACATGTAACCAGGGTATTCTGATAAAACCTGCCCAACTGCTTTTGCTACAGCTTTTAGAGTAAATATCGGTCTGGCATTAAATGGAGTCCGGTAGTTTCCAATGAACATACAACAGAAAATCACTTTTCCTGTTTTGTTTTGATAATGTATTTAAATCCTGATTCTGATAACCTTCCCATTTCTAGGAATCAGTCTGCAGTTCATATTCAGTTCTTGTTGACCAGGTTATTAATCACCTACCTGACATCTGACCACTCCAAGAACATGTTAATGTTCTCTTCTTCAGAGAATATGCATAGTAAAGCATTAACTAGGTTTTGTGACCACCTGATGCACTGAATCAGTTAGATTTGAAATTCCATATCCTTCAGCTTATAAACCTTGAGGCTTTGGAAGTCCCTTAAATCCAGCTTTTTCTCACATGTAAACCCAGGGAAAAGACACAGTATATACCTCACTGTGTTTTATGTATGTTATAAGACCTAAATCATCTAATATATGAAAAAGTACTTGGGGGTAAAGGACTTAGAATGGCCTCCATATATAGGAGGTAGAAAAAGTAAATATTATTATTTTACTGTTGATTTATAATTATTAATATTACTGTTTTAAATAAATGCACTAGGTCTTTTTCTAAAGAAAATTGAACCTGTTTTATAAATCAATGAAATTAAATGTGCTTTTTCCCTTTATAATTAATTGATTGTATCCAGTTAGCTCTGGCCATATGCACATGGGTGTGGTGTAGAAGGAGGCTGCTTGTTGGTCCTGGCCACTTAGCCCCAAAATAATCACGCAGAAACTGTATTAATTAAATCACTTCTTTGCCAATTAGCTCTAGCTTCTAAATTGGCTAACTCTTACATATTAATTTAACCCATTTTTATTAATCTGTGTATCACCATCTGTCTGTGGCTTACCAGCTAAAGTTCCAGCGTCTGTCTCCTGCTGGGCTACATGGCTTCTCTCTGACTCCTCCTCTTTTCTCCCAGCATTCTGTTTAGTTCCCTCTCCCCCATCCCCACCCCACCTAGCTCTGTTCTCCTATCACTCTGCTATAGGCCCAAAGCAGTTCCTTTATTCAGTAATGGTAATCACAGCATGTAGAGGGGAATCCCATATCACACCTGTGGCTATTCTCCTACACAGTGTTTCTTCCTCTCAGTAACCAGCAACTGCTAATAGCTTCTCAGCTTGGGGTAGGGCTGGGAGTCCCTCCCCAGTTCATTTTGAAAATTTCAGCTGACTTGATCTTCTGCCTATCTTGTCTTGATAGCTGTGTGTTCATGTATACCACAGCCATGTCTCATCCACAGGACAGTATCTCACAACAGTCTTCCTCATCCTCCAGTTCTTTCAAACTTTTAGTCCCCTTTTCCACAATGTTACAAGAGCCTCTGGGGTGGTAGTGGTGGTGATGGTGTTTGTAGTGATTGTGGTAGTGGTAATGGTGGTGATGATGATGATGGTGATGGTGGTAGATATTTAGAAGATAGCTTGAAAAAACATGACCTTTTAGAAAAAACAAATAGATTTTCCCCTAGGACTTATGATTGTTCTAACTATGGCTTTTGACTTCTTTTACAGTACCAGGTATAAATTTCCTTCCTTCAAGTGCAATCAATGACATAGTTGGTTATTCCTATAAACAATCTTGCTACTATTGGTCTGGTTGACACGTTTTGCCTGACAAGTGAGCCAATGAGTATGAACCCTATAATCTTCCTTTTTTGTTTCACTCTGCCTTTGCTGTGATGTCAGCTACACATAGGAGCCCTCCTTGGAGGACTCTTTCTTTTGAAGGAAGGATTTCAGATGACTCACAAATAAAATCCCTTATTTGATTTTAGATGAGCTTAGTATTTATTTTCATGATCATAGTAGGCAAGGTCCAGCTCTGATGTGGATTTTTCTCTTCCAGCATCCCCCATAGTATCTTTCAGCACCGTGAAAGCTACCCAGCAGGGAGCCTGATAGTTCAGGCTTAATTTCTCTGTGCCCTACAATGAAATTGTGTGATGTCTCTATCAATAAGATCTTATTGTCTGGTTGTGTTGTACAATCAAAAGAAATGGCCAGACAGTGGTTGCACATGCCTTTAATCCCAGCACTCAGGAGGCAGAGGCAGGTGGATCTCTGAGTTCGAGGCCAGCCTGGTCTACAAGAGCTAAAAAAAAAAAAGAAAGAAAGAAAGAAAAAAGAAAAGAAAAAAAGAAATGACAACAATCAATGATGTTTTGGGGGGCTTCTGGGTCTTCTTTTTCCAATAATTTACATGGGGTAACTTGTGCAGAGCAGTGAGATATTCACTTAAAATCCCATGTCGCCTAGGAGTGACATTTTCCACTAATGTGCAGTACTTCTATTCAAACTCGTTTTTTAATTAGCTTATAATCTACAGGGGTTTCGTAAGGTTTCTTTATAACATATAGGCTTTGCTTTGATTATCCATACCCTATGCCTCTTTTCCTTTACCCCCAACTCCACCTTCAATACTAGAGAAAAGGCAGTATCTTCAACAAAAGGAGATGGGAAAGTTGGATTTCAACATTCAGGAAAGTGAAACTAGATCCTTACTTCTTACCTTGAATAAAACTCAACTCTCACTAGATTAAGGATTTCAACCTAAAACCTGATACCCTTAAACTATAGAAAAATTATGGAGCACACTTCAATGTATAGACACCTGCAAGAGATTTTCTAAATAAGACTCTGGAACTTCAAGGAGTAAGACCAACAATCAAACAATTGGATCTTGGGAAACTAAAAAGTGTCTACATAAAAGAAAACTGTTAATAAAGAGAAAAAGCAGTCACCAATGGGAGGAAAATCTTTACATCTAAATATCTATATGTCTGTCCTGATTATTTTTATGTCAACTTGATATAATCTAGAGTCTTCAAAGAGGATGGAGCCCCACCTGAGAAAATATCTCTGTGAGATTGGGCTATAGACAAGCTTGTGAAACATTTTCTTAATTAGCGATTCATTGTGAGTGCTCAGCCCATTGTGGGTGGGGTGGTTCCTAGGTTGGTGGCCCTGGGCTCCAGAAGAAAGCAGGTTGCACAAGTCATGAAGAACAAGCCAGTAAGCAGCACCCCTCCACGACCTCTACATTATCTCCTGCCTCAATATTCTTGCCCTGTTAGAGTTTCCATTCTGACTTCCTTCAGTGAGACTATGATGTAGAAGTGTAAACCAAATAAAACCTTTCTACCCCAACTTGCTTTTGGTCATGGTGTTTCATCATAGCAATAGTATCCCTAACTTAGACAATGTCTAACAGAAGATTAGTGTTTAGAATATTTGAAGAACTCAGAAAACTAAGTTAACAAGAAAATCCATTTCTTAATGGAATATGGAACTGAACAGAAATTTCTCAAAAGAAGAAACACAGATGATTAGCAAATACTTTAAAAAGTTCCTTATCCCTGGTCTTCAGTGAAATGCATAATAAAACTGTACTAACACTCCACAATACCCCTACCAGAATGGCCATCATCAGGAATACATCTGAATACATGTCTGGATGTCCAGAAGGGGAAAGAAACACTTCTTCTATACTGTTGGTGAGAATATAAAGTAGTGAAGTCACTGTTGAAATCAGTCTGAAGTTTTCTCAAAAACCTAGAAATAGGCCTACCATATGATGTAGCTATACCATTTCTGGGCATATCCCCAAAGAAAATTATCTTAGTTCAGAGATACAAGCCATGAAGAACAAGACAGTAAGCAGCACCCCTCCATGACCTCTGCATTAGCATTCATTGCCACATCATCACAGTATCTCATAAATGGAAACAACCTAGATGTCCATCAATTATTGAGTAGATAATGAAAATGTGGGCTGTATAACAAAAGAAGTATTACTCAGCGGAAAAGAAAAGCAAAGTCATGAAGCTGACAGTTAAATGAACGGAACTGGAACATAGCAGACTTAGTAAGGTTGCACAGGCCCCCAAAGGCAAATGCCACGTGTTCTTTCTCATAGGAGGGTCTTAGCTTTACATCTTGTTTTATGTGTTTAGCATGAAATACATATATGGAAGCTGGGAACCTAGAAACAGGCCATCAGTGGATGGGGTGCATTTGGTGGGGGGATAGAGAAATATAGGTATAATGGAAGTAGAGAAGGTGGCAGATATGGGCCACAGAAGAGTTCAACGAGATGGCAGAGAGACAGGGATGAGAAGATGAAGGAACCCGAGAAAGTTTCAGCCAAGGGAAGTAGCATAAAGTAGTTGCACGAGAAGGAATCATCTAGTAATTCAAGTTTAAAAAAATATGAGTGGCTGATAGAACATATATAAAATAACACAGGGGGCTACAGGGGCAGATGTGTATTGTATTAAAGGGCTCAATGGCGTATTTCTTGTTTCTGATTTTAGAGAGTTTTCCACGTATTACTCACACAATGACTGAAGTAACTTGTGAAAATAGTATAGTTGAAAACCGTGGTGAGGCAATGGGTACGAGTCTCCACAGTTTTCTTCTGTGTTTGCTTTGCTTCTTGTCGCCTTTGCTGTGGTATCAGCTCACCCAGCTGTACAGAAGCACCATTCTTGGAGAACAGTTTCTTTTGGGGGCAGGACTGCAGACATCTCACAAACAGAATTCCTCGTTTCCTTGTAGATGAGTTTTGGAATTCGTTTCATTCTGTGTTGCTTTAGATTTCTTTCGCTACAACGGTAAACTGTGATTTTGCCATCACCTGTTAATAAATGACAGCATTTAAAGTTTGGCAACATTTGTTTTAAAGCTCGGGCTGGCCACCATTCAATAAGTAGTGCAAATATTTTCTCTTGTGCTCTAGGCTCATGAGCCATCAAATACTGTACTAAAACAATACTGATCCTGCAGCAAGATAGAGAAGAAGGCTAGCAATAAGGGCAATGTGATTTTACACTTTAATATCTGATATTAGATCCAAAGTCCAATATAAAATAATCTAATATTTAAAATTCAATATCTTCTGATTTCCCACTTTTGAAATCACTTGAGTAGCCTCGTGCAATCCATTCAGGACAAGTGGATTTTCTCCCGGTATGGACCTGAACTAATATTGAGGAAGATTTAAAATTGCCTAAAATCAATCCTTATATTGGTTCCCGTTAGTCAGAGGTTAACCAGAGCAGATTAATGGGATTAGAAGGGGGAGGAAACAGGGGACATTTACCCAATCATTTTAGCCATAGAGCATTCTGGCTCCTACCTAAAATGATTTAGCCAGTAAATAAGAGAGGTTTTTGTACTAGAAATGCATCTTGCGTTTCCAGTTTCAATGTAGATCCTAGCAACCTAACCACGCACTTTACCCTTCTGTCATGAACATATCTCTCTTTTCCTTTCTCTGGGCGTTTCTTTGTACTGTCATTAGACATTGATCAGTCTGATAAGTGGATGACTTCATCTAGTCCCCAGCTGAAACCACTGTCCTTTTTTGCCTGCCATCATTTTGGGCTTCTCTAATGAGTGTTTTGAACCCCTGCATCCCTTCAGAAAAGGGATCATTACACCATTCTCTAGTAAAATGGCTTCTGTCTCAACACCCTATCATAACACACACTTCCAAGACTTTGACACCTACTTTCAAGAAAAGGGAAGAGATTTTTCTTACTCCTTATCTTCTCTCAAATATCTGGCACTATTGATCACACACATACTTTTTTCCCTTCTGACATTTCAAAGGGATTTTCCCCCTCTATTCACTAGGATATGAATTATCTTTTCATTCTTTTAGAGGTCAGATTAAATTTTTATTTCTCTCTGTGTACAGACGTTCAACTATCTAGAGTGCACTCAACTATATACAGTAGCTCAAATATTGGCTGTTGGCTGCCAATAAAGTCAACTATAACCAAGTTCGGCATTTTTTCATTTATGACCAGGTGCGTGAACTCCTTCTAGGGGAGCTGACCATGACCAACTCTGTAGAATGGATCTAAGAAAGGAACCTCTAGGATGGCCCTTTTCAAATGAACTCCTGTTCATTAATATCACGGCTGAGGAAATTCTAATTAATTTTTTGAACACAGATAAGATCCTTCCCCCAGAGCAGCCTGATTCTTATCCTTTCTGTTGATAGTATCTGAAATGTTGGTCCTTGAGTTTGATTATTTTTTTAACCATTTCCAGCTGTGAAAACCATAGTACTCAAGATACCCCGATAGACTCTCTTTCTGTTTTTACATTGGTCTTTATTTTCATAAGCTGTGGTTGTCACGGATCCATTTCCCTTCTCCCACCTGAAGAGCTGTGTTCTAGGCTATTAAGTGGTATGCTGGTCCCTAAAAGGGAAACTGTCATGAGATGACAAGTTGGAAAAACCACAGATTGACAAGTGTAAGTGACAATAGTGGCACGGATAGGAGCAATCACGGGCATTTACTGGGACTTCATCATGTATGAGACAACATGTGAAGCTCTTTCCATTGGTTAACTCATTCAATTGCTCCAAACTTCTATGAACTGAGCCTTTACTGGTCCTATTATATGGATGAGAAGACTGAGACACAGGGAGTAATGCTGAGCAGGAATGTAAATCTTGAGAAAGGCATTCTCTATGTCCAGTCATGGTGAGAATTATAATCCTCCTTAGAATCATAATTTCTCCCAGTTGACCAGGTTCAGAAAGAATGCTTCCATCATTGCCCAGATGTCCATACACCATAATGCCTATCTTTCTCCTGACAAGATTCATGCTTAGCTTCATTTTTAACCTGCTTCTATCTTTAAAGGTTTCTGTTTGCCTTTTACCTCTTAGCCCTCTTCACGCATGCTTCCACTCAAGCTCCTCACACTTCCTATTTGTTCTTCACCTTTTATCTTCTTGTATCACTTTAGGGAAGGACATATACCTGCTCACTTCCTTCAATTTCAATTCCTAGCGCCACCTTTGAAATATCAGCGCACCTACTCATTTCCTTAAAATATTTACAGTTGCTAGCACTGGTTTCTGGAGGTTTTGATTTGCCTCTTAGGATCCTAAGTCATATTTTAATAGACTAGAAGAATATGTACTGAGACAATCTGAAGAAACAGAGGAAACCATTAAGATTTATAATAAGATAGGTGAACAGACTAAGAGGGGATAAAAAGAGGAAGACGAAAAAGGCAAAAGACAGAAGTGAGCCTGTGCAAGCTGAGCCTGGGACTGAGCTAATGGGAGCTTTGAGTGAGGAAGGGAAGATTTACAGGTCAGTAATTATGCATGTGGGATATTTAGAGAGAAAAAGAGGATGGAGAATTTTAAACTGCTTTGTTGTACATTATAAATTGAATCTCTGTGGCATTTTCTTGATTTTCAATTACCCTGGATGTCAGACTAATGTTTCTCAAATAGAACTGCTGGGATGGAGCAATGAGTCCCAGCTTTACACTAGGCTCAAAGAGAAGCTTCATCACCAATCTTTTTGATGCTTTTCAAGCATTGCATCTTCTAGGCATCACTGATTCTTGCATTCACTTTGTTCTCTTCTTCCAATCAGTTTAATTCCTGCTGAATGTCTATCTATCACCTTGTTAATCAAGATAGCTCAGCCACATGTTCTGATACCCAGTTAAAACTAATTCCTAGTTAGCCTTTCTACCTTCAGTCTACCAGTATAATGTGAAGTGGTTGCAATGACACTCTGCTGTTATAAAGATGCCTCAGTCCCTGTCTTAAACTTTTGAAGGAATAGTTGCCAGCTCTAGGTCAATTTTTCACCCATTCTTAACCCATGCCAATATCTCTTAATGTGTAATATATATATATTATATATATATATTGAACTTGAAAGCTAACATTTGAAGACTAACAAAGAAGAGACATAAAGATTCATGCTTCATATTAATGTAATATTACAGAATCACTTAACACAGCAGATTGATAAGTAAATGTCAAAGGCATTTAATTGCTTCACCAATATTGCAAAGTTTTTTAATTTTATTAAATAGAAAAGTTATTCATAAAATAGCTTGCATTCATTCATTTATTCAACATTTGTTGTATATTTGTATTGTAGGAGTTAGGATAGCTACAAAGATGACATCTTGAATTATTTACATGTCCACAACCAAAATTTTATTAGAATCTCACTTATAATAATTCTCTGTAAATTGATTGAGGCGACTTCTAAGATTCAATTCAATTTGAATGAATTTTTCTCTCTCTCTCTAGAAAGCCTGGGACACTAATCTTTAAAAAAGGCTAACCATATGTCTGCTACTAAAAGCACTGATGATCCTACTGTCTCTAGCTTATTGAACTCAAGAATTTCCACCTAGCTTTCCATGCTGTCTAAAACCTGCTTCCATTGTATATTTAAACTGATTCCCATTTCATTAAGCTAATTATGAACCTCCTAAATAAAAATGCCTGATTCTATAATTTACCTTGACTAGATTTCATGATACTGTGAACTTCAACTTTTTTCTTCAGTAAAATTAAGATAATGTTTGAGTTTTACAGAATCATATTAAACTGGCAAGCACAGCACACCACCCAAGTCCTCACCCTCAGTGGTGTTGAGTGATCTTAGGGCCCCTCACTTTTTTCAGTAGATAACATGATCTTTCCACATAAGCAAAACACAGAGATTTTACAAAACGCCTGCCTTAGCCCATCTGAATACTTCCCAACAGCTCTCTAACTTCTAAGTTTCTTTTGAACCGTAGGCATTTGAACATATGGTCTGCTAACAGAAATTGTATTATCGTTTTATTTCTGTATAACCCAGTGTCCTCTTATACATGTTTTCAAGATGATTCATTCCCTCCATCTTGTCATGTGATTGCACCACAACCGTTAAGGGTGAATTAACCTTATCGTGAGATAATCTATAATGTTAAGCATGCCTGGCACATATCAGTTGCTTAATACTGCTAGTCATTTCATTTGAATCTGGTTTATGATGGCTGCCCTGATAGAATAGCAGCCACTTTGCCTTTACAAATAAGTGAATGCAGCATTTATTGCTGTTATTGCAGGGTAACTATATGGCCATTGAGCTACATAAAATACACTCATATTTTAAAAGTATATCAATATACTATGAATCATGAATAAACTTGGGAAAGCAAAATTTTAGAAAGTGAATTTGGAGAAAATAGTGGATTTAGAGAATTATCTCACTGTCAGAAATGCTAAGAATGGAGTATTTGGGGTAGCGGAGTAAGGGCTACAATAGAAAAGAATGGACAGGTTGAGTTTGGTCTGCACGCCTGTAAATACCTCACTCGGGAGGCTGAGACACTGAGTTTGCTGTGGGTTTGAAATGAGACTGGGTTACATAGCGGGGCTCTGTCTCAAACTCTGAACAAATACAAAAGAAGTTCAAGTAGGAGAACGAAATGAGGGACTGCAGTGAAGGAAGAGTTTTTAAACTCGGGGAACCCTGGAATATGCTGCCTAGTGGAAAGACCAAGGTTTATAAGCCTTGATCTTCTACAGTTCTCAGGACCCTCTTTTTTTAAAAAAAGAAAAGAAATACAAAATCATATGTAGAATCCCACACCCAAGCCTGGGAAGCAGCTCACATTGTTTGGTGATCCTGAGAGTTACATTTAGTTAAGTTATGAAGAACCAAATTCTGGACTTAGGTAGAACTTTTTAAGTCCCTCTAATTAGCCAGAAGAAACAAAGACCACCTTTATCTGACACAGCAAAGCATGCCTGCTTTTCCCCAATGTACCTACTCACACTGGGCTTCCGATATGATTCCCTCCCACTGAGCCACTTCCTAATTGGGCACTAGAAAGCTACCACCACCCCACACAACCACCCCATTCACTGCTGATTCTTCACAGTTCACTCTACAACCACTCAAGAGCAAATCAAGTTCTTCGTGTTCACTTCCTTCTCCAAGTGGGGAAGACAGCAGCGGGTGGGATAGGTCCAGGGAGATGGGATTGGGAAAAGAGAAGTTCACTCTGAGAGCAGTAGGAGAAACACTGCTTCAACTGAGGGAAAAGAATGAAGATAAAATGAACGCCAGGAAAGGACCGGAACACAGCTGCAGCTTGCGTAATTTGTCATTGTCTTCCAGCCTCACAAGGAACCCGAGTGACTGTATCAATCACACATAGACACTCCGCACTTGTAGCGGGACTCTTTTTCTACTCACAATGCACATTCTGTCAATTCCATATACAACTTGGTGAGGTCAATTGGTTATTTCTTTAGTTCTTCACAACTGCCCATGTCATCCCTTTCTATCAAATTTACGTGTTGTCCTATTTTCATTCTGCTTTCCTGTTTATCTTTCTTACCTGGTTTATAAATGAGTAAATATTTTCCCATGCCTACATGCGCTAAATATTCTTCTATGTGGGCGGAGACATAAGAGCTAATTGCAACTTTGTACAATCTGTGTTTTTGCGTGTATGGCCCATTCTTTGATCCACAGTACATGTTCCCAGGTCGGCCTGGCGCACAGCAGGGGATATGAACAAGAGCAAGCAAGATGAAAGGGCTTTCATTGGCTTTTGGAGGTCACACCTGGAAGGATTTTGCATGTAGCTGAGGAATTTGAACTGTTCCTTTGAAAGTACTGAGAAGTTTATGCAGTAGCTTTAGGAGGGATAAAGATATGCTCAGATTTGTGTTTCTAAAAGATCTGTTAACAGCTCTGCAGATAACAGATTATAAAATGCAAAGCTTTACAGAGGGAGATAATTTTAAGGCTATTATCAGTAATTTAGGAGAACAATATTTTTCCTATTTATTATTTTTATTGAGCTCTACATTTTCCTCTGCTCCCCTCCCCACCTCTTCCCTCCCTTTCAACCCTCTCCCAAGGTCCCCATGCTCCCAATTTACTCAGAAGATCTTGTCTTTTTCTACTTCCCGTGTAGATTAGATCTAGAAGACATCATTTTGAGTGAGAGCACACTATTTTTTAAAGCTGAAGGAGGCAGTGGAGGTATGAACAGAGCTGTGGCAGTGGACTGTGTCCTGGAGCCTATGCGGTGAACAGGTGCTAATCGTGGGAGTAAAGGGAACTGGCAGAGCATAGTGATGCTAAGTACTTTTTATTGAGCATGCTCTATGCCAAGGAGATGCTAAGCTTTAACATGACTTATGTACTCTTGTGTCTGGTTGGTATTGTAAAGTACATCTTGTGTCGTTCGTTGACTTTAGAAAGGACAAAACTGGGGTTGGAGAAACTAGCTTGTGGAACATTACACAATGGAGAAGTGCGAGAGCTGAATCTTAGCAGATGCCAGCCAGACACGGAACCTAACTGGTCCAGAGGCTACGGGAGCAAGGGTCATAAAACACCTGTCAAATATGTACTTGCATCCCTCTCAGTCCTGAAAGGTAGGGACTGAACTCATCAACTATTTATTTCTTACACATTTTGAAACATATACTTCTGATTTGTGGGAAAAAAATATTTTTAATAAAAATCAATATATTTATTTTTAAAATTACAAATTTACTTCCCTTACTTGATACATAATAACTGTCGTTGTATTTGTTTTAAGTCTCAAACTTACAGAAGTTGTTCACATGAAATAAGTTTTTTTTTTACTTTTCTTTTATTGATTCTTCGTGGATCTCACAACATGTATCCTGACCCGATCCCACTCATCTCCCCATTCCCTAACTTTTTCCCTCTGTCCTTGCAGTACTCCCCCAAAACAAAACAAAATTTAAAAGTAAAAATAAAAAGCAAACAAGCAAAAATAAATTTAAAAAAGGAAAAAAACATTTGGCTTGGAAGCTATAGTGTGGTCTAGTGAGTCACACAGTATATTCCTTAGTCCATACATTTTACTTGTAAGAGTTCCTTGCAGTACGTCATTGGTTTAGTTTGAGGACTTCTGTTACACTATCAATACTGGCCCTCACTGGGACTCGTTTGGATATCCTATTGTTGTTCATGCGGATCCTGTAGCTTTGGATCTGTAGGTCTGGCCCCTTTACATGCTCCGGCAGTTCATAACTAAGGTGAATGTTGGGATGGGCCAACTCATAGCCCTAATTCTGAGCCTGCATGGTGCATGGTAGCTGAGTTGGTCAGCCTGCCAGCTTTCTCTCATCACCTCCACCCAGACAGGCTCTCCAGCACTGCCCCAGCTAGGTCACCCAATGTAGCAGGCAGCGCAGAGTAGAGCCTGTTCTCTTGCTCTGAAGTCCTTGGTCCTTTCTTTTGCTTATTTATTTATTTATTTATTTATGATTTCTGTCTCTTCCCTGCCACCACCTTCCATTTCCCTCCCCCTCCCCCAATCAAGTCCTCTGAATTCATCCTACCAGGGACAGCTCTACTGTTTTGCCCAGATGAGGCACGGGGTCTGCTCTCCCAATTGCTGTACTTGGTGAGACATGGATTCCGCTCTTCTCTTCTCATGGCCCAAGGCCAGCTCTCTCACCTGCTGCAGATGGTAAGGGATAGGGAGCGAAGAGAAGATATTTCCCTCACCCTTGTCACCACATGGCATATGAGGGAGGGGAGGGGGCAGCTGTCCTGCTCTCCCAGCCACAGGACAGCCTCAGCTGCACCCCTGCCAACAGGGTCAGATCTTCTGTGCTGGCAGGGAGAATCAGCAGCTATTTTTAACAGGATCACTTGACCACAAGTTGTCAATGTAATGCCTTATAACCTCCCACAAATGGAGCTACTCTCCTCCATAATTACAATTAAACCATCAAAATTGGGAAATTAATATGGATCCTCTGCTGCCGTATAATGTTCAACCACTATTCTGGCTTTATTAGTTGTCTCAATAATAGTTTTGCTAGCAGAACAGTTTGCTTCATGTGGCATTAACAGTGAGACCTATTTAGTCTCTGTAAATCTGGCACCAATTCTCTATTTTCCATGAGAGTTTATTTTTCATTAGAGCAGAATACCGCCTCAGATTCACTTAGTCTAATAATCCCTCCTGTTGGATTCAGATTGCACATCTTTAGTGGGAATGCTATAGAAGTCAAGCCATCCCTGCTTTGAACAGCCATGTGAGTCACCTCTACCACTGCTGTGGTCAAACACCTGGCCAGAAGCAGCTCGATGAAGAAAAAGTTCATTTATAATTTAAGGGAAAGAGTTTATCAAGCTAAGGTGAGGTGCCTGGTCATACTATTTGTGCAGTCAGGAATCTAAGGGTGTGCAAAAAGAAGAACCAGATTATAAAACATCAATGCTTACACCCAATGCTTCCAGCTAATTGTTCCCCAGCCTCCCAAAGCAACATCAAGTTCAAACACAGGAGTCCTTGGTGAATATTTTACATACGAACCACATCTGTCTAATAAATTTAGGAGTAAATTTTCTAGGGAAGAGAAGAAAAGGAAAGAGGAAAGTTAGCTATTCAGTGTGTCATGTTAGGGATTCCTATGAATCATCATTTAGATGCTATTCAAATAGGTAGTTGAAGAGATGAGTCTGAACTCCATCTGGGAAACAAGAACTGGAGACAGAATCTCTGGCTCATCGAAGTATAAGTGTGAGTTGAAGCTGCTGCGACATGAATTATCTAAGAAACTTCATGAGACGGAAGTGAAAACACCGAAAGATAAGGCCGTGGGTAAATCTTAATTGAAGGGCCCGAAGAAGGAGGAACGTGTGGAAGGCTGTGAAGGCGAAAAGATGCTGGAGTCCGCAAGCAGTGAGAGGAGATTAGGGAAACAAGCCAGGAGGAAAGTTTCATTCCCCACAGAATTCCCGCCAACACTTCTCAGAACCACCCTTCCACGTTAAACCTTAAATGATAATGCAGATTCTTTGGGATTTTCTTTGAGAGAAGTTTGCTTCCTTTCTCATTGCTTTAAATAACTTAATAAAAGACAATATATTTGTAGACAGTTTATCTTTGAAGGTTTTGTTTTTCCCCCACAGCAGGCCCTGTACCATCATTTCTTTTTTCAAATATAACATTTTTATTGATTATTTGGGAGTTTCACACAATGCACCCTGATCTCACTGGCTTCCCAGTCTTCCCAGGTCCACCTTCCACCCTGTGCCCACTCCTAAAAAGGAAAAGAAAAAGAAAAAAATACATCAGGTCCAATTTGTAATGCCCATACATCCATTTTTCATCTTTTCCCCAATATACTCGTTGGAGCATGGTTAAACTCCCAGTCATCAGCCCTTTAAAAAAAACCAAGTCCTTCTCCACCCTCCATCCCCACCAGAAGCCATCAACTGTGAAGAGCTATACTTCAGCATCCCTATCAAAAATTTTAAGGGCTCTCTTCAATGGCTTCCCGTCTGGACTCTATTTGAGGAGGGGTGGGGAGAGGTTGTCACAGAAGCCTTCAATGTCTCTCATTCTCAACTGTGAATCTGCAGTCACCAATACCACTGAAAAAGTAGCTTTCTTGCCCGTCACAACCAGTGGCAGCCTGTATCATTAATGATCTGATAGTGTTCCTTCTCCCAACATCAAAGAAAAACCAATTGTTTTAAAATTAAAAATTGCCTTTTTCATTTTTGAAAAATTCCTGATATAATCTAGGATCATTCCCCTCAAATCTTCTTAAGACAAAGCCATATACACTTGTTTAGGAGAACTTTTTCCAGGAAGAGGTAAATTATATTCTTAGACCCAGCAAACAAGCATTGGCTCATTGCCAGCCGAGACACAGCCATCATTCCAAACCTTGCCCTTCCAGTGCTCTCATCCATCCTCAGTTTTAAATATCTTCACAAGCTAATGTCCCAGGTATTGACTATCTCTGCCCTGAGGGTCCAGACTCGTATTGACACAAGATTATGAAGACAGAGAGAAAGAGAGAGGAGAGACAGAGAGAGACAGGGAGCACACAACACAGCAACAGAACTTGTTTGACACTATTGATTGACTGTGATATAAAATGATTTTGAGACGTAGCAGTTCCAAGATTCAGAATGAGCTGTTTAAATGATTTGTGCTTCAGTTTCAGTATCTACAAAATAAGGTAAACAAAGTATCTACCTCAAAGTGCTGTTCGGAAGATCCTAGTGTGTTAATGTAAGCATTTAGTACAGTGTTGGACACGGTGTAAGCAGAGTGTCAGCTTTACTCTGTCTTTTGTCCCAGGACAGTATTAAATTCAACCTTTCTGAATTTAGACCTCCTGATCACCTTACAACTTCAAAGCTGTGACTTCACAGCTCAGTAAAAACTACCACCGCCTCTCTAGTTACAACAGTCATTTCAGATCCCCATGTTCCATCTACGCTCAGGCTATCTTTGGCATTTGCTATCTCTTGTCTAAAAAGTTCTCTCTCTCAAGTTTGTTCTTTTAAGTTCTGGGTTAAGTGTGATCCTCTGAAAGAGTTGTTCTCAACCTGTGGGTCATGACCCTCATGGTGGTTGCCCATCGGATTTCCTGTATATCAGATATTTACATTTCATAACAGTAGCAAAATTACAGTTATGACATTGCAATGAAAATAATTTTATGGTTGGGGTCAGCACAACCTGAGGAACTTATTAAAAGCTTGCAGCAATAGGAAGGTTGAGAACCCCTGGTCTATACGAACTCTTCCCATGTTACCTTGTTCAGTGACCTTGTGCTAATGTTCTTCCAAAGAACTCTGTGATCCCCGTCTGGAAGATTAGTTTTATTTATAATGGCATAGTTTTTGGTTTTTTTATTTTTTTGAGTCTGCCTTTCCAAATGAACTGGAAGTATTCTTGAAATAGGCAATTGATTCTTTATCAGTACACAGCACAGTGTTTGACACATACAAACATATATAATACCAAATGAATGCATGCATGGGTAAAAGGCATATAGCTGAGAAACTATTTGGAGGATCTTTAAGGTTTTGCTGGAGGCTGAAGATCAAGATGAAATACTCTCTTTTTAAGAAGGTCATTGTAATAAAGACGTTTTTAAATAAAGAGGTTTCTCTAATATCTGCCTAAAAAAAAATGCCAATGCCTATCTTCAGAAATAAAAAATAGTCAGAGGTCCTGAAGCTAGAGTGTAAAAATTCATATTATTTTTATGACATCAAGTCCTATTGCCATGCAATTGAACACCAGAGAGAGAAAGGGGAGTCAAGTGAAAGTCCAGCCATGGCTGGACTCCAGGCTTTTTTCAAGTCATGACTGAACTTGGGGTCCTTTTCCAACCATGCCTGGGCTCTGGGTCTATGCCTTCTTCTGTGAAGAACTTCCAGGATTGTCAAAGGGTCAAGTGCAGCAGTTTTTTGCTGAGTAGAGATTCGATGTTGGGATAGATACAATCATAAGGCTAATTGAATAAAGGTAACTGGATGAAGTATCAGAAGCATGATGGAAGGAAACTGTTGTTATGGAGCCTCAAAGCCCTTCTTCTCCATATTCTTGTCAGGTGGGCTTTAAGCACAAACCTCCAAACTGCCCCAAGTATAAAATACCTCTGTGTTTTTTTTCTGAGAGTGCTTGAAATTATTTTTTGCATGTTACTGAATAAAATGCCCTCTGTTATAAAACTATATTTAATTGTCTGCTGGGAGGTGAACCAAATAGTCCTGGGAGCTGCACTGTGGTGCCCATACCTCTACCTGCGGGGACACAAGTATCATTTCTGAGAGTATAAATAGTGCTTGCTGCTTGTGAAATGTTGCCGTGCTATGCCTTCTTACTCCCATGTTTTTTCCAATCCCCCTTTAAAGGAAATTATCCTTTTTTTATTAGTATCCAGTAAGCAAGGATTGGGTTTGGGAGAGACGGAAATAAACAAGGAGTGTGGTGATTTCAGGTTCTAGAAGGCAACCCTTTTGGAAATCCATAAATCAGGAATCTCTTCTCTCTTCTTATGATCCAGTGAAACCTTAAGCATAGGATAGTACTGGTCCTCCAACATTCTCCCACACCTGGTGGCTCCAGAAAACTGGCTTCAGGTGGGCTTGGACCTTTACCGTATTGTGAAAAAAGAACATGGCTTTGAACATCATCTCGGCATCAAGCTCAAGCTGCCCGTCCCAGCGCCTTCAGCATGTCAGCTCCTGCTTTGTGATATCATACTGTCCCTGTTTCCCTCAAACTGCTTTAACTTAAATGTTCACTGCCCTCTTCAGTTTTTGAGTTATTACTATTATTTGCATCTGTGTTCTGCTCATATATAAAGGAAAATATTTCATCTAATATTTGTGCATTTGAAGACAGTAATTTTTAAGAGGCCATTTCCTGACCCCATACATCATGTTGCCTTAGTTCAATGTTTATCTCTAGACCTTCCTTTTCCATTTGGCTTGGTTCTGTTAATATTTATCTCCTCCCCAGAACATGAGAAGCATTGGTGTAGATTGCCTGCAGGAATCCGTTTACAGGACTAGAGAGCACATTTGGCTCCATTTTAGAAATGTGTCTTCTTGACCTCTGGGGCCCTCAATGGCTTGAAAGTCCTGAGCATAATCTTCTGTGGGGATTTGTTCAGTTGTCTATTATGGTCCACACTCTGTGATATGGCTTCCAGTATTCTCATTGTGGAAAGGTTAAGCTATCCCAACTTTATTTTTTGAGTGAAAATGTCCATAAGGTGTTAGCCCTGTCAGAGAACAGATTGAAACAAGCTGTAACTTCAATCAGACGTTAAGCCTGTACCAGCCCTGGAGGGAAAACTCCGTGGTGAACAGAGGGTTTCCTTAGAAAACGGAACAATCACTTTTTAACTCCAAAGTTACAGACCCAAGAATTTGGGAGACTGAGACAGAAGGATCACAAGTTTGACGCCAGCCTAAGCTACTTAGAGATTTTCAGGATAGCCTATGCTACATAGTAAGCAAATTCTCAACAAATAAAGTTACTGAACAACCCCATTTGTCACCTATTATTCTTGAAATGCTATAGTTTCCAACCGCAGATCTGGGATTCCTGTCCTTACAAATGCATACTTTTGTTCCAGGGTTTTTGCACAACTTCTGTTGGGAAATCTCATCATATAACAGACTATACTATACTATCACCATAGAAATACCCTATGTTAAGACCCAGTGTCCTGAATCCGTGGTTTTACTAGTTGAGATTGTACTGCTGTTTGCAATGATCATAGCACTTTCTGTCCTAAAGACCTTGGAGCAAAGGGAAGATGCTGCCTTGTGGGTCTTTCTTTTCTGAGGACAGAGTCCTTTATTTATATTCGGACTCACCAGGGTTTGCAAGCAGGGTGGGAGGTTCATTCTACAGTGCAGCTTCTTGACTGTGTGTGGTCCACTTCCATTGATCAATACATGAAAAGATGAGCCAGACAGAAATGTCAGTAGCTTTCTCTGTTTCCCAGGATGGGTAGGAATGTGAACCCAGATGTTTCTCATAGCCTCCTGCTAACATATGCTGTGTAACTTATGGTAACAAAACAACAAATCTGCCCTGGGTACTCTGTCTGCTGCCAACTGTAAATCCCAATCGTTTGATAATAGGCAAATCTTTGAATATTTTGTTTGTTTCATAATAGGTAAATCAGGTCACACTGATAAGACTTCAAGTTGTACAGTGATACTGGGCACATAGAACTTGTCTTTCACTCTGAAAGTCCTCGCAGAGCTTAGGTGGAAGGATGCTCTGTCAAAGTACCAATCAGCACAAGGAAAAGGCCTTGGTCCCCTGAAACAGGGAAGACGCACGGTCAACTGTACTTATCCTTTGAATCCTGAAAGCACATTAAGAAAGAATAACAGCAGTGCGCTGTGTGTAGACATTGCTAATTAATAAGTAATTTCAATTCTCCCAGAGGTAAAACATTAATATTTTTAAATGAAAGTAAGCATCGCATGTGACGTTCTAATTGTTATAAAAATATTTAATTGTGATATCAGTTTAATTATATAAGCATCTCATAGTGATGTAAATAATATTATCTACATAGCTATACATATTTTGTGCTTTCCCAGAGACAAAGGATCTTAAATTAATAACTATTTAAGGCTGCCTGCCGGGCCATGGAGGACCTACTTACAATGCAGATGCCTACATCTGTGAGTTTTAACAGCAAGAAAATGTTCTTTGTTTTCACGAGGAGGGAAAAGTTGCATTTTCTTATATAAATTTTACTCTTGATGTTATTAGGAGGGATTAGGGTGGAGTTGAAGTAATCTAAAATTTAATTAACCTAATCCCTTTAACAAGAATTGTTTTCATACTGATAATTCTCTGTAACAACAGCATTACAGATCATACCTATGTGAAATATTTACACGAAATATTTTAGCATATAATCTCTCCTTTGGCTCCATTGGGAATGGCAAGATTTTTGATTCCTTAGGTTTCTTTGTTTTCTTTCTCTCCCACATATATATAGAGGACAGGAATGAATGAAGCTCTCCCCTACGTCCCTCTTATTTCATCCTTTCTAGTTTTCTCCCAGTGTCACTTCTCTTGGTAAATTATGCTAATGGCTATCAAATCATCAATCTCCTAAAAGAGTATGACTGCCATGAAATAAGGGAAACAGTGGATTGATTTTTTTTTTTTTTTTTGGTATCAGCAGTCATTTGGTGTAGATTCTCATTTCAAATGATTTGTTTACCCATCGATTGCAATAAATTGCTGTGCTGCTGAGAATACCCCCTAAGAGTAGAGTCAGATGAAGGACAAACCTGTCATTCTGGTCACCTCCTTTGATGATCCCCTGTGTAAATTACAAATTGTTCTTAATCTGCTCGAATGTCATGTTATCAGCCAGACCTTCTCTGACCTCTCGGTATAAAATTACTATCAGCATCCCTCTCGCAATGGTGCTCTCCTTCTGTTGGCGTTACTTTTCCCTTAGTACCTGCCATCATACTGCATTATATGGGATTGTGTATTTATTTGCTTTAGTGCATCTAATCCGCCTGGAATGGAAGCACCATAGAAGGCAAGGGTCAGAGTCTGTTCACTGTTGTGTCTTAGGAGCCCCAGACAAGCCCCGTTAATACAGTCCTATAGTAAGTGATAAATAGGGACTGTTGAATGTAAGAATCTTTTGTCTTTAGGTCTGTGTGAAGCTGAGAGAAAATGCATGTTTTGTTGGCCTTCACTCAGAGCTGCCTGTCCTCCTGAGCACAAGGGAAAGGGTGCCTCTTCTCAAAGGACAACAGAGACCCGGGTTTCCTGTGCTCCTTTAAGAAAGGACTAATATACAGACTTGGGGGGGGGGTGTTCCAAACCTCACATGTTTACAAGTCTAAGAATAATATAAAGTAGAGGATCTTCAAGAATGTCCGTGGCACTAGGTCTGTAGGAAATAGACAGGGGCTACAAACTTGAAGAGGGGCTTGAATGAGTGAGTGGGTTTATCTTGTGAAGCTAAGCGACGTTTCCTATTTCAAGATTTCTCAGCTGCTCATGAGGGTTTAAACAAAATCTTAAACTGTTTTTCAAAATTAAAAATTAAAAACAAGTCCTTGTATCTTAGGCATTTTCTCTTGAGCAGCCACTACTGCTCCTAAGTCAAGGCTCTGATACAGGCACCCACCCTGGCTTGGGCTTAGAACGTATAGCCGGGCATCTTTCTGGCTCCGCTTCTTATCCACTTGAAGTGACCTGGGCAGGTTTGTAACACTTCTCTATGCTTGACTCCCCTCTTCTCTGAAGGAGGAGTGACAGGGATTGCCCAGGACATGTAAAATGCCTAAGTGCAAAGTGAATGAGGTGTGTGTCAGAGGTATTGACATCACCTTCATTTCATGAAGGGGTGGATACATTTTAGACAGATTTCTTTAGTAATGTTTTTGGGAAGGGTTTGTTATTATTGACACATCTGCAGAATCAGCCTGAAGAGCCTCCTCTTTATTTGGTCCCAGTACCTTTTTCCCACCTGAGAATCTTTGCACACCTAGGCTGAAGGTGAACAAATATGGTCTCCCACCAAGAGTCAACACGAATGTATGACCACTCTCTTTACTGTGTACAGCACGACCCCCTTCCCTTGTCCCCACACTCCTGACCACAGATGAAGACAGTTCTGTCAGGACAAAGATGATAACATCCAAGTTCATGGTTATGCAGATGGCTGCTTGCTGACAGCTTTTGGAATGACCATGTTTTAAAAGTAAATTTCAAGTGAAGGTATGATCCGTGTAAATCTGACCCCTTCCGGTGAAATGTGCATTTACATATATTTGGAATTTATAAATCCTGACAGATTCCACAATATTTATAGCCCTCCATAAAAAGCCTTTGCCAGTTTGCAGAGCTTTGCATTTGGCGCTCTGGTGTGCTTAAGGGAGTTTAAATAATAATAAATTTGGTGATTTATTCCACCTGGAACAGAAAGTGATCCGCCCCCCCGCCCCCACCCCCGCCCCAGCTCATTTGGAAGGGGATGCCTATAAATAGTGCTGCAGACGCTGGGATCAGGAATAGGGAATTGAAATTTGAGAGAGAAGTACAGCAACATTTCCATTATAACTGATTTCTTGAGTATATTTTTAAAACATTTCTGTTCCTCCCATAATATCCCTTCTCTCCTTTCTCCTGCCTCATCTCAATTATACCTGACTCTTTCAAGCCTGTTGCCAATGTTCGGATTCAATTGCTCTAATGGGAAAGGGAGAAAGAGTATTAGCTGACTAGGTAGGAGCAAGCTTCCTCTAGGGAGGACAGGGCAGTTCTTCAGTGCCCATCTTGTATTGCATGGGAGTCAGCAGGTAACTGAGTGTCTACATCTACAGTGTAAATTAATTACCAGAGCTCCATCTCACACACCCAACAGATGATATGATCAAAAGCTCACACTTCATGAAAAGAATAAGAGAGGAATTCTAAGTCTAATTCCAAGAGAAAGCCTGAGGACAGTATGAGAAGGTAGAGTCTTCCAACCAGTCATGTTCACAAACACCCAGAACAGGGTGAGAGAATGTAGCAATCCCTCTTGTTCATAGTTTCATTGTGCATGGTGCCGGCTATGGGTGGTCAACCAGGCTCCAAAGTATTAGGTGGGGAAACCTAGAAATAAACAGTTTGTTTACGTTTTACACTGTGCACTGTTGTAAGCAATGTGGTAAGATCTCTTATGCCTTGACTCCATCCCACCATTTGGGAGTATTAATCGTCCCTTAGCTTTGTATTCACACTGTAGATACTTCCCACCCATTGGTCATGGATAGCATCTCAGCTCTCAGAGCAGCAATCCCCAGAGTCACAGTATTCATCTGTTAGCACTATGTCAAGAGCATTGATCCGTATCACCCATTTCCATCTCCTCACATAGACTATACAGTCAATAGTCATCGCAGAAGGAGGAGCATACAAAGATATTATGTGAGTGACCTCATTCACATAGTTTTTACTATAAGACATTATTCTATGAGGAGTCATTGTTAAGTCCTTATTGTGAAAAATTATAAATACTATTTCTATAGGTTAAGTAGGTTAAGTAGGTATAGAAAAAAATATATATATGTATATATATATATATATATATATATATATATATATATACTGAGCTTAGTGTGACCTGAGACTTTAAGTATTCCGTGAGGGTCTTAGGAGATATCCCCTGAAAATACGGAGAAACTATAATGATTCACTCTACCTGAGTAGTGACTTTGGATGTTGCTATCTGCTTTTCTCTTTCTTTTCTTTTTTTTTTTTTTTTATTTTTCGAGACAGGGTTTCTCCATAGCTTTTGGTTCCTGTCCTGGAACTAGCTCTTGTAGACCAGGCTGGCCTCGAACTCACAGAGACCCGCCTGCCTCTGCCTCCCAAGTGCTGGGATTAAAGGTGTGAGGTGGGCGGTCCTTGGGCTTCCCACAGGTCAGGGAACCCTGATTGCTCTTCAAGCAGATGAGGGAGGGGGACTTGATGGGGGGAGGGGGAGGGAAATGGGAAGCAGTTGCGGGGAGGAGGCAGAAATCCTAAATAAATAAATAAATAAATAAATAAATAAAGGCGTGCGCCACCACCGCCCAGCTCTGCTATTCTTTTGAAAGAAAAAATTTAAGCCATATCAAGTCATTCTCTCCAGATTCTACCAGGGAAAGCCGAGAAGAGGCATTTAGTGCCGCAAAAGCAGCATTACAACTTGTGACATCACGGGCGGTTTATTTCCAGCTTCTAGTTTGAGTGGGTTGTAAAGGAAGTAGCATTTGTAAGGAGAAGAATAATTAACATCCACTGAGAGCTGCCTATGGGCAGCTGTAAAGTCACAAATACACAAGTGTCTGGTTGGGTGAATAGCGCCTTCTTCGTTGCCCGGAGCTGGTCCTCCTCGATCAGAAGACTCCATGTCTGCAGTCAACTCACCATGGGGTGAGGATACTGGGGAGGGAGTGCAGAAAGCTGCCTGTGGCAAAATGCTACTCTGCTCCACGCAGGGCACTGTGTTCAATTCATTAGAATACGTGACATTCAGGCACACTGTTGCAGCCTCCCACATCCCACAGGTTCTCATGCTGCTTTCAGTGCTCCTTGTTTGGTGGCATTCAAGTGCTGTGCTTCCAAGCCCAGGATGGTTGCCTATGCACTGCAAATATATAGATTATTTCTTGTCAATGTTCCCAAAAGGATGCGGTGTAGTAAGTATTTACATACCATTTACATTTAAATCATCTGCAGCTGATTTGAAGTGTATGCAAATAGTATGCCATTTAAAATTAGGCAGATTTGGGTATCCGTGGGGGACCTAGAAGCAATACCTCAAGGATACCGAGGTATAACTATAGTGGACTCTTCTGTGTTCCGTTCCTTGGAACACATCCTCAGCCCCAGACATTCCTGAGCACTCGGCTCATATCTACCTATTAGGATGCCAGATGTTTGGATCCAACCCCAGAGTTTGCCTTGGACCGCATTTTAATGATTTGTGGTGAATAAAGTAAACGTTTTAAAACCAGGTTTTATGAAGCAGGGACCCAGTTAAGTATGATGGATTCAGGGCAAAGCCAAGAGAGAGCTGAATGTTAATGAGGGTACCCTTGGCTATATAGGACAAGGGTCAGCATCTATCATTCATGGTTAAATCCAAAGGCCTGCTTTAGAAGTGAACTGTTGAAGAACCATCCTTAACTAAGACCTGAATAAGGATGGCATCAGTAGACAAGGGAAGTGGAAGGGGAAATCTCAGGAAGCCTCAACCTAGACAAAGAGCTACAGGCAACTAAGGAATTCTGAGAATGGGCAATAGAGTCTTTCCAGGGAAGAGCAAACCAACTGATTATCCATAACCAAATGGTCAGCCCTGAAAACATGCATATAAGTAACATGATAGGTACTGAGCACATTGCATTCATAGATTTAGGAACAAACACACACACACATGCACACATAGTTGACTTTTTAAGCTAGACATTTGGAAGAGCAAGGGAGGATACATAAGAGGAATTGGAGGAAGCAAAGGGAAAGAGAGAAATGATGTAATCATATTTTAATTTTAAAAAATAATCAAGTTCTAAGGAATATCAAGTCTCCCTGCCTTCCTTGCAGGACCTTTCTAGGCGGAAGTAGAATGATTGAGCTATTAGGTAGTTCTGTATCTTTGTGCCTCTGTGATCATATTATGGGTCTAAGACACAGGAGTAAATGAACTTTTCTTATCCTTGAAGCCCATAGAAAGACAAGAAAATTACCATCTTAATTTTACATGGTTTATTTTTTTATACATTATGTGTATAAGTGTTTTGTATCTCTGTGTACCATTTACATGCCTGGTGCTTGTGGAGGTCAGAAGAGGGAACCTAATGTCCTAGAACTAGAGTTCCAAGGAGTTGTGAGCTGCCATGTAGGTGGTACAAGGAACTGAGCCGAGGACTTCTGAAAAAGCATCCCATGTTCATAATTGTTGAGCCCTCTTTCCTGCTCTATAATAAAAAGGCTAGTATAGAGGAGAATCCAGTTGGGGAAAGAAAACTTTAGTGATTTTGTTATTGTTTTCTGTCTTAGCTTGTTAGCAATCAGCAATAAGGTAAGACGGTGTTGAGGCAATATTTTAATGACCCCTCCTTTATTCTTCTTCCGTAGGGCAACCCTTACATGTGCAATAACGAGTGTGACGCAAGTACCCCTGAACTGGCGCACCCTCCTGAGCTCATGTTTGATTTTGAAGGACGACATCCCTCTACATTTTGGCAGTCTGCTACTTGGAAGGAGTACCCCAAACCTCTCCAGGTTAACATCACTTTGTCTTGGAGCAAAACCATTGAGCTCACAGACAATATAGTTATTACCTTCGAATCGGGGCGTCCAGACCAAATGATCCTGGAGAAATCTCTCGATTATGGACGAACATGGCAGCCCTATCAGTATTACGCCACAGACTGCCTCGATGCTTTTCACATGGACCCGAAGTCCGTGAAGGATTTGTCCCAGCAGTCCGTCTTAGAGATTATTTGCACAGAGGAGTACTCCACCGGGTACTCCACAAACAGCAAAATTATTCACTTTGAGATCAAAGACAGGTTTGCGTTTTTCGCTGGACCTCGGCTGCGAAATATGGCCTCCCTCTATGGACAGCTGGATACAACCAAGAAGCTCAGAGATTTCTTCACAGTCACGGACCTGAGGATCAGGCTCTTGAGACCCGCCGTAGGGGAAATATTTGTAGATGAGCTGCATTTGGCACGTTACTTTTATGCGATCTCAGACATAAAGGTGCGAGGAAGGTAAGAGAACCCCTGCCCATCTTGAATGGAAATAACTGTGTGTACAAAAAAAAAATATGCCCAGGGTTGGTGACATTAGTCAATTTTTATTTATTTTCTGAGGGCCACCAATACGCGAGGAGGTTCTAAAGCCGTCTGAGACCTTTTGGCTCAGCAATGATTTACAAACCCACACTGGTTATCAGTCTTCAGGAGTCTTTAGAATTCAAACAAAAGAAAACATAGTCATCTTACCTGAAGCTTAATATTCCCTGGTAAGGTGAGGCTTAAGCCAACATAGTGAGGCTGCTTGCTCTGTTAGAGGGGAAGAGAGAAATAAGGTTCTGTCTTGCATTTACCAATGCAAGCAAGAATCACCCTGCAATGATCCCTTACACCGTCAGAACAAAAAGCACCTGAGACGTAAAATGCATTTCTTCAAGAGTGGTAAGCTTCCTCTTTTAGAGGTCTTGAACACTTTGTATTAAAAAATATTCCACATGTAAAATATGGGTTGGGGACTCTTCACTTGGTAGGCCAAGGGCAGATGGACAAGAGTTGTAACATCAGTAGTTATGATCATGGATACCTTGTTTTAATAGTATACCAAACTACAATTGATTATAAAGAATTTTGAAGATGTATGAGTGAAAACTCCGATAATGAGAACAAAAACTACCAACATGAGAGACTTTTATTCATCAAGGCATGGTGAGAGTAGACACATAAGATAGTGGGCAGGAAAAAAAAGAAAATATAAAGAAAGAGATAAACATTTTTAAATCTGAGAATATATGAGGATAAGTATATAAAGTGTATAATGGTAAATTTGGCATATTGATCTTGATAAGCATAAATTTAGACAGATAAATCAGGATTCATTCAATAGGCTGGCTTTCAGATTCCTTTGGGTCTGCCCAGGCCTCAGAAATTGGAGGTGCTGGAAATCTGGCCCTTCAGAGAGTTGTCTGTCACATATGAGTAAAAAGGTGTTTGCAGCTATGAAGATGGGGTCCTAGTGAGAGTAAGAAAGGCAGTAAAGCTTTTCAGCTTACGGTGGCATCTAAGGTTTCAGGATGTTCACAATGGAAAGACAGCATGAACTTGCAGCTATATCCTCTGCTTCCTCTTGTGTTCCTCATGATCAGTAAAGAATCTTTAGCTACAGACCTTATTGTCAACCTCTAACCAAGGCCTTAGTGACAGATGCTGACAACATCTTGACAGCAAATTAGTATTTTTTTGAGGGATTTGTGCCCTAGTATATGGATAGCCACATTGATCTTGGGAGCCCTAGTGTTTTAAGAAGTGTTTACAGATTAGCAGGAGTCTATGAATGGGCAGTAGGAAGTTGTCTTAGCAGACTTGAGCATGTGTTGTACCAAAATGCCCCATTATGTTAAGGAACATCTTAGTAAAAGACTTTACGTTTAAAATGTCATCTTATCCAATCTCAAGTGCATGTACTATATGAAAAATATTTGATATTTTTAACAACAGCATGCCAACATCAAATGACAAATATTCAATATGGCTGAAAGAATAAAACTCTAAATGAATAGCCCGAGATTTGTGTGGTTTGGTAACATTGAATTCAGGCAGGTCAGTTTCTGGCAGTTTCAGTACTTCTTAACCTGAACTTGAGTTTCTGTAGACCACTGCACCCAAACACTGTGATTTGGCTCTGTCAGAAAGACAACATTTTGGGGGGTTTCAGTTATGAAATATCTGCTGCTGGAGATTATTTTTGCTATGGGAAATTCATTTCTCTCCTCTCTGATTCTTTGAAAGAAAGTATAAACTGCATTTTCGAGCTAAGGAGAGCTTTATGCATGCTCCATTGGAGTTAGACAGGTCCTCTCCTAAAGATGGCCTGCCAAGAACATCTAATCCCTCTGGACCTCTCACCTTACTGCTAAGCCTCACCTTGGCAATGACCTCCGGCTGCTTGTCACTGGCTCTGAGGAGTTAGCAGTACCCAGATTCCATCAAACCTCTTGAGTCTCACCTCCCCTGTCATTCCTGTTCACCAGTCAGCTGCAAGCTAGCGAGAAGCAGCTGAACAAAAGCAAAAGGGCCAGTGGAGGTGAGGTAAGCCCATACGGTGCTGCTCCGTCACCTGCTGCTCTGTCCAAATTTTTCGGGGCAAACCGATGCTAGCATGTACTGCACTAGGCACCAGATGGCTGGAGTATTTTTAGTCCTGGGGGAGGGACTAAAGAAGCCGGGCCTGATGGCTCCGGTGTGTCTCTGGCTTTCAAGTTATGTAAGGAGTATTTGTTCATGATGGAGCCACTAAACGGAAAGCTGAGCAACTGTGGAGCATTAGGCCTTTCAGCCTAGACACTGATGATTTTACCGTTGAAGATTTCAGGATTCATGTTTTTGGTTGTCTTTCCTTTAAACAACAGGTCATCTATAGAAAGATTACCTATTAGTTGATGATTTTTTTTTTATTGGGAAGTTCTAAATTTTCCAAAACGTAAGAAAGGGCATAGTTTCTTGTAGCTTGTCTTTCCATCCCCTGGTCACACAAACCTAGAATCTTATATACGTGTCTTTTTCCAGAAATAATAATGCCATTTTTCTGTTGTCACTTCCAATACCATCCAAGCAAAATGTGGGAATTTATATAAGTCATTATATAAATTTTGTATGAAGACCAGCTATAAATATTTGCAATACCGTCAACAGAAAATATATGTTTCTATCTTGAACTATTAAACTATGAAATGGAAATAGTTGAAGATATAGTGTAAATATGCATATGTAGATTTTATAATGACTATTTTATTTAACATAAAAGCAATGTTTTGACTGTCATCAGATTAATGAATCATTTGGGCTATTGGTTCTCAATCTGTGGGTTGCAATCCCCACAAGGTTTCAAGTATCAGATATCCTGGATACTAGATATCTACATTATGATTCATAACAGCAGCAAAATTACAGCTATGAAGTAGCAGCGAAAAAATTTTATGGCTGGGGGTCTCCACATCATGAGGAACTATAGTAAAGGATCGCAGCGTTAAGAAGGTTGAGAACCACTAGCTTAGGCTTTTTTAACATGGGATACATCCAGTATCTATTGAACTGATAGAAAAACTTATAATATTATCATAAAATGCATTTCTCCTTTGCTACGTGTTTATTTTGCTTTCATTTACCGCATGAGTATTTATCAAGATAATGAAGGAAAAAGAGGAAGCAATGCGCTTGGCCATCTTAGTAACTCCATGGCACTTACATTGTTCAATAAACCTAATAATCTTCCTGGGCTAATTCTGACTTATGGCTGTCCTGCTTCAGTAAATCAGGGTGATTTTCTCCAGTGAATAATAGAGAAGTGCAGTGTGCCAGTACGTTAATTAAAGAGCCACTCTCTTAGTCTTGATCTCATTTTAATTTACAGGGTAATACTACAATAATATCACTAATGGAAGGTACATTAAAGGGCATCAAGTAGCATTAACTGTATTAAATTATGGTACTTGTGTTAATTAACTGCCGAAGCAAGATGGTTCTAATGGCCACAAGTTCGTCTAGTGCATAAATAAAACGTACCCAGATGAAAGGTGAGAGGAGAAATGAAGAGTACATGTTTGTTCTCAACATTTTTTTTTCATACAGACAGGGGGTTAAGTCCAGAAGTCATTAAATATATAATGTCCAAAAGGTTTCTTAGTTACACTGTGGGAGGTTTAGATTTTCAAGTACCATGTTTCCTTTTGAGCTTTCTTTCCACAATTAAATTAATTAAAACCTAGATACTTGTCAGATGCAGCGCTTTTATCAGAATATAAGCTAAACATTCCTTTTTGTGTCTTTGAGGTAACACTGAGGAAGTAGTGTGATTTATTATAATAGGTTTTTAAGTCTGAAAGATAAATGAGCATTTGGTAATAAGCCCATTTGTTTCCAAGATGTATTATCAGCAATGTATCAAACTATGGCTTTAGACATTGGATAATAGAATTTCTCCTCTAACAACATAAGCACGAAGGTAGAATTGAAAGAAATATTCAGATCTGATCAACATCTCAATTGCTTGTCTTTTACAATACATTCTTAAAGGTAATTCATACCTTTTCAATGGTGTTTATTCATTTCTTATCCCATGCAGTGCCTACTCGGCTTCCTTTATAGGTTGGCTGTCAAAATAACAAATAGCCTATGGTTTAGCTTATCCATAGCTTAGCTTTCCAAAATTTTCACTGAGGCAAGTGCAAAGACGTTAGATAAAAAATTCCAGAAATAACTAATTAATAAGTTTTAAGTGGATTTTGTTACAGAACATGGTTATAATTATATTTACTATGGGTTATAATTGTTAGATGCTTGCTGTGACATATTTTTAATTTAAATTTTATAGTTATGTAAACATAAGATACAAACATAGTATGTATGAGACTCGGTGCTCTCTTCCTTTTTAGACACCCTTTGGGAGTTTTGAACTATAACCATGCCCCAATTACAGAAATCAACCGAAATTTATTTATTTGTTTATTTACTTATTTTTCTTTCCTCATTCCGTTGCTTTCCCCTAAGAAAAGAGTCTGAGGACACTAGCACAGAAGCTGTATTTCAGCATCCTTTCTTGAGCATTCTTAACTGTCCAATCCAGTCTCCTTTTACAGAACTCAAGGCTAAACAGGCCAGTGACAAAGCTACTTCCCCAGGGTGTTATAGAGAGAAAGGCTCCCTACATTCTCTCTCTTAGGAGTAAACTTTACATCCATATAACCTGACTGCTTGAATGTCATCACCTTGGGTTTCGTTTTTTGTAACTGGGACAAGGTCAAGAAGTTGGTACCCAAGTAAGTAATCTTGAGTAAGCAAGAACATTTGTGTGTGGAGTGCAGCAGTTAAGAGCACTGGTTGCTTCTCCTGAGAACCTGGGGTTTGATTCCAAGCACCTACAAGACAGCTCACAACCATCTACAATTCTACTTCCAGGAGATCCCCATCCTCTCTTCGACCACTATGGGCACCAGGCACACATATGGTGCACAGACATCCATGCAGACAAACACCCATTTATGAAGAACGCCTGTGAAACTTTTTAAGTACATAGACAACTTTGAATCTCAAAAGCATGGGATAAATCCGGACTAGCTGAACATAGCGGACAATGAGGAATACTGAGAATTCAAGAACAATTGCAGTGGGTTTTTGATCCTACTGCACGTACTGGCTTTCTGGGAGCCTAGGCAGTTTGAATGCTCACCTTACGAGACCTGGATAGAGGTGGGCAGTCCTTGGGCTTCCCACAGGTCAGGGAACCCTGATTGCTCTTCGAGCAGATGAGGGGGGGGGGACTTGATCGGGGGAGGGGGAGGGAAATGGGAAGCGGTTGTGGGGACGAGGCAGAAATCCTTAATAAATAAATAAATTAAAAAAAAGCATTTGGAAAACATGGTGTCATGTAAACTGATTTGTGGGGGTTCTCTGTCATCCTTAGCCACAACTAAAATAAATTTGCCAAAGTCTTGAGGTTTCACTTTTCATGTAGAAAGCATGTGTGCTTTTGTCTTCTCATCCTCAGTTAGTCCTAATTATTGAAGTTGGACTTTGCGGCCACTTAGCAGATTCTGCTTTTACAGCATCTTCCTGGTACTCTGTTATTAATTCACGTTTCTCTGTCATCACGGAGCAGATTCTGGCTTTAGCAGTGGACATTCAGCAATGGCAGAAGGCGTAGTCCCTACTTTCAAAGAGCTCATGACCTGAAAGGGCATAGACAAGGGCTCTGATTATTTGCATCTTTTTTATCTTTTTTTAAATCTTTTTCTTTACTACAAGTTTGAAATTTGGTAGTTTTAAAAGAAAACAGACTTACTTATATTTCAGTTAGGGGAGTTGATAGAACTGCATATGGTGACCTCCTTCTTATGGGCATGGTCCCAAGACAGCCTAGGACAATGTATGGCATGAAACATGGGGAGTGCTTCTGGTCTTGCTAGTCTGTAAAGGCACCAGTATTCAATTGAGGGCATTCTCTCTGATCCCCTTATCTAAATCCTAACCACTTCCAAAGCCTCATCTTTAAAAGCCATCATTAAGTTATTTCTATTCTCTTAATACTCTATAGTGGGATAAATTTTAGTACACAAAGTCCCAGGAGATACATTCAAGCCATACCTCATCCATACCACTGTATGAATTCTTATGTGATAAAAGAACTACTAACTTAATGAAATGAGACTAGTAAAATGTTTGATAAGATCTGACATTCGTATGGTATCTTGAAACGTGTGGTGTAGTGTGCCAGGCAGCCAAGGCAACATGGAATTCTAGGCAGACAAATTACACACAAAACAGCACAGCCTGTTAAGGAATTTCAAAGGAGAAACGAAGTGTAGAATCCTGAGAGATTACTTCCCCCCATCTTCTCCCAGTGGACCGTCATCCCCTTTAAGAAGCGCTAAAGGATTCCTATGAAACTGTCTTTTGCAGTTGCTCATGTTATAATCCATCTAAAGTTATAAATGTTCACATGTGCGTTGAAAGCAGAGGAGAAACATTTTAAGACAGTAGTAGAAAATATTCCATTGTGTGAACACTGAAGGTGTTACATTTCTTAACTTAGGAACAATTATGCCCCCCAGACCTGGTGTTCAAGTTGAGAGTCAAGAAAAGCTCTTCAAAGCCTAGGAAGTCAGCACAGGGTGATGGGTTGAGATTCTCTTGTAGTGGCAACAGGGCCTGAGAACCAATTAAAATCTGATTAGGGACTGAGGGAAAGATTCCTTAGTCAGCTGAAGGGACAGCAGGGTTGGTGGATTGTGTCTTTAACATGGGGGATAAAATGCAGAAGCAGGGTGTTAGGCAATTGGTGCATAAGCTAGGTATTTGTGTTGTGCCATTCCCTGTGTAACAGCAGGAATCCAAGTGGATTCCAGTTCAGACTCCTAAACAGGCAGTCTACAGTTTCATAGAGGTTTGAATCATTAACGTTCTCACACTATATGGAGTTGGTAAAACTTGGGCAAGGGATCACACACACACACATATTTAAAAGGGTCATTTATAAGCCATTCTTGGAAGGTATTCTCCCAAGGAAATTGAGATATAATTTGAGAAAATCAAGCTAAAGGCAAATGTGCTGGTTCTCATCAATATGTAAGCAACCCGTTTAGCATTTGTATAACCTTCAGCTCCTAGGATTCTTGTTGATTGTTTTACTTCCATTGATCCTCACAAGATGCTCATAAGATGGATGGATTTACATCATTTTACAGATGAGAAGACTGAGGACCAGAGATGTGTCAGGACTTCTTTTATCTGACATCACTCACATCATCAAGTGTCAAGTCAACCTCCTGACTCTGTGATGGTCTGTAGCCCAAGCTTTGCAGCCCACGGTAGCCTGAATGCAGCTTCATAGACACAGGAGACTCAGAAAATCCTGCAAAGGATCTCTCTGTAAACAGCAAAGCAAACTCTTACGTCTTACATCCCTGCCATTCATGACGTGTCCATGAGTCACAGGTTTTGTGAGGTTTTCTGCTTGCTCTTCCAGCACATCGTCTGTCTGTTCTCTGCTTATTCGCTCTCTAATTTCTTCATTTTACTTTTATCAACTTTTGTGACTGCATTAAATTACTTTACCTATGAGATATAGGGACTTTACAGCCAAAGTCATATTATGGTGATATTGTGCTATTTCCTAAGAGTAAGAAATGAATTGAATTTTCTGAATATTTCCTCCAACATTTCTCTGAAAATTTAAATACCTGGCACTGCATTTCATTAGAATAAGTCATCAAAACTACAGCAGTAACTGATAGTACTGGATAAACTGGGCAATGGTGAGTCATGCTAGCCTTTTTAAGGGAACTCATCCTTTGCATGAGGACCTCTGGTTTTCTTTTTGACACAGTCTATCAGTACCCATGCTGTCTTCTAATGCATGTCCTATTTTGTAACATGAAATTTCATACATTTATAATAAGTGATCCTATCACACAAGTCTTTTTTTCAAACTAAATGAATTTTTAACCACTCCTTTATCAAACATTTCATTTGGTCCTATTTTAAAAGGAGAATAAAGTCCAATAACTAAAATTATTCCAAGTAAAGATTTGTGACCACAAAATAACAATAAAAATCTGTGCCAAATCTGGCTATGACTTAGGCAGTGGGAACACTGGGGATAAAGTTGGTTATACAACTCAATTCAGGAGACACCTGTGGTCATTCCAATTTCAAGCTTATTCTTTTTGAAATCTTTGAAATTATTTTAATTATAAAGAGAATCTGTATGTAAGTGTCTCATTTTTCTTTAAGTTTTCTGGCCTTAAAAGTGGAAAATGTATCTTTTAAACTATAAACCTCGTTAACCTACAGGAACACAACCCGTGTTCAAACGTGTCTCTTTGTTAATTCTCAAGTGCTTATGTTTTCTGTTTTGTTTGTTTTAAAGCTAGCAGACTATTAAAGATGTCTTTCTTTAAAAGAAACATAAAGATATTTGAAGAAAATACCACATAATGAAGAAGTAAAAGAATTTCCCACCTCACGTTACTTAGTGTTTGCATACAAAGACGCAGCCCCATGGACAGTGCTAAATGCACTGGGATGGGCTTAGCACTCCCATCTATTATGCGGAGCCATGTTCTGTATCCTAATTCCTAATTTATTCGTTGTCATTTCCCCCAAAAGTCTTGGGGGGGGGGGTTAGAAGCATTTCCAGATGCATTCAGAAACATTGGTCACGATCTAATATTTACTATTAGAGTTTTGGAGATCTATAGGCAATGCCTCAGTGAAAAAGGCCTTTCCCGTTATCCTTCCAATGCAATAATAGAAATTTGTTGTTGCAATTTGATTGATGTATTGCAATATATCAATATATCAACTAGAAGATGCAGCATAGGTCTATGTATGTCAAGTCAGCAAGTCACTTTTAGGATGAAGTGAGTTGAAAGGAGCTACCCCAGTGCATGCAAACTTGTGGTTGCTGTATTCTGCCTTAATTTTATAGATAGGGAAACTTCATCCAAACAAAGTTAACAGTAAGTGGCAAATGGGGGGCAGAGTGATTTAGAAATTATTTTTTGTTGGCTATAAATTTGTTTCTTACTTTGAAAAATAGTTGTTATACAGAGAGACAGGTTTAAAATATATAGTATAACAACCTCAAAAAAATATTGATCCAAAGATCCTGACCCAAAGCCTTAAAATGGAGATAGGTACACTAATAGCCCTTTATCCTGCCGTGGTTGTACTAGGGTAATAGTCATTGTGCTGGAAGTATAATGAGATTAAATTATAGAAACTATTAAGTTTTCAAAATGATTTTTATCTTAACAAAGCATTGGTTATGGGTTAAGAGGAGTAGAAGTATGTCCTGTACTCATAACTCCTGGAGAAGTCAGAGTCAGAAAAAAAAGCAGCACTGTCCCCCTTCTATAAAATGAGAATGTTTTCCTATATTCCTCAGAATTAATCCACAAATACCCTAATTCTCAATACATTTGAAAAATCCTCGCACTTATTTCCCTCAATGAAAATCACAATACTGAGCATATTACCACAGTAAACATTACCATTTTGTTTAAACCTAAGCCTTCAAAACAAACATAGCTATCTATCTATCTATCTATCTATCTATCTATATCTATGACACTATCTATCTATTTATGTATGTATATATGTATGTATGCATGTATCTATCTATCTATCTATCTATCTATCTATCTATCCATCATCTATCTATCTGTGTTTGTGCCTGTCCTTGTGTATGTGAACACGTATATATGTACTAATACACCTCAAGAACTAGTATTCACAGAAATCATGTTGGGTAGCAAAGTTCCTTCAAAAACTACATCATTGGACTTTTATTGTGATAAAAGAAAATAAATGAAAGCATCTATAGACTATTGGTGCATTGTGTGTATGCGTGTGTGTGTGTGTGTGTGTGCACTTACCTATGTGCTTAAATAGTGCTAAGAACAAACTGATTTTTTTTCAGAGCAAGCCAATTGTAGCTATCATCCTCGCTACACTGCTACACTAGGTAAAAGGCTACCTTTAATAGGAACTTTAATCAACCTTTTCGCATTTTATTTTTACCTTGCAAAAGTACCAGATACCTTTTTAAAATATTAAGAAATTATGTGCCAAACAGGAATAGATAAGAAGGATTATTTTTTGTTTTTGTTTTGCTCATCATAGATGTAAAATATGAACTACCAAGTGGTCCAATCTGGTGCATTCTGAGATAAATAGAGATGCTAAAGGATTTTGATTTCTCTGCGTGTGAGCTCCTCACACTCTATAGCAGAAAGTTAAAAATGTGCATTGAAAGGAAATTGAGATTAATTAGCAATTAATACAGATTGTCATTTGCTCTGGGTGGTATTTTTAAACTCACAGACTTATTTTAGTTAAACACAAAAATTTGAGCCCAGGAAGGCAAAGCTAAGGGGTATCACCTTGTCTAGGAAGCATGTTGCTCTTCTATTTGCTTTTACTCGTTTGAGGCTACCAGAATACCAGAGAAGCAATGCTGTTACAACATATTGGTGCCATCCATGTGTAATTATAGATCCTTCAGGGCTGCTGGGAACAGGGAACAGATGGGGGGAGGGTGGGCCAAGAAAGGACGGGAGGGGGAGTCTAAGAGGTCAGAGATTTGGCAGGTTAGGGAGAGACAGCATGATGAACTCCTGCACTGGATTTATATAGGCTGTGTGTGTGCCAAATGGGGAGTCATAACACCACAAAAAATCCTTTATTTTAGAACTGAAAGAAATCACAGAAATAATTTCATCTAACTCCCTTTTCAGACTGAAGCAGAATATAGTTAAGTGAATTGGCCTAGAATAATATTGTTGTGTAACTAGAATCTAGACCCAAATGGACTTGTGATCTACTAGTTGAGCTGTGCCTAGAACTATTAGACATGTCTCTACACGTACTAGAAACTTGGTAGATGAGTATTAAAGGCCTGAGTGAAATTTTAGAACATTCTTCTGCATAACACATAAATAAATAATCATTTGGCATATTGATACTCTTGCCCTTGGCATTCTGTGACCACCATTGCATATTTCACAATAAGGAGACGTGAATAGGAGAAAAACACTTTTTGTAACGCTGTTTATTTCACTCAACTCCACAAGATATATAAAGCTTCAGATTTCAATCCACTGTCCAAATTTAAGGAATATAATTTAATTACCTTGAGTTTCAATGTAAATGTCACACACATGAACTCAGATGCATTCAAACGCACCTATATACATGCATGCGCAATATACATACATACAAAAGATAATCACTTGGTTTTGGATTAAGAAGCAAAAAAGTAACCCATTACATTGAGTTTACCTAAAATGATATTATAAACTATGTGAGAACACAAAAATTGGAGGATTACAAAGCAGTAACGTGCCCTTTAGCTGGGACTCAGATTCTGCGGCATCTCATCCCAGAACTGTAATATGGAAAATAGCATTGTCCCCATGTCCCTTTGATGAATTTTCTTTAAGTGTCAATGTAAAATAAAACAGATATAAGCACTTGCATATTCTGTGCTTGCTAGTGTGTGGCAATGTGCCATTTCCTACAGAGAAAGATGAATGGCCACTGTTCCTGTTTTCAAGATGCTACCCTCTGCATGGACTGATAGATACTTCAACAGGAAATTATAAAACAACATGGCCTGGTCCATGATGAGGTTTCTGTGGCAGCGGTGAACAGGATGAGGGGTACCAGCCCATACCTCTGGGAAGAGAGACTCTGACCAAAAGACAAGATGTTCTGATGTTCTCAACGCAGTCAAGGCTATCACTGTAAACTACCGCGATAGCAAGGTGAAGTTATATGAAATTACCATGATGAGTAAAGAAAAAGAATTAGTATTATATGTTGATTAAAAATACCTTTTGTCCTGTGTTAGCACCAGTTAAATACGCAAACTTAAGCACATCTTTCTTCCCATTTCCGTAATATAAACATATCCAAAAACGTAGTTCACTGTATGGTTGTCTCAGATATAGGGACGTATTGATTAAAGTGTGGATTGGCAAGCCCACATGCTGTCTAATCACGCTGAATGACAGGCTCAATTTTAATAGACAGTGAATCCTGTTTTCATCATACATAAATGTTCTTTATGGAAAACAAGTGTTCTGAAGAAGCGGAAGAGTCCCTTTCAGATTACATGTTGTGTCTTTGTTTAGAATCAATGAGTTTCAAATAAGCCTTTTCCTACAAACAACAGCAGAGGCCAAGATTCCTATATTGTTTTACTTCCAAAGTAAGATGCCAAAGGACTTACATGCCACAGGAGAGTTTTTTGACACAAGCTAAAAAAGAAAATGTCACACAGTGTCCCATATTTGTTGACCAGCTCTGGTTCAAATGAAAAGACTGCAGTGGGTGACCTTTTGCTAGCTTGACCCTTTACTCACTGCTAGATAGAATGTAGAAAATCACAGAACTTAGATTTTGTCTTAATAGCTTAGTCCCTTGAGTTGTAAGATGGACAAAGACTTCCAAAATTGTTAATATAAGTGAAGTAGAAATATATAAATACATACTTTATTTTACCATAATGCACATGAATGCAGCCAGAATGCACTATCATCAATTTGAAAGAAGCTGTGGTTTGTTTTTAATATTATTGCTTCCACTTGTCTCACAACACATTGTCTTTATCTCAACCTGATGATTTATTTCACCGCTATCTCCACCTTTCTATCATGATGGGCTCAGCTTAAAACTGTGCTAATCTATAGTAATCCATATTCTATTGACTCTTCATTAATACCTTCTTATGTACCTTCAGGTTAATCACTCCTGACTTCTTAGGTTGCTCCATTTGTGAAAATTCCTGTGAAATTAAAATTTGCAGGTACAGAGAACTCAGCGGTCATTTTTGTACCCTGGCTCCTGGAGTCCTCCTGGGTGGATGCAGTTAAGTCTTATCCCATTTCTTCTGGGTCACAGGCATGCATTTTCCCTCACCAATGATGGATGGGTTTCTTTGACATTTTGCATGGAGGGCTCTTGAGAATGAAAATCATACTTATAAAAGATTCATTGGTTCATTCTACAGTCCTTACATTGTCACCTTGACTCACAGTGACAGTATCATGATATGCATTGACCCTGATGGGCCTTTCAAAGCAGGGGGAAATGTCTCAGGGTTCCTCTAAGAGATAAGAAGAGTATGGGACTGCCTTTTCACAGGATGCAATAGCCAAGGCAATTTTTAGTTCTCTTTTTCCCTTGGCTTTAGCAAAGATTCTTGTAAAAGGCAGCCAAAGCCAGTGTCTGCATGAGATTCAGAGGTTCCTCACTAGCTTGAGAAGCACATCCAGAAGAGAGGGAAACCCATGAAGTCTGAGAGAACTGCATCAGCGTTGGAGCAGGTGACAAGGCATAATTATGTGAGCTCATTAAAGTGTACAATTGATGAGATTAAAAGGGAATAATGCTGTTGATAAATGTGACATTCAAAACCCAATTAAAATAAGTCATTCTTTTAAATCACTTTTTCGTTAGCAGTCTTATTTCATATCCATTTCCTGTAGAGGAGAGCCCATTTTACAGGTGCAGTAGAATGCTTACAGACAAGGGTTTGGGAGGGCTTGGTGCTAACTCACGAGCATTCTGGCCATGGAAAACTAAATGTGGCTGACCTATCGGTGTCTGGGAAATGCTACCACGCCAGTGCTCGCTTCCTGGATGAATAAAGGAACAGGGTTGACTGAAGCATTAATAGAACCATAATTGCAGACGCATTACCATAATCATAAGAGGAATGTCACAGTTCAGATTTAACTACTTTGCACAAATAAAATGCTAAACTATAAAAACTGTAAAACATAGTTAGAGGAGGGCTCTGCACGTTGAGATATGTGTCTTTACACTCAACTAATTAGTTGCTACTGAATGTTTTTGCTTTGCTCGGTGGCATGTGGTACATAAATCATTGCAATATGTTAAATGCAAATGGCTGTTAATAGAGGAACCATCTGCTCTGTGCCGGAGAGTTTGTTCAAAGGAATGTGGCGAGCCTACTTTGGATAATGTTGAAGAACTCAAATATCAAATTTCTAAAATGAGCTGCCTCTGTTAACCCCAACATTACTAATACTCTCCTGGCCTTTCAAGTTCTACAAATGCATCCCCAAACAACTCCTCACAGCCTGTGCTGCTGAGAGCAACCCCACAGGCTACTTCCAAAGACAGGATACCTCACCAGTGAATCCTCACACGGCACAGACACTTGCAATGTCTTAAAACTGTGCTCGGAAATTTAGAACAACCAATAAATAATCGAGCTGTCATCTCCAAAGCATCTCTGCTACCATGAATAACACAGGCTCTCCATCCCTGTCCCTCCTGGAAGCTACTCATTTAAAGCTGTAGATCATCAGCATGCTGCTGGCTGATGATAAATTACTATAGGTATCATCAGTGTCTGCAACCTCCACCTCCCGTAATCAACAATACTGTATTTCTCCAAAAGATCATCAGTGCAAAGGAGAGCAATGATTTCTCTCCCAACATGCTTTATTAGATGCTGTCACAGAGCATCCTAATAATGTCCATTGGACTCAAGCGGTGACACTGTAAAACATGGGAATATTAGTGATAGGACAGAAATCAAAGCCTTCGGGTTCCCAATGCCATGCTCTGCTTTGCTGCCAAAGGAAGCAACCCTCAATCCTGCCCTTTCTAATCAGCTCCTGGTCAAGGTTGCTATCCAGATATTTAAGAGCAAGATGCCATGATGATCTATTATATTAATCCCCATTGGAAGTGTACTCAAATGGTGCAATCATGAAACAGAATCTTGGCCAGGAAAGAACAAGCTTAGAAATTAACTATGTGGATGAAAACCTTCAAGCACACAACTTCTCCGAAGCCAGACACAGGTATGATTCTTGGCGCACTGCTAACTTGGCTTCCTTGACCTTACTTTTTCCTCTTTCATCTCCCCGCCCCTTTTTGTTCTCTTGCTTTTATAGCATCTGATTTAAGACTGTGCTTTTGGGGATTCGCCTGCGGGAGAAGAGGCTGCAGGAGAGCTCATTAGCTCAGCAGATGCGCTATCCCTGGACGAATTATACAATGAAAAGCTGCTTCTGAGGGCCACCAAAAAGGAGCCAGGGCTTTGTGGAGGTGGGCAGCCCCGCAGTGCAGTACAAGCTCTGTATTTGTTAAAAGAGGGGGTTTTGTACTAAAAACATTTCCCTTTGTTTGTTCTCATGAAAAGAGGAGCCTCCTGAAGGCTGCTAGCATTTGATGACTCCATTTCAAAATGAACACTTGTCTGTTTCCATACTGGGCTGCTTCAGTTGAAAGTTAAAGAAAACCTTTCGGAGACGGAGAGACTGGCAGCGGAATCAGACAAGCCATACCTAAAAGGCAGAGCGCGCTAGCTGTGAATTTGAGAAGCTCCAATATTGAATTGGCTTCTAACAGTGATCCTGAGCAGGGATCGAGCCCATGTTTTAGATTGCAACCTGGAAAAAGAAAAAGAAACCTACATTGTCTAATTACATTCGTTTATTGAACTGTATGATCACTCTGGTTCCCATAACACCACTTTAATTCAGTTTAGATTTTGTTACTTCTTCCCCTCCAAAAGTAAAACTTTACCATAGAGGCATACTTATTGTTTTTAATGTTTGTGTTTGGAAACATTCACTAATTCATTTTCCCAGTTAATCACAAGGAAGAGAATAATTGATTCTTAGACCCTCGGATGATATTTACCAAAGTATTTATGGAAATATAAATGGACAGTTTCTTTGATCGAAAATTATGCTTTAATTTTTTTTAAGACTTGAACAGTCCACCTAGAAAGATATGAAAAACTAAGGAAAGGCAGCTGCGTTGATCAACCTTGAGTCCTCTGTAGAGGGAAGTGCACTGGGGTCAACTGTTGTCACCCAAGGATCTTGCAGGGCCTCTTTGGTCCACTCTGCTGACACTTAGTGACACGCACAACCCCAGCAGAGAGAGAATTTAAACATATCCCATCTGTTGGTGCTTTAATTTTTTAAAAATACCCATTCGATGAGTTTCTTGTCTGCAAAATTGCCAGTCTGCTGCATTTTTGAGGATTAGATCATGGTCTTAGGCCCCATGATAGAACAGCGATGGAAAAAGAAACTTCAAACCTCCCCTTTAATGCTTGTGCTTTTCTGTTTTGTTTTGCTTTTGTATTTTTTGTTTGTTTGTTTGTTTTTTGTTTTCTGAGACAGGGTTTCTCTGCGTACCCTTGGCTGTCCTGGAACTTGCTCTCTGTAGAGCAACCTGGCCTCAAACCCTGAGAGCTGACTGCCTCTGCCTGCCAAGTGCTGGGATTAATCAGTGTCTGTAATTCCAGAACACTCTGTTCTCATCTTTGTTCTGAAATGCCTCTGTTTTGAGAGTTCCAGCTGTGTCACTGAACAAAGGCAGACATTTATGTGTTGACAAATGTAAGAATAATTTGAGGGAGGTGCTGAGAGGACAGCTTAGTTGGTAAAGTACTTGTCACATAAGCAACAGAACCAGAATTCAATTTCTCGGAAGACATTTTGTAAAATCTTGGTGTGGTGGTGTGTACCTGTAATCCCAGTACTGGAGGGGCGGAAACGGGAGGGTCTCTGGGGCTTGCTGGCTAGCCAGTCTAGCTGAACTGCCAAGCTCCAGGTCCAGTGAGAGGCCTTGTTTCAAAGAATAAGGTGGAGACCAGTTGAGAAAGACATTAGACACAATATAATCATATATACACCTATAAATACACAAAAACATGAAATGATTTTTTTCACTTAGGGGTGTTGAGAAAATACTAAACTATTGAGCTAAATCCCCAGCTTAAAGATGAGGATAATTTTTTAGATTGTGGCTTCTAGGAAACACTTTAAAGCATAAGAGACAGTTTGATCTGTGGATAGAATATTATTTTTTCACACGAATGAAAACAGGTTGTATTTTATTTACTTTAAAAAAAAAACTGCCCCACATAGTCAAGCACTGACCCTGTTGGGTAGTTTCAAAATACTATTAAAAACATATTTAATGGATCTGTCTTTCTAAGAACGAAAAGACTTAATAATTCCAAGAAAGAACAGGAATGCCATTGTGTTGTAGGCCTCATTGGAAAAATTCCTCCCCATGTGTTGAGTTCGCCTCATGTATTTATCCGAGAACCGAAACCTAATGTTCAAGAGTTATATGAAAAACCAGTGTTGTATCGTATACCAGCCTGCACTGCCGGGCGCCACAATACATTATTAAAACGCAAAGGAGTTTACTATTTTGAAACAGGCTATAGACTGGAACCAGTGACGAGCAAAGGCTCAGAATAACAAGCTTGTATTTACTGTTCCTTATGTGACTCTGAACAACCCAGAGGATGACTTTCAAAGTCTGTAGGACGCGCTGGAAGGCAGAGCGCTCAGTGGCGCATAGACAGCTGTGCGCTGCTGTGGCACACGAGATTCTGCATCTCAGGGAAGCGTGCTTGTTTGGCTTCCTTCTTGGAAAAGGCACCGCTCTCCCTGGGGCAGGGAATCAGGTGGTATTTCATTTTATTCATGAGGGCAGCCCATCAGTCCGCATCTATTGTTCTAGAAAGCCCTCCTGCAGACTGATAACGGTTCTTATCCTGAATGTCCTCCATGCTGTTTTATATGCAACCTTCAGAGTGCCTCAGAGAGCCCTTTGTCTCCAGTGAAGCCCCACGTGAAAAGTGTGTCGCCTGCTTTGGGTTTTTGCTATTCTTTCCTTTACTCTAAAAGCAGTCAGGAAAGTTCTCATTCCTCGCTAGGTATTTGTTGTTAAGACACGGGGTGGAGTCTTCCCAGAACAGGGCCTGTTCACCAGCTCACTAGTCTGCCATGAGTAATTTGCGGATCTGTTTTCAAAAAATGGGCCTCACCGGGTATCTGTCTTCATAAAGCCCCGGATACCTATGGAAGTGCAGTTCAGTTGTAATAGCAATAGCAAGTCACCAAGCCTTGAAGGGGGCTGCAGTGTCTCTGCTGGTGTGACTGACGCAGGTGAAAAACCAGAAAAACAAAACAACAAAAGAAAACCACCACCACCACCACCACCAACAAAAAAAAAAAAAAAAAACCTGTCAGGGCCCCAGGGACCTGGGGAAAAAACTATCAGACGGCACAGTAGGGATCTACAGTCAACAGGAAATGGATGAAGACATTTTCTCCATAGATAATTTGGGTTTGGAGGAAGCTTCCTCCCAGGACACTTCAGCTCTCTAAGGAAACTCTCCTTTTACCTAGCATAAGAGTTCGAGGCCAGCCTGGTCTACAAGTGCTAGTTCCAAGACAGGCTCTAAAAGCTACAGAGAAACCCCCTCTCTCAAAAAAAAAAAAAAAAAAAAAAAAAAAAAAAAAAAGAGTTTGATAGAATGGGCTAGCCAGGGCGTGAAGGTGACTCTGTCAGGTATTTGGCCACCTTGTAGGCTGGAGAAAAAGACCTTTCCATTCTTTTGAGAGCAAGCCTGAGGCCGAGTGAGAGTTTTCCCAGAAAGAATGTCAGGGCAGTGGCCCAGACATGGCCTGCGGCTTTTTCCCTGATTGACTTCCTAACTGCCTGGCTGTGGAGTCTGCTCTGGATCTCAGACACATTTCTCTCAAGGTAATCTCACAAATGTGTTATATATATTTAGAGTTTTCCCCCTTTGGTGAGTTAAAAAAGGCTCTTCAGAGATGTCAAAACAAGTGAAATATTTATATCCAAGATAAATGTTCAGTAGCAGGTTTAAAAAGCAGCTGATCTTATGAAACTAGAATAGCACTTGGGGGTTGACTGCAAAGCACCCCTTACTTTTACACATTCCCACAAATTTGCTTAAAGATCCCTTTAACTTGACCGTATGATAGCATTTTATATGTTCATTTATAAAGAACCACAACTAGTCAGAATTTTTTGAAATCATATATATTTCTTAAAAAGGCAATTTCATTTTAGTTTGTTCTCTCCCCAGACGTAATCTCTTTCTTATCCTGGAAAAAAAATGAATTTTGGTTTTGGGAGGGGCAGTGAGCCTGGAAAGGGATGGCAGAAAGAGCAGTTGTTGCAAGCTGTGGGATCAAAGTTAGGGTGATATAGAGGACCTCAGAAGGGACAGCGGGGAATGGAGACCTGCAGTGAAAACAGTGGACACCGGGGCCGCTGGACCTCTGCCAGGAACCTCAGTGATCAGAGGGAGTGCCCTTAATCTGTCTCTCCATCGTTGACTCTCTGTACATCTTGGCAAGATGTCTTTATCTCTCACCTGAGAGAGTTAATACATAGCTTAGAAGGCTTCCTGTGTGCCAGGCACACGCACGGCATACAACTGGAATCTGTTACTGTTCATCTGTGCCTGTGGCGTACTGGCCCTCAGTTCCCAAACATCTTCTATTCTTTAACTGGGACCCTTATTAAATGTCTTATTAATATCTCAATTTCCCCAGGTTGTGTGGAGAGCCATGTTCTAATTACCAAGGGCTATGTACTGTTTTGCCTCTCCTCTGTCAGATGTACCCCCACTGCCTCCTCTCTTCCAAATGACCTCTCTCCTCCGGCCTCTACTTACCGCCCTCATATGACTCTCATTGCGCTTGCTGATAGCAACAGGTGATAACAATCTAAAGACTTCATTCAAGCATATCAGTTTCTGTCTCAGCCACAAGGATAGACTTGGGTTCTCTGCAAGAAATTTGGGGAAGCATGAGATGTCCAGCGCATAGAAAACGTAAAACAGAACCTGCATGCTGTCCTTATAGTCGGTAGGGCTGAGCGTTCACTAACATCAGTTTTCTCCTAATCAGCCAGAGCTCTCCCTCAGAAACCTAAATCATGCTGTGTTCTTGCTCGGCACCACCCAGTGGTGCCCCAGTGACTGAGATAACATGTGTTGATCTCTGGCGTCTAGCAGTGAGCCTTTGCCTCTCACTTAGGACATTTCCCTCTGGTTTCTTAGCTCAAGTCACAGAAGCTGATTTCTGTTCCTCAAAGGCCATGCTTGCTCTTCTTCTTTAGGATTTCCTCGCAAGCTTCTAGCTTCCTAGCACTAACAGGTTCCTCCGACTGATAGGATACCAGCACAGCAGAGACACCTCCCTAGACAAGACAACCCCCAGCAGAGACACGTCGGCAGTGGGGACACCCCCAGCAAAGACACCCCCCAGCAGAGACACCCCCATTGAAGACACACCCACAGCAGAGAAACACCCCCAGCAGAGAAACACCCCCAGCGGAGACACACCCCCAGCAGCAGTTCCATGCCCAGGCTGCTACTTCATAGCATTTAGCTCTATGTAGTCAAGGATTTTCGTTATCTGTTTTCTTTTTATTTTAATTCATTTTGACACCTGCATGAAAATGTAATTCAACTTAATAAATAAAACCCCATTTTTATCAAAAATGCCAAGGCTTAAAACTATTGAAAGCCATATTTTAGCCAATATTGATCAGTCATGTATACAAATATTTAATGAAGCTATTATCAGTCAGTAAAAAATATGCTAAACATTTCTTGTTGTTTTCTCTATAGCCATTTTCCTATACCAAATGTGTGTGTCGGGGGGTAGTTTTCAATCTGAGGATGAATTCAGGGCCTCCCACTTGCTTGATGAGCATGTTACCACTGAACGGTCTGTCTTACCACTCCTGGTCTCTTTTTGCTTTTTATTTTGGCACAGAGTCTCATTAAGTTGTTCAGGAAAGCTTTGAACTTGAGATGCTGCTGTCTGAGCCACCAAAATCACTGCAATCACAGCCGGGAACCACCCTTCCTGACTGCAGTATGATTTTAAATTATTATACTGGCCTATGCATGCTTGTGTAGAGAGAGGAGAGAACCCTAATGCAGTTACAAATGGCAAGGGAAATTTTATTGTCTTATCTGCTGTGCTTTAGGGAACCGTCTATGCACAGCCTGACAGAGTCACAAGAAGTCTACTCAAGGTACCATATCTTTATATAACCGAAAATACATAGAAAATGCTTGAGAATGACCACATACAAAGAATATATGCAAAATGCAACTAAGTTGAGGGGATGAATAAGAAAATTAGTCACCTGTGACGCTTGCACAGACTTGGGGAGATCAAACATCACCAATGTAGCTACGTCCTTCATCTCGGCCTTTCAATAGCAACAAGAAAGTTGCTATGCCCTTCACTATTTAAAGCTCCTACATGCAGTTCTAGAGAAATAGTTATTATGAAATGTTTTTTTCTCATTTTCCTCCTTTAGTCTGTGTATCCCCAACAATGTCAGGTTCTGTTGGTTTCAAGTGCTGTAGTGAATACATACATCTGAGATGCTTTTTTCACTCAGTATTTATTTGCTCCTGGGATTTATAAGCCATGAAATCACGCTCCGCTGTGTGAAGCCACCACTCTTATCCTGTTCCCTATCCTGTCAATGGGCACTGGATTACTTTCAACTACTGCTTTTACTGATGTTCCTGTTAGGAACATTTTGGTACAAGGATGCAAGAAGTATCTAGGGGCTGCCTTGGAAGGGAATGAATTACCGTGGGGTGCATAGCTCAGAGTCAATAGAATGAGACAGCTGCCATTTTGCCCTAAATAGTTACTTTAATTTATATTTCCACCAGCAGGCTAAAAGTTTTACAGCCTCATAAACACCTGCTATTTTTAAACCTACTGATTTTTTTTTCAGTGAATGCAAATGGTAAGTTGCACTTTTAATTAAAAATTTCTTTATTAATGAAGACAGGCATCACCTCAAATGTTTATCACTCACAAGTATTGGGAGAAATGCCTTTTGCTGTGTTTTGTCTTTTTTTCTATGAAGTAATTTTCTTTCATTTTTAATTGACTCAAGGGAACATATAGTCATGATTTTAATCTTCCCTCAGTTTAGTCTCCTCTGCCCCAGTTTATGGTGTGAACTTTCATTCCCTTTATGGTGACTTTTAATGATCACATGTTCATAAATTTTAATGGATCAGATACATCAAACTGTTTCCTTAATGAGTGGCACACATCGGTGTTTCACTTAAGGAATTCAATCTTTGTTTAACTATCATGTGACCAAGCAATATCACTTATAAGAATACAGACCAAATAAATGAAATCAGTATTTCAATAAACTGTTGAGGCATTATAATTATACATTTTTAAAATATTGAACTGGGCAGCGGTAGCACATGCCTTTAGCCCCGGCACTCAGGAGGCAGAGGCAAGCAAATCTTTGAGTTCATGGCCAACCTGGTCTACAGAGCAAGTTTCAGGACAGCCAGTGCTACACAGAGTAACCTTGTCTCAAAGAACCAATATATATATATATATATATATATATATATATATATATATATATATATAGAGAGAGAGAGAGAGAGAGATAGAGAGATAGATGATATATAGAGATATAGAGATAGAGACAGATGAATGGATAGATGATAGATAGATGATAGAATCAATCATGATGTCCAACAGCAAATGAATAAAGAAAATAAGTACATATATGTAAACACACATGTATATCATACCACACACAATAGAATATTATTCTGTCTTAAAAATATAAAATTTTGTTATCCACAACAACATAGATGAGCCTGTAAAACATTTTTCATAATAAAAGTAAGTTCTAGGGAGATAAGAACAAATGTCCATTTATTCCAGATAAAATGCCAATAACAGAACAAATAAATTCTTCTAGCTAAGTCTGTCTTGATAAACCAACAGGTTTGTTGGACTTGCTTACAGTACGTTGGTGAGATGTTACCTGTAAGAAAGTGTGTGGTAATATTTTGTTTGTGCTATAACAAATAAATCTTGCCTGAAGATCAGAGTGCAGAGTTAGCTACACTAGTTAGCCATAGAGACCAGGCAATGGTTGCATACTCTTTTAATCCCAGCACTCAGGACATAGAGGAAGACAGATTTCTGTGAGTTTAAGGTTGCCCTGGGCTCCAGGAGATTGAATCAGTCTAAAAGAGAAACAGAGCTCATACCTTTGATCCCAGAATTTGGGATCACACACTTTTAATTTCAGCACTAGGGAGGTGGAGACAGAAGTGATACGGCTGGGCTGAGAGAGGAATATAAGGTAGAAGGAGACAGGAGCTCAGAACATTCGGTCTTAGATTTCATAGAGACAGGGTCTTATCCCCCTGGTTAAAAACTAATGTCTGGCTACTTCTCTGATCTTTCAACTTTTACCCCCTAATACCCAAGTCTGGGGTTTTATTATTAAGACCAAATAGAATTTGTGCTCCAAAAATGTGTATAATAGCCTTATCACCAAAATTTCTGATGAGATAGGATGGCATCCCTTGAAAAGCTATAGAGATGGTATTCTCTTCTCAATCACCAGTGCCTCTAGAGAGCATGTACAACAGGCGTTGAATTACATAGGACTAAAAGGGGGCATCAGGGCGAGAGGGTGGCTGGAACTTCAGGTGAGCATCTCTCATTTTCCACACGCCTCTCCCTCTCTGAGGAGATGCTATCAGGGATTAGCTCACTGAGTACTCTTCGGCTGTGTAACAATGTCCCCTGAACACAGCACAGCCTTTGGCCATATTAAGCAGTGCTGCTCTCATAAGTACGACACAACCTCATATGTCATAGAAGCAGGGGGCAAAAGGGCAGTTGCTAGGGAGAGAGGAGGTGAGAGGAGGCGCTCAAAGGGTGCAGTCTCAGTTACTCGGGATGAATCAAGCCTGAGGATCTAATGTCTAACTAGTGAGAATAGTGTATTGTAAACATCAAATCATGGAGAGAGCAGCTGTGACTCCTTTCCATGCACACACACACACACACACACACACACACACACACACGCGCGCACACACACAGACACACACACATATGCAGGCCCACAAATTCCCTCCTTTTGAGATGTTCAAGATCCCAGGCATCTTCCAAATCAATATAGGTACTGCTGTTGTTCTTGGTTATCAGAACCAAGAACTTGAAGGCAAGTTCATATTGCTGAAGACACCGCACACTTTAGACAAGGGCTTACTATGTTTTCAGTTTTCTGTTCATTTTTTAAGGCTATCAATATATGTACTTTTGTATTACATTTTTTTAAAAAAATTATTTTGAGGACATACATGCTACAAAATATGTATGTGGAAGCCATAGAGAAAGTCATGAGAATTGGGTCTCTTCTTTGCTGTGAGTCCCAAGGAGAGAACTCAGGTCATCAGGCTTGGCAACAAGCCCCTTTACCCATTATGCCATCTCACCATCCTTCAAAATATATATTTCATACTTGTCCAGATTATTTCTGTTTCTAAAATATTTGAAGTTCTGATTCTTTTTTCCCTTTGCTTGCTTTAATAGGCAACTTAGTTATTTCATTTCACACCATTCTTTTTACCTTTTTCCTGGATTATCAAATATGATTTACTATTTGGTTGGTAAGATATTTAAATTTTTTTAGCTAAAATGATAGTATTTTCTTTATACCCAGTTTTAAAATAATAGTGTGCATTCAAAATTTTCCTCTTTCTGCTATCTAAGAGCAACATAAATTGATTCTACTTAAAATGATAACTCGTGGACTGTAGTATTAAGTAACATAAAAGTAACAGGTATATTATTAGACTTTGGAGCCCACAGGGGCTAAACAATAACCACAAACAATAAAAAATGTTTATTCTGACCACCATGCAGGACTAAGCCAAGATAAATAACCTGGCCAGCTGCCAAGCATCCTTAGAGCCCTTCCAGGCAGTGGGGATGTGGCGATGAATGTGTGCAGATGTGCCCAGCCATTCATGTGCACACCCATTCAACTAGCCTTTGTCTTTAACCTGCTCTGAAACGCTCCCCTTAGCTCAGTGCCTCTACTGCAATCTGTGAGTCACAGACCTCGGATAATCACTGTCTTCCCTATTTACCCACTTCTCTGGCTTCGTAAGTTCTTCCTGACCTCGGTGAATGCTCTATGCTTTTGTAGTCTAAAAATTTTCGTGAAATAATATGTGATAAGAAAATTCTATGTGTTCTAGACCACCATAAAGGCAGAAACAAATGCTTATGTGTTTAGGTTATTTATTTCGTCAAAAGGTAAGTACCATATGGGTCAAACATCTCCACTGCCTGTTGAGAGTCTTACTTTTCCGCTCATCGTGAGGACCACATTCAACAACTGTGCAGCTGGTGTGTAGTACAACCTAGGTATGTTTTTAAAGCTCTTTAGGAACCTTCAGTGAATAGCTGAGATGGAAAAACATTGACCTACAACATCCTGGATGGACAAAATGTGATCAACAAATATTATTGAATGATGTAATGACCTTTTAAAAAATAAAATTATTTTAGAGGATAAATGGTATTTATGAAGGGAGTCATGTCACTGGAAAAGATGTGTTTGTCCTCTGGGTATAGTTATAAAAGGCCAATATGAGGGGGGAAGGTTCTATGAAGCTCTCTCCACTGGGGTATAATCAGCAGTTCTTAAAGGGACAACACTCTGAATCACTAAGTATGATATGTAAATATATTCTCTTCCAGACACCCTTACAGCAAACAATTATGTACAAGGTATGTGTCCCTTGGTCACAACAGAGACAGCTTGTAGTACATAGATGTTAGTTGAAAGAATTTTTCTTTTCTACATGTCAGATCCATTGCTTGAAGTTGTTTCTGTTAAGTAATGATCTCAACTAAAGCAAATGCCTAAATTTATAATTCAATGAGCTGGAGAAAAAGAGACAGCATAATAAAAAATGAGGAAAGAAAGAGGCTAAACAGTGGTTAACTCAGGAAAAAAAATCACCTTTTCTGGATTCCTTTATCCTAACTGCTCTGTTAAAGGTGTAGACCCCGAATCTCTCACTGATATGTGAAGTCCAAGTTTTAATTTTAACTAGTTTATTTCTTACAATGATAGCTCATAATTCCTTTGAAAGTGGGCATAATTTCATCCCTGACCTGATTGATCAGAAACTACAGATTATAAAATTACCAAAGAAAGAATATGAGATGGAATATAAGGTTAAGAAAGTAGGAGAAAAGCCGGGATAATTTTAAACATAAAAACATGAACACTATTTTGTCATCGTATTTAACAATTGGTTTTTCAATGACAGTTCTAAATTACTTACAATGAGTTCTATGGTATTTACCTTTTCAGTTATAGTTGGTTACAATGTCTGGTTGATAAATGAAGAAAGATACTATATTAGAAACATTTGACTTTGGATGGAGCTGCATTTTGCTTTGGATATTCAAAGATCATTTAGAAACTCCAGCAGGATTCACAGCAGTCCATCCTGCTTGGTTACATAAGCCAAGTTACTTCCTTGAACTTTCTAAGTACTTGTAAATAATTGACTAAGATATTAAATGCATTAAATTCCTTAATACTTTTATTATACCACCATTTTTGGAAACAGGGTCTCACTCTGTGGTCTAGACTGGCTTACATGCCACCATGTAGCTGAGGTTGGCCCCAAATTCAAGTACTCCTCCTACTTTAGCCTCCTAAATGGTAAGATTACAGGCATGAGTTCACTGGCTTCATCCTAATGACTGTGACAGGGTTCAGAGTCTGCGCATCACCACCCAGTATTTACATTTCTGTGCAATCAATGTCCATGCGACGTTGCCTCAGGCTTTGATTCGCAGTCATAAACTCTAGTTTATATTTATCAATTTCAGTTAGGAGAAAAATTGGGCAGGCAGGATGTAATTACATTGTCATGAGTTACTAGGAAACAAACACGGAGCCTCACACATCAGTGACCACAGAAGTCAGGAACATTTTCCCCAGTGACTGCCTGTGTGTTTCAACCTCTCGGGCTGTAGTTTTGTTTTTTTGTTTTTTTTTTTTTCTTTTTTCTTTTCTTAGTTATCTTATTCAGATTTCTGCTAGATTGCAGGAACATTTTGTGATAGAGATGTCAGCATTTTCAACAGAACTTTATGAGACAATGATCATCCTTGAAGAAGAAGCTTGTCATAATTTAGATTAATTTATGGTTGAGCTGTCAAGCCTGGAATTAACAGAGGAAACCTAGCAAGAAGTAATCTGTCAGTTCAAGGCAAAGACTTGAATCCTTTAATCACAGCTACAGTGTTTTACTTCTGGGGCAACAAAGCTGTCCTCACAGCAGGGCGCTATGGCATGTTTGTAATGTCTAAAGGGCAGAAATATGCTCAAATTGCAGTTCAAATAGTGTGCTCTTAAGTTCTCTGCCTCTCTTCTACCCCATGCTGGGATGATTTGACTAGTACCTTAAGGTGTTCATGGAATTGATTACTTTCAAAAACAGATATCATAATTTAGGCTTAGAAAAATAAAATACCAGCTTAGGGGAAAAAAATGGCCCAAATATTCCGTGGGCTAGAAGGCAGCCAACAGATTTAGTGCTGAAAAAAATGTTATCTGAGAGTCATTAAAAAAAAAAAAAAAACAGAAAACTTCTCTGTGGAAGGATATTTGATCACATTGTGAACCCTGAGATTGTGTCATTTACTGGAAAAAAAAAAAAAAAACGGCTTCTAGCTGTGGCATGGTTCAACCCTATCATGCCCCTTTAAACGATGAAATAAAATCAACCATAGATCCAGAGGCCGGGCAAGCAACCAGGTGACAGAAAAAAATCATAGAGAGTTGATATGAGATTCCCCTCTGTATGCTGTGAATACCGTCAGTTAGTGAATAAAGCTGCTTTGGCCTACAGCAAGGCAGAATTGAGTAAGGCGGAATTCCAAGTAGCCAGAGGAGGAAAGAAGGCAGAGTCAAGGAGATGCCAGATAGCTGCTGCAGGAGACAGACTCAGGATGGAACCTTACCCCTGGGCCACAACCACATGGCGAGACACAGATTAATAGAAATGGGCTGGAACAAACAAGCAGTCTCCACCTACAGAGAGTGAGAAGTCAGAGAGAGTTTGTCCTTCCTTTTTGGTTTGGGACAGCTAAAGAGAAGCTCTCTCTTTACAGGACAGAGACGAAGGAGGAAGCAGCTGTGTGATTCTCTAACTCTCTGAGCTAGCAGATTTTCACCCCAGCATCTGGTTCCCGAGCCTTTATTGGTAAAGTAGAACGGCAGAGACTTAGTTGAAAACCACAATTAGTGGCAGTGGTAGAGGCACCAGTAGCGGGAGGCAGCAGTCCTGTTGGGCCTCAGCCTGAGCAGCAAGGCCTAGGCTTTGGAGCCACAATCAGTAGGGGAGGCAGCAGTAGATTCGGGTGCAGACACCATGCGGCTGGCAAAACAACACCCCTCACTTGGGGCCAAACTCTGTGTAAGTGGTCACGTCGTGTTGATGAACTCTATGATTTTCAAGTGAGAATCGTTAGTGTGAATGGCGAAAGAACAGCACAACGTTTCCTCACTTGGATCTGTTTGTTGGGCTCAGCTTTGGAGTGCCATCTATATTTGATCCCAACACAATGGAGTCAAACAGCTCTCAGAGAGGAGGAGGAGGAGATTTTCTTCCAATCATATCTGTGTGTGTATGGGGGAGGGGTCTGTGTTAACAGCCCTAGCTGTCCTTGAACTTGCTCTGTAGACCAGGCTGGCCTGGAACTCACAGATATCCTCCTGCCTCTGCCTCCTCAGTGCTAGGAGTAAAGGTGTGTGCCACCACTGCCTGGTCCAATTATATTTTTAATTTAAAAAGTAATTTGATATGACTTTCCAGATTTTACATATTGTTCTCATATAGAGCATCTTCCCATTCCAGTCATAGGACACAGGGTCAGAGAACTGCATAGGACCAGCCTCAACTTCCCAGGAAGAAAGCACAGAGCAGCCAGGTACAACAAGCAAGGAAAGGTTTTGCATCCTTTTGAACCTTGTTCAATCACAGGATGACCCCCTCTGGAGTTCACTCCTCTGCAGACTTCAATGAGCATCACCGGAAAGACAGCATTTTCTATGAGCTTTCTGTTTTTTTTACGTCCATGATTCCCATCATTAGGGAGCCAAAGGGTCAGAGCTGAATATATGTTAGTTTATTCACCTTTGGCACTTAGAAGTTTTGAGTATGCAAGGACCAGAAGAAAGGGATGCAAAGACATGAGACTAAATAATGGTTGGAAACAGTACTTTCTCCAAAATTCTCCTCAGGTGGCCATCGCATTTTAGACCATTCACCCACATCAGAAGCAGTTGGTGCACTATGGTTCTTAGATGCATTTTAATTGGTCAACATTATGTTTTAATTGTAGTTTAATTTAAATACTTTCTTAAGGAGTCTGAACTGTGCACATGGATGTGGATCCCACCAAACTTGTCTAATTCTTAACTGCTTGACACCAAAGGTGTATGAGTTATAACGTCTTTGTCTGCCCTGCCCAGAATATTGATAAGAAAATACTATTTCTCTGTGGGATTTCTCAGATGCTTTACTGCATATACAACATGTCAGATGCTAAACTTGGCACAATCAAAACAATAAGTATAATTCTTAACAGTCATACCATAAATAAAAGCAAATTAGGATTAGATTTTTAAAAAGGTCAAGAATATAGCCACTTTAGAAAGAATAATCAGAAAGGGCTCTTCCAAGGGTGGAATATCAAAGAACACAGATGATATTTAAGGATGAAGTGTGCAAATATCTAGGGGAAATGTTTCTAAAAGAGAAGTAGCAAGACCCTGAAGAGAAACAAGAAATATAATAAGAAGGCCTCAAATTGAGCTGCGTAGACATTGGGGTGGGGAGTTAGATAAATGCCATATTATTTACACTTTACAAGCTGATTTGAGGGATTGAGAATCTGCTGGAAGACTTGGGGCAGGGAAATCAAGTAATTTAATTTATATGATAATAGACAGGTAATTTTTAATTCATAAGCAATGCATAAATATTTTTATTTTAAAGTATTTATAAAAATAATGTTCCTAAAGCCTAATTTATATTCCTAATCTACTCAGATCATCAGCATAGACTAGATAGCATTTATTGCGTATTTGTTATATAGAAAGTCCTGTGCTAATTTGATCCTTAGGCAGATCAATTAATATGAGTTTTTGATCAAGGAATTTAGACATTTCTTTAAGATCTAATCACCAGAAAATGTTAGTTTTTCTTGCTATATTTGCCAAAAGGCCAAAGAACATTGACCTCGGGAAGCAGAGGCAGGTGGATTTCTGTGAGTTCAAGTGAGTTCGAGGCTAATTTGGTCTACAAGAGCTAATTCCAGGACAGGCTCCAAAAGCTACAGAGAAACCCTGTCTTGAAAAAAACAGAAAAGAAAAGGAAAAATTCAAATTAATATAATAAAACTTTTTGAAATGACTTTTAGTGAATTTTAATTTCAACAAAATAGGGGTAAAGGAAAGGGTTAATTTTTGCATTATTTTCTGAAGGAAAGGAAAGCCCCCATTGCGAGGGCAGATACATGGACCCACACCTTGGTGTGTGAAGTGAATAGAGCTTGACTACATGTTAGGATGAGAGAGCTGGGAGAGATGGATGGTCAGAAGGACCAGCATCCAGGCCACTCCAGTCCCCATAGAGGGCACCAAAGATTTGAACTGCAAGGGAAGCTCCTTGCCACACCAAGCTGAATTTCACCTCCTTACTCAACTGCAGTTAGCACTTAATAAATGGTGATTACGTGCAGAGAATAATTATCCCACTATCTTTTCCCTCCAAAAAGGAAACTCGCTAATGATCCCAATGTCTACCATGATTAATTCCATTCACCCCACACTTTCATTCACTCTTCCACTCGGTGAAATATAGATCGTCTCTTGCCATTTATACAAAATTGCCTGTCCTTCAAAGCGAAAAGCTAATCTCCACCACGAGGCACCATGCCATATGATCATCATTTTCTCTCTCGCCTGAGCCTGAGCCTAATTCCACACAGCGCTCAATCTTCATGTACGGTTACACATACATATTTCCTGGGACACCGCATGCCTTTCATTATTAAATAAAACACAATAATAATTGCTAACACTGTTGATCACCAATATTTTGTGTTGTTAGCAATATCTTGGGGAAAGTAAAGTGCAGCCCTTCCCTTGTCTTTGCCTCCTGGCAGAATCCAAGGAAGAAAATAACATAAAATAGATCACAAAGAAACATTTGATGAACTGAATAAGTGGGATCTAGGCGTGTTTCTGGAACAAAGTGTTTCCACTTATTTTATTTGAAATATGATGTAACAACATTAAAGTGTGATTTAACTCAGCTTAATCAAACACTGCTTTTACTCTTTTGGAAATTTCCTTCCACACCTTCATCACATCGATACGTGTGTTACAATAGTGCTATCATTTATATTCTGAATTTTCATTTCCCTTTACTACACTCACTTCATCTCTTCACTCATCACTAAACTTTTGGTCATTCCTCGCTTCGTTCATAGGTGACATTACAATGAAAACCTTCAGTGACAAAGTCATTGTACCACACCAGGCAATTGTTTTGAATGCTTATTGAGTCTGGCAGGTACCCTTCATTTCCCTTTAAAGAACAAAGTGGTTTTGAGTCGTAAGCCTTCTGTCCATTATTAGCAATGTAGTTTCCCAAATAGAGCACCTATAGATTCACTGGGATTGAAACTATCTTTATGCCGTGCACAGCTGGGAATGCTTATTGACAAACATTCAAACAAGTATTGAAATAACATTTGTTTTAGATATATTAGATTAAACACGTTGTGAAAATTAATTTTACCTCCTGATTTTTAATGGAGATAAGTAGAATATTTAAACCTCTCTACATGGTGTGGGCCGGATCCATGGACTGCATTACATTTCTTCCACAAAGTGCTCACAGAAAGACCACTGAGACTCCTTGAATTGTCTGGCCCCCTGGAGCAGAGTTGTTCTATGAAATTCCTTTGAGTGGTCTAAGCCAAACCCAGGATCTTGTTTTCATTCACTATGATTTTATAATGCTAGTTTGAAGTAAAAACTATATTTCACACAACAAAGGAAATTATAGTCCTTTGCAATAAATACAGTCAAAGAATTGCAAATCAGGGACTAGAATATCAATGGTGTACATTAATTATTTTTTTGCAGCAAGGGTCCATGAAAAACAACTGGATTCTAGAATTTTCAAGAACTTAATGGATAATTCAAAATGCACATAGAATATGTGTATTGATTTGCGTATAGGTAAACCAAGAGAATTTTTACATGTGCATTTTTTACAGTCACTTACAATATGTGCTATAATGATGTCTTAAATAAACAAATTCAAATTTAGCTATAATACAGGATAGACAGAATCTTCAATAAACTATCATATTATTGCATATTTTTGTATGTGTCACTTGGTATGGGCTATAATTTGTAACAACTACTTAACATAATCCCTCAGAATCTGAAATCATAAGAATTAAGATCTATTTTAAAGGTCTAAAACTGCATTCAATTTATTTTGTTTGCAGAAGGGTAGGATTTTTAGCATATCACCGTTATGTTCAAATATTCCAAAGAATTAGCCAATGGGAAGTTAACCTCACCTGTTTCTCCAGCAGCCACAAACAATTTAACAGAAACTCAATTTTCTTTGAGTTCACAAATGTATTGTGTTCCCCACTGTGTCAAAGTGCCTTCTAGTTTTTCTCTCCAGTAAGCTGATGACAGATAAAGATTCTGCTATCCTTGTCAGTTCTGTGTAACAAAAACAGTTGACACGAGATCTTTTGTAACTCACCGGGATAATTCTGTTAGTGGGGGGCAGGGAGGAGTCAGAAATGTAGCAGGGAGTTAAGTAATAATTTTGAATGGTATTGAAGCCACGTCCACTCGGATGGTAATTCAATCCCCAGTATTTTAGACCTCCCACAGGACAAATCGTTCCCTTTTAGAGGCACAGTAGGAAGGACCGTGCGGGGTACCAGCCGGCAGCTGTTACCATGGAACACTACCTACAGAAATGGACTTGAAGTTGCAGGTCATAACTCATATCACAGAAGACAGTTTTCAGGATGGCATCCTAACAGATGTAAGGGCACTTTTAATTAAACAGAGACACAAAAATCTGTTGCAAAGTTTGCTGCAACTTGGGAGTTTAGAGCTAAAATTAAGAACAAAGGGGTACGGAGTCAAAGATTTGATTCAAAGGACCAAACGTTAACAGGATAGGGTCATAGGTGTGTAGACACAGCTTCTTTTTTGTATAAATTGTTCTCCCTCTCTCCATCTCTCCTCAGTGTGGGGGGGGGGAGGAAAGAGAAGAGAGAGAGGAGAAAAAGCAATGTTATATATAAAAGCACTTAAAATAAAGGGATGAATTCAAACTTCAAATCCTTCCCAAAATATTGACACAAAAGCTACTAGGCTGAAATGAAACCCTACCACACTTTATATATAGTTTGAAATGATAAAAAAATTAACCTTCCATCTCTTATGAATGCTTTCTGATTTTAAACCTTTATTCCACGAAATAATATAGTATAAAGAGCAAAATACCCACTTCAAGACCCTCACTTCACTTTGCCCATGAAAGTGAACCTGTAATTTTCAGTCATTTAGAATCCAAATTTAGTATTCCAAGAAGTCTGTTCCTCTGTCTGTTACTGTACAAAATCTTGATTAAATATTTATAAATTTCTTAAAATGTATGTTGTTCTCTTGATCTGTTGAATATGTATATATTCATTAGTTTTCATTTACAAAGGGCTGCTAATCAGAAATCATGCCTTTTATCTGTTTTCTCTGTGTCTAGCACCCTATAGGTGCTTAATAAGTTTTAATATCATCAAGCCCCTATGATAGATCATTCCTGTCATACAGACAAAATGGGCAAAGGCCCTGCACACTGATTGGAGACTTGGCTATTCTAGGCTGGTTCCTATCCCGAGCAGGAAGCATACATCTTAACTGCCTCACATTGATTTTTTTAAAGAGCCTTGATAAATGGAGTGGAGAGCAGGAGAAATGGCTCACCATTTAAAAGTGCTTGATGCTCTGGCAGAGGACCAGAGGCAGTTCCTAGCACTCCTGTCAAGTTGTCAGGTGACCCACAACTGCCTGTAAACTCAAACTCCAAAGACCAAAAGCCCTCTTCTGGCATCTAAAGCAACACACACACGCAAGGCACACACACACATGCAAGTAAAAATAAATAAATGTAGGCAGAAATGAAAAGTAGACCAGTGACCTCTTGGCACAGAGTAAAACCGCTGTGTCTGTGTTGAATATGCATGTTAGTATCTGATAACTGGATATCTAAGCAGGTTCTCCAGTCAATCCCCCAAGAATACAGAAGTGACGGTCTAATGGTGAAATTCACTGAGTGTTTAGCTTGATACTCTTCTGTTCGGTGTCTGTCTTGTTCAGTAATGTTCATGAGACTTGTATGATTACCATCTCATCCTGATAAATGAGGAAATTGTGATCCAAAGGGTAAAGCAGACTGCCCACAATCAAACAGCTCACCTGTGTACAGTCATGTCAGGAGCCAGTCCAGGAAGTCTGGAAACACACATAAACAGTTTATTGAGATGTGACCAACAGGAAGAAAACCGCATGTTTGCACTCTACAGTTTGAAGTTTTTGACTTACTTCGGTGAAATTATCATTTGGGTGACGTCATACTCCTGATCAGCTCTCTAGCTTACTTTGAAATTTCTACAGTTTTACATAAGTTGTTTAACTTTTTCCTCCTTTATTTTAGAAAAATCTCATTGACTCTTTGAGAACTTCATACAATATGTTTTGATCACACTCACATGCATCCTTTAACTCCTCCCAGATCTTCCCTCTTCTTGTTGTTCCTTCCAGTTTCACGTCCCCCCTTTCTACCCTTACAAAACTAACACACGGAGTCGAATCTGTGCTGCTCATTCACTGCTGAGTGAGGGTGGGGCTAGTCGCTGAACCGTGACTAACCTATCAGAGATTACCTGTTAGTCCCAGCACTTGGGAGGCAGAGGCAGATGGACCTCTGTGAGTTCGAGGCCAGCCTGTTCTACAGAGCGAGTTCTAGGACAGGCTCCAAAGCTACAAACAGAAACCCTGTCTCAAGAAAACGAAATAAATAAATAAATAAAATAAAAACAACAACCCCTTCTCCCCCTCTCCCAGCATCTAGCAGTTCCTAACAGCCCTTAGCTAGGGGTTGGACTTGGTGACTGATTTCCCCCTCCATTCTGGGACTGGTGTGACTTATGCTTGTGTATGTTGCCACAACAGGCGTGAATTGATAGTGCAACTGTCCTGTTCTGTCTGAGAAACACTCTTTCCTTGTAGCCATCCATCTGCTCTGACTCTTACAGACTTTCTACCCCATCTTCTGCATTGATCCCTGAGCTTTGGTGGAGGAAGTGTGATATAGATGCCCATTTTAAGTCTTGTGTTCTCTACATTTTACAGAGTTATGGGTCTCTGTATTAATCACTATCTACTGCAAAAAAATGGCTTCTCTGATAAGGGTTAAAAGATTTATTAATTGATCTATGCATATAATGATAAGTCATTATGAATTGGTTTAATACTATGTCCATTTACTAGAATAATAGTAGTAGATTCTCTCCTAGGGCCTTTGATCTATCTTGCCAGTTGGTATTTGCCCGATAACAGTTCCAGGAATGGACACCGTCTTGCAGAGAGAGTCATAAGTCCAATCAGAAAGGGTTGGGTTGCTCCTATAACATTCATGACACTACTGTACCAGTTGGCACAATCCTGACAGCATGGTCCTTGTTAAAGCTCACAGCTAGGAAGATATGAAGCCAGTAACATTGGGTAAGATTTACTTTTTGGGAGCATCCACTGTTTTTTCCAGTACTATGAAAGGTTTTCAAGGTCAATACCAGCTTGATTTCTCTATGTTCTAAGATTCAGACTTACGGTGTCTTTATTGGCTCTCCCCGACCCTGCTTTTCGTGTGTGTGTCTGTGTGTGTTTAGATATGTTTGGCACATATGAGGAATGTGATTTTCTTTTGGAGAAAAGATTATTTTAATTTTATCAATTTGTTCCTTATGGATTAATTCCATTATTGGTGCTACAATTGCAAAAATACTTCCTAACTCAACATCATCCAGATTTTCTCCTATGCTTTCCTCTGATAAGTTAATGCTTTGGGGTTTTCATATATAATTGTATGATCAACTTTTAGTTCATTTTTCAAACGGCATAGATAGAAGTCCATTTTTATGTTACCAACTGTTCTAGACCCAGTTAGTGTTGAGGGGAAAAAAAAGTACCCTTTATCTACTGAAATGCCTTTGCATTTTTGTAAAAAAAAAATCAGTTGTCCATATATATATGTGTGTCTATTTCTGGGCACTTCTGTTCTCTCATCTATCTTTACACCAATATCACACTGTTTTAACTAATGCAGTTCTGTGAGTCATTGAACGACAGAGTGTTAGTCTCCAATCCTTGCTCTTTTTGCAGAATTGCTTTGGCCATTTTAGGCCTCATATATCCCTGTAGTTGTTAGAATTCTAGGATGGTAGTCAATTTCTAAAGAAAAAAAAACTAAATTTTTAAGAAATATGCTAAAGTTCCATCTTTGATGGAATAAATGATGATAATTCTTTTCTTCCCTTGCTCTGTTCAATCTTTTATCTTTGTTAAATTACCCACGCCCCCCCCCCCAGTTATCTTTTTCTGAACTGAAATCTGCTGCGGCTGAATCACCATCCACTTCAGCATCCCTTTTATTGCTAACCTGACCTGACATTTTAGACTATATATATATATATATATATATATATATATATATATATATAGTCTTTTTGATATGTGTCTTAACTGGAGTGTCCATATAATTTACATTTAACATGGTTATTAATATGATTATGTTCGTATCTAGCATCTTGTTGATTGTTTTCTATTCCCACTCTCACGCTCCCTTCCCCTCCTGCACTCTTTAGATTAAAGAAATGGTTAGGACTCCTTTTATGTTCTTGACCTGCTTTCTTTTTGTTTGTTATTTGGAGATTTCTTTAAAGTGTGTCACGAAACCTGTCACAGCCTAGTCTGAATTCAGGTGCTGCCACACCGCTTCAGGCGTAGGCTAGCAGACTGTGCACCATGCAATTTCTCTCGGCGTTACGTTTCTACAGCACATGTTGGCCAGCATGGTTCTCCCATGCCGTTGTCTTCATTTATGTGTGTTCATCTCACTTTCCATCCGCTCCTCTTCCTTCCGCCTCAACCCCTAGAGAATACCCATTACCCTGTCTCAGTGGGGAATGAAACGTTGATGCTTTGGAGTCTTTGAACATGTTTTGATCTTGTGTCGTTTTTGAAAAGATGATTTATTGAGTAAAGAACTCCAAGTTGATCTGTTTACTTTCTTTACTTAATTTTCCTCTGCTCTGCTGCCTTCTCAGCTCTAATGTTTCCAAGGAGATAGCTGAATGCAAGGTGCCTTTTCTTCTCTTCTTACATTTAGAGAGTTCTCTGTCATAGATTTGGGGCAGTTTGTTTATGAACTTTTGCTACAATTTTCTTTATATTTGGAGCTTATCACATTTGACATTTCTTTCATTTGATAAAAAATAGAGTATTTTTGGCAATTTTCCCCAGACTCTGTGCCTGTTGTCCTCTTTGTCCCTACAGGATTTCTAGCTATGTGTCTGGGTCACTTGACACAGCCCTCCACTTCACTGGTGCCTTCCACATGTCTATTTTAAAGAGATTCTATTGCAATGCATATAAATTTAGTGTTATTTTATTTTAGGTCTTTTTAGTGAATTTTTCTTTTGTCTTAGTTTTTTTCGCTTGAGTCTTTGTTATGATTTTCAATTTATGTAACATGGGACTTTTATGTTTTAGACATTGTCTCTCTGTGTATCCCTGGATGGCCTAGAACCCAATGTGTAGACCAGACTGTCTGAACAGATATCTTCCTGCTTCTGCCTCTCACATGCCAGAAGTGAAGTCATGTACCACTACATCTGTCCCTACATGGGAACTTTTTTTGAGGTTATTGGCATAATATCTATAGTGAAATATGCTAAATGATTTCTGGGTTTTCTTTCTCCTAGACACCTCCCATCCTCTCTTGCTATTCCCTAGATTCCACCCTGAGCACATATGTAGAATGCTCTCCACTGTTTCTTTATGATCACAGGTCTGTCCATCTCAAACTATCTTAAATGACTACAGCCTCTGCCCACTTACTCAAGTTTAGCAGATTCTCAATCAGAATGTCATAAAGGTCTGGAGAACCGAACCTGCAGCTCTGCCAGGGGATCCTGAAGGGCCTGGTCTGGAGATATGTGGTACCTGTTTCCTCAGTCCATTCTGCTCTCCTACAGGGGGCTAGTCAAGCTTCTAGTTTGTTCTCCCAAATGTGAGCACATACTTCCCAAAATTAAGCCAGTAAATTTAGCAACACTAGATAGCAAGTGTGAGGGACATTGAAGAACGACATGGAGAATAAGGAGTGATCATTGCTGTGTAATGAGAAATCCCCAGAACGTTTTATCCAGCATCAATGAGAAGGTGCTTCTCCATCAACACCTGAGAGCTCTATGCAGTCACTACCACGGCACACACGATGGCTTCTTTGACTACAGGGATATAATAAAACCTTTCTGATGCCTCAAAAGTCCATCTAACACCCAGCATCAAGATGACTGTCTAAGATGTGTTTCTGCAAAGGACATCCTCCCTCCCTCCTATCCAGAGTAAAAACATTCTCTCTCCTATCTGGAGTATGGCCATGCATTCTTGTGTGAAAAACAATTGCCCTACCCAACAGAATATTTCCTCTACTCTTTCCCTTCCTCTACCACCCCCATCTTTATAGTGCCAAAATCTAGGGCAGTTGCCTGGCACTAAAGCTAACCTGACACCTCTTCTAAGCATTTTCTCCAACAAGAGGAAGAGGCAAAGAGGCCACACTCTTTTTTCGTCACAGACTCTCCTAATTTCCTATGAACACATGCCTTGGAGAAACAATGTGCTTATTACCCATGGGTGGGTGGGAATATTCCAACTCTTCGGAAATTCACATCTGCGACCACACACGTATATACACACAGAGTTTATGACCCTCCAGAAGGCTTATAAACTCAAACAGGAAGATTTCCTCTGCCTTTGGGTTATTCCACAAGTGGGGCTTTACTGGGAAGAAGGAAACGTTGTTTGTATAGATGGATGAGAAGCTCACCAAAATATCATTTCTAGAATGAAAGTCAATTCTCTCCCCAAAGCAGACCCACTGTAGGTATTTCTGACAGAGTCACCAAGTGAATTTTATAACGTTAATTAATAGTAAAATAACTTCTTAATGGATATCTCCATTGAATGCCAATGCTTATTTTGAAAAAAAATAAACAGAAAGCGAATGATTTTGCAGACTTATAAAGTGGGAGACAAGAACAGGTGCAGCTGAAGGAAACGAAACACCCTGCCTAAAGTACCATGGCTTCTGACATAGTGACCAAGAAACTTAGGATGCTTCTCCAGGTAAAATAACATGATTAAGAGCAGAAACACATCTCAATCCAAACCCGAAACACTGCCTATGACCCTGGGGAAGTTTTCTGATGGGGTGAAAGAGAAAAACAATGAAAAACAGGAAGAAGATATAGCCAGTGATTTAGCCAGGTGATCGCTTTAAGAGAAAGAGTCCTTCCTATAGGGGTGATGAGAATGAAAAACCTAATAATCCAAATATGATTATCAACATTTGCAGAAACCAGGAAGGATACACATTAATACTGTTTGGAGAGAAAATTCAATTCTGGAGTAGAGAGGGGGCAGGACCCACCTTGGACTAGAGTTGCAATGTGGGGTTTGGGGGTACATAAGATCTTTAAGCTTCATTCAGCCACACAGGGGAGCAGAGCTGGGGCTCGGCCACTGTCAGAGATGCATAAAGAGTGTAGACGAGGAGTAAAGCCCAAGTGATGAGGATCCTAAGTCAGATAGCCCAGAGAGAGAGACACACAGCAGTGGAAATGTAGAGAGTGTCTTCATGGCTTTAAAGCCCCAGTGCCACCAACAGCAGTGCCTGTTCCTCAGCCACTGCCTGATGGCTGTGGGGTCAGTCTGCCTGCTTCCCGGCAGGTTCCTGACACCAATCAATGATGGCCACACCGACCCACACGTTGAGGAGAGGGCACTCTGTCAGGCAGGTTCCCTGTTAGCCATACAGCTCCCTCTTTGTCATAAAGCTCTTGTGTTTACCAGGGCATTAAATATAACCCGGCAATAGAAAAATCCTCATTTTCATGCTTGAAATACATTATCTAACAGCCGTATCTGTTTGACTTTTACTACATGCCTTTCATTTCTCTAAGTGAGGTAATTGACCTTTACTTTGCTACCCTGTGGATTAAAAGGCTACACCACGCTCTGCATTTGATATTTTCAGTCCTGCAGGAGAAGCAATTTCCATTTGCTTTTGTTGTGGGCTGCTCTTCTGGAGGCCCCTCAAGTGAAGGCAAACCTCAAGGCCCAGGACAGCGTTGTGATCATTATTGCCACCATCATACAGCTTTTATTGGGAAAAACACAGGTCACTTTCTTTCTATGGTCATGTCAGTGAACCCCTAAATATTGTGGGTCTTTTGGACTCCCCAAACCTTCTGCTTTAGTTTCAGATGACTTGTTTTCACTCCCAGGGACCTGAGACTAACAGCGTCCTTCAGATTTGGTTCAAGTACCTGAAATTTCGCTGTTGTGTCTGGCCTATAGTTTGTAGGCAACATAAGTATTGGTGTTGGATGATCGATCTTCAGCTCTTGTGTCAGGAACCTGTCCCTCTGAAAGCTAGGGTGTTAGGCAAAACTCTGCACTGGGAAAACTTGATGTTTTCTAGTTCTTCATAGCTGTTCATATCAGAACCACAATACTGACAAGAACAGCGAAGCTCAAGTTAATGGTAGAGAGGCTAAGGGTGGCAGACCCTTTTTACAAAGGGATCAAAGAGAAGAGTGATTCTGCATTATGGACTTATGAAATAGCTACCATTATTGCCCAGTTTTGTAGATAAGAGAACAGAGGTTCGAGCGGTAGAGCAGCATTGGAAGGAAAATCATGATTCTGCAGAACACTTTTTATTTTTTTCAAGAAAGAAGTCACCTTTTCTCTTCAACTAAATGCTTTTGATAACTCTTTACATCCAGAAGAGAAATGTTTGACAACTAAAAGTAGAACAAAATAAACTTACTTTAAGGTAGTTAATGAAAGAGAAAGGCAGGGGACAGGAGCAGTGAAGCTGAGCAGCAAGCCTCTAAAGGAAACAGAGTCTGGCTTTGTATGACACCACACGCAGCCTCTTTAGGATGGAGGGTTGGGTTTGGCTCTATCGCATCATTGTTTCTCTGTTTACCTATGGTTGGAGGCAGTGATCCTGCCTGTCTGTCTTTGATGAGGCTGCTGTGCTTGTGAAATAGAGGATCATTAGGAAACTGTTCTTATACATGGACATCCCAAATGTACTAAAGTAACACAGCTGGATAGCTTCTTGTAATTATTTCTCTAATCCTATATTTTCTTATTTCCACAGTAAAGGGGTAGATTTAGATAATTCTTCCAATAAGCTTTTAAGAGTGTTTCACACCAGCCATCATTGAAAGCCCTTTCAGGAGACACAGTTTTAGCTCTGTACAACAGCTCTTACCCCTTTTCTCTAAAATATGGTGTTGGGTGGACACTGAAGGCTTTTTTTCTCATTTTTCTACTAAATGTAAAGCGAAAGTGAGAGTAGATCAAAACGGTTATGTCTCTTCTTTTGTGAGCATCGTACAGCCATGGTCTCACATATGATGTCTAGCAAACATTTCTAACTGCTGGTGATATCAGAGAGATAACTAAAAGTGATTGGACAGCTGCTTACAAGCTGTTTATGTTGGTGTTTGAAACCTTATCTCATTCAAAACTCACAAGCCATGTGAGCAGCTTGTCTTGTTCTCTGTCTTGCATAGACACTGACCTAAAGATTAACGCTTTAAGGGTGATCAAGGGTGAACTCCAATATAGGGCTCCGCAATTCCAAAATACAGCATTTCAAACCTTACCTCTAAAGTGTCATTTCATTCCACAAGGCAAAAGAATAGAGAAGGTAAAACAAAAAGAGAAGACAAAAGAAAAGAAAGCTAAGTGTCTAAGTGTTACCTAATGGCAGAACAACAGACTGGGGAGGGCTTTGAAATTGTCTCACTCATCTATGGCTGCCTTCTGCTGCTAACGTTACTCCTTTCAGTGATGCTACATCCTTTAAGGAATTATCTCAATGTCCAGCACACCTTTCCTCAGGTTCCTATCACTGTTCTCTGTGCCTTCTGTGCTTTGAAGCAACGTAAATATAACCACCCTAGCTGAATCTGCCTGGAGCCAACAGGGACATAGAGAAATGACACGAGTTAGTCTTACTTGTGCTTGTCAGAGTTGTTTGGTTGCCAGAAAAATAATTCAAAGTAGTTTAAACAAAACAGATATATTTTGACTCACACAAGCGGAAATCACAGAACAGAGCTACAGTTTGCACAGGCTGGAACCCAAAGACACAAGGTTTGCAACATGTGACCCTACCTCTTGGACTCTTTCCCCTAACTTTACTTTCTGCTAGCATTTCTCAATGCCTTTGAGAAGTTCCTACTTACCTTCTACAAATAAAATAATAATAGTTTAAGACAAAAGACTGTCCAATGACATCAACAAGGAGCCCACGGTCAATATCAACAGCAGTTGGGCCAAGCTCTCATGCTTAAACCAATCATTTTGCAGAGGGAGTTGAAAGAGGATGATTAGATAAACCTGGCTTTTCTGCTGACCTCTGGATTCCACAGTTAGAATTTTCTACCTAAATTTACCATGATTAATAGGGAAGATGGAGCCAAAACTTTTGTTACCAAGAAAGAATTGAAGATCTACCTCTAGTTTGTGTATGCATTAGCTACGATATTGCTAGAAGGTGGGGTAAGTGAAGCAGTCCCTGCAGAACATTTGTCAAACGTGGACTAAATCCTTCACAACTTAGAGAAATGATTCCCAGAAAGTTTGTCTAGCCTATTCTTTAACCAGCTTTCAATCATGATAACAAAATTCTTGGTAAAGTTAACTTTAAAAGAGAAAATCTTTCTTTCTTTCTTCTTTTCTTTCTTTCTATTTTTTTGGAGGGAGGGCGGGTGGTTCAAGACAGTGTGTTGCTATGTAGTCCTGGAACTTGCTCTGTAGATCAGACTGACCTCGAACTCAGAGATCTGCCTGCTTCTGCCTCCTGAGTTCTTGGACAAAATACATGTGCCACCATTACTAAACTTTGTTTTCATCATAGTTGTAGACTTTGCTGTCCTAGATCAATTGGTACTAGACTAATAATGAGGTAGCTCGTCATGGATGACCATGAATAGGAACAGACTTCTTACCTTTTGTCTAAAAGGAAGGGAGGGAGAAAGAAAGGAAGAAACAAAAGAAAGAAGGGAGGAGATAATAGCCCTCTATTCCTTCTGAAGGTTGTTGATGGTCTCTCCCTAAAGAACATACCCCTCCCAATACCCATGTTCTAGAGAGAAGTCTTACATGAGCTTGTAGGCAGCTCAAGTAGACTTACCCAAAGAGAAATAGCCAGTGTTCCTTGGTCATATTTCACTTGAATCTAAAGTCTGATTTTGATCCATGTTAAATTCCTTAAAAATTTCCTTTACACTAAGACATTCTCATGCATCTAGTTTTGACAGCTCTTCTGAATGTTTTTTTAATGAGGAGGAGAAGTTATGTAATGACTGATTGGTAAACACAGTGGTCACAGGCCAGAGGAAGTGACGCACTGATTACAGTGGTGTTGGTAAACGCGGTAGACAGAGTCTAGTTTCTTTTTCTCAAGGCTGCTCTTTCTCTGAGACTATTTCATAGCTCATTGTTGTTAATTCTTTCACAAAAGCTTTTGTTTCTTTGATTTCCAATCTTCAATTCTAAATTTATCACCTATTAGGCCATGAAGTAGGTTGAGGGTCTTATTGTAGCTGCAACTAGAGTCATCAGTCGTGAAGGAGGAGCAGGTTCTTACTGGTGCAGGATTTTCCCCCTCTTTGTCTTTGTCTTTTGTTTGGTTATTTGTTTTTGCCTTTAAAACTTCATTTTTTTTCTAGAGGTTAATAAAACTAGGCCACCTAACACAGGAGCTAAAAGCAGGTTCTGTCAGGTCTACACTTTTCTAGTGGATATTATCTTATTTCTCAGCTAGGGAGAATTAGAAGAAACCTATTTCCCCCAATTTTCCATACCACCTATGAGAATCTAATTCAATTTCCTCTCCAAATTTTTAGTGAAAACTAAAGTAGGGAATAAGGCTGATGAAGTGGGTGTTATTCTTTGACACAGGTCTTGCTTTTCAGACTTCTTTCCATGGAGCTATTTATCTGGCCTCCTACATATAATCTAACTCTCATATAACCACTTGGATAGGACCTGTTTTAAGAGAACAAGTATGCACTTGTTCAAGAGCTGCCCCGACCTATGTGAAAAAAAGTGTTCCCTTGTGTGATCCTATGAAAAGAAAATAGAGATGCAGGAGTTGATTAATATGGACCACAGAACAGATGAGTATGTGGGAAAACATCCCGAATGCATCCAAGTTCCTTCTGACTGGTCAGCCTATCGAGTGTAGTCTTCATAGCAGACCTGTTACAGGCTATAAGTACTCCCATGGGGCAGTCAACAGTTTCATGGTAGAACGAAAATGTGACCTCCTACCCCTTTCTCCAGAGTCCAAGCACCTAGCACTCTATTGCTGTATCTATTGCAAAATAGAACTGCTTGAATACTGGAAACTGTACCCCTGAGCCTGGAGACCCCAATGTTAGGTACCACCTCTGTGAATAAAGCAAGCAAACAGGGGGGGGGGTCATCTATTAATTACAATTTGGCCTTGGGTTTTTTTAATTTTGATTTAACATGCTCTTTATTTGCCAGTCTTCAGAACAGAGAAGAGTGGCCACCTGGCTGCAGGACTCCTTTTGTATCGTCTATTTTCTTTGAGATAACATTTAGCTAGATGCTCATGAGTTTAGCAAAAGGTCACATGGCACCATCATTTCTGTCCACCGATCTCAGACAGTGCATTATCTGAAATGTATAAGCTGCTATTTTTATTTTACAGCCATGGCACTTTACCCTTGGTAGCTAGCTTAGAAAAAGGAAAAGAAAGGGACTATTTTTAATATCACTTAAAATAACCAACAGCTTAGAGAATCATGTAATCAGATAATTCACTGTAAGCAAGTTTAGGGTCTCAAGCAAGGCTTAAATGAAACTTGTAAAAGGTTTTTAAGATGCCAAGCATCTAAGCCATTTTACTTAGTAGGTATAGCAAAGACTTTCTAGTCCTTGGTCTGTCACTCTGGAGGCAAGCAAATAACCTTAGATATTTTTAAAGGATCAAAAGATCATGGTATCGGTGAAGAAATGATCACAATCTTGATCTTTGTTTTAAATCCCCAAAGGAAACTATAGCTGTCATCACTGGTGCTTCTAAAACAAGTCTGTGAAAATCATTTTGCAAAACTCATTCTTTAAAGAACAGCGATCAGAAGAAGAGAGTGCCCAACAGCCAGGCCCCTTAGTATCCTATGAATTATCTGTAGTTATTAGTGCCGAACTCTTGGGATTATAATGAGGTTTGTACAATGTCAGGTGCTTGGGAGTATTCCGTCCACATTAGCTCTCTGTATCTGTGTATTTGTTAAGTTAGTCATCTGTAGTAGTGATTTTCTGGCTTGCTGCGACATCATGCCAAATGAAAGCAACTTAAGGAAAGCATTTATTTCTGGTCACACATTGAAAGTGACCTCTGTCCTGGTGGGAAAGGCGTGGTGGCAGGAGTGGTAAGACAATAGACACACTACAGTCACAGTGAAGAGGCAGAGTGGAATGCTGCTACTCAGCTCCATTCCTCCGTTACAGTCACTTCAAGTCCTCAGCCCTCCAAACGCTGCCGGCCACAGTTAGGGTGAATCTTCTGGTCTAGAAACTCTAGAACAATCTCAAAGACTCATTTTCATGGTGATCTTAAATCCCGTTGAGTTAATAGCTAAGGGTTTCCATCAGTTCATCTGTGGCTTCATAGCAAATAAGTGGTCAAGTCAGCATTTGGATTCACGTTTTCAAATGCTTACACCAGAACTTGGAATTTGGAAGTTCCTTTATTACAAACCCCACTTCCAATAACATTGAAATGAGAGCCTGGAATTGATGTGTCAATGGGGAAAGAGATAAGGAGATACAGTGGCAGAAAACCAAGATAAAGTCATTGTATATAATTGTTCACCTATTTTAAAAGATATTTACAATATTCCAATTTCAATGCTTATGTATTTTCTAAATAGCATTTAAGGGTAATCCAAAATGGGAATTGTAATGGAGCACAGATCCAGGTGTGGTCTGGTTATCTCTGAAACATACCTTTGTATAGCTATTGGAGAAGGGAGTTGAGACTCAGATCATTAAATGAGAGCTGATTTACACATAAATAATGCCTTACTTGTGGAAATTATACAAAAGCTTATAACCATGTGGCTTCATTGCTAAGGTCCTACTCTGTGTCTGGAATATTTGTGAAGCTTACTCTTCTTTTACTTAAAAATGAATCCTTCCAGGAAAAAAAGTAGTTAAACCCAAGACCTGCAAGACCAAATCTGGCCCTGCTTTCTGTTTTACTTTTTAGATGGAAAGCTCCTCCTAGTACCGGTGTCCCTATTGGAAACATTTCTAATAGACTATACAGACCTCTGGCTGGCAGGAAATTCTGGCCCAGAATAGATATATTAAGTTATAAAGAAAAACCGGGCAGACTGCATGGGTTTTTCATACCTGCTGGCAGGTGGCACAGAACTAAACGTTGGAGCGATTTTTATAAGCAAGATTAAATTGACTCATGACAGCTGGTCACTAAAATACAGGAAGTACAGACCTGGTTGAAAGTGAGAACATGCTGGTGTTCATTAAGTTTGGAGCACAGAACCGAGGTTATTTTTGTTTAAAAGTCTAAAAGAGTAGCTCTTTTTTGACAAGGTCTGGTATTTGTCACTTGCACACAAATAGATCTTCAAGGTGCATGCAAGTCAATTAGTTCTATCTGCAGCATGTTTATATGCACTCCTTGTCTGTAAACAACACCAGTGAATAACACATATCAGAGCATCAGATATGTGACTATATCAAAGACTTAGATCTCCCCCTGTACAGTTCCTTGCCTGCCTATGAGAGTAGACAGGGGAGCTGTGTGACCATGAAAATGAACAAGGAATTTGTCAGAGACAAGTGAGATGGATCAGAAATCTGCCCTTTACCCACCATAAGGCCAGAGGTCATGGCACCAAGAATTGAGAGCAATTTCTCAGCACTGAAATGCATTTTTATTTATTTATTTATTTACCTTTAAAGGAAAAGTCAGTCTGACTGTCAGGGGCTCTAAATAAAGGACTTTAGCTTCTGATTGGAATGGGAGTGATGAGAATAAAGAGAGCTGTGGAAAGCGAAAGGGAGCTATGTCCAAATGCAGGGCAGAGCCGTGGTGCCCTAGGGTGAACCTTCAACATTTGGCCCTTGCTCACCACTGTCACCAGGTCTAGCAGGGACAGCTAGAAACCCACCCAGGGTTAGCAGATTTGCTTCTGGGGACTTATAAATCTTATTCAGTGCCCAAACAAGGCTCCACCAAGCTCCACATCCCTGAGGGTAGCCATCCCAGCATGAGGACTTGAAGATCAAAAGACACCCACTCCACAATGAGTATGCTATATCCCATGTTCTGGTTCTCCTCTCCCCTGAGCTGTGTCATTCTTCTAAGTCTTTAGGGATCATTATGGGAGAGTCTTGGGTTCAATTTCAGCCATCTGTCAAATCCTGAACAGTTTAAATTAGATTAAATTGAGTTTATGAGATCTCACCAATTTGATAGAATTCTCTCTGCTAAATATGGAGTGAGTTTTGTGAAAATAATAACAAGGAATGTGACAATTTTAGCCTACATCATAGAGTGCTTGATCTGGCCCAATGCCAACTATCCTAACTATTCATCCGTTGCTATACTGTACGTGGTATGCCATGCATGTGAAGTTCCTACCTTCAGGGAGCTTACTTCATTTCCAGCCACTTGTTTCATCGTCTAATACCCTGGGGCACCTATATTGTGACCAGCGATTTGCTTTATGCTGAGTTTGATGCAATAAATAGGCAGACATGACTGCTGCTTCTCAATGAGGGCAACACCAGAAAAGCAACTGAAATACAACCTGAGTCTATTGCAGTGAGATCATGGGCTTCATATAGAAGATGCACAGAAGATCAGCAGGGTGGAAAAGCCATTTAGTCAGTTGGTTGACAAATGCTATTTGAATATCAGCCAAGAACCAGGCACTGGGCTTTCGAAGTTCACATCTAAAGGGAAGGATTATCTATAGGAAAGAGATACGGGATGGAGAATAAAATGTTGGAGAAAAATAACTTGTAAGAGTACCTGAACATAAGTTCAAAAAAAAAAAACCCCAAAAAACCAAGAATGGAGTTTGGAGTCATAAGAATGAAGCTGGAAAAGAGAAAAGAGGTAAATTGCAGAGAGATTTGAAGGCATACACCATAGAGCTTAGACTCTATTCTGATAATAATAAAAAAGTCTTGCAAAAGTTCTAAGCCAGGAATAATCCAAAAATATTTGATTAAGATACTGATTGAAGCTTAGTATTGGGGTTGGGCAGAGAGATATGTAACTGCAGCATTCACTTCTGTTTAGAAGTTTTTGGAAATGTCTAAGTCACATACAGTGACAGTCATTACCAAGGACATAATCTCTGCTAAAACTGTCAATGGAGAATACTGAAGGAGCATAAATCTGAGTACTTGGTGGTATAAGGAGTGATGAACAGTTAGGTGGAGTATAAAAGTGATAAGGAGGAACTATTCTTGGTTAACTGAAGCACGATTATTAAAACTCAGAGAGTGAAATCAAGGTCCAACCTGAAGATCCGAAAAGCAAAACAGCCAACTACTGACTCTTACCTTGGCTTCAGTCCAAAATGGCGATCCTGCCTCCAGGAATCTAAGAATGAGACTGAGCCTGAGAGTTGTTTCATCCCTTCTTAGAATCTTCTCTAGTTCTGGGATTAAAGGCGTGTACCACCCAGTTTCTTTGGCAACTAGTGTGGCTATTGGAGTTAAAGGTATATGTCATTGTGGATACTGATATTAAAGGTGTGTATTACCATTACCTGGTCTGTAAGGCTGACCAGTGGGGCTGTTTTACTCTCAGATCTTTAGGCAGGCTTTATTTATTAAAATACAATTGAAATGCTACTATAGTTAGCTGAAATGAAGGAGGTCCAGTTGACCAAGATAAGACTTCCTGAGGGGGAAAAAAAACTCATAAAGGGGTGTGAGCAGGGTAGGAAGGACCAAAAGTTTGGTTTTGAAACTTTCAAACTTATATTATGAAGGCATTTTGATAAATATGTCTGAGGCCAGAAGGAGAGACCGGGATGAGGATACAGATGGAGGGCTTCTCAACACATTCGTCACATATTCTTTTCTGTTGATGATAGGAGCAAGGGTTTCTATTGACACCCCCCCCCAAGGACTTAAGGAATCTGAGTCTCCTGAAATACTTTTTTAATTTTCTTTTTCTTTTTTATTTGAACATAACTATATTTTTACTTTTTAATTTATTTTTATATTTAATTTTTAAAAAATAAAATAAAGTATCTTTTTTCATTATACAGATTAATCCAAGTTTCCACTTCCTCCTTTCCTCCCATTCCCTCCACATAACCTCCCATCCCACCCCCATCCAAACCTCAGAGGTGGTAAGGCACATTGCTTTGGGAAAGGTCCAAGGCCCTCCCTATTATATTTAGGCTGAGCAAGGTATCCATCCAAAGATAACAGGTTCCCGAAAAGTCAGTACATGCAGTAGAGATAAATCCTGGTGCCACTGCCAGTGGCCCCTCAGTCTGCCCCAGCCATGCAACTGTCAACCACATTCAGAGGGACTAGTTTGGTCCTATGCTTGTTCCTTCCCAGTCCAGCTGAAGTTGGTGAGCTCCCATTAGCTCAGGTAGGCTGTTTCAGTGGGTGAACCCTGCCCTCTTTGCTCATATTCTCATTCCTCCCACTCTTCAGCTGAACTTTGGGAGCTCAGTCCAGCACTACACTGTGGATCTCTGCCCCTGTTTCCATCAGTTGCTGGATGAAGGTTCTATGGTGATATCCAAGATATTCATCAGTTTGACTACAGGGCAAGTCAAGATCAGGCCCCCTCTCCTCTATTGCTTAGGGTCTTAGTTGGGGTCATCTTTGTGGTTTCCTGGGAATTTCCATAGAGCCAGGTTTCTGCTAACCCTATAAAGGCTCCCTTAATCAAGATATCTCTTTCCTTGCTCTCATTTCTGTCCTTCCTCCATCTCAACTTTCTTATTTTCAAAGTAATTTTTATATTTGAGGGTTGATGAGGGCAATAATGTAAATTGGTCATAATAAAATCTACAACTTGCCAGGTGGTGGTGGTGCACACCTTTAATCCCAGCACTCAGGAGGCAGAGGCAGGCAGATCATTGTGAGTTTGAGGCCAGCCTGGTCTATTAGAGCTAATTACAGGGCAGGCTCCAAAGCTACAGAGAAACTCTGTCTCGAAAAACAAACAAACAAAAAAATCTACAACTCAAAAAAAAAATTAGAGATCACAGGAGAAAATGAAGTAAAAATTTAGACAAGAGTGTCCAAGGCGGAAATGTTAAGTTAGAACACAAAAGAATGGCCTGTACAAAACAAATAATGTCCTAAAAATGAGCTTAGGCATCCAGCAAGCACAGCTAGCAGGTGAAACAGGTGGTTCTCAGTTAACACATCTGAAGAAGTCAAGGCAAGCAAGAATAGCCATTGGATTCTCAGTAAAGAAGACGTGGATGATTCTAATAAGAGAAGCTAGCTCCCTTGGAAGGAGTGAGTCAATAAAGACACAAGTGAACCTGTGAAAAAAGAGTGAAGTAGTGTCCTGGTTAGGTGTTTTGTTTTGTTTTGTTTTGTTTTGTTTTGTTTTTGTGAACTCAACACAAGCTAGAATTATCTGGAAAGAGGGAATCCCAGTTGAGAAAGTGCCCCCATGAAATTGGCTTGTAGGCAAGTCTACATGGCATTTTTCTTGAGTCCTGATTGGTGTGGGAGGACCTAGCTCTCTGTCGGTGGTGCCCCGTCTGAGCAGGCAGCTCTGGAGTGTATAAAAATGCAAACAAGTTAGGAGGAGCAAAACCAGTGAGCAGAGATTTTCCATAGCTTCTGCTTCACTTTTCACATCCAGGTTTCTTCCCTGCTTAGGTTCCTGACTTGAGTTCCCTGGATAATGGACTATAAGCTACAAAATGGAAGAAGCCCTTTCTTCCCAGGTTGTTTTCGGTCATGGTGTTTTATCACAGCAAAAGAAATTCATAACTAAGACAAGGAAGTAGCTGGAGAAGGCCAGGTACAAGGTGGACACTACTTCTTCCAAAAGATAAAAAGGATCTTATATATATTCAGCTAGTAATTTTTCAAAAATACAAAATCCTTAAATAATAATTACCAAACCAACACATGAAAGAAACCAAATTAATCAGAAAACTAATACTAGAGATGTATATGAGTTTTGGTTAAGGATTATGTACTGAGTTGAACCCTCCATAACAAACTTTTAGATGGGTGAGAGAGAATGAATTTTTCACTGCCAGAAATCTAAGAAAAACTAGTAACAGCAATCCATCTATTCTCCTTTTACCTTCTTTTGTTATTCAAAGAATATCTCTCTCAGCTAATATGCTATCTTTAGAATGGAAATGGCCTGGACCTCAAAGAAGAGCTATGTGTATACACATATTGAAAGTTGCAAGATATATAATCCAGCTCACATTGAGTGTTTGCATTCTCAGACGTCAAACACAAAGCAAGCATATTCTTTGGGGGTCACCTTGTTCATTTCCTCATTTGAAATTTTAACACCAGATAGGATGTTAAATCAGTAGGAGCTGGCGCTGCTCTCACTTGGGCTTCAAACATCCTCCATATGTATAAACACATCCATAAATAAAGGTGCTAATGTCAGGAACGAAGATCTTTTAATAAAGTACACTAGCCCTAGCACACAGAGCTGCCTTTATATCAGAGGTCGCTCTAGAGCCTCGTTCACAATTAAACACTATCTGTTTAAATGAATTACTTTCCCCCTTCCATTTCTGCAGATGCTGAAAACGTGCATCTCTAAAGGTGCTATTTATATATTTAATTTTGATTTCTATTATTTTAATACTACCATTCTATCTTATCATGAATAATAGGTACACAGGGGGAGAAGTGTAGCTAGAAGTATTACTCATTGTAGGAAAGCCGTCAGGAAGCCGAGGCCTGGTCTTCCCCAAGGTTTTTGACTGCATGATCATTGCTTCAGGACTTACACCTTCTTAAGAGAAAGCCAAGGTCACAGTCATGCCCATCCATTTTCTTCCTTATAATAATTATGAGCCCGTCTGCATCAAAAGAGAATAGCCATTGCCATACAGATGTTGTAGAAATAGCAATAGTTAAACAGTTTCCTTTACCACCTATTAAAAAATGTTCTGTTATTTTTTTCCCAGTTTATGACATCTTCCTCCAAAGAAAATACACAGAGCACAGCAGTATTTGTCTTTATGAAACGGGTTCAGTTATTCTTACCTAGCTCACAGAAGATTCTCATTTTAGCACACCTACACACAGGTGACATTTCAGCTTCTGAGTCTGACGTATGTTGGTATTTTATCCCTGGGCCTCTCTGTGTGGGCATGTATCTCTATTCGTGGTCATTCTCCTCTGCGTGGGCGCATTCCTATTCACGGTCATTCTGTCAACGTAGGCTTTACCTTTCCAGAGGATATGGCCTGAAAAGGACATGAGACACTTTATTACCCGCTGCCTTGGCAAATAGCAAGTTAGTCTCTACAGTCTCAGTCAAGGGCTTTCAGTCTCGGAATGGGTCAGGGAAATCACGTGTTCCATAATTGCCCCTCACATGTCACAGCTCTGATGTCGCAGTGATGACGAATCGCTGTCACATATGAACATGTTTGTCTGTTTGTTTTATGTTTCCTAGGATCCTAAGTACCTCTTGCTAGAGTCAGTTGGCCAGTTTCTGGGGGAGCTTGTGATTGCCATATGTTGAGAATGTATAAAGTTTGCTGCCTCTCCTCCCCTAGGGTCAGGGGGAGGACTTGAAGCAAAAGTTCCTGTGATTGTTTAGCTCCAGCGTGAGAAAGTCTGATCATAAGCTGCTGAGTCATTAGAAAAAGACTGAGTAGCGAATTGTTTCAATGGTGGCATGATTTTTCAAAGAATGGGGATTGTCATAGTGACATGAAAAAGTTAGCATCTCTCTTTAAACCCAGAGAAACTGGTAACATTGTCACACTATTGATATCACAGATGAGCCATCCCCTGGAGATAATATTTTGGATGGCTTTGGAAGAAAATCTTGAGGGGCACAGCTGTCCAAAGACAGCTTCAGGCCCGGATAGAATAGACTCGTATCAGTCTTGCTGGGGTTGTGGTGCGAAGGGGACTGACTACATCTCAACAACCCCTTCTCCAAAGGCCTTCGTTGAAGAGATCCTTAGGGGTAAGCCTGCAGGTCTCCACTCATTTCGGGAGAGGATAAAAGTGCTGCATGGTTTGAGAGCTACACATGACCCCTAGTAGCTAGGTTGCTAAGGCCGACTTGACTGACAGAGAACTCTTTGTCTCTCCTCTGCCTAGGTGCAAGTGCAACCTGCACGCCACTGTGTGTGTCTATGACAACAGCAAACTGACGTGTGAATGTGAGCACAACACAACAGGTCCAGACTGCGGGAAATGCAAGAAGAATTATCAGGGCCGACCATGGAGTCCAGGCTCATACCTCCCTATCCCCAAAGGCACCGCAAACACCTGTGAGTAGCTGGGCTCCATTCCATGTCCTGTGCATGACGAATGGTTTCTTCCTTCGTTCCTCTTGCAATTGTGACTTTGCTTCTTTCCTCTTCAAAATGCAGCCGAAGATTTATTCCAGATCTTGCCATTTGCAAGTGTGTGTTAGCATTGTAATCACCTGTTAGAGTCAGTCCTCTAACCTTCCCACTGTAGTGCAAAATAGTTCATAAAAATTGCAGAGGTAATTTTGTTCTAAGTAGATGAAACAGGAGGTAATCCCCACCCCCCCAAATTAATAGCACAGGCCAGGAAAATTCTCAATACCGACTAGCCGTAAACAAGTTCCAGAAACCTTTGGGTATTGACACTTCCGTTTCTATTTCTCACAGGGAGTAAGCCAAAAATTGCTTTGTCCAGTGAAGGTTAGCCCCTCCAATTCTAGGTAGCACGCAATGTTGCCTAGGGAGAGAGGCAGCTTTTTGCAAATGCCAGACACCAAGCCATGACCGCTTTGGATTCTTTCAGCGAGGGATGCCTTTGGATAAAAAGCATGACTGCAGGCCTCAGGGTGCCACATAAAGAAAAGAGGCATAGGCAGCATCTGTGTTCTCAGGGACCACATGCAATGCCCATGAAGACTCATGTCATCCCTACATATGTAAAGACCGAGCTTGACATGCTGGAGGAAAAAGAGGATGATTTCCCGACTAATCAGCACAGTTCTGAGGACAGAAAGATTAGCCCCCTGGAAAAGTCTAAAGTTTGCCCTCTTTAAAAAGCAGAGGAACAGCAAGATAAGCACAGAACTGCACAGCAAGACGTCTGAAGAGCCACAGGACAGTGAGAAGCTGAAGAGCAAGCCACAGGCTCCATGCGAGGCAAACAATTTTATCTGGCACTTCAGAGCAACAGCTGGGAGAAGTCAGCGCTGACAACCGGTATCACAAGAAGCCGAACTTTATCAAGTTACATGTCGCAGTAATGGACCAGGTAACAAGTTATGAAGTGTGGGGACAGGAAATTAAGATACATTTTTATGAAGCAGAAAAAAATCTTCCCAGAAGTGAAAAAAGAATCCCTTTGTAAGAATGTTCAGTTTATCTCTGTGTTAAAAAACTGACTTCTTGCTACTAGAATTAATATATTAAAGCTCTGTTAAGCAGAAACGTTGTTTTTTTTTTTCTAGGTGATTTCTAGGGGACTTGAAGCTTTCTGTGGTCATTGAAAGCCATGGACTCGAGACTTTGGAAATGATCTCCTGAGGTTGTCTGTTGCTCTCTTGTATGTCTGACTACCTGAGATCTCCCATCGGCACAGCTGTCAAGCTTAGTTTAAGGCTTCCTCTAAGTGAAAACGGTTCAGAGTTCAGCTTCATGTCCTGATGGTTACTAGGAGAGTAGGAAAAGGGCCAAGTTCACCCAACTTTCTAGCATTCTGCTCCAGGCTCAGAGTCAGACCTTGCCAAGGTCACTGGAAGGGCAGTGGGTAGTTACTATTGGCTTCACCCTAACACCACCCCATTCTACCTGTTCACTCTGCCTCAAATAATTGGTTTTTTGTAAGATTTCCTCTAGGAAGACCTTGATGCTGAGTAGCTCCCTTCCTGAAATGAGTTTCTTGCGATATTCTCCAGAGGGTGGTTTTACTCCCTTAGCCGTTTGCATATTAAATACCACCAAGTTAGTCCTGGCCAAGAGATCATATCCTCCTTTGATTTTTCCCTATAGCCCTGATGGTTCAACTATCCACTTTCCTGTTTTTGACTGACCTTCTATGAACTAACAGAATTCTTTCACATCTGTGTTCGTGCAACATAGTGACATATGGACCCAACGGTTAATAGTGGCTAAGGGATCAATTCAAACTTCCAGTCATCAATAGGGCAAAATCTTGGTAAAAGACTTTAGATATTATATAGAATATGCTTGAAACTGACATACTTTCTAGCATTTCAGGCTTTAATTTAAACACCCATTAACGACAATAAACACTTCCACAAGTTGGCAGTGTGTTACAAGATCAAATCCACAGTCCTCTATTTGCTAATGACCTGTCCTCTCCAACATCCTGTTTCCCACTCTTGGATAATCGTTCTTCCTTCATAGCATTTTAAGATTAAGATGCCAACTCACAAAATATGTTTTGCATAATACCTTCACAAAGTGTACAAAATCAGTTCAAGATTCTTTCATATGACGGTCTTACCCACTGCTGGATAGCTTTGCTAATGTAATTGATTTTGTAACTTCAGTGTTGCATAGCTCCTAACCTTGACCCTTTCTATCTTTCAAAGTAGTATTAGAACTCTATTCATCCTAGTTTTATTTATTCCAGGTTAACAATCTTCCAACCCATATCCCATCTTCATGTGAAAATGCTTCCATGTCACTTAGTCAGAGAAGCCCTCTAGTTCATTACTATGGTTCTTAAACCCAAGTACCAAGCTCTTCTCTTCTATAAGGCTTATGGAAAAGGCATCTTTCTTGTCTCTCTAATTATCTCTATTCTATATTTTTTAAATAAAGGTACTTTGAATTTCACTTTGTTTTCCAGAACCTCCTTCACTTTCATGGATCTCCTTCCATATTGTCTGTTCTCACATGCATGCGTGTGTTAGCACATGCATGTACACCATTACATGACTTTATTCCGTGCATTATGAGTCAACTACCTCTCTCAGAGACTCTTAGAAGGTCACACCTCCATAACAAACAAAGTCATTGACATAAAAAGAAAAGAAGAGATTGAAACCTTCAGCATCCACCTCAGTGACCTGGAGATGCCACCATTCAGAAGTAATCTCTACCCTTAGAATCACAAGTAGGTAGGAGAACATCAGATTCTGTGTTCTTGTACAGGTTTGCGCTAGAAAGGCAGGAGAGTTTCATCATGAGTTGCACTTCAAGGATACCTAGACTACCATTTAGGAACAACTCTAACTGGAACCTTGCTTCGAGTTTCTGAGCTGTAAAGTTATTGTATTTTAGAGCAACTCTGAGCCTCTTTCTCATGACACGTATAGCCCCAAGGAAGAAGAGTGTAGAATACTAATACTCAAAAATAAAATCACCATAGCCTGCTGGATATATAGTACTATTCTCTGCATTTTTACTATAATAAACTTGAACAATGTTAAGTAAGAACTTCTCCGATGATATTTTTTCATTGTGCTAGTATTCAAGACCCAGTGTCTTTAAAGACATATGCACGTTCATAAAGATCTTTGTCTTTTCTCCTAAAAAGCTTATTTTATAGGAATGGCATCTTTTTGTCTCCTTAATGATCTCTATTCTACTTTTAATAGAATGCATTTTTAAATGTCCTTTGAATTTCATTTTTATTTTCCAAATAAAAAGAAGCTCTGTCCAACATAGTGCCTAACCATGATTCTCTTGATTTCTATTGTTCAAATCATGCATAAGGCATTCAGTAGCAATCTCCAAACTCTTACCCCTGTGGTATATGCAATATAAGCATGATTTTTTTACATGCAACTTAATAATATCCTTGTAAAAGCCATATTTACATCAAAATGTAACGTCTCAACATCTGTTTCTCAAACTGTGCTCTTTTACCTATAGAAAAACTCTAACAGGCCGAGGAAATGACTCTATGGGTAACACAATTTATATGCAAGTATAAGGATCTGAGTTATGATACACAGAGCCCACTTAAAGCCAGATATTGTAGTGAACATCTGTAATCCCAGCACTCCTACCTGGAGATGGGAGGTGGAGACAGAAGACTGTAGAATGGTGGTTCTCAGCATATGGGTCACTACCCCTTTAGATGCGAAGGGCCCTTTTCCAGGGGTCACCTAAGACCATCAGAAAACATATTGCTATTCATAACATTAGCACAATTACTGTTACAAAGTAGCAATAAAAATAATTTTATGGTTGGGGTCATTGCAACATTAGGAATTAAAGTGTCACAGTACTAGGAAGGTTGAGAAACACTGCTGTAGAAGGTCATGAGCCAGCCAGTCAAGAGGGTGGGAGGCAGCCACTGACACAGAAGGCTATCTTCTGACCTCTATACATGCAACATGGCAAGTACATACCTGATTTATACGTGTAAACACCTGCCTACACACACCATACACAGAAAACAGTCTTCTTTCATGCTATGGCAAAAGAATTAGAAAATTCTATTATACTAAGTTTTACATACTCACAATCACATTATTAGAAATATCTAAGAAGTTCTGGCTTAAATTAACCTGTTTGACTCAGTATTTCCCAAACTTCTTTTTATTTCCTTGAACACCCAGTAGCTTTCTACGAAACACTCTTGTGGGGCATGCTGATCTAAACAATTTCTTGCAGTGTGACCTTAAGAACAGCATGGAAACAGACAAAAGCACAGTCAGTTCCTCTGTATTCTTATTTTTACCTTTCTCTAAAAGACCTAGTCTAATATTCTTCAAGGAAGGAAAATTAAATTGATCTGACTTGGGCCTTATTTGTCTGTTTGGCTATCCAACTTGAATTGTTGTACAAAGTCTCCCACTCCTCTGAGTAATGGGAAGTAATTTGATGACTATTCTATTATTTTCCCTGATATTAAATTTGCATTGACCAGTTTCTATAGTCCCAGATGTACACATGGATGCATCATGATCCAGTCAGTTTCCTGAGCACTTTAGATGCATTAGTCCCTTCTAGACTCACACCCAATCTTTTAAGGTTGATGCTATGGTTTTTAATTTTCACGTATGGAAAACATATGACTATGATTCTTGGGATTCAAGTTTGCACAGGGAGCAGGGGTGGGGTGAAAACTTAAGCCAAGGTTTATCTTTCCTCTACACATTTCCCACTACACATTGCGGGTTATTTGAAATGACCATCTCTGTCTCCACAGGGACTTGAGCTCCACTTTGACATCCATTCAAATAAGAGAGTCTTCTCTAAGTCCCATGACTTCTCTAAACTCTAATTGTTACTTCCTGCTCTTGAAACCATCCCGCCTGCCCCTGCTTATTTCCCAGCCCTGACTCTTGTCACTCTGCAGCCACCTCCTCAAGCATCCCAGTCCATTCTTTTGTTTTAGTTCATGCTTTAGTAGTCATCAGCCAGTTCTAGCTCCAGTCTTTTTGGTGAGAACAGAGCAACTTTACCAGTAGTGTCTACAGATCACAACACCATAGAAAATTCATCTCTTTCTCCAAGAGCACCCTTTTTTTCTCTTTATTGAAATTCTGTTTATTCCATCAAGACTCAGTGCTAACTCATCAATGAAGCCTACCTAAACTTGCCTATACAAAGATATTCTGGTCTTTCTTTCTCACTCTAACTTTTGATAGTGTGTCTAGACTTAATGGAACTTCCTGACTATCTCTAACAAAAACTATTTAAAAAAAAGAGCTATTGTTGTGTGCTTAAGCTTTTGTACTTCATTAAAAACTTTATCTACATTACAGACTTAAACCCCACACTATCTTCATTTAGTCTGAACTACTATTATCTTATTTGAAATATAGGAAAACAGGCATAGAAAATGAGTAAGATTTCCTAGGCTAGCACAGCTAATGTCTGTAAAGGCCAGATTTAAACTCAGCTCTGTCTAGATATAGGAACTGAACATCAGCCATTTAAGAGCATGGCTATGCTTTATTCTTGGTTCTTTTAAGTGTTTATGGAACAGTTATTTTGGTAAGTGATTGAGTAATCCTAAATAATCCTATAATGTATGCTTGGCTAGATTGGCTTTGCATCCGTCTTCTTCTGTCTTCTGGAATATGTGGCCTTCACAGTCCATCAGGTCTAACACTAGAGTCTTCAGTCTCCAACAGGGAGAGACCATCTGAGATCCTGGAGGGAGTCCAAGAATAAAACAGGCTCTTTGGTTCTCACTAGCCATGCAGCCATCTAGAAACGGTATCCTGGCAGGCTGATTTTCACAGGCCTCCCTGAGCAGAATTCCATGTCTGGGTTCCTGGACCACTTCCAGCCTCTGACCTCCAGTCCTTGAAGCTGAGAACTCCCATTTAATCACTAGGGTAGCAAATGTGACTGGCTGACTATGCATTCAACAAGCTTCTAAACCCAAATGCACAAGCAGAATTCCATGCTGTTCACAAGCCCCAGCCTGGATGCCCTTATCTGAAGCTCATGGCATCAGCTATGGTTCTGAATGCAACACTTTCAGGAATTTTGAATGGCATGACAGTACACATATTTTATGTGGTTATTGTACTCAAGGAAGAATATCAACAGCCTTACTCAATCAAGCATTTTATATGATTATTCTCACCAAGGGAATAAGAGGAGACAACACATAAAGTTACTGACTTTCTCTCCAAATTACTTTATATCACATTATATTGTGCCCTAGGAGTATGTCGGGAAAAGGTTTCCATTCTCACATTTTCTGTTTAAATTTGAGAATGATAGAGAAGAGATTGCAGTCTGTAGTAAATAGAATGACTGTGTAAAGTAATGGGTATGACCTAGGATTACGAAGTCAGTTCTGAGTTCAAAATTCAGTTTTCTTCTCAATTAACCAGGTTGATCTTGGGCAAGTGACACAGCCTCTTCTATTTACATTTTCCCCATCTGTAAAATTAGCTTGGCTATTTACAGAGTGGACATAAAAATTAAATTAATTAACACAGGTAAGAGAGTGCTGTGCACATACCACAGTGAATTTAGTTGTTATGATTATTATATTCACACTGGGAGCTAGCACAGAATCAGCAAAGTCTCCCCTTGGAGATAGGTATATGGAAAGACATATTGGACACTGTGGGCTAATACCCTGCTGTTTTTCCTACTGCAAAATAACTGCTATGACATCAGACATACTCAAAGCCCTATGACCCGTGTGTTTTCTTTCCTGCAATTAAGGCCGCATGTGGCGTCAGATAATATTCCAAAGTCTGCTTCATAAGGTTGGGAGCAGGAAAGTTAGACTGCTTTCATGCTAATAACATCAGACTAAAACATCCTGTCATCCACATCCCACCTTCAAAGGGGAAGGGAGATCCTGAGGGTATCCAGGTTGCCAGCCCTCTTCCTAAGGCAGCAATGACATTGTAATGCCACTCTGCTTTACAGATGATCCTTTTCCTTAGGCTTCCCACCTTTGATGAGTTTATTCTCCCATTTGTCAGATACATTAATACAGAAAGTCAGGTTAATATCACTTCTGCCATGCCATGTATACTTCATTCCCAGAGCCCTCCTATGACAGGAAGGTGACATTGACGCTCACCTTGATCCTCTCAATTTGGATAATTTACACAAGAATTCTACAGTGTCGTTTTATGAAGGCAACCTTATTTCCCTCATTTTCAAGTTTCTAAGAGACAACACACCATACTTCCTAGCAACCTTATGAATGAGTCTGCAGAATACTTTCATACCATTCCTGACCTCTTCTTTATGGCATTTTAGGACTAAGTGTTCCCAGTGGCTGCAGTCTGACTGGGGGATGATCTACTTACCTACTTGGTGGGTTTTTCAAACCATCTATCACAATACTGGTCATTTTTCCTTACATTCTGATGTACATCAAGTCCTAACGTGTTGCTTCCCTCATGATAGAAAGCTGCAACCCTGCCACTGGTTCTCTGGAGTTATAGCTTTAGCAATGCCTTAATCTGCTTCTGCAGAGTGGGGTTTTTTTTTTGTTGTTGTTTTATTTTTTTTGAGATCTTCACCATGTTGACTTCTTTAAGCTTAGTTACATACCCTTTAGCTATTTGCCTGATGGAGAAAGAGCTAGCCAAAAAAGAACTTTGAAAATGAAGAAATTAAAAATATCACCTTATAACATTATATGATTCTATTACATTCTTGTCTCTGTTTTCAGCAGTATTCCATTATAAAAACATTGGCATATATGGAATAGGAAGGGATGAATGATAGCCAGCCTCTTCCTGCCTTCTTTCTCTTGTAGGAAATGGTGATCTAATGCCCCTTTGGTTTACTTGTACGTATTTCTATAACCTAGTGACATTTTAATTCTAGGCACATTAGTGCTAAAATCATACTCTGTGCACTGCAGAGCCTCTCAATAGAGGTCACCCACTCTGTGTGGGTGTCGATATTTTTTCCCAGGATGTGTTTACAATGCTCAGACAGGTACGGGGAGTCGCATGCTCTAGTGCTTCGTGTAAAGGGTTCAGCTTGGGTTCCTGAAGCTCCTTATGCCACTTTTGTGAAATAAAAGGCTGAATACGATGATTTCTTGAATCCCTTTAAGATCTCAAACCTTTACCCACCTTTGAGGTTTAGGTTGTGTTGGTTTTCCCACTCCCTTTTTTTATTAGTGTACTTTCATTTTGTACTACATCTATTTTTTTTCCAGAGCTTCATCAAGATTGTTCAGAGAATGATTTAAGCCAATGGAATCTAAATTTCTAGTTCTTTAAATAAAGAAGTTCAATTTCAAATCTAACTTTAAACATTAAGGTTATATGCTTATTATTTTTTATTTATTTATTTTTATTTTTTTTTCTTCCTTGACCCATTGATGATTCAGGTAAGCATTGTTTCATTTCCATGTGTTTGTGGGCTTTCTAGAATAGTGTTGCCGTTAAATTCTAATTTTAAGCCATGGTGATCCAATAAGATACATGGGGTTATTCCAACTTTTTTGTATCTGTTAAGGTTTCCTTTGTTACCGAGTATGTGGTCGGTTTTTAAGAAGGTTCCATGTGCTGCTTAGAAGAAGGTATATTCTTTTATGTTTGGCTGGAATATTCTATAAATGTCTGTTAAGTCCATTTGAGTCATAACATCTGTTAGTTCCCTTATTTCTCTGTTAATTTTTTGTCTGACTGACCTGTCCAGCGGTGAGAGTGGAGTGTTGAAGTCTCCCACTATTAGTATGTAGGGTTTAATGTTTGATTTAAACTTTAGAAGTGTTTCTTTTACATATGAGAATGCCCTTGTATTTGGGGCATAAATGTTCAGTATTGAGATTTCCTCTTGATGGATTTTTCCTGTGACTAATATGAAATGCTCTTTTTTGTCTCTTTTGATTGACTTTAGTTTGAATTCTATTTTGTTAGTAATTAGAATAGCTACAGCCACTTGTTTCTTAGGTCCATTTGATTAGAAAATTTTTTTCAACCCTTTACTCTGAGCCAATGTCTGTCTTTATGTTGAGGTGTGTTTCTTGTATGCAGCAGCAGAATGGATTCTGTTTTCATACCCAATCTGTTAGCCTGTGACTTTTTATGGGTGAGTTAAGTCTATTTATATTAAGGGATATTAGTGAACAGTGATTGCTATCTCCTGTTAATTTAATTTTTGTTTTTGGTGGTGTTATTTTGTGCATATTTTTTCTTCTTTGGGATTTGCTGCTGTGAGATCATCAATTGTCTGTGTTTTTGTTGATGTAGCCAACTTCCTTGGGTTAGAGTTTTCCTTTTAGTACTTTGTGTAGGGCTGGATTTGTGGCTAGGTATTGGTTAAACATGATTTTGTCATGGAATATCTTGTTTTGTCCTTCTATGGTGATTGAAAGTTTTGCTTGGTATAGGAGTCTGGGCTGGCATCCATGGTCTCTAAATGACTGCATAACACTTGACCAGGACCTTCTGGCTTTCATTTTCTCCATTGAGAAGTCAGGTGTAATTCTGGTATGTTAATGTTTTGATTATTATGTGTGATGAGGGGACTTTTTTATGCACTCTATTTAGTGTTCTGTACACTTCTTGTATCTTTATAGAGATATCTTTCTTTAGGTTGGATAAGTTTTCTTCTATGAGTTTGTTAAATATATTTTCTGTGCTTTTGAGTTGGACTTCTTCTCCTTCCTCTATTCCTATAATTCTTAGGTTTGGCCTTTTCGTTATCTCCCATATTTCCTATATATTTTGGGTTAAGCTTTTGTTAGATTTAATGTTTTCTTTGACTGATGAATCTATTTCCTCTATTATAGCTTCAGCACTTGAGATTCTCTCTTCTGTCTCCTGTATTCTCCAGTTTATGCTTATGTTTTTGGTTCCTGATTGTTTGCTCATAATTTCTGTTTCTATAATTCCCTTGGCTTGGCTTGTGTTTTCTTTATTGTCTCAATTTCAGTTTTCAAGTTTTGAATAGTTTCTCTTGTATGTTTGATTGCTTTTTCTTGGTTTTCTTTAAGGGATTTGTTGATGTCTTCAAACCTCCATTTCTTTGAGGGAATGTCTCATTTCCTCTTTAAGAGTCTCAAACATTCTCCTGAAGTTATTTTTTAGGTAATTTTCCTCTGCTTCATCTATATTTGGTTGTTCACGTCTTGCTGTTGTAGGGCCACTAGATTTACTGGTGTCTTCACACAATTAAGGGGAGCATGATAAGGAAAATGAAAGATGCCAGCATGTGCCTCGGCAATTTCTCTGAGCACAATCTGAGGCATACTATCACATATGATTGCAGTGACCATTGTAAGATGTGGTCAAATCCCTGGATGCACTGGGTTTACCAAGTTCTTCAACTGTCCACAGACAACCAAAAAAGGGAGCTTTGACATTAAAATAGGAACAATTAGGAGAAAATATCACTAGGCAATAGATTAATGAGAATACCTTGGTGTTCAGATATATTCAATTTCAAAACTCTTTATTCAAATGAGCAGTTTAAAAATCTTTTCTGAGCAATTACCATTTTTACAGACATGGCATAAAAAATGACTCATCTGGCAATACCTCAAAAAGCAACAACTCCCAGAATGAAGAAGAGGTTGAATTCTAAGCATCCGGTATTAGGTAATAGCATCTTCCCGAGGAAACTAGAATCTCACAATGGTCACGGTTGGCACTGCGTGGACATTTGGGATGAGCAAGGGTCTCCTACGCTTGTGGCCCCAGAGGAACAAACACACTTCTGCATCTCTCTGAAGCATCCTACAGAAGCAAGCACTGCAGTAAGCTGCCTTGCAAGCGTGTTCATTCCTGGGCCTGGTAGAACTCCCTGAGCAGTTCACCTTGCATTTATGCAGGGCCCTCTGCCTATGTGGAAGTTTGAAAACACATGAAGAGTCTCTCTCTGCTAGCTCAACTTCCATTTGCTTTGATGGATTGCAAACAGGCAAGCAGTGCCTTGCATGAGAGAAGAGTTTTCAATCATAAGGAGATTCTGAGCTTCTGCAATTGATACTAAAATTATGATGCTGCCATCACACCTCACTCGGTGGGGAATTTGCAAAAATGGAAGAAAAAAAAAAGTTCAGTACCAAGTCAGTGTCACATTGCGGAAAAGAGAGTTGACTAAAGTCTTGGCCTTGGAGTCTAGCTGTCCTTTGCAGAAATCATAATCAGCTTAAAATTCAGTTCATAAGAGAGTTAAAATATGGACATTCAGTTTTCCAGTTTTTGATTGAACGGAGATAAGTAATTAAGCTGAAGTATTATGAACTCCAAGGACTTAGGGGCTGAGGATATGGCTCAGCAGGTAAAGTCCTTGCCGCACAAGCATGAGAATCTGGGTTTGGATCCCCAGTAACCACATAAAAGTTGGCCCAGTATACATGCTTGCAAACTTAGCCCTGAGAGGGCAAGACAGACCTAGCACAGAGGCCCACTTGTTAGCCTGTCCAGCCAAAACTGTAAGATTCAAGCTGAGTGAGAAACCGTGTCTTCGAACAATACCATGGGAAGGAATAGAGGAAGATACCTAACACTGACCTCTGCCTTCTGCATGTGCAGGCTGATGTGTCTCCCTGACACACATGTACTTGTACAAACACATGCAATAATCACAATAACAAAGTTAAGTCAACTAAAGCATCTAAAATGAAGAGATCTTTTAATAACTTAAAGTAAGACTCTATCCTTTCCTTTTTCCAGGATTTTAAATACATTGTAATAACCCTTTATTCTATAGACTATAGAATACAAACATCACATCACAAACAGAGAGATAGGACACTAAGTGAGCATTGAGATTATAGGGAACGTGCCCAAAATCACAAGTTGGTAAGAATTTAGGAGCCAGAGCCACCCTTTGAATTCAGATGTCTGGCTGATAAGACTCTGCACTTGGTCAAAGTACTACATGCTTGGTAGGAGGCATGATGTGAATGCAGACTAAATGTGTGTCCACATCTCAAAGACATCAAGCCAAACACTGACATAGTTTCACCAGCTTAGCATGACTTGTAAATCAAACAAAAGCTGAATAATCAGTGAAGGCCATGATCAATATGAATGATGTAATGTATTCTTGAATTATTCTGCTCAATTAAGTTTTCATTACAGAGTTTAATCCACATACCTGACAAGTAAAAGAGGAATAAAAAGGATGACTATGTGAAATGAATCAAATAAACTGTCAATTTTTCAGCAGCAAATTCATGTACCTTGTAACAGATTTAAAGAGACCTACTGCATATGCAAATGCATTTGCACAGATGCCCAAGGTGTATATTTTGTGGTCAGATCAAAAACTGAATACTGTCTGAAGCCATATGGAATTAATCCAATATTCTTTTAAATAAGCACAAAATGTTTGATGTCACTAGGTACCCTTGCTTCACTGATTGAAGGGTGACATTAACTCTTCAATTCTGATGAACTTAGGAGTTCAAGAATAAATGCAAAAGATTTCAGTGTGTGTATACATACATATATGCATATTTTGTATAAAGTTTTTATACAAATTTTATACTGATTTCTAATAATTGGAGTCACCACGTGTCACATTTCTAAGACTTTTACAATAAGTTAAAGGTGTCACATAGCATATAGCTAACAGTTCTTTATTGTTCTGTTGTGTTTCCTCTGCAGGCATCCCCAGCATTTCCAGTATTGGTAGTAAGTAAAATAATCACCAACCCAAACCAAGGCTAGCTTTGCTTTGTTGTTCAGCTCCTCAGAGCTCTTTTCTCGTGTCCATTTCTGATGCAATAGAGCAGTATCTATTGGGATTCAAGTTTCCTGCTGGTTTTAGGTACTGGTGCACGGAGAACACAGACAAAGCAGTGGCTCATGCACAGCTCTTCTGTACATGTGCAATGCCTATTTCCTAATGACTTTGGCTTCATGAAGGCCACCTGAACAGAGACCTGAATGAAGAAGCGATTGCTTAGATAAATACACCTCGTCTTATATACAGTCCTATATTATACTTAGTGACCAACAACAGATTCACTCTCTTTATAGGACCAAGTGTAAATCTCAAATGTAACTGGGAGGAGAAGAGAATGAGTGTCCATGAATGTCCTAAGTATTTCATTGAAATTCAAGGAAAATACCATGAAGCCAGGGAGGAAATCTCTTAATGCATTAAAATGTAGGTTTTGTGAAGGCCTGAAAGAGGTGGGTTGATGATCATTAATCATTCCTAGGAATTAAGGACAATCAGTTTGCACACCACCCACTCCTCTCTTCTGAATTACAGTGGTCTGTTCACTCTGGAGCCCTTTGTTTTCTCTCTGGTAAAAAAGGGATATATGTACAAAATGTAAGCATAGGACCAAAACTTCCTAAAAAAGTCTCTTAGTAGAAATCCAAGTAATTGAAGAGCAATCTCCCCTCCACTTTCTGAACAACGCTTTCCAACATCACTGCTTTGAGCATGTCCAGCTTCTACAAGAGGGTCAGGTTGTAGCTCTTCTTCCTGTCTGAATTAGTGTATCCTCACCCAAGACTGGAAGAATTCATTACGAATGTACACTATACCATATCAGAGCATAATTTCTCACAGTTTTTTACAGCATGCCCTTGATGACCAAGGGTAAAAACCTTAGAGCCATAGCTGAATCACCGATTTAGAAATAAAATACTAAGGAAACCTCAACTATGGTCTGTAAACGAAAAGAACACTGGTCCCTATGATGGTCACTCATCAAAGGCTTGTGTCCTAAGAGTTGTGCCAAGGAGAATGTTTACAGTGTAAATAACAGCAGATGAAGCATGGCCAAACCCAACACTTTCCTAAAAGCAATACTCTGACAATTTGGATAAGAAACTTGCCACTTCTTATACATGCAAGGCCAGCTCTTCTAATTGATAAATCAGCCCAGTTTACTTAAACCTGTGAATAGATGCAGGCTCTTACTTGTTAAGCATTAGACATGTTGAATGCCATGAAAATCAGTTGCTCTGTAATCAGAAGCAGCATTTACATCCACTTTGATACAAACCTACAATAGCAGCACTGTCTTTGTGATCTTACAAAAGCGGTCTTGGGGCTGCCTTGCCAATGAAGATGTTCAGCTCTAATATCCCTGCCGTAGGGCTTGGCATTTGCCCAGGTATGTAGCTCCAAGTGCACCTTTCAGGCCTTGACAACTATTCTTGTAAAACTTTAAAGCAGAGGGAATCAGGAGGGCTCTCGTGATCTGGTGTGCCCAGAGTCTCAGAAATGGATGAATGGAAAAGTAGTTCTTTGGTGCTGGGATGTGTTTTCGTTCTGAGAGCCAGTTGTGTGTTGCATGGACCTCTGACCGTACCTGCTCACTCCACATCTCATCTGGCCGCCTCCACCCCATCCCCCATCTTTGAGCATCAGCAGATGTTGACCTTTTACACACGGAATCAGGAAATTCCAGTTTTGTTTTGCACAGTTAAATTTTGAAATCAGCGGTGACCTGAAAGGATGCTGTGCCGTTCCTTTGGAAGATGGACTAATCTTTATTATTATCAGGAACTTGAGAAAATTTTACGACTAATAATCTGTGACAAAAACCCTATGACTCCAAATGATAGTCTGTAGCCCGAACACCTCTGGCTATTCATCTTAGAGCACAATGGGTGGGTTGTTTTGTTTTGTTTAATTTCTAATAAAGCAAGATGGAAGAGCATTCAGGGATCATCCTGTATTACACAAGACTAGCTTGCCTGTCGCCTGGCTTTTAAGGTAAAGAGATTAATGATAACACCATAAAACACCATGTTATCTTCCAGATGTCTTTAATAGCATTAGCGAGTTCCTTCTTTGTGGCCTTACACAGTACTTGCTGTGTGCACTGGTGGATTCTTTCTTCTCCACAGGGAGAGAATTCACATGATGATGATTCATTGCCAGGCCTAGAAGGTGCAGAGGGGATGGACAAATGTTTTTAAGGTACATAGTAGAGAGGAGGAAGCTGCTTGGATATTTAGCTAAGTCTGGGCCTTTTCCAGGGCTTCTCTTTTCACGCCAAAGAAGCAATCAATGTATAAAATCCCACTCACTGTCTAGGAAGATCCGTTGTAACAAATGAAGCACCCATGAGGTTCTGATCATCAAAGTATTTTTCGTAGAAAATAAATGATGTGTATTATCGATGTGAGCTATTGATGTACATAACCATAAGTTTACATACATATGCTGTATTTTACAACGGCTGGAGGATTTAGCTCTAATAGACTTCAGTATAGATTTCATATTGTCAACATCAACATGAAGAATCAAACACATGGACAGAGTAGCTATCCTTTCTGATCATCTGCTAAACATATTTTTAAAACAAATTTCCCATCAAGGACATTTGTACCTGCTGCTGTCTGTCTACTAGGAAATAGGTTCCTCAAACACCCCAAGAGCACATCAGTCATTTTGATGTGGTTTGACCCATGGCTAAAAAAATATTACTAATGATATTGCCAGCAATTAGTGGATCCCAAAATAAATCTGTAGTCATTTGAGCTTTGTGACCGTTGTTTCTATTTAACCTCATATGATAACTATTCATATGCACATAATTCAAAATTTTATTCAAATGAACATTTGTTGATGCTGATGATCTAAATTAATAAATGGCTTAGTATGGGTGTTTTTTGTTTATTGTGAAAACTTAATCATTATCTTCTAACATACATTATCTAATTCTCAGTACAGCAGCACAAAAAGTTACACTAATCGTGTTAAACGATATATTATACAGAGTATAATTAGTCTGACAAGAACTGTCCTAATGTTTAATAGCTTTGTGGGGATGTTATTATTTCTTACAAAGACAGATGATAAATGAGTCAAATGTAAAAAGGTAAATCCTCCAGAGGACGAAATATGACATCTAGAAAGTTCATTTTAAAAATACTTGGAATTTTTAAATAAACACAAACAAAAATACGTAAAAGAAAAATAGTGATGAAGATGGCCTGCAACCCTATATATTATTTTCCCTAAATAACTTTCATTTGGCTGAGGTGATGTCTGTACAATGCATTTAACAGTGATGGAACTGTTTGACATTCCCTCCCCCACGGCCCATTTATTAAATTTGAAACAACAATTTACTTAAGGGAAATATCTCATTCTCCTGTTTTCTCTTATAATGAGCATTGCCTTCATCACAGAGTTAAAAACTCATCTCTAATTTGATTTAATTGGCAGGACTATTAAACAAGGGAAATGCTACCTGCAGGGATCCATCAGTCTGTTGAGAAAGCCCAGAAATGTTTTCATACTTGAGAACATTTGATGCCAGTTGGAGACCTTGTAAATGCTGTTTTCCATACAGCATCCAAATATTTTTGTGTAGTACTGATTTGTTGTAGAAATTTGAATGGCGAGAAGGAAAAATAACAAGGTTAATCATTTACCCACCCAAGGGTTATTAATAATCATGTTCACTCTATTCAGAGAGCTGCAGTGTCTGTTTGATTTTCCCCTTTGTTTTAATACTTCTAAATCCCCCAAATAAAAGTTCCATTGAATTGCCCTTTAACTAATTAGATTTTATATAATGAGGGAAAAATCATCAGGATAGTGTAGCAACATGGCAAATTGCATGGTGTGCTACATTAATTTTGAACTGTTTGCTGATGTTCTAGAAAGAAAGCTAAGGTCTCGGGTGTAATGCCTTTGGGGACTGTTTTATCATGTACCCAGTTTCCTCATCACAGATCCATTTCATATTTGTGTAAATAGCATTTCATATTCATGAAACCTTTGTTGTTATCCTAAAATTGAATGAACATTAGGATATGACTGCCTTTTTATTCCTAAAAAAAAATCAAATATTCCGGTGAGAGGATAAGAATCCCCCAGTTACAAGAAGAAGAATTTGAGAGGTACCCATTTTTATTGACAACAATTGCCCATCTTGAGCCATTGACTCTTTTATGTTTTGACCTTTACCTAGTCGATTTTGAAATGTCAACCACTTTTTTAAGTGTGAGCTAAAATCTCTACCTTTGCTAGTTGTCTTGGTAGGATAGGATGTTTTCTAGATAGAAGATACATCAAGTTTTCTATACTGGACCCTCAAACAGATTACTGTGAATCCTTTAAGAATGTGTCAATTAATGACTTCTTGGATTACAAGTCTTCTTAGAGTGCCAATGGGAAGCCAACAAACTGACCATTCTACCTCCTGGGAAAAGTTATGCGAGATATGTGATTTGAATTATAGGGACATGTTCCCCAAGTTTCTATTGAGTTCTGTTTTACAAATGGTAAATCTGAGTCAGCTCAGAGTGGCCAAGTAACATTCCCAAAGTACGATGAGCAGGACTGCCTATCTGACTTCATAGCATTAAATGAAGTGGAAGAGATTATATAAAGAAAAAAATCTGGATTTATTGACTCCTGCCAAGACTCTTTCTATGTAGTTAAGAAATCCCTTGATTACTGAATTGACCCATTTCTGTACAGAGAGCCACAGATTTTGGAGAAAAATGGAATTATTTCGCTGTGCTGTCAGCAGAAGATACAAGCATGGTGAATGAGGACAGAGGATCACAAACCTTTGCCCCAATAAAGCATGTGGTTCCTCTACATACAACTTCCCAATAGACTTAGCAGAATGTGAGTATATAAATTCTGGGCTACTATAGATGTGAGTATGTGAGCTATGCAAATTATGTAAGATGCTTACACATACTCCTTGAGAATAAACCAATCTTTTTATCATTTTTCAGTAAAATGCAGGTAACTGTATCATCCCAAGGAGAGGCCTTCTACTATGACATTAAATTCATTTCTCCTTTCATAAGCTTAATGATGCTGTGTGTCTTGGAAGTAGGCAAGATTACATTCAAGAGAATTTCTCCTGAAGAGCTTTGAGATCTTCCATAGGCACTTTCAATGAACATCCATACTGCCTTTTGAAGATTTCCCATGGAATACTAGCAATGATTATATAAATACAGATTGGCCCTGTGGTATTATTCCCAGCCAATCTACCCTTCATATTCCCTTGGACATGTGCTTAATGAAGGATCACCAGCATCTTTCCAGTAACAGCTTATATTATGGTGGTGTTTCTAAACCAAAAGATTATATTAACATTAGTGCTATTAATATATTGGAAGAACAACTCATCTAACTTACCTTACACATGAATCAAATAATGACTAGTTTCCAACTCCTACCTTGAACCTTCCACCATGCCCTTAGCAGTAGCTTCCGAGTTATTTAGAGCACCATAGTACAAGATAGTATATGATGAATATTCTAGAAAAACGTCAGTATATTTGTTCCTTGATTGGAAAGAATGGTCAGTTTACCCAGTCCTTAAAGACTGTCCACAAGTGAACTGAAACTCACTTTCCTTTTCTGCTTAGTGAATATCACATGACAGAATATTTTATGGCAATCTTACCTTCAAAACTTGATTATATCAATCAAAAGTCTTTAGTTTCTGCTTCAAGATTGCTTTTCAGCTTGATTCACTAAGGTGTAGGCACTAGATGGTCGGTTTTAGCAATTCTAACATGGTTGGTTTTTTTTTTCTTCAATTTACAGTGCAGATACTTTTCCTTGGGAAACAAAAGAGAGAGAAAATGTTCTTTCTGATTCTCATTTTTATAACATGAATCTCAATTTTTCTATTTCATGAAAATGGATTTCAAGTGTTAGAGCCAAATTGTTTTAGAATTTCTCACAAGGATTGTATTAACAAAAAGAATCCAGAAAAACAACATATCTGAATCATTTGCTAAGCTAATGAGTTTTTAAACAGAAATGTGGATATTACCATCCTTATATTGTGAAAGGCTGAAATCTAATATTTATCAGAGTTTTGGAGATAACTTGTCATTCTGAACAGAAGAGTTCATTGACACCATCTAGAAGCAGATTATCTCTAGAGCAAACTACATGTTCATGAGCCTTATGCAGATCAGAATAACTTGCTTTGGGGAAAATGAAGACTAAAAAAGAATAGGGGAGTGAATCCCTCTCCATACTGAGTCTGGAAGAACATTTATACTATATTATTGATCTCCATTTCCATACTAATAGCTACTGGATACTCAGTGCCATGCAGCGTCTATAACATGTAACACCATTTTCTCCATTTTACCAATCAGGAAACTTAGAGAAATTAAGAACTTATAAAGTGATAGAATTTGAGGTCTGGCCTGAGCTCTGCTTATGTGTACCATATTTTATATAAATTTCCCCTTAATAGCTATTTTCTAGGCTCTTAATAGATAATTTGAAATCTAAAATAACAATAGGGTAATTGTAACCTATGTATATTTCTGATATCAACACATCACTTATCTTTAAAGATGCCTTTTGTGCTATGTATGTTATGTTCTCCTTATCATGTACATAGGCGTCTGTGAAGTCCAGTTAAGGAGGTAGCATAGTGAGACTTCAGTCTATTGTCCCATATGACCCAGTGTCCCTGAAGTTTATTCCTGAGTGTTTGACCATCTGCAAATGATGATCTCTTTCCCGCAATGCTTCTTAAGCTCTGATGAAGGTGTTCCTCTGGGAGTGAAAGGGCCCGCAACCAAAGCATACAGCAGTCATATCCTCTCATGGAGGGATCTCTAAAGAGCAAATGTGTTATCCCATTAGGTTTCATGCTTCCATAAGCTTCAGCATGACCTTGTTAAACCACGAGGGAGCCACTGGAGTGACACACTCGTCAGCTGAAAGAAATCTTGGAGGCTACTTGTCCAGCATCTTTGTCTTAGGTATAAGGAAAATGGAATTCTGGCCAATTAAGAGCCAGATCGCTCATAAGTGGTACAGCTGAGACCAGAATTCCTCATCTTATGACTCTCAGGGCCACTTGCCTCATAATGAAGTACCATTCTGAAGAGCTAGAAATTCTCCTAGCTGATTGGAGAATAAAATGAAATCAATAAATTTGCAGCGGTTTTCCCAATACAGTACAAGTTCTTTTGGAGTACTGTAAGACTGTGCTGTCTGCACCGTTTTTCTATTTGTAACAAGTTACCCAATGGTTAAGAATTCTCAGAGGCTTCATTACATTTGGATTTGATAAGATGGAATGCATCTCAGTTATGCTATCTGTACACTTTCCAATGAGCCTAATTTACTTCAGGGAATTAAGTGTTTGTTATTATTTATTGAATCTTTAACTTAATGCCAGGTTATTAAAAGAAGCAAAAGAATAAGAGAGTAATATGATAATTTTTATTGTTTTCTAAGCTGACCATGAAATTATAAAACAAGGTATTTTTTAAAATTTAAGATGCAATATCAAGTTTTTTAAAATCTTGTGTTTGACCATATATGTAAACACATATGAATAGACAGTAACCAGATATTTGAGTTTGGAAGCCACGGATATTAATACCGATTTCTCAGGATGCTTTTACTCTCTGAAAAGAACACATAGCATATACTATTTACCCCATTGGATGATTGGTATAAGGAGTTGTCCATCGTTCAGGAAGGCTAGCAACCCTACATAACAACAGCTATTAGGGGGAAAATATCTCTAATTATATTTTCAGGCAACAACGATTTCCATTGCCCAAGAGGCTATCTTAGTGACACAATATGGGGGAGATAAATGATATTCTATGCAGAATTATAGTCAGGGAACAGATAATAATGACTGTCCACCTTGTGAATCCCGTACAGGTCAGGTAAATTATCGATACTTTTTTTTTTAAGTTCAAGAAAGACCGATAAACTACAATCTCAAATTCCTAGAAAAAAAAAATCACAAAAACTAAGAAAAGACCTACCTAAATTAAAATAGACATCTAATGTATTCAAATAGGGAATAAAATTTAATTCATGAAATTAGTTGCTAAAATGTACTTATGAACTGTTATAAAATTGCTTAAATTTCTGTCATTCTTTAGGACAGCCTTCCACTTCATAGCCTGCAGCTGGCCTAGGGTTCACTATGCAGCTAGGCTCAGATTTATTGCATAGAAACTTTCAAGTCTTTAGCTCCCAGGTTCTCAGATTATAGGCATGCACTATTATGCCTGAAGAATTTCTTAAAATTCTTAATAAAAATCTATTAATAGAATAATAAATTAGATGGCCATGTTTATTTCATCAAGGCGCAGTCATTAAATACTAAGCATTACAGTTCTCAACACTTCCCCTCTTTATGGCCTTTATTTGTCTCTCACGAAACTAATACTAAATTTGGTGCTAACAATACAAGTAACTAAAATAAAACTAGTTAAGTGAAATATTTTAAATAAACTATTTTGGCATAACTCTCTCAAAATGTAAATGCACAGCTTCCCAAAGCCGATCATCAAAAGCAATCAGACTTATTCCACTAAATCAGTACCTACCTAGGATCAGCATGATGAAATGGAAGTCTGCAACCTCTGAATCCCCAATCTGTTTGGCATGCATGTTGCCAAGTATTTGATTATTTAACAAAGCGCAGATAGAAATGCAGAAAATATGACATTGTTTCTCTAGTCATAAATTTTGATAGCCATAGTAATACAAAGGTTTTCTTTGCTTGTGCATCCACGTGCGTGAAACCAGAGGAGGGCAAAGCTGTGGCACCAGTGGGTCTGTGAGATTAGCTTTCCCAACAAGTTAGTCAGAGTAATATGAACGTTCCATGTCTTGCAAGAATGTTATTTGCTATAATCTAATGATGGAGGAAACAATCTGGTAATACCTGCTTACAGTAGCCCAGCCACTTGATATCAATTCCTCAATTATTAGATACTTACCGAAGGTCTCTCAAAGGCTTTGTCCATCTTTGAAGAGATCTAATCTAATCAGGGAGACCAAAAGGAGATCTATGAAATTTTAACAAGCAGTACTAAAACTCATTCCAAGACACGTTATCAATGAGACGTCAGGATCACCCATAGTAATGCGCAGAGGCAAGACAGAGTCACAGCTGCCCTGAGGACTGACTGGGTGATCCCAAAGGATGACACACAAGAGATGTGTCTCCAAGCTGGCTTTAATGAATGAGATTCAATCATGAAAGAGCTGCTTTACTAGCCTTGATCTTTGCACTTAACAAAACTGCCAGATTCAGATCAACAAGTCTTAAACGTGGAGGGTTTCTTCCCTTCCGCATAGTATTTGAGGCTTTACAACCGAAAGCAGAATTGATATTTTTAAATAAAATCATGCCCTCAATTCAATTATCTCTTGTTTATAACAAGTAACTTTAGAAATGTATTTCAAGGAAAAATATCATGAAAATATACCCATAAATACAAGGCTTAGGAGTGATTGGAAGACCCTTTAGCAAGACATCAGTAATTCCTTCTCTCCTTCTCTGAGAAATTGCATGCATAAAAACAGGAAATAGATCTACTTCCTGTCAGAGATAATGGCTCACACTTAAAATATACCACAGTGGATCTCTCATGAAAGACTAATGCAACCAGTCCATATCTGTAAATATAAATTGAGTAGAATGGAAACTTCAAGTGAGAAATGATTTCTTTAGTGTTATCTTCTAGCTTCAGGCTCCAGTTTTACATATCAGTTTGGATTGCTGAAGTCCCTATTTGGTTATTTGTGTAAGAACACTCTACTTATTTCCAAAGTAAATACAAACCTTTATTAAAGAAGTAGCTATAAAAATAATGTCCATTCAATGTTTTGGGAGTCATCAATTGCTTGTTCTTGTTTGGTGTGGAAGTCATGTTTTGTTTAGGTGCATCACAACCAAGTTAAAAAACAGGCATGTGGTTGGTGTCTTTGTCCATATAGATATATTTCTGTTTAGCCCAAATGACAACGTAGTTGGAAATAACATGCCCTGGTTTCTCCCGATGCATGCAGCTCCTCCAAAGTATAATAGGATATGGCCGAATATTTCTTCCCTTGAGGTTTCTAACCCAAAACAAGGTAGGAGCATCTAAAATTCCTACTGATAAAAAAAAAAATCCCGTGTTTGGGGGAAAAGATCCTACATACCAGCTTAACACTAAATAGAGCATTACCATGGATGCCTTGTCTTTGAACTAATCATAATTTGAATCTTTTTTTTTCTAACATGAAGATTGTCCTGACAATATTGGAGTAAAGAGGGACTGGAGGATATGGGTGAGACAGCACAGAATTTATAAGTCTTGAACAAATTAACGTTGATAGCGTCCCAAAAAGCCTAGACTTTAGTTGTCATCACAGCTTAAAAATTTATGGGCACCACAAGCTCCTTCCTTCCCTTTTGACTTTTCTTAAGTAAATCACTGGTGCTTCCATTGTTTTGAGGGTCAAGATAAATAGATAAACGCAACACTAAAACTCCCAGTAGGTCTATTTTCTTTTACTGTTGCTCTATATTGACTTGGAAAACTTTGGTTCTCTCTCTCTCTTTTTCTGTCTCTGCCTCTCTCTCTCTCTCTCTCTCTCTCTCTCTCTCTCTTTCTCTCTCCATCCCTCCCTCTGCCTCTCTTCTCTGCTTCTGTTTCCCTCTCTTCTCTTTCTCACATATCTATGATAATGCATACATACACATTCTAATAAATTTTCTTGTTTGGTTACCTCTCCACCCCTCCATCTCCTTTACCAATGAACATTCTTCTTTTTTTTAACCAGTTTTTAAATTTTTCCTGGTTTCTGTCTGTTCTAAGAATAGTAATTGTTTTATGACTGCTGATATAGGAAGGAAGGAAGGAAGGAAGGAAGGAAGGAAGGAAGGAAAAAAGGAGGAAGGGAGGGAGTAATGGAGGAAGGAAAGGGAAAGGGGAGAAGTAGAAGGAGAGAGAAAGAAGTAGAGAATGGAAGAGCAGGGAAGTGGGAGTGAGGAACTGACAGGATTATGTAGAAACAAATAGAACTTTTAAAATGAATGATGAACTCCTTAGGCTGCAAGGTAATGTTAGATTCACACTGACATCTCGCCTATATGTGCATGCGTTTGTATATAAATAGGAGCTCATCTCAATAGAAAACAGTGTTTTTTTGCCTTCTTTCTCCAAAAATAAAACACTCATCACTGACTTCTGCCTTCCTTAGTTATAGACAGGATGTTCCTTTTGAACTCTAATGAATACAGATGGAGGAGGAAATGAGCAAAAGGAGGAACCAGGAAATAGCTACTAAACAAAACAAAATATATTAGCAATTTGTTGAGGAGTCAAATTGGAAGGGCTGCATTTTCAGTCCACTATCAGTGATGAAATTGAGACTGTCCTAGATACATATATTACTAGCAAATAGAATTACCTTAATCATCTGCTCTAAATGAATTTCTTCAAGTTTCTGGGTACATATGTGGAAGAATAAATACAGACCATGCAAGTCCCTGCTAGTACAATTCTCTGAGGACTGGGGGGAGTCTTAGTGGCTTTATTCCTTGGCATGTTCCCTGAGAACATCTTTGAAATGGTGCGCAGTATTTCCCACTGAATTCAGAAGTGCAACAAACATGCAAGAAAGGACCTAAGGCTTAGTACTTCTTTGCAGTGAGTCTTCAGCTGAATAAGATAATGCTTTGTTCCAATCCTGAAATGGACCCATTTGAATATTTTACTATGTTTTTTGCTGTCTTGGGACAAAAATTTTCAGAAATATCACTAGGAAAAGTCAATTGTACTTTTTGGGATTCGGATAAGGAATTCAAATGAATCTGCTTTAAAGTGTAACGCAGCTGAATTAAGAGCTTAAAATTGAAATACTAATAAATGGAATGCTGTCTAGCAGAGGTCAGTTCTGTGGAATTATCATTTTTTTCTTGCCAACATCTGCAAAGACCCCCTAGCCCCTATTCTGGTTTGGGGGATTTTTTTGTTGTTCTTGTGCTGTTGTTATTTACACAAGCAACTCATCATGAATCTTTTCATGGAAAAGAAACAGCAGGCTTCCTTAGAGAGACAACCCAATCATTAACAAAGTACACGGCACAAATGGAATACACACAAAGAGGAAATCGCAATTGTTAGAGGGATCCATGTTCAAGGTAACTCTGAATACTGCTGAATGATTGGCCATGTGACTTCGTTCTGTGCTGTCTAGTCAGTTCAACAACGACAAATGGCCTAGCTGATATGTCGACAGAGTAACAGTAAACTGATTCATTGAGGTTGCTCATTACCCCAATGATACAACAGCTACCTGTGAAGTGGGACATTCAGGGATCCTAACATCCATATTGTGATGAGGATAAGCTTTGCTCGCTGAACTCTATTTTAATGTTATTTCTCCTTCCCGCTAACTAATGATGATGTTGAACCATTTTCAGTCAAATAGAAGCCTTCCTTGTAATTGCAACAGATTTCCAGGAAGAAACTATATGAATATTCTCTTCACGTAGGGCTCCAAAAAGTGGGTTGGTAATAAGGTATTAACTACAGTTTGAACGTTTCGCTGTTTCTAATTTGCTGTTCATTTTTTTAAACCTATGCAGTTGCTCCCAAATTAGCTTTGTCAACAGTTTCTTCTGTTCAAGTTGCAAACCACAAGCGAGGTAGGAATTCTTGGATTCATACAGTGATCTCATGGTGTTATGTGTTGTGAAACATTGCACTGTATGAATCTGGAATATCTGTGAAGTGTACCCATCAGCTTATCGGTGAGGCATGTTGACTGATCCCAGCCTATGCACCAACGAGGACTGAGAACGCTATATATATATAAAAAAAAAATGGCTTCACTCAGAAATTCAACTGCAATTGAAGATGCTGCAAATTTTGTTTTCTGAAAAACTAATGAATGAGTAGGAATTATGATAGTTTAGGTTCTCTGGTAGATCAGGAATTTGAAAACACTAACTCTTATGCTGCTTTGTATTGAAAATAAGAAAAGTCTCAAGGAAGCCAGAAGGCAGACTCTATATGGTGCCCATTTCACTTTGTGACAAAGGAAATGACACAGAGTTTTTGATTCCAAACATGGTTTTTAACGAATGTGAAAAATATCCATGAAGATCTGGTCTTGATTAAGTATTGATCCTGTCACTTTCTTTACATTAAAATGAGCAGTTTGCTCATCTGTAAGTCATGAATAGCCCAGTCTAGCTAGCATTTGTCATTCACAGAATGAAGATTTTTCAGGAAACATGAAGACCATGTTTTTATTTCTTCACCAATTCCTTTTAAATGTCCTCTGTAACAGGTGTGTCTTGTTTTCCAGTCTTCGCTGTTGGGCATATGTCTTCCTCCTTGTTTCTTATTTTACCTTCCATGGAACTCGTCTTAACAAAAATCTGAACTTGATATAATCTTCTTGGTAAAATACCCAGAGAGCTTTCTTCTTACAGAATGAATTTGGCTGTTTTCAAGATTGCAGCCAATGCTGAATTTATATTGGAAGCATATAGGGAAAAGAAAAAAGTTGGTCAATAGGCAAAAAAAAAATGAATGGAAAATGATAGTATTTAAATGATATCTTCATGCCTCAAGATGTACTTTGACCTGGGAATATTGAAGATTCTCTTTGGAGGGACATGCATCCAGGTGGAGGATTTGAGGAAAGCAGTGATTAGAGGAAAGTATGATAGAAAGAGTCCCCATTCATGCTATGCAAATCTATGGAATGGAACAAAAGAGATAAAGGAGGAAGAAGACAGAGGGGACTGGTGCCCTTTTGTTCACCTTTATGCTCAGTCTACAAAGGGCCTCTTGACATGAGTTTGACTCTGTGTCCTCTAATTTCTTGAGGTCAGAGCACTAATTAGTGGCAAACACATTCCAGAAGCAGGAAAAAGCCCACTAATAGAGACTTATCATTAAAAATGTTCAGAAGATGCTCAGCGGCTGTATAAGGAGGCAAGGCAGAGTTGAGTGAATAGAAATAAAAAGAATTCTAGAGTTTCTTCATTGCCTTTGTGGGAAAGACCTCAGAGGAAATGCCATACTGTTAAATCAATGAAAGAAAAAGAGTTCCCACAATTGTTATTCCTTTGCCTTTTTTCTAAAGTGACTTTCCCCATTTTTTCTATGTGAATGCCTGATCAATAGCTTTTAATCTGAATAGGCTTTCCTTGCTTGAAAAAAAAAATACACCTAGGGTGTATTTTGTTGTCATTGTTATAATCACATGGGTGATGTATTATTATAATTATGAAGACAACAAGAAAAAAAGACATAGAAGGAAAATGCAATCTGTTCTTCTTCCTGATGTCATTTTTTCTTCAATTGACTTTGTCTCCGATTTTTCATTTTCCTGTGATTCCTATCCGCTGAGGTCTTCCACACCCAGTGTCAGTCAGATGAATCCTTGTGGAAAACTTCAGAGGGGCATGGGTCTCCGTTGCCATAGAAAGTCAACTTTGAGCTCTCTTCTTTCCTGAAGCATCTCTAGCCTGCCCTAGTGCTAAGTGGCCACCAAGAAGTACCTCATTATCATACGCACCTTGCATGATGGAACGTACACCATATATATTATAGATCTAGACATAATTGTAGGTGTAAATACAATATCTTCTGAGCAGATAACTAATCCATGGCCGAAAACACATTCGATTGTTGCACGTTAGGGTTTTCTACTGTTTCTTAGGCTAGTGATGCTTCTAAATTTCCTACAGTGCAAAAAGAGTCCAACCCAACAAAATATTTGGCTCCAAGTGTCAATCACACTCACGTATGGCTTGACCTCTTTCACTTTACCTCCTCCCATAAGGTGCCTGCTACAGGAGAATCTTGATAAATTGGTTGCCTGTGCTTGCCCCACCACACCATGTACTCACGTATGTGTGCTCTCAAGACTTTAGCTCTGTTTTGCCTATCGGATTATACATTACAACGTGATTTGAAATTTAAAAACATAGAGGCACAACAATTTGCAGAAACCTGCTTTTTTTCTTCCTAAACTGGCCTGTACATAGATGTATTCACTCAGCTAATCGAATCACTAACTCGGTTATATCTTATTGTGTGCTGCTGTTTTCCTAAATCGTTTAATGTGCAGGATACAGTCAGACTCTCTTGGGATTTGAATGGTAAAAGAATAAATTCAAAGAAACTTTCTTCTGTGTCTTCTCTGTCTCCCAAGGGAGGGTGATTTGGGATCATCATTCACTCATTTATTTTCTCATTCAATAGGATTTCTGAGTGATTCGCATATGTCAGGCAATGCTTTAAGTTCTGTGGTTATAGCTGGGAACAAAGCAGGCATAGTGTGGACACACGTGTTTACACTGAATGTAGAGTGAAACCTACATTTTAAAAGCAATTTTCAGGCATTAGAAGTGCTAAGAAAAACATCACAGAGGATTAAGAAATTGGAAGATGAGGGTGTTTAAGTAGAGGGGCTCTTATTTCAGATAAAGTACCGAGAGAATTTTCTTTGGCCTGGGACTTGACTCAGAAACTGGACTGGGGAAACAGGTGCTGGATAATGTTTGCAGAGATGTCTGGAGAGGAATGTGTTCAACCTAGCTGACAGACAGTGTGGTTGCTGAGATGTGCTGGGTGTGTTTTAAAGGCTATAAGGAGGGATCCTGCAGCAAGTGAGGAAGAAAGTGGAAAAAGCCCAGAAGTCAAGGGCTGGTAAACTTAGGAATCAGGGAGCTTTCTTTTATGAATGAGATGGGAAGCCATTAGAACTGTGAAGAGTGAGGTAGCCTGGTCTAATATGACCTATCATTGGGTCATTCTCACTGCCTGAAAGGGCAGCTTAGAGATGATGACAATAATGGGGGTGGTGTTATCTGAACTAAGGATGAGACGGCAATGATGGAAAGAAGAGGCCATCTTTGTCACAAATATAAAAGCATAGCCAGTGGATCAATTCATCTGTTGGTTGTAAGGGGCGGGGGAGGAACCAAGGACAACCCTGGAATTTCAACCTAAGCAGTGGATATAGTTGGAAGGATGTAGTTTTTACATCTTGAGATGAAGCCATCTGCTGAGCAGCATGATTAGGAAGGGACCCCAACAGCTCAGATTCAAGCATCTAAAATTTGTTAGTGAAGGGTCTTGACAGAGATGGTGAGAAGGTTGCTGCATGCAAGATATGCATCTGAACGAAGTCTCACTAACTAGGTAGCTGGTTCAGGATGTAAAATAGTATTTTGGAGTCCTCTACATATAGATGTTTTTAAAGTCTACATATAGATAGATTTTTAACTCTTAAAAAATATTAAGGGTACATCTAAAAACCATAAAGTTCCAAGGACTTAAACTCTGAGACATTTAAAGTACAAAGACAAAAAAAAAACAAATATATAAAACAATCACATAAACAATGGGTAAGGGAGAAGAAAATCCAACATAGAGTGGTAATGGGAAGGACTGTCAGGGACCCCAGAAGACTCAGCTGTAGTGAATGAACATAAACCTCAATGAAATTTGTTTCAAAATAGTTGGAGAATATATTCCCATCCATGTGTGGCTGCTTCCATTTCAGCATGGTAAGGTAGAGAATTTAATTTAATCCTTAATTTTCCCAGGAGACTGAGTAGGGTGGAAGAGTATAGTAGAATTGATAGAAGAAAGTGAGATTATAAGAAGGTTCCTTAGATTCTGCGATTCACAAGAAAAGACAAGAAGATGTGGTAGGTCAGTGAATTGGAGAACTAAGGAATTATCAAACAATTATTATCTGATCTTGGGACTTTTAATCAGAATTACAACTCAAATTGTATCATTAGAGATTATTCATGGACTCTGCTTGAGTAGGGAATTAGTAAAGGATGGTAAATTCATAGATCACTGAAAAATAATAGGACAGTATTATAATCATGGACGAATAATTCTTTTTGTAAAATTTTATTAACTTTATTATAAAAATACTTACAAATAAATTAAAACATCACATACAAAAATTAACAAGACCAAAATTCTACACAACTTAATCAACTCACAGTTATAACTGATATATGTATATAAAGTATTTTATCTATGTATTATTGAAGTCTCTTTTAAATTACTTTCAAATTATAAGTTTATATTCTCAAATATATCATTGCCAGAGAAGGCAACTTTGTCAACATCTCAGAAACAGTCTAGAAAGACTTAAAAAATCAAGTTATCATTAGCCTACTTCCTAGAAGATCTTTGATTTTTAATATCCACTTACCCTTGGAAATATGTTTATAATAGTACATGTTTAGTAGATTATGGTTTCTTAAATAACTTTTATCAATTCTCCTATCAAGTTAACAATTTGATTTTCAAACAGGACCCACAAGTAGTTAGTGCCATCACAGGAATGAAGATATAGTAGATTGGGTAATTTGTTTCCAATGCAGTTCACTTCAAGATCTAGAACTTGACTGCTATCAGTGGTATTGTTACTGACAGGGCATTTGTTACCTACTCAAATAGATTTCCATCCTTTCATTCTCAAATTGAAGTTCCAAAACCCCTTCTCTAGGTCCTTTTCTTCCTCCTGGTTCTTCCCTGTTTTCATCCACATCCCTATTCCCTACACACCTATATAACTAATCTCTAGTCAAGGAAGCCATGTGGTTTCTGGTTTCCTGCCTTGTTCTTGCTTCTCTTTTAAGCAATTAAATTCAGCAAGTTACTGACATTGCCATGTCTCTCTTCTACCTTTTCTCACCTCCCGTGTCATTTCCTCCTCTGCTTCTAGCCAAATTGGATTTCTTTTCATCAGGATCTTGACCCTGATCTCAGTGTCTATTGGAGTAACCAGATCTCTGGCCAATGAATATACACTGATCTGATAAGTAGAAGCACAGCAAATATAGTATATAGTATATATGTATATAGACATGTGTCATCTCTCCTTATTCTATCTTAATTTATATGCTCATTTCACTCTGATAATTAAAGTGTTATGTTTCTAAAAATGATTTATGTAAGTTAAAAAGTAAATTAACATCTATAAGAGTTCTGAGGCTGTTTCCATAAAATATGGAATGAATGAAAGAATGAATGAATGAGCTCAAATAGTGACTTTATTCAGCTTCATAATTGGGTAAAATAAAAGATAAGACATTAATAAGATGAGTATTTATGGATAAACACAGTTAGCAGAATCACAGTTCACTTTTCTTTTAAATATCAACCGGGCAATTTCCCATACTTTGGTTCCCATAGAAGTGTCCTTCCCAATTTTATGATAGTTATTAAATATTTATTTATGCCAATAAAGGTATTGTCTTTACCATTTATCCTTAAAGGTTGAATTAGATTAAAGAAATTTCTTGTGTTGGTTGAGATGCAAGAGAGAAAAATCTAATGACTCTCATTCCCTCCCAGCTCCCATCCTCTTCATGTCTCTGTAGTTCATACTGTAATCACTCCTATAGCCTCATGGTCATCTCTGACATTTTACAGAGAAAGGGTAGGTAAATCTGGGGTACAGTAGGTTTCTGATCCCTCTTTGGTACTAGACATAGTAAGGATTGAGAGAAAGAAATTTTAAGTGTTTACCCATAGGAATAATCTCCCCATATTTTGCATTTTTCTGTATCACATAATCTTGTGTGTTGGACCTGAAAGAGACAAGAAAGACATAGTCTCTTAACATTGGCAAAAAAACAAAATTAAGAATAGTGTCATTGCCGAAATCCTTATGAGCTTGCCATGACGTCTATAAAGCAGGCAAGCAAGCAAGGAAGAAAAAAGTGAGACAAAAGAGCCATGGGAGTCAGCGGATCCACACACCTGCTGCTCATATGCTTCCCTCCCTCTTTTTAGGATTGCAAAGACGACAGGAGAATGGGGGAAATGATGCAAAGTCAGTAAAGTTTTTCTTGTACAAAATTAGACTTTTGCATCAGTTGAAACTGAGTTCTTCCTAAATTTTAAAAGGTGTGCACCTGCAAATGCTTCTGTTCATCCTGTCTGCCAAGAACTAACAGTCTTTAGTGGTGTTTGTCCGACCTTTCTATCCTGCTTGAAACAACCACTACTTTCATGCCGGTCACAGCCTCCTGTTGTCACCATGTGTTTTGTTGGTTCCCATATATGTAATGTCATCCCCACCATCTTTTCTCCATCCCTCATTTCACTCAAGCATGCAGTGTGCTATTTCTCTGCTGCTGTATACATTCTGTATACATTTCTGTTCTTCCTTGCAAGACTGTGAATGCTTCGGCCACTCCAATCGGTGCAGTTATATCGATCTGCTAAACACAGTCATTTGCGTGAGCTGTAAACACAACACTAGAGGGCAGCACTGTGAGTTATGCAGGCTGGGCTACTTCAGAAATGCTTCCGCACAGCTGGACGATGAGAATGTGTGCATAGGTCAGTTCCATTATGATTTCAGCTTTTGTTCTGTGCCTTTGGAGCTATGGGGATCTGGCTAGGGTTGAGAGGCTGGTGATGTGCAAATCGCTGACCAGAATGAATATCATGAATGGAGCAAATATCCTTGTAGTAGACTGAAAATTTGCTTGCATTTGGATAAACTCATGCTTGGTGCGGGAGGGGGGTTAGAATTTGAATCCTAATATTGTTACATTAAAGATGATGTCATGAGAAATCATCTTTAGGAAATTAAGAATATTCGAATTTTCTTTCTCCATTTTCTTTTCTTTCTTCCTTTTGTCTTTTTTTGCATGAAATACTAATCACCTCAAATTGTACATTCAACCTTTAAAATGATAATTAACTATATTCGATATGAAGCTTTGTGGTAGAGATTTGAGTATAATTGATGATCTACAACTATTGGTACATAAAAATGTTGCCAATAAGAATTGAAAACTACTAGCAAGTTCTAATGCAGACGTTTGTCTACCTTTTCCATCTACAATAATGAAATTCCATTTATTGGATTTTTCTATTGTTCCCCAAAGATCAAGCAATTTCTCAAAACTTCTCCCGGTTATATATTGTTAGATTATAAGATACATTAACCCTAGAAAATAGAGTTCTGGGATGGGAGATCCCTCGCCCGTGACTAATTCTTCTCACCTGGAAAGGATCACTCACGTGTTCCTTCTTTTCTGAAAAGCTTCTACTTTCTCTGTAGAAGGACCTGATGCTAAGGAAGGAGATCTGGAGGCAAGCTTGACTGGGAACACTTGTAATCTGTACAAGTAGCAAATGAATGCAAAAATGTCAGGATTTTTAAGGCAGGCCTTAGCTATATAGTGAATGGAGACCAGCCTGCATTGCATGAGACCCTACCTCGAAAACAGTGGAGGAAGAAAGCCTAATAGAAAAACAATAAATGGGATTTCATTCTATAGTGTTCTCTGAAAATGCAACTGTTGGAAGCGTGATGTCTGTTACTACACCAGCAGTTATACAGGCCACCATTCTTAAAGACCAAGTTTCCAACAGAGACAAGGTTCAGTGGAGTTTGTAAGTTGGAAGAGTAGAGCATACAAGATGGAAACTGACAAGTAATCTTTTCATTAGAAAGAAAAAGAAACAGTTTTCCAGTTCAACTATATGTCTAGGATCCCTGTTTTCTGCCTGTGGTGTGACAGTCACAGAGATTCTTGCCAAATATCACTAATTAGCTGTATTATTGTGAGTTTATTTGGACCAAATATGCACAAATATACTGTTTATGTTTGCAGTATTTTCTATTTTTCAAAGTGCTTCCTTATTTGTTATCTGTGAATTAGTGGAGAAAGCACTGGAGTTAGATGCTGGAGAGCTGGGTTCAAGTCCCAACTTGCTATTCCCTAGCTGTGTGCCTTAGGTAAGTCCTTTAACCCTCCTGGCTTGTTTGTAAGCAAGTGGACAGGAAAAACATTCGGCAAAGTATGTACTAACCTACCTGCAACTTTAAAAAGAAACAAAAGACAAAAATTCTCATTAACAAAATAGTAGGGTAAGTATTATAAATAAAAACTTTTCCTTTTTCATACCTGAAAAAAAGACATATTGACCCAACTTTCACACTCTTAGCAAAGACCATCCTGACTCCATACTGAACACTCCCTCCTAACCACTCTGGAACAGCTAGCAAAACTAAAGATGCCTAGATTTTAACTCTAGTATGCTTCTTGTAGGACAGCAGCCCTCCCACTGATATCTTATGAGCAGGAGTCCAATTACCTTTCCAACACTTGGATTACAAAGACTTAGGGATAGTAATAAGAACCAGAAGATGCACAGCTGCCTGAAATTTTGAGCACAGGAAATATTCTGCTAAATCCCACTTGTGAAAATACATAAACATCATGCTATAAATATAGGAAGAACAGAAAAGATAAAGTTAATAGGAATACTGGAATAAACCCTAACCCGTTTTTTTCTAAATACAAAATACATGAAATTAAAATGTTTCAATTTAAATATTTTAAATAAAGCAAAGCAAAAAAAGACATTGCAGAGGAAGATTGGATATTTAATTTGTGAGGCCCTACTATAGCAATTGAGAACTAATTTTAATGCTATTAGTACAGAAAGAACTAATGAAATCAAATGGATATTTGCTTAAGTCATTCTCACTCACTGGGAACTAATCTCAGATACTTTAAATTCTATCTGCATCATCTCTAAATTTAAAAAAAAAGCTTTTCAAAAGACACCTTGCAAATTCTTTAGCAATTGGCAGTTATATGCAGTATCCCAACTTTGAGGGAATATCTCACATCTCTCATCTACCCAAGGTCTATCAAGACATCTTAAAGTCATCTTGTACTATGGCAGATATGCAATGCTAGTTCGTGTTGCTATGGTGATTGCTGCATTGTAGTTACTATTGTTGAATTTACCCAGCTTTCATGCAAACTCCAAACACAGTCGTGTCTTTGGGGATGCATGACATTTCCCCCTGATGATGCAACAATTACATGATGGCATCTTTGCGTGCTTCTGATGCTCGAGGACACATGGTTTCTGACCTTGGGTAATCACTGTTAATAATTCCCCTAATAAGCTTTGCATCAAAAACACGAGGCTTAGCAGTTGCTACTAAACATATCTCAAAGTTAGGAGGCATTATTTTTAATTCTCCTTGAAACCCAGCATCAGGTAATCAGAGGTAACTTACACAGAACAAAAGGAAACTCAAGATGATTTTAATGCCCATAAAGAAATTGTACTGTAAAGCTATAATACTTTAATTGAGCTGTGCAAAGTATTTTATGCTGTTTCATAATCTGACAGCCTGTATTTTCCTCGTCATTTCAGCAGTCCTCACTCCCCATCTACCACTGAATAGAGCTTCACACATCTGAAAAACTGAATTATTTGTGTGCAAGGTGAAGGAGGGAAAAGCTTATGTCTCCTTGCCATTTATTTTCCTGACTAAGATTTCATTTGCTAGCTTTCTTATAGCAAACACTGGAACATAGTATGGTTTAGGTGTTGGAGATGTAGTTTTAAATTTTGTTAAAAACCTATCTTATTGACCAAGGAGAAGTAACTGGAACAGCATGTGATCCATAATGCCCAGATATAATTCTACTAATTGACTTACAAAATAGCAGTGCCTCATCATCAATGGATACATTTTATCAAGTGAGAATCATTCCAGTGTAGCCCAAACTCAGTGAACACAAATGTCCAAACATGAAAATTTTAAACTATTCCTAGGCATACATTAGAATAGAAGATGCCACTTCAAAAGCCTGGTTATTAAATACAAGTCAAGCCACGAAAAGAAGAAATGTTTTGAAATTTTGTTTTTGCCTCCCCCCCCACATTGTTAGTTTTATAAATGTTTGTTTCATGAGAATGTTTAGCTCAAAAACCTGACTTAATACAAAATAAATCATAATTTTAAGTACTGACTACATAACATTTGAAGAAATTTTCATTTGTCTCAATGACAAAGTTCGAACAAAAACCTCCCGGTCTCTTCATCATGATAACTCCAAAGTCTCATTGCCAGTGATATGAGCTCAGTTATAATTAAGCTAAACTCCACAGGGCTTCAGTCAATGGGTTACTATATGATTTTCTTTTAATTTTGAGCAAGAGAACATTATAAAGAATCCATCTTAAAAAAAATTGAGAAACAGAAATCCATAGCAGCCCAGCCAAGATCTCGCAGCATGGGAGCAAGAAAAGGAAGAGCGGTTCTGAAATCCCTTGCCACAAACCACCCGAGTGCCTCAAGCTGGGGGAACGATGTTTCCCAGTTCCAACTTCAGCTTTGAACACTCTAGAGGTTCAGACATTAAGATGCCCTGCCAAGAGTCTGTGAGGACTCAAGGAATCATTTTTATTATGCAAGAAAGTTACTTTGCCCTGCGAACAAAGTTGCAATGAAAAATATATATCTCAACGTTTGTCTTTGTTGAGATTTATCTGGGAGTATGAAATTTATTTGTCTTTCATGGTTGTTCATAAAAGCTATGTGATCATGCTCAGCAAATACCAGCTCTAAGGGCTCATCTCAAAGTAGGCTCTACATGAATAAGTTAAGGCACCATCCCAGATCGTGAAGCAAAACTACCTTTAAATGAGTAAAGTGCACCCATATTGCACTTGAAGATGCTCAGCCATTCTCAGATATTGAGTGTAGCAGATAAACCCATTTGAATAATTTAAAACAGGTTTTACACTGATGGAATATTGATTTATCCTTGATATACACACTTCTCATGACATTCATTAAACAATCTAAAAAATGCTCTAACAAATGGAAACTCCATTATGATCTGTTACTGGTGAAAGCATGATGTCTTATTTCCTTGGAAGGGTTCAGATATTTTCCTCCCATATCATAGAAACGAGGCCATGGAAGGCTGAGCAAGTAAATAAATGGCCCTGAAATAGGCAGACTTGCCAAAGCATTTCATTAATGGGCATCTTCCGCTAAGTAAGTGAATGCATCTAAGTAAATGAAGCTCCTGTGTTGATAACCTCTAAGCCATGAGAAGTGTCTCCAGCCTGTGTGTTGTCTTGTTTCTACAGAGTGTTATTGTAACCCTTTGGGTTCAGTCCATGATCGTTGTAATGGCTCAGGATTTTGTGAGTGTAAGACTGGAACAACAGGGCCTAAATGTGATGAGTGTCTGCCAGGAAATTCCTGGCACTACGGCTGTCAACGTAAGTAAATGTGGGAGCTGCCCTCTGCCTGCTGCAGCATGGCTGATTCCGCTTGTCTAGGCTGGTGTGTGCAGCATCTCAGAGCAGAAAAAGACCCAACCAGCTGATAAGCTCCAAAGGCTACTAAGTGCCCCAGCCTGCATGAAGGAGAGTAATCTATCAGCTGTCCACTGGCTCCCC